>NC_135170.1:24875567-25483960 GCF_041146795.1 Maylandia zebra
TTTAATTCTTGAAGGAAGTAAGAAAACCCTCAAAATTGAAAATAAGTGTTAATACTCATGAAGTTTTGTTTCCTGACTTATCATTGTACTTGATATACCAAATAAAAATGTTTTGCATTTTGTAACCTAGTTTTAAAAATGGTGCTTTTTTTCTTTTCTTTTTTTTTATTATTATGCTTGAACTGTATAGCCTACTTTGTGTTGCAAGTGTGTCATGTCCTGTGATTAATTTGCTTTTGTACAAACTCGAGTTTGCCTTTTTTTTTGTCAATATTCTAAATAAACCTTTTGAAAATAAATCTGCTTGTCGCTGAAAGGTTTAATCATGTGCACGCTTCACAGAAGTCCGTAGGATGGGCTATCTGCACTCTTTTAGTAGTATAGGGAATACTAGGAAATGGCACTATTGTGTCTTTACACCATATTTTTGTACCTCTTGGTGGCGCTATGACACACAAAACACGTAAATGCCTGCGAATAAGAGTGCTCACCATAGCCACAAACTACCGTGATAAATACTTTCACTATGTAAGCATGGTGCTACATTATATTTACATGGTGTGTGGCAAGAATGGTGCAGATTAAACGATCATGTAAATCAAAGGTTTTGAAAAGTTAGGAGTCTCTCTCTTGTTCATTCATAGAGTTGGAAGTAAACGCTATGGAGGTAAACTGCTGAGCTGCAGTTTTTCATGTAGCTTTCATTTAATTCCCATTGATTGTCAAGTATGGGTGAAATGAGAACAAGCAATTTTATGAATGCAAATAGCTCCACCTGGCTACATTTCGAGGACGTGCTTATCAAATTCTGGAAACTTGGCACCATATGCAGACATTATTTCAGCAAAACAGCATAAATCAAAGATCCCACTAAAACGCGGTTAAGGAAAGAATGTCTCAACAGCATCTCTGAGGATAAACCAAAATAAAAAAAGGGGGAAAATACAAGAAAAATGTAATAGTGCAAAGTGCCTCAGAAAAAGACATTGATCTGTTTAGAATTTGCTTAGACAGTTTCTCCCCAGCATCATTTCTATTTAATGTGACATATTGAAAGCATACTAGTAGATTTACATATGCTATATCTTTTTTTAAAAATTCAATTTGGCTAAGAATAAGTTTAAGATTCTTTTTACTTATTAACATGATTTGACCATGTCAAATGATCAGTTATGATTTTATTTACTTTTGTTTGTTTGGGCAACACATTGCTTTATGATTAGTATTTTATTGTAGTCCTTATGAGCTGATAAGATAACATTACACTCTGATGATACTGAGGCACATAAAACAATTAAACAGCAATATATTTTTTGCTAATGATAAACAATTGTAATAAAGATTTTATTACTGATCAGTGATTCTGTTGTAGATTATTAAATACATACAGAGTTAATCTCATGAATGGATGTATTTTACCCCCAAGCCCACATTTTTTCCCTAAACCTAACCAAATAGCATTGCTTACTACATTAATTTAACGGTCTGAGTGCCATTTATTGATAAGCCAATTATTAACAAATTATGTGATTGATCATCATTTTTATTGCTTTTTTCGTCTTCTTTCACCTGGTTGCTTCAAGGGGTCGCCACACTAACTGCCTGCCTCTGTCTCACCTTGTCTTTACTATCCACTGCATGTCTCCCCTCACTTTTTTATAAATCTTTTCTGTGGTCTTCCTCTGTTCCTGGTGTCTGACAGCTCCATCTTTAGCATCCTTTGTCCGATATAGCCACCATCTCAGCCTTGCCTCTCTAATTTTGTCTCAACATTTGTTTTTAAATTGTATGCTAACACAAAACTAAAGAGTACCAAAGCTTAATGAATCATTTTACCATAAAAACAAGTCTGAAGGAGCAAAAATAAAGGACCCAACAAACAAAGTGTGTTGCAGTCACCACCTAGTGGAATCATAAGCAGTGGTCAGAACATTTTTCTTTTTCCATGATCATTAATTGTCTGGGTGCTTAACTGCTTTGTGTAAAATAACACAAAAAAGTTGACTGTCTCAAGGGTGGTCAGAATTTTCCCAGGTTTTGTAAGATTGATCAGATTAAAAAAATACCACTACTTCTAAATAAATCTTGACATATTTAATGATTTTTGCTGGTGGAACTCAGTTATTTCATATCAGCGTATGATGCAAAAGTGCACTTAGACATGCATTGTCCATAGTTAGCAATAGAGCTGTGTATGACAGAACCTGTCACAAATGTAACATGGTCAAAAAAAGAGAAAGCTGTCAGCAGACAATGATGCCATGCCACTAGGTGGTGACTGCAACACACTTTTGTTGTCCATTAGGTCATGGGTGTTAAATGTGCAGAGGGTAAAAAGTGTCTCAGTGAACTCATAAATAGCTTCTTCTTCATCATCATCTAATAAGATTCACAGCCATTTCTGCTGTGAGGACACAGTAAGTGTAAATATGTGGAAATTCAAATCTTTTTTTTCTATTCAAAGTTGTAACATATGGAGCTTTTGTGCTTTTGTAGCTTCACTGTGACATACTGTTGAAATTGCAAGTGTTGAGAGAACTCAGGGTGTTAATTGTCTGCTTTGCAAATACAAATACACACATTTGGAACATTTTCAGTACATATATTTTCCAACAAATGGCAGACGATGAATTTGGAGGTGTTGGACTACAAAGAGTTTAATGTCCCTGGTGTAGGATAATCCAGATTTATTTTTACGGCTTTCAGAAAATAACAAAGCTGTAGCTGGAAGTTCGTACATTGTTTTATACATACGGCGTAGGTTATATTACTGGCTTTTCGAATCATGAAGAAGACACTCTGTTTCCTGTTTAAAGCATATGTACTGGGGTAATATGACGCTAATCTTCTCTCGTGCTTGCTCTCAGAAGTTGCCACCGCAGTGTATTGAGACAGGCTCCTGTCTTTGATCTAGAAGAGTCTGTAGATATCTTGCACTTCACATCAGTTTATGGGTGAAAGCTCTAAATTGCATAAAACTACAGTGTGCAGATGGTGTTTATCCAAATTATTGCTGAACTTCCTGACAGCCACTTTCCCCCCGACTAATGTGGTTGATCGTCGCTGTCTATTTGTCTTTTTTTTTTTCCATCAGCATTTACAGGAGAAGTGACACTTTATGTCATGTTACTTCTGACATGAATCACAACATCTCCAGTCTCCAGACGTTTTCAAAGATAACTTCGGTAACCGAGAAAGATAAATGCAAAGCTGCTTTCAAGACATCAATTTGCAGTTATCATGAATTCATTACCCAGCACTATCTCTGCAGACACTTGTATGCACGTGTGCTCCTTCAGTAATAAATGCAGGTCAATTCACAACACACAAAACGTGTCACGTTCAACACGCAATGCATGCGTTTTATACCAAGACTTATTATGCTTACAGAATGTGTAAAAACATCTAGACGGAAGATTGAAAACTTCTTCTCAGGTTTTTGGGTTAAAAGAGCTCTTCCAACTTCATCGGGACACAAAAGAGAGCTCAGTTAATGTTACTCTGGTAAAGGTCCCTGGGCATACAGATAACATATTGAGGATGTCAAGAAAACTCTGGAGGCCTATAATGGCCTCACTGCTCCATTTGAAACGTAGTTAACCTTAAGGGTTATTTATCACTGTTAGGGTCACTGGGGGCACTTAGTATTTACTGCAGGACATGGAGGATAGAGGAGAGGGGATTGAGAGGAAGCAACCCTTATCACTATACACTGGGTAATGTGGTTGAGGTATACATACATCAAAATTGTTTAACTGGTTGATAAAGACCAGGATGCTTCACTCTTCACTCTTTTTAGCGTTAAACTGTTTAACAGCAGCCAAGGACCTTTACATGTTGGCAGCCAAATGTTTTCTTGGTATCCCAGGAACACATCAGAATAATTTCCCTAAGTCTTTAGTTGGGAATTTCTCTGGAAAGGCAGTAATAGTCGTGAAGCAGAACATACAATGGGCCTCAGCCAGCTGATGGGTCCCCGAATGGGACATGTGTGGACTTCAGAAGAAGCTGCAGCCCGCCTTTCTTCTTTCTCTTTAGATTTTCTGCCATTTTATCCAAAGTATTTGTCCCCCGTAACAAACCCTGGAGCCTTCAGATGTAGTTAAACGATAGAGAAAATGGCCAAACCCTGTTTATTCAAAGCTGATTTCATCACGCCTATAAATCTCTGAGAAATCAAAGCCCATCTTAAACCCGCCCCTCAACTCCCCCATTGTCTTGCTAATTCACATTAGAGCGCGGCTGGCTGCCCACTTTGACAGCGGCCCTGACAGTCTGGGCAAAGTTGTAGATGTGGAACCTGAAATTCCCCTTTGGCCCATGACCTCTGACGCTACATCCTGCAACAAGACCCTCAAAATGCACAGCAATCTCCCAGCCATGTCTGTCCTTGGATGCATGAAGATACAATGAATAAAGATGAAAATCAATCAATCAATCAATCAATCAAAGCTTTATTCGTCACATGCAGGTTGCCCTGCAGTGAAATAGGACCCCCCCGACCTTACACATATAGCACAAACATTACATGGGGATAGTAGTTTTCTGATTTCTTTACACTGTGCATCCAGAAAATATTCACAGGGCTTTAACTGTTCCACATTGTGCCATGTGCCATGTTACAGCCATATTCCAAAATAGATTTCCCCCCTCAAAGTTCTATCAAAGTTCTATATACAATCCCTTTAATGAAAAAGTGAAAGAAGTTTGCTTGAAATTCTGTCAAATTTATTAAAAATAAAAAACAAAAATATAATATGTACACAAGTATTCACTGAGTATTGCTCAATATTTTGCTGGCACAACTTGAGCAGCAATTACCGCCTCAAGTTTTTGTTTTGTTTTGTTTTGTTTGCTTTATGAATATAATGCAACAAGCTAGGCATACCTATTTTGGGATGTTTCTTTCATTCTTCTTTACAAAACCTCTCACGCTCCATCAGGTTGGGTGGAGAGTGTCAGTGCAGAGCCCTTGCTCCAGTCTGAGGTCGAGAGTGTTCTGAAACAAGTTATCATCAAGGATGTCTCTGCAGATTGCTGAATTGACTTCAGTTTCACAGTTCCTGCTGCCAAAAATATTCACAATGCATGATGCTGCCCCGACCTTGCTTGACTGTAGGGATGACATTGGCCAGGTATGGTTAGCATTCAGGCCAAAGAGTTCAATCTTTGTTTCATCAGAACAGAGAATTTTGTTTTCTGTGATATTTTCATAGTTTTCATGGACAAGCGGGCTGTCATGTGTCTTTTGCTGAGGACTGGTTTCTGTCTGGCCACTCTACCGTACATGATTGGTGGGGCGTTACAGAAATGATTGGACAGTCTTCTTCTTTCCAAAGAGCAATGCTAGAGCTCTGTCAAAGGGAGTGCTGGGTTCTTGGTTACCTCCCTGGCTGAGGCCCTTCTAACCTGATAGCTCAAGGAAGAGTCCTGATACTTCCAAACGTCTTCCATCTACAGATGATGGAGCCCACTGTGTGCATTCAGGCCTTCAGTACTGCAGAGATTTTCTGCACTCTTCCCTCGACCTGTGCCTCAATACCTCCTATCTCAAATTCCTTGGATTTCATGACTTGGTTTATGCTCTGACCTGCATAGTCAGGTATGGGACCTTTATAGGTGTGACCCTTTCCAAATCATATCCTATTAACTTAATTTACTACAAGTGGACTCCAATGCTCTCCATCCAACCTGATGGAACACCAATTTAAGGTGTGCTATACACTGTACGCTGTAATTGCTGCCAAAGGCACTTCAAGTATTAAACAAAGGCTGTGAATACGTACGTATATTATATTTTTGCTTTTTATTTGTATAAATAAATAAATCTAAAAGACACAATTTTTTTTCACTTGATCTGCATGGTGTATTGTGTGTATAATTTTGTAATAAGCCTGTAACATGACAAAATGTAGAAAAAGTGAAGTGCTGTGAATATTTTCCAGATGCACTGTAAAAAGCTCATTGCCACAAATGCTCATGGCTACAAATACTATGTGGATGCACACGCCCACACAAACACTTACAGTGAAGCATACAAACACATCCGTAAAGTACATTAAACATTAACATATTCTATCTAAACTGAGCTTGAACACAAAATTGCCCATCATTCAAGCTCTTTATAGGTTTGTTTCCAATAGCAGTCAGCTGTGTGGAAGCAAAAGGGTCGGAGGTACTAAATGCAACACTATAACATCATGAATTTAATAAAAAAAATCCATTTTAAGTGCTGTTTTGTATTTAAGCCTCAAAAAATTGTCACAGTGTGCGTTCACCAATCTCAAGTGACATAGAATAGTATTTGATTCAAAACATTGCTTCTGCAACTCGAGACTTAATTAAACCAGCATCTTGTTAATAACTTAGTCCCAGAAGCAAGATTCATAATCATTGAGTAAGAAGAGATGTGATTACATGTGGTGGGGGAAAAAAAATCAATTATCGAATGCTATTTTTATGCACATTGGAATTGTCTCCATAAATAGAATTTGGGGGGGGCGGTGATGTTACATTTGGTTCCTATACGTCAAATTTCCCTTCATATTTCTGCGTGTGTGTCCTTCTCTCACAGATACAACTCATACACTTAATTCAGTTTCAAATGTTATATGGCCAGCTACAAAGACCTTGTAATTCAGTGCTGGTGGCTAACAAGGGTTTCTATACTGGTGTGACAAGACTAGTGAGGCAAACATGTCTTCTTTAATTATACGGCAGCAAGTTGGAGAGTGTTTGCTGCTTTCTGGTGTTTCAGGCCTGAGCAGAGATCCTCCAAATTAAAGAGCGGTGTGACAGTGCCGAGATGCATCGCTGTTGGGAAACATGGTACAGCGGTTAGACGGCTGCTGATCCATTTATGTGCTTCAAATGCGCTTCCCACATTTGAGTCGTAGATGAAAATATGTGGATAATTTGAGAGCGCTTGTGAGTGCTTGCACATGTGAAGATAATTACGCACAAAGTGGCACAAAAATTGATTTGAAACCATGATACAGTTGAGACCAAAGAGATTCAAATCTCTTCATACAGAAACAAATGGGTGATCTTCATCATGAAGACAGAATTTGTCACATTTGATCATTTCACCCATGAAATGTTTGGCTGTGACAGTCAGAGGGTGGTTATACACAAAGAAACAAAACCCATAATTGATGCCTACATGTATTTCACTGCTGGTGACCTGTTGTACACCAGTCATTCATTATCAAGCCTTACTGAAGCAAACAATGAATTACACATAACAGTCTTCCGTAGTATTGCCACTTAGGTTATAGTTATTTTCACAACTGACCTTGCACCTTTTGAAAATACCCAAAAGCCACTAATAGACAGACAGACACAGATAGTAAGCATACATAGGTAGATCCAGTTACAACCATTAATCGGTCAGTGGACTAAATAAGCCCATAGATGTGATATCTGCTGGCAGATCAAATGAAGGATGGCGGTCATGGCCTGATCTGGTGGGTCAAACTGAAGTAGCTGTGTTATTTCAACCTCAGTGACCCTGGCCAGTGGCTTAAGCCTTCCCAGCGGATTTGAGAGTGGATGAGGAGTTGAGACCAGAGCAGCTAGAGGTGTTTGGAGTGGGCGTCTTTGTTTGTCTCCCCAATCTGAACGCTTTTCTCTATAGTGACTGATCACCTGAGCCTCGATGTCTGCTGAGGTCTCGAGCAAGGAAAGCTTGAATTACACCTTTAGCAAACACTTCACCTCTCAGAGTTCATAGAAGGGTGGATAGCACGGTCGCTTACACCAGATAAAAGCGCCACATACTCAGACCTATTCACTCAGGTGAGTTCAGAGGTTGCTGGTTCCGAAATGATGATGCTCATACAGATAGTAGTAAAATCCCAGTCATAGTCGGCATGCTCTGAATAGAAGTAAGATAATCTCCCTCTTGTTCTTCAACTTCAAGTTACGTTATGTTTGTGTGAATTCACCTACATTTGTTACAACTGTATTTTTACAAGCTTAGGTCAAGTCTGTTGTTGCTATGCTACAGCTGCAAGTATGTTAATGATCAGGCCTATAAGCTACCAGCTTTGTACACTCTGTTTCAATAGCCTCTGTCTGATGACTGATTATGATTGGCTGATTGACTGGTTTAACATTTTTAACATCCACAGTCGTAGAAGGAATTTATCCTTATTTATAAATCCAAGACAAGGATGTATGAGTAAGAAAGCCCAATTAGGGTTGTAAAGAGTGTTGATATGATGGAGACCAGACGATGTAAGCAGCAGAGAGACCAGAAAACCTTTTTAAAGATGTCTGTAAACACGAAGGAACCCCAGTCGTAAGAGATTAGTCTAAATATTGTCATCCCACAGTTAACCCTGCCAGTGAGAATCTTCACATACCTAAACAGTGAGAGAGAGAACCCGAACTGAACCTCTGGTTCAGATGGGGTTAATAGGTTCCCCTAAATGTCTGTGTAGTGCAAATATTGACAGTGACTCCATGTTCTCATGTAATGACCTGCTTCGTGGAAGATCTCTCCTCTTTTCTTGTTGCTTGCAGCCGCAGAGCACAAACAGCTGTTCTGTGATTGCTTACTTGGACAATGAGAAAATCCAGGTCTCAGTGTACAAAGAGCCATATCACTAATGATTACCCAGGCTGCCCACAGCTGAAACATAAGCCTAAGCAGTATTCCAGACTCATGCCAGTAGTTCACTCCCAATAGCAAAAGTAAAGATATAATCATTTATCATGCATCATTTGATATGTGTAGTAATATGCCCTCCTATTAAATCCCTTTGAAAGGTAATGAAATTACATCCAGGGAGGGATATTATAAATAATTTCAATAATGCAATCTCAGTTTGACCACAGCCTAATTGGGTAGCAGGTATAAACATGTGAGCAAATGAACAATAAATATAAGATGTGAAATGCTGTTATGTCTCTCAATCAGGCTCACATTTCAGGTAGCAATTAAACCTGTTTATATTTAAGCTTCACTTGTAAATAATTTGGTAAGGGAGTGATGTATTGGCTCACTATCCCTTTCAGATTCCACCACAGGCAGGTAGAGAGAAGTTTATATGTAATATAGCTATATAGATACACACAGCTATTCAATGGTGCATTCACATTAATCCAGAGGAGATGAACCCAAGACACCAGCATCAAACAATCAGGCCTCTCAGTGTTTATTCAGTCTGTTCAGTCAAGTATACTGCAGTGTAGCTAACTGAAAGGCAGGTCTTCCAAAGAAAGGTGGTTCTTTGTTGTTAGCAGCTCATACTGAGCTGTAACAGTATTTGTATATCTGTTGCTTTGTTAATTTTGACAATTTTGAATCCAAAGTCCATCCCAACATGCTGACTACAAGTGACCTGGAGACTGGACCTTGAATACACAGGAGGATAAATATATACAGTGTCTCATGTAATGTTATCTGACGATAATGTAAATCAATTCTATTGAATAAACTGATGTTTTGGTCTTACATGTTAGAGGCCAGTCTTATGCAGACTGCTAGTCTATGATATTTTCCCTCTTTATCTCGGATAAATGTTGTATGTTTGAAAATTGAGAATGAATATGTTATTAAAATAATCAAAAGTTATTTAGGCTTATAATCCACCCTGGTTCAAGGCTTCCAATAAATGAATAAAAAATGTTCTTTGCCCTGGAGAAGTGTCTTTCTGTTGTCTTTCTTGTATGAAAGCACCAGTTATATATGATAAGCCTGGTTGAGTGAAATGTCTATGAAAGTGCCCCTGATTTAATTCCTCATTTATGGTGTCAGGCAAACAAAAGTGCCCCAGGCACACACAAGGCTGTGAACCCTTTAAATGTGTTTTGGAAAAGTCTGAACTGATGAGTGAGTTGTGCTTAAGCAAGGAAAAAATTTCCAGCAACACGTTGCTTTCACAAACACAGGGGCACACTTTGCACAGCTGTGATTCACCACTGGCTTAAAGTTAAATCTGCATCGTTGTTTATAAATCCATCAAAGAAAAGGCATAAAAAATTAAATTCTATAAATGAAATCCATAAAGTCAAAAACATGCTAAGCTTGAATGTTCATTCCCTGGATCTCTCACAAAGCCTCGAGTGGTAAAGGCAAACAATGGTGATCATTAGCTGTATCATAAAGAGCATCAGCTAATGATCCCGGTAACCTTTCAGCCTGAATACAGAGGTCCTCTGCTTAGCGGGGGAAGTCAAGCGTGAAAATTTGAGGTGCCTCCATCAAACCAGATTTCCAAAGCTGTGTGGAGAGATGTGTGATTTGTTTTGATGCTGTTACTAAGTATTCATTTAGGAAGCACAAATACAATATGTGTATACTTTCAGTGTGTGCATGGCATTACACAATATCGTAGAAACCTGCGTTATTTCTTCAATAGCAGTGCTATTGAAGCACTATTCAGGTATTGTTTTGGATTTTCTGATGGCTGGACCACAGACAAACCTCTAGCTTTTGAAATTCTTCCCTCTCAGCCTTTACTACACTACGCATCTTGAGCTCTCTGTGGTTGTATGGAAAACTGTCCAGTGGTAAACTTGGTAATTGTTTCTTTCTGAGCTAGTAGCAGAAAATAATTGCTGTCAGAGCCTTGACCTTTTTCGCTAGCTGCATTTGAAGGAAGAATAGTCTGCATACCTTCTATTGATTTATCCAAGAAAAATGCTACCTTTCTGTGCTCTTTGTGCAGTGCAGATGCAGTATGACTCAGCGCCACGTTATATGGCATTAATGTCTTCAATTAACCATCAGTATACAACACCTCCATGCATTTATCCATGCTCTAAATAAAAAAGATTATATAGAAAAGCTCAAAGGGAAAAGAAAAACAAATATGCTAAACTTGCTGTCAGAAAAGGCTCTATTCTAGTAGATATCATATTGTCTTCGACAGAAGTAACAAGTGTTTTTTACAGCTAAATTGACACCTCAAGTGTGTTTATGCACTCTAACAAGACTTTTCCGTCTGGGCCTGTCAGCGTGTCAAGAAGCCTTTCGACAGTGCTGAAGTTCACACCATGTTCATTTTGTCAAGTTTATCCCCCACCCTCGACATATGACCAGCAGCAGAGCAAACGTCAACACTAAACCTCTGGATCATAAAACGCAGGATTCATGAGGAGAAGTTCTGGGTT
This sequence comes from Maylandia zebra, assembly GCF_041146795.1. Classification (NCBI taxonomy): domain Eukaryota; kingdom Metazoa; phylum Chordata; class Actinopteri; order Cichliformes; family Cichlidae; genus Maylandia; species Maylandia zebra. The sequence continues at coordinate 24,886,689 of NC_135170.1, forward strand.
AGCCAGGGGTAAGATGAGGATTTGTTCAATGCAAAGCTGGAGGTGGAGCACAGCACTGCCTTGACATGGAACCCAAAGCTGTACATCATCACAGTGAGCTATTACAAGCACTAGGAGCTTGGCGCATATCAAAGTTCTGATTTTGTTCAAAAGGTGCACGTTGCCATTATTCATGTCACTGTAGCGTGACATGAATAATCGCCACAGTAATGCTACCATTATGTATAAACGTATAAACACTGAACAATTGAGTTTTTTTTTTTAAAAAAAGGACAAAAAGTAGAACAACATGTTGATGTTATTGATTAGCAGTCATTTCTCTTTCAATATCGATCAGAAAGGTCTCTTAATCCTCAGTGTGTGATACAGTCCTGTGCAAGGAAGGGACTGTATGTCACATGCTCATACCTCTGATCCTATTTCCCACAGGACAGAGGCGTCATATATCTAATCTGGCTGTAAAACGTCACCTCAACTGAGAAAGGAGTTTTGAGCCCTTTGCACTAGTTTGCCTTTTCAATTTTATCTGTATTTGTTTGTACGGTTCCACCGTGACATGCTGAGATGACTATAAATTAAACGACTCATACAACTGCTTATAAATGTTCGTCATAACTTTCTAATTAAAAACAAGCGTGGAGCTGTACAATAACTTGTGAAGTGAACAGAAATACTCCCAAGTCAGCTGCTTCGCTCACGTCTAGTGCTTGCGGCTATTTCCTAGCCAGGCAATCAGATCATAGCAGCCTCATCTTAAGCTTGCGAGAGTTCACAGGTCCCATTCAGACACTGTTAAACTTGAGTCGTGAGTGGAGCTGACTAACCCTGACAACTGTGGCTCACCAAATTCTGTTTGATCAGGGATCAGCCTGCTGAAAACACTGCAAGGCATGATGTCGCAGCATGTCTCTTGTGGGTGATGTGAAATAAGTGTTGACAATTTAAAACATGGTAAATTAGCAAATCGGAAATGTTCTCATCAAGTTTGCACGCCTGGAAGGTGCCAGTTGAGTCCCTTTAGTTCATCCCAATGGTAAGGAATGAGTTCATCAGCCAAAATGATGTGCACATATCTAAAGTTTTTTATTGTCTTGCAAAGAGTTTGACTTACTTTTATGAGGAACATTTCTCTGTGGCCACCTTAAATCTGTTTTTAGCATTTATAAAGCTTAAAACTGTCCTTATCCATTCTGGAAACAAGTAGCATTTAATGTGGAAACTCCAGTGCGTGTACCCGGGGAAGGACCTCACAATGAAGTAGGAGTGATTTCGTGTCAGGCTTTTAAATATCTGGAATGAATCGTGTCTTATAGTTAAGGTTTTAGGATTGAGATTAAGTAGAGGGTAGAGTAGAGAGAATTTTAGTGTTGGAAAGTTAGTAAGAAACATGACATTCAATGTTTTTTAGAGCTATTATATCAAAGTATTATAAAGAATTCACAAATAAAATAATTGTAGATAAAAATGTGTCATTAGAAAACAAAGTGCTTTTCATTCTTTTCATTCTTTCTGTCCAAAGAAGCTTCTTTAAAAAAAAAAAAAAAAAAAAGATGAATTGCTTCACACCAGGCTCTTATAATGTAGGTCAGATATCAGGCTTTATTTTAGTTTGTTCGTTATTTGTATGAGGATAAAAGACATGGAGCAGGAGAGAGGAGAAGAGGAGATAGGGTGAAAAGAGAGAAAGCTCTTTGAAAGGAGTAAAGTACTGAACGGTCTGAGCCGTAGGCATGCTGTTTCTGGGTGGAAGCGGAGTTCCTGATGAGCTAAAAGCAATTTTTCAAAGTTTGTAGGGCATGAAGCCATCTTTAAAGCTGACAGGTCTTTGATCCTGTGGTTTGCCATGATTCGTTTCTGATTAATGTGGAATTTGGTCCTTCATTCATGCGGATACGTCCCACGCACACACAAACACACAGATGCGCACACGCATACATGTGCACTGATCCTGAATTCGTATTCTGCCTCTACACAGTCACACAGCGCTGACAGACCAAATGTGAGAGACGTCAACATGCAGCCGATTCCAAAAGAAAAAAAAATGCATCCCAGTGCAGTAGGGAACACGACTTGTTTTCCTCTAGTTTCATGTGTTTGAAGACCAAGTAAAGAAAAATTACCCCCGAAGGCAAAATTTTAGAGATTAAAAATAAATAAAATAAAGAAATAGGGAAAGAATTTGTTAAATAAGTGATTTGTGACTATCATACTCCTGGGAAGTGTTTTCCATAAGAATTTACTGCAGTGTACAAAATACCTTGCAGTTCAAACCAGGCCACAGTAAACAGAGGAAGTTCCAGGTGAAATGGGGAAACATTATCTTTAATTTTATTTGCTTTTAGAAATAAAATCCATGCCTGCAGGGCAAAGAAAATAAAACTGTCAACACTTTTGTGAGCTCCCTCTGTATCTTTAACTGCAGCAGACAGCTGAACTTCATACCCTCTTTGTCTCAGTTTGAAGGAAGTCGACAAATGTTGTAAGACAGCACTTCTAATCCTGACCTGAAAGTGGCATCCGTCCATTATCCAACTGTTGGTGCTAGCCAGGCTGATGATGGCAAAAACAGAAAACGATACACTCTAAACATCGTAAAGTCAATTTATAGCTATAGCACAATTCATATACAGGTTTGAAAGGCACTAAAGCACCCACACAGAAACACACACACACACATAAACATATAGTTTAAAAATATCATGACCTTATCCTGACTACTACACTATCATACTGAGGCAAATTCTGCACTGGCAGCTAGCAAAGCGCTCAGTAGAGTTATAATATGCTTTATTATACTCGACCCATCCAGCTGAAGATGAATTGGACCCTAAATATAATCTTCAAGGGGAGCAAAAAGTGCATTACAGTAATCTAATTGTGAGGTGAATACATGGATCACTTTTTGTGAGTCAGGAAACTCTTATGTTTAGAGTCTTTTTTTTTTTAAAGATTACTGAGCCCTGCCATAATAGCAGTGGTGGAGTGCTGTGAGTACAGTTGGACATCAATAAAAACACTCAGGTTTCTGCCTTTGTACTTTTTCGGCATGAGTTTTTTTATTTATTTATTTATTTCTTGGAGTTGGAGAAAGTTTTGAAATATTGAGTGCTTGAGATCATCAGTGCATCTTTCAAGCTTTTCAGGTTGTCTAAGCAAAGTAACACATGCAGCTGTATGTCAGATTGATAGTGGGATTTATTGTGTTTCAGTATGATGGTTCCAAGAAAGCGAAAAGACTGAATAACAGTGGACAAAGGGATGACTCCCATGAAACACCTCAGAAAATGTGGAATTCTTCAGACTTGAAGTTGTTGAGAGATGCAGTTGAAGTCCATCCATCTATCCAGCCTGTTTCAGCTGTCATGGAGTAACAGGCATAGTATAGCCTGGATAAACTTGTTTTTTCCAATTAACCTAATCCATGCGCACATATGTCTTTGGACTTTCGGAGAAAGCTGGAGTGTCTGTAGAGAACCCACACAAGCATAGGGAAAACATGCAAAATCAAAATGTCTCAGCTGACCACTGGATTTGAATCCAGGACTTTCTTGCGCCACGGTAACAGCACTAATCAGTGCACCACATCTACCTTAGTGCTACACTACTGTGATACCTGCAGTTAAAGGTCGTCCTTTTAAACCCTTTGGAAACATGATCAGTATAACACCTGGAACGTCACATATGCACTGTCACTGACTGAGTGGAAGCTTTCTAAATATATTAAGAACGAGCGAGGAAATTGTCTAAATAATAAAATGCAGCACCAGTTTAGCATCTGTTTAGTGTAATCATTGTTCAAAAGTTGTGAGTCCTTTAACAAGAGCCATTTCAGTGCTTTTTCAGTGTTTCCAGCAGTGACTGAAATAATAATAGGAAGGTGAGCTTCCTCAATCCTGGGTCTGGTGTTACTGATAAGTCAACATGAGCAGATTGTTTGAAATAAAACTGAGAAAAAAAAGTCTAGAAATGTAAATATGGTCTGTGATCTGAAAGGAGAATTATACCACGTTCAGATTTTCCATCTTCAAATCAATCCAGGCAAGCGCTGAATGTACTCAAAGGAAAGATGTTTGCCTATGATGGTGAAGGAAATTAGGTCCTGGCTAGATACGTCAAGGTGTTTTCCTTAAATTTTTCAGCTCCATTCGCCATCATGTAGAGTGAGGGCAATCATGCTGAGGAAAACCTTCTTCTCTTCCCTCTTTTCTTTATGTTTCCGGAGTCTGGCTGTATCACACCACATCGAAAAGCCTCAGCAATTATTCGGTTATTCATCTAAACCTTACTCTCCTCTGTGTTTCTCTTTGATGACTTTCATTAAATCACTATGTGAGACAACGGGCTGAACCCCAAAGGCCAGTTGTTCCATTCTGTGGGTGTGCACCAGCTGGTCCAAGTTATGTTGGGAAACTATTATAGAAGCTCTTCAAATCTGCTTTCTTTTTCCTCCAATGCAGCACAGAGAAGAAATTCTGCTACAGTTTTACAGCCATTGGACTACAACACATCTCTCTTTCAGCCAATGCCTTACAAATGGGGCAAAAGACCTGTCACAGTGTGGATTTAAATGTGTTAATTTCAGCTTTTAGTTGCAGGACAAATCTTTATCTAGGTCATCCATCTTACGTAAAGGATAGAGACGATCTATTTTTCCTGTGTTGTGTTCCTTCACGTGTCACTTCCTATTTAGATTTCGGGTTAGTGAGTGTCTTTGGAGCACATTTACACCAGGCTGCTGTGCAAGTCTTAGAAGGTGAGCCTGCAGACCCATCAAGATTTGTTTAAGTCAAATACCCCCAGCCTGGTATTTCTTTTATTCAGAGATATTACAATCCCATAAGTGATTCATAAACATCTTAGTGCTCAGTATGAATGTTGCAGCTGACAATCAGATGTGTGCGTGGGTTCACACATGTATGGATCGCAAGTGGTCAGTATCCATTATAGACAGAGTATATTTCAGTGTCTGAAGCACTGACTGTTAATATAAGAAGACTACGAATCAGAAGTGCCCAATTTTGGATGAAAGGGTGGCAAACCACCCAAGCGAGGATGCAGCTATAACCTGCATACATGGATTGCCTGACTAATTATAACATATAAATAAATAAAAAATATGTTATTTACTCAAATTAAAATGCACGTTTCTTGGATAGTTTGTGGCACACAGCAAGCTATATTAATTGTCAGAAATGAGTGTATTAATTAATTCTATATAGTCAACACTACACACACAATTAACAGATTTAGGTTCAGTGACTCAGATTGGTGCAGATCAAGTTTAGCAGGCAACTGGGGAAACCTACCCGTCATTAAAAGCAGCCGGGTAAGATGAAGAGGTGATTTCTTTAAAGAAAGAAAAAGAAAAAAAGCTTCACCACTACCATTTTGTTATAAATGCAAATATTAGACGTAGAGACCGAATTTCTTTTTTCATATCAAGCTGTTGGTCTGCTTATTTCACATGAGCGTTGTGGAGTCTTCCTAGCTTTGTTTTTTATTCACTGAATTTGCCGCTTGATCTGAATATGCGACTTTATTTGTACCCTGTTTCTGCTTGACATGCATTTCTATTTAACCTGGAGTTTGGTATTGTGAAATAATTCATTTGAAAGGACGTGGAAAAAAAAAGTTGAATAAACAAAACAAAGGGCCGCTAATGCTGCTGGTTTATGAGAAGAACTAAAGTGTGCTGCATGGTTAAAGTGGGCATATTAAAAGCATCATAAAACAACAATCAGGATTTAAAACAAACAAACAGAGTAGTCGGATATGTTTGAGAAATATTACATTTAATGGAAACCTTCAACAGAAGGCCAAAAAACATTTCCTAACCTCAAGTACAGAGAGTTTTATGTGAGCTTGCAGGCGACCACCCACTCAATGCTTCTCTCTGTTCGGCTCTTTCTCTCCTGACTTAGCCACCGCTTCAACCTTCTATAGCACACGGAAGAAAGAAAAAAAAATCTAGGTGATGATGATGTGGGTGGGTGAATGGCTCATCTTCGTGACTGCTTAAATACTGACACGCAAGACTGTCTAGCTAATGTCACGTAAAATTTACAGTACAGAGATATTAACCCTGCAACATGAAATTATTAAGTTCACGCCATTAAACACTTTGCATTCCTTTTCAGTAAAGCCTTTCCACCAGCCAGTGACCCATAGCTCAGAGGACTAGGACACGCTCTGTATTAGGAGAGACAAGGCAGACTAATTTAATTATTTCTGCTGTGATACAATTGTTATGATTGTAATGACAATTATGTTCAGAAAAATGCCTGTTTTCTGTGAGTTGGTGCTTTCCATTCCCACATTAGTCTTTGCTGTCTGTTTAAGGTTTCCTGGGACTTGCTGAAATTATTTCAATATTATATATGTGACAAAAGTTCATTTGTAGGTCAGACATTTAGCTTCATCCGTCTACCATTGTAGACTATTTCACAGGCTACATCTCAAGTGGGAGGGGCAGTAAAACCAAGGCTGAATACAAAATCTTTAAAGGTGCAAACCCTGACATCAGGAATAATTTGGTCCTAAAAATAAATAACAGGGTTGTTTTTTTTTTTTAGACCATCTACACCACACTAGGAATAGTTTGGTGTTGGAAAACTGGAGTTATGAATGACTCCTCTGCAATTTACATATTTTTTCTCAGTCATGCAGTTGGCTACATTGGACCTGTGTTGAGTAATAAGTAAGGAGAGTATTTGGTATCAATGTGGCAAATACATGATGCACAGGTCTTGCATCTCCATGAAGGCAATAAGCGACGCACAATCCAAGGCGAGCAGCTGTCTCAGGGGACAGATTCAGCATTAAGGTGTTTGACACCTAGAATGTGCTAATTGCTGCAAAGATGCTGATGTTGTGTAATTCTCCTACGCTTACAATCACAACCATATGAAAAGAAAGAATGGGATCCAGAGGGTACGGGGAAGTTTGGTAGATCTGTTTACAAACAAGTTTGATAGCCACATTTGGCTAATTAATGATTACCATTTGATTGGTAGCAGAAATCTGTGCTCCTCTCATGTTATAGTTTGCATTTTTGCTTGAAGTTGAAGCACCAATGTCTCAAAAGGGCAAATGTGGCAACAGGAAAAAGAAATGAGAGCTTGTCATCTTATTGACAATGACCGACAGCGCTCCCCTGATACCATGGCAACATAAGCAGTTCTGCTCAATAGAACCCATGACGAATCAGGACCTTGATGTTCACTGCTTACCAAGTGAGGACAACAGGGGGAGGGAGATCAAGGGCAGAACTCATTCAGATCAGGAATAGGTCACCAGCTTTATAGAGGCAATGAAATATGATCGCCGGAGTGGATTTCCTCCTCACTGGGAATCAATTAAATGCTCAGTATCATGAATTATGAACATCTAAAAAAGTACATCAAGAAAAGTTATTATACACATGGCGTGGGTGTTGTATATTATTTCTGTAAATACAGAAAATGACCATTTAGTTTGTATTGCCTCATAATGACTATGTTGAGTTTGTGATGTGTTACCCTCTGTTCAAACTGTTGATACTTCTCTCTCACGTTCTTGGATCCACCAGAGGTATAAATGATCAAAAAATATGATCCAACGACTAAAGTATTGTTTTCATTTAATTAGGCATTCAATGTGATCAGAATATGAGAAATAAAAAAATAATCGAGATTTCAGATTCGCAGTGCTTAGCCTGCTTCAGGGACTTACCAAGAAGAAACACATGGCCTGCTGAAAATAAGCACCAAAAACACTTATTGACTGATTGCAATTGTGTAGCTGGAAGATTACCAGAGTGCGTTGGAGAGACCGTCTTGGGAAATTCCCTGTTCTATTCCCGAATTACTTTAATTTCTGTTTAATCCCAGGAGCAGGAGTTTAACAAACCAGTTAATTGCAAAATCAGATTAAATCCCTAAAAGCCTTAAAATTATCTCTGTGTGAAGTGCTTCTCAGATGCTCAAGGCAGACATATTATTGTCCCTAGGCAATTTTTATTGTGGCTTCTCTGGTAGAAGCCAACAAGTCTTTAAATCATGAATTCCCACTGCTTATCCTTGTCCAGGACGATACTGAAATATGTTTTGCAATATAACTTTATTGAATATAGTGCCTCATGGACTTGTCTCTGCTGCTGCCAGAAGGAACATTTCTATATTTAAGAGCTCTGTTTTAAAAATTATTCCTATCCATTACACACTTATGTACAGATAAATACATCCAGCCAATTCTCAGACAATGCCTCTCACTCCAGATTAGCAATAAGATAAATATCCTCCTGCTCTTTCTTCAAATTTCAGACAGACAACAGACCATGCAACAGACAGTCCAGTTTGTAATCCCACTGAGGGTCCTATAAATCCCTCTGGGTCCAAATCTTGGATTATGAAGGTGACATTGGTGCATGGAGAGTAGAGCTATACACACCTCATTACAGAGAAAGCAGGATAAGACTGAAAAAACATAGACATGTCTGAGCTGGGCGAGGTCACAGGTGGTGAAGTCTGAACAAGCGAGGGGGGAAAAAGCTCTTTCTTTAAAGACGTGGGGTTGAATTAGATTAGCCAAGCATGCTAAGGGTTGTTCTAGTACATTGCTGTACATTGTATAGTACATTGCCTTTCAGAAAATTTAGGGTACAATTCCAATATCAAAATGGTATTCCAGTCAGGACTGGTTTTGCTGAGATACACTCTCAGAAAAAAGGGTACGGTAAAAGTCCAGAGCCATCCGTGAAGACACAAATGTACCCCCAGGTTTAAATGCTGAACATAAAGGTAACTATGTGTAGATTTTTGAGACTTTTACAAGGTAAACACATTCCCATGCACTAAAAACTGTATCTGCATTATTTCCGTTATATTTAATTAATATAATGATATAATTAATAAACGGTATTGGGAGGATAAAAAAAAAGAGAAATGAGGTTCAATATAGATTTTTAATCTTAGATTTTAAGGTTTTACTCTGTACTGCACCATGGTCAGCACAACAAAGAGGTCCTGGGTTTAAACCTACTTTTGTTTTCACAGGTGCAGATGTCATCGAGAAAAAGGTTTTGCGAATTTTAAATAAATTCATAGTTTCCCTGTACCTAATTATAACGTTCTGTTACATTAAGACATAATCTGTTGTGACACTCTGTTGTACCTCCAAAGGTTTAATGAGGTATTTTATTTTCTGAGAGTGTAGAGTGATAAAGTCATTACAGTGGCATACAACTGGGATTTGGTAGGTCTGGCCTAATGGAGAGTCCAAAGTGGTACCAGGCAGGCGGGCGACTGCAACAAATAGTGCTGGGAGACCACAGAATGAGCATTAACGCTAGAAGTGCCTGCACTGGTTAGAGGGCACTTCTCCCTTCATACCTTTCCTCGAGGGAATCTCTGGTTACAACAAGTGGATTTCACTGACGGTGACGCAACTCCCTGTATTCAGAACATCAGAGTATCTGTTATTGTCCTCTGAGAAGTCTTTTACAATAACGCCACAAAATCTGATCAACGTTAAGCTCATAAGAAAATATCTATTTATAATGATTAGGATGATGATAAAACCTTGGGTATCTTTTAAATAAAACCTAATGGGCTTGCACATTGTGAATTTAGTAATAGCACTGGACACACCCTGCAGCTTGAGCTTTTCACGAGTACCGATAATGACACAAACGACTGACAGCGTTTAAGGGAAAGAGTAAAATATTTTCGGAACAACTGAAAAAATTGTTTTCAGTTGTTCAGTTGTTTGCAGAAGAATTACGTGCAAACAAAAATTTTATGGGGATTAGATGAGAATATTTTCAAGTGCTACAGTTTGAAACAAGCACCTGAAGTACAGCTATGCTAGTGCATGAGGGCTAATTAAAGTCAAATCAATTGCTAAGCTAAAAATGTGATTAAAACGAAGCCCGAGGACTCTTTGCACATCTGTTTCAGCTACTGATGAAGCTAAATATAAGTCAAAGATCGAGAACACTGTCAACATGAACAGCACTGAAAAAGTGTTAGTGAGCTGATTACAGCCACAGCTGTAAGGTTAAAGGACAGGGTTTTAAGTTGTTTGATGTAACTGTTTACTGTTTGAAAATAAATTTCTTAAGAAAAATATCATTTTTACTAACACTAACTATGCTGTTCACTTTCACAGATGTTAAACAAATGAGTTTAAGCTAAAGCAGCTAATAATGGGCTTTTTTTATGTTGCAGTAAACTAATTTGGATGTGAATAGCTCTGCTGCATTTGAACAAATAAGTAATCTGCATTATTATTTTCAGAATAACATGCTGAGAGATGTTTAGCTTTGCCGGATGTTATGAAAAACTGTGTTCACAAGTCTAGATCCTGCCACCGAGGAGATCGCGAGCAGTAGCAACACATCAGAATCTGACAGCAGTGAATGCAGTAATTAGACTTGACCCGACAACTCCGAGGTGTGAGTGTGAGGCACAAATCAGTACTTTAGAGGAGCATCTGCTTCATCGTCAAATATAAACGATCCGTTGAATTTATGTAAATCAAGTTGGTCCAACTCAAAGCTAAAAAAGCCCTTTTGGAAAAGGGATTAGAGCTGGATTAGCTATGTCAGCACATACATGCCAACTCCAAGTCCACTGTCTGAGATTAATGCTTGCCCTTCCTATCGGATTAGGATTAGGGTTTGGACAATGTATAATAAATGATTAAGGGCAAGAGAGGAAGGCAACTGTTTTATTAAGCTCTAAAACAAAGTTCAGATTGTTGCTCTAGAAATTGTTGTGATTTGGGAGCTTGTTTTTTTGTCTTTCACTTTCTCCCAGTTATAAATCATGTCTTAAGATAAAAAAAAACAACTACAAACAAAATTATGTGATCATATGCTAAACTTTGTGAAAATAATATTCAGAACAAAAATTAAAACATAAAGGGGCAGAGTAAGTTTTTTATAATGACCTTATATCCTGTTTGTAAATGCTGCTTGATGGTGCAAGGATATTTCATCAGATAGTGAAGATGTCAGCAATCCAAATAGTAACTATTCAGTACAACGTGAAACTAAAATGATTACTGCAACATTTACTGATTTATGAATACTTTTCAGTTTCCACTCACCCTGTTTGAACCTTTTGTTAGCAAAAAAAAGAAAAAAAGAGCAAAATAGAGAGAACACGTCCTGTTAAAATAGAAGATATGATATTAGACTTTAATACTTGGCTAACTTGGTGCAGCGGTGCTGTAGTTATTACTGTCACTTCTCTTTAAACCACCTGGGACTTTTCTGTGCTCAGCTTGCATGTTTTATCATGATCCCTGTATGGATTGTCTCCAGGTGCTCCAGCTGTCTACAAGAGAAGTGAATATGAGCGTAAATAGTTGTCTGACTTGTGGACCTACCAGGGTGTGCCGTGTTGTTTTACCTCATGTCAACTGGAATACACCCCAGTCTCCTCAAGGACCTCTAAAAGAGTAAACAGGTAGCTTACTCCAGTCTATAGAGGCAGCTGTCTCTGTAGATTGAGGCATCCACCAAGTACCTGAATTATTTTTAGTTCAAAGTCAGCCTGGTTTCTCTGTACATGCCTTTTTCTCTCAGTTCCTTCTGTCAGATGTTGTTTCTAAGGCCACTTAAATGCACAATTTAGAATCTCGCAGGTGTAGAACTGAAAGACTCAGCCAACAAGTCAGATGTTGACTGAATTAATCATCTGCAATGATTTCTGCATGTGTATGTTAAACATGTTAATCGACTCCTGCATGATTAACATCTTGGCACAATACGAAGACGTCTCATTGACATCCTAATGAGGGTACAGTTCATCCTACCGCCTCCACCCAAATTACAAATGTCTGTTCATATGTCCTCTAAACCAAACCTTCTGGTGTTGTGTAACACTTTTATTTCCATTCGCTTTTGTTCAGCTTCTCTGATTCTATTCCCCAGTGGAAGCTGCCAAGTTGATATTTGAAGTCACTTAATTCTCATGGATGCCAGGTGTCTATTTTCCTTCATCCTAACCTTCAAACAACATCAGCCTTCCTTACAACAGCCTGTAGGGATGTATGCTAACAGCAATTCCCCAGCTGGGAGCCTAGCAATTACAGCACCCCTCATCTATTCCTTTAATTGCAAAGGGAGCTGCTTCCTGGGCGATCAGACTCCTAGCCTGCCACCAGGGAGACTGGCTTCATCACTGCTGGCAGCCTCAGGTAAATGAGGGTGTTTTGCTGGAGAGTTAAATAAAGGTTGTTTGTTAATAGAGGGAGGTGATTCATACCTCTCTTGAACCATAACCTTAGCTCAGCGATTAGTTGTTCTGCTTGATGGATGGGTCACATTGTTTGAGACTAGTTCAAGGACAACACACAATGCCTCAACAGGATATCTAAGTACGATAAAGCATATTAACAGAAGGCTCTAAATATTTTCTGGAATAAAAAGAAATGTGAAAAACAGACTGAATGCTATGCAATCGACAGCAGTATCATCTTTATGAACACTACAACGTGCATGAGGGGGATCGCTCATATATATAAATGGACTCCTGAAGGCTCATCCAGGAACAAAAAAAACAATCCGGTGCATTTCATAATAAGTCACTTCTGGCCTGATGAGAAACCTGACACTTAATGTGTTTGTGGGGGTCATGGCAACGAAATCCTCTTAGTGGTGGCAGTGGGAAGCCAAGACAGCTAACGTGCTAATTAGCCTGTTAGCGCAACAATGTGTAAAATGGTGATTAGACACAAGATTACACTTTTGCCTGCATAAACCTGAAGCATCGATAACCCACGCTGCTACCCAACAAATAAAACACATTTATAGCACTATCCTATTTTTTTTCTAACCATACCGAAAATCCAAGGATGCCAGAGACTGCATTGTTTGACTTTGATAAAACACACTTTCTTTATTTCTTCATTAAAGATGACAAGACTGCACCTTTTAATCAACATCTCATTTAAACCCAACTAATTTCAATGTTTTTAAAGCAAAGCATACAGTGAAATAGTGCCTCTACAACAACAACGTTGTAGCAAATCATTTTAGAATGACCCTGGATGATGTCGGAACTGCTGAATTGTAGAGGCTGAATAAAACTCAACCACAAATGAAACTTAGATGAGGAATTCTAAAAGGCTATATTGGTTTAGTTTCTTCTGAAAGTAAAGAAAATAAGTCCTCCTTTTCACTCCAGCAGCTGATGTACTGTGGGAAAGGGCATAATTAACACATCCACTATCAGATGCAGTAAGAAGCTGCACAGAGTGATCAATGAGAGCAATTTCAGTACAGATCAATAAATGTGAATGGCTCATATGACTTTTCATATAAATCATTTTCTATAGGCGTTATGAAATCTGGGAGGCAGCTCTTTGGAAAATGGATAAAAACATACAAAACAGATTTGACACGACTCTATTGGAACCCGATCAACATTCTTCTGTACAGACAAAATAAATAGTGGTTAAGTCAGAATATTGCAGTGGAAATTTATATTCTCATATTAACTTGAATTTGGCTCAAAGGTTGACCATAAACTTGCTACCATTAATGGATCAATGTTTTATTGAGACGCTTGAGAGATCAAGACAATGCCATCACTCAGGTCTAATTGACATGATGAGGAGCTATTACTTTATTGATCTACCTGGCAAGTTGCGCTGGATCAGCTGAGGCCTGTATCGACCTGACTAAGTGGGTCCACAGACCTCTGAGGGTCAGGCAAATGTTAAGGGGATATTACCAGTTTTGTTGTCAGCTGGGTCTGAATTGGGTAAAAAGAAAGAAAAAGAAAACATAGTGACCCTGATTGTAATACCTGTAAAACTGTGTGCTTTTAGGTCAAAAAAAAGAGAGATTTTGTAGCTCGCGACAAATAAAAACATGAATAAACCTAGTTAGGCAGCTTAGTGAGTTAATATCATAACAATAAATTATCATAAAATAGACTTCTGATCTTTTTACACACCACCAAATACTGTACATAGACTGTAAAACAATAACTCCAGAGTGATATAATTATAACAAAAAGAAATTCCAGATAACCAGCGTGAGCCTGTCATCATTTTTTTTTCTTAGTCCCAACCAAAGTCATGACCAGTCATCTGGTAAAACTTGAAATTAAAGGGTTTATAAAAGTCTCTTAACCTCTGAACCACCTCTGGGTCAATATTAGGATGGGTCCTGCCTTTGGTTTTACCCAAGCAATGTGGCCTACTGTTCCCCTCAGGTCTCTTAAGGCAGGGGAAGCCTTTTGCTGGGTTAAAGTGGAAATGCTTCTCTGTGACCACCCTCCTCAGCCCAAGAAAGTCCTGGACACGAGCCATCTCACCTGCAGGGTCGGTAATGAGACGCTCTCCGCTAACGAACAGCAGCTGCTCCATGGGAAAGTACTGGAGCCAGCGCTCAAGGTGCTTGGCGTACATGCCAATTTGTACAGCGCTCCATGTGGTGTCAATCAGACCTGCCGAGGTGTTCTTCAGGGTCAGGCTCTCAAAAGAAGGGATGTCTGGCTTCTTGGAGCGGGTCTGAGTGTAGTCTGAGATGGCTCGCGTGACAGGATCCCGGACAACTACAATTAGCTTTGTGTCTTTAGACATGGCGTAGATTCGAGCAGGGACCTCCTTAGTAACGTAGTAGCTGGGGGTCTTTTCCATGGTCAGCTGGCCTTCTGATGACTTAGGCATTAATTCCCTGTAAAGAACAAACACAAAGAATTACATTTGCACTGCAGATGAAATATTTTGCAAAAACCTACTCTACCATTTCCGCTGTATACTCTGTTTTCCTTTGTAGAGTTAACAGCTTACAAAAGTGCCAATCAAGGACGATGAGATTAGCGATGACATAATATCACTTCATGGCAGCTTTATAAACACTGTCAAAGAGAAGCTAGTCAGTCATCACCAAGAAGACAGTAGTAGAAATCTTGAGCTGCATTAACAAAGCCTGTGACAGTGCATGACGTGACAAGGGCTGGCAGGTAAAGCAGAAGTCCTATCAATCTTCAGTAACTGTGTGGGGGAAAAAAATACACAGTTCCACATTCCGAGTACAAGCTGTAAAGGAAGACATCCACCCTCGTGTCCCTCTTGTACCTGCATTAAACATCTAATGACCTAAATCATCTCACAATCATCACACTGAAATATTCCTCAGACTCATTACGTTATACTTAAAAATGCTGGTTTAGCTATGAATAGGCAGCTTTATGCACTTTAATGTCATGCACCTTTCTCCTAATATCAGTATTTTTGTGAGAAATGTGACAATTTGATGAAGCTTTGCATTCCTTTGGAAATATGCTTGGAACCTGTCTGTTCCCATTACTGGATGGCTCGGGTTGATCATAATATAGCCTGTTAACTGCAGCCCTCACTGGATAATGGCTCAAGTGAGCCAAGGGGGATTAGGACTAAGCCAAACACGCAGCAGCATTAGAGGCTGGTTGGCTGCCTGTTGGCGAACTGGGTGGTTGGCTTGTCTCTAGAGAGAGGGGGAGAGAGATATGTGGCTATTATGATGAGAATCACTGGTGAGCATTTTAAATCCATGAAAAAACAAACAGTTACACAAAGTTTGGATACAACACCACATATTCCTATACAGCTGAGTGCAAGTAGGGAATGCAATTTTCATGCTGGGATCGAGTCATGGAGTTGCTGATTCGACTCTTTTCCTCATCTGGTCCTCATCCATCATCAAAAACATGTAAATAAAAACAGAATGCAATGATTTAGAAATTATAGCATTCCAGTTTTACTTTACACAGCATCTCATTTTTTTTTTCTTTTTTTAGAAATTGCATTGCATGTTGAACTAACGTTTTGGTGCCCCGCAGCTCTTAATCAGAGTCTGAGATCTCACGCTGATGTGACAAATGACTTGAATCAAGAGCAGTGTGCACATATCTCTTCTTCTGACAAAGAAATGTTAAGCCATGGTATATTGCCTTGCGTTAACAAGCATCCCTTTCAATCAAACCTCATGTGGGTTTGCATTAGTCACAATGTAAATCTTCAGTTGCTACACTGCATGGTAATATTCTTAGGTTTTGATAGTGAACGGCTGATCTAAATCAAACAACAGGAAAGCAGGGAGTCATGTCATGTCATTAAAACAATTACCACAATTTCCAACCATCTGTTGGTTTAACAACAGCTTTCTTCGTGCAATTCTGCATCAGCAAACCAACAGAATATGGCAAGATTTTGCTCTTCACAGCACTGCGAGAAGAGAAGACTTTAGCTACAAACATCACCCAAACGCTACAGTGGGGCAAAAAAGTATTTAGTCAGCCACCGATTGTGCAAGTTCCCCCACTTAAAATGATGACAGAGGTCAGTAATTTGCACCAGAGGTACACTTCAACTGTGAGAGACAGAATGTGAAAAAAAATCCATGAATTCACATGGTAGGATTTGTAAAGAATTTATTCGTAAATTAGGGTGGAAAATAAGTATTTGGTCACCTCAAACAAGGAAAATCTCTGGCTCTCACAGACCTGTAACGTCTTCTGTAAGAAGCTTTTCTGTCCCCCACTCGTTACCTGTATGAATGGCACCTGTTTGAACTCATCATCTGTATAAAAGACACCTGTCCACAGCCTCAAACAGTCAGACTCCAAACTCCGCCATGGCCAAGACCAAAGAGCTTTCGAAGGACACCAGGAAAAGTATTGTAGACCTGCACCAGACTGGGAAGAGTGAATCTACAATAGGCAAGCAGCTTGGTGTGAAAAAATCAACTGTGGGAGCAATCATCAGAAAATGGAAGACATACAAGACCACTGATAATCTCCCTCGATCTGGGGCTCCACGCAAGATCTCATCCCGTGGGGTCAAAATGATCATGAGAACGGTGAGCAAAGATCCCAGAACCACACGGGGGGACCTGGTGAATGACCTGCAGAGAGCTGGGACCAAAGTAACAAAGGTCACCATCAGTAACACACTACAACGGCAGGGAATCAAATCCCGCAGTGCCAGACGTGTTCCGCTGCTGAAGCCAGTGCATGTCCAGGCCCGTCTGAAGTTTGCCAGAGAGCACATGGATGATACAGCAGAGGATTGGGAGAATGTCATGTGGTCAGATGAAACCAAAGTAGAACTTTTTGGTATAAACTCAACTCGTCGTGTTTGGAGGAAGAAGAATACTGAGTTGCATCCCAAGAACACCATACCTACTGTGAAGCATGGGGGTGGAAACATCATGCTATGGGGCTGTTTTTCTGCCAAGGGGACAGGACGACTGATCCGTGTTAAGGACAGAATGAATGGGGCCATGTATCGTGAGAGTTTGAGCCAAAACCTCCTTCCATCAGTGAGAACTTTGAAGATGAAACGAGGCTGGGTCTTCCAACATGACAATGATCCAAAACACACCGCCCGGGCAACAAAGGAGTGGCTCCGTAAGAAGCATTTGAAAGTCCTGGAGTGGCCTAGCCAGTCTCCAGACCTCAACCCCATAGAAAATCTGTGGCGGGAGTTGAAAGTCCGTGTTGCTCGGCGACAGCCCCAAAACATCACTGCTCTCGAGAAGATCTGCATGGAGGAATGGGCCAAAATACCAGCTACTGTGTGTGCAAACCTGGTAAAGACCTATAGTAAATGTTTGACCTCTGTTATTGCCAACAAAGGTTATGTTACAAAGTATTGAGTTGTATTTTTATTATTGACCAAATACTTATTTTCCACCCTGATTTACGAATAAATTCTTTACAAATCCTACCATGTGGATTCATGGATTTTTTTTTCACATTCTGTCTCTCACAGTTGAAGTGTACCTCTGGTGCAAATTACTGACCTCTGTCATCATTTTAGGTGGGGGAACTTGCACAATCGGTGGCTGACTAAATACTTTTTTGCCCCACTGTATTAGTGCAATTTATACAGAAGAGGGGTTCTCTTCCTTATACAGTTTCTTCGCCTAATGTCACCTGCTCTTTCTTTTGTCTATAGAAGCTGTGGGTCTTACATATTTATAGTGTTTTTCCTCTCCCTGAGAACCTTAGCTACAGTTGAAGGTGATGGAAAACAACAGAGGAGAGAGATACAAAAAAACTATACTGGAGCCCACTGCAATTATCTTCTCCATCTCTTGAATAAACACAAGTGCAGTGCCGTAGGCCCTTTGTCGAGGCCCGAATAGGCACAAAACCTCACTACCTATCAAACTTTCCACTTAGTCAATGAGAAAAACAACCTGCGTGATGAGGGCATGCATTATTCATCTTAGCACCGATAGAGAACAGGAGAACATCTCCAACTGAACGAGGTCTGAGAGCGAGTTGCCTTAGGGGGGGGCAGATGTAGCAAGCTTTCGCAATTTGTTCTGCTTAATAAACAATGTTGCCTGGAACCAATAGGTTTCAGTGCATCTATCAGTCAGCTATGCAAATGCATTGTCGTTTAGCATTGAGGCACACTGAGCCATAAGGTGCTGACTTTGACCCCTTCATGAATTTTTCATGGTTTTATTTGGCTATACAAAGCTAATAGCCAAATATATAACCATGGTGGCACGGTGTTTAGTTAGAATCCTGGGTTTGATTCCACCAACTGGCTAAGTTTGCACCTGTGGCTGTGTGGGTTTTCTCCAGGTATTCTAGCTTCCTCCCACAGTCCAAAGACAGGAAGTTAGTGGGATTAACTGGTTATTCTAAATTGAATGTGTCTCTACTCTGAGTTGGCTTTTCCAAAGTGTGCCTTGCTTCCTGGCCTATGCAACAGGCATAGTTTCCAGCTTACCTATGACCCTGGTTGTATGTGTGAAACAAAATGGATTGTGTTTTCTGAGTCATGAAGCAAAAAATAAAAAACGCTTATAATTGTCATGTTACAAACTAAATTGCATTTCAGACAAACCTCACTCAGAGCAATAGCAATGGGGAGATAAGGAGAGAGGAAGAGAGTAAATACAAGGATTAGATGGAATCAGGTGCATTGTCGGAGGATGGAGACTGCATGCCCCCACCCCTCTGTTCTGACGCCAAAGTTGTCGGCGGGCATTTTAAGATGCAGCGTCTGCATTTTCTTGCCTCAATAGCACAACCTACAGACAGACATTAATCTGGGATTGGTGGGTTGTGTAATGGGCCTCTGTTTTGTCTGCCGGGCAGTCAGGTGTGTCCATTTAACTGGCTGCCGGGGAGACAGGGCTTGTTTCTGGTGCCTTGTTTACATTCATTGCTATCAGGAAGCAGGTTCAAAGGTAGGAATTTACAACATCACTGCATGTAGCTTGGTGCTCAGCTGCTGGGTGATGTCCTCAGTAATGAGTTCAGTAAGGAGCAAGTAAGGTGCAAAAAAACTCCAGGAGGAGGCTTTTTTTTGTATTCTGCAGTATTCTGCTTGACTGACTCTAATTGGCATCTATATTTCAGCTTTCTTAGATCCTAGTGACAAGGGACAGTGCTTGAAAAAAAACCCTCAACGTTATCTAATGGCATGATGAGTTCTAATCTTACCCTGCAGTTCCAAGAGCAGTTGAGCTTCTGTGGGAAACATCCCTCTCCTCGAAGACAGGATGAGAGGTGTGGTATGCAGCCACTCGGAATAATCAGACTAGTGTACTAACACGCAAGGATTTCTCTAGCCATTGTGCGCCTTCCTTTTAAGTATCAAAAACATCGTCATTACACTTTAAATTTCCTTCTTATGGAGCCACAAATAACAGCTTTTGCATGTCCTTCATTATTACTGTCAGTATATGCAGAACTCAAGGCCACCTGGTTGCCTGGTGGAACCAGGCCTGTTTTAAAGAGAGGAGGAGGAGAAACAGGAGGAACAGCCATTCTGGTTTCTCTCACACAACTGCCAGCCTTCCTTTAACATCTAAGAATTCAGGCAATCCATTCTTTACAGAGCTTTTAATCTAAGTCTTGGTGCTCAAAAATGCAATCCAATAACATTCAGCTAATCGCTTAGCGTGC
The DNA here is from genome assembly GCF_041146795.1 of Maylandia zebra. Taxonomy (NCBI): domain Eukaryota; kingdom Metazoa; phylum Chordata; class Actinopteri; order Cichliformes; family Cichlidae; genus Maylandia; species Maylandia zebra. The sequence continues at coordinate 24,906,599 of NC_135170.1, forward strand.
ACTGTTTTTTTGTAATTATGACAACAGCTATAAAAACCTTTGTTGCTATCAGTGCATAGTAAGCCTGTATGAGTTACTCGCTACTTTCTTTACACACAGTAGATGAAAAGAGACAACAGTGTGAGCCATCAAATTTAAGGGGGGTTCACAGGAATGTGTTTGTGTCTGAATCTATGGATCAAAGTTCAGGGGTGAACAGTCCTGCAACAGCAGCCAAGCTGAAGTGAACTAGTAGTCACTCAAATGCAAAAAGCACTGACAAACACTTGCATAGTTGTGGATGTAAAAACTGTGACACAGATATAACAGGGCCAGGAAAAACGAACTAATATGATCAAGCTTTAGTGTGCTGACTGAATAAGCACAAAGTTGTCGAGAGCTTAATAGCATTAATATATCGGAGCCTCGTCAGCTTAGCTTTGTATTGTTTTGAGCAGTAATGGAATAGAAATAGTGTACATTAAAAAGCTTAAATTGTGTTTTAGAGTTATTATAAAATAGAAAAGAAATCCAACATCTATGTTTCTGGCATATGTGATGTTTGGAACAATTAGACTATTCCTCACAGATGCAAGGTGGTTTGAGAGGATCAGAAAACGAAAACAAGACTTCAAAGAAGAAAAACAAAGATGGCTGAGGCAGACTGGTTGTTTCTAAAGTTGCCCTGACTTTCTGTCAGGGAGTCTCTGCAGCAGAGTGAAAGACAGCTTCAGGAAACAACACATTTTCCCTGAAGAAACTACAAAAGAGAGAGATGAGGAAGTCAACAACTCATGGGGATATAATGGAGTGAACTTGTTTTGTTTCAGTGTTTCCAAAGTGCTGTAATAAGTGCTGTGGTTTGACAAATTGCCTCAAGCAAAAGCCCAGGGGGTTGTTGCAGCAAATTAAGCCTCCAATCTCTGGAATAGGGAGAGGATGCGCACATTACTAGTATCGACGATTTATAGGATTTATTCTAGGAATTGCTAGCAAACAAAAAGGTCTTTGTAGGAAATGAAGTTCTTAAAGTGCAAGGTTTCATGGTTTGCTGGGAAAAAAACCCCCCAAAACTTCTTTTCTTGTGAGTGTGCTGACACATTAGTTTAAGCCGGGTGATACCTTCATCGAGAGCTGTCTCACTTACACCAGTTCTCATGTGTCCTTGCAGCTAAAAGTGTTGAGTGCGCAAAAAGATACCAGTGGATTTAAATAAACCCGCTCCTGGGAAATGCAACTTTTCGCACAGAAAATCTGAAAGTCAACTTTCGGGCTAAAAAAGCTTAAGCGTAGTGTTTGAGTCTTTTCTTGGGCGGGTTCCAGTGAATGCTCTTCCTGATGAACTCCTGCTGGGCTTCGTCAAAGGGCACTTTCACCCTTTTGAGCACATTTGCATACAAAGTGAAGGCAGAGAAAACATGTTTCACACTAATTGTCTGCTCTTTTATTGTCAGGGTTAATGCAATCCTCAGGGGTTCTCCAACATCCCTTTTCATGGAGCTCCATCACGCAAAAGTAAGAAAGGACTCACTTTAAATTTACTGCCCTCTATCTGCCGCTGGGCTGCAGTAAGCTCCCCCGGGGCTCCAAGGAGGATTAGGCCCTGTTCTCCGACACCCTCCATGAGTTAGTAAGAAAGCTCTTCATTGTTCTATATTTGGAACCTCAAGAGGAAAAACATGATTACAGCAATTAAGTCACATCTACTGCACAGAGCCCAAAAGACCTTGATCAGAGCGTTGAACAGAAGATAACCTGTCCAAAAAGATATAGAGGAGGAAGTTAGAATTGTGCTAAAAAAGCCATTCCCACGGCTTTTGGAAGTTGCCTCCTGCGCTTTGTTCGAGTAAGCATGTGGTATTGTATGTCTGCTTCGCTTTTTTTGCCTTAGAGTGAAAACATGCTATATTGTGGTTGGCCTCCTGCTGGGCGAGGGCCCCTCCTCTATGTGGGGCTCCAGAGGGATGGACACAACAGACCTCCAACAGAATGGAACACACCAATCACAGCAGATAAATGGTGCGGGCACAACTCAATGCCACCCCAGGAGCTGATAAGCCCACCCAGCAGAACGCACCTCTCCCCAAGCCACTGCTCACCATTAGTCGGGGGGCAATGAAGTGAAAGATATGGGCCAACAAGTCAGTGGATGCCTCTTTCTGGCTTGGTTAGTGTGGACACAGGATTGTCTGATGACTTTTTTTTTCAGCAAAAGCTCAAATGTATTACAGAGTATACTTTTAAAGATCATCCAGCAACAATGCACTCTTCCTTAAAGGCAGCCGGAGGTTTTCTGAGCACCACTAAATGATCATTAAGGGCTGACTAGATGTCACAGGGCTGTGCTGCAAGGGGGTCAATTTGTGGCACAGCGATCTCACTGTGACAACTCAAGCCGAGTTGTTTTAATTAGCTGGATCACCTCTCTGAAAAAAGAAGAAGTCTTCATTACGCATTAAACATTCTCAAGATCAAACTGCTTCTCACAGCCACTAACTGTGTGTTTAGTGTGCATGTGTCACTGTGAACAAGAAGTAAGTATGCCTCACTTATCTGTAAAAGGTTTTTTTCTTGGACTTTTACTTAATGAACATTAAATTCTATCCATCTTTAATGATGGTATTTCCTTTTCTTTAAGTCATCATTCATTCCAGACATGTGTTACTTGTAGATTAAAACAGCATGAAGACTAATAAGTGTTCAAGCGCAGGACGGTTTCATGTTATTTTTGAGTCTACAGTGATGGACAAAAGAATTTCTCCGTAGACTGATCATCCAAAAATGCCCTAAACCTGTCCGGAAATTCTCAAAGGAGCTTAGGCAAGAAGTCCTTTGAACAATGCTTCGCTTCCCCTATTGTAGCTCTATGAAGCCAGCTTTGAAACAGTGTCTACATCCTTTGACATTGCCTGTTAATCCCTGGGCTCAGTCAAATGGACACCTGAAGCAGCAGTATCTCCTATTATCTCTTGTTAACAATGTGGCTGCTCTGATGTAAAGCACTCAGTTCCAATCTACAGTATTTTCTTTTTCCACTAAGAGTAGTGCATTGTTATTGTGCAGCTGAGGTGATAGTAAAGAGCTTGCATACAAGGACAACAGTTGCCATGACAGAGAATACAGTAAAAATGTTGCCTTATTCAGTGTTTAAGCAACCAAAGATCTGTGATGAGAGCCTCTGATCGACTGAGCTTCTGAAACAAATTACTCCAAATGAATCAACAGAAAGTTGAATCTCACTTCAGGAAGTTAGATGACAATTTTATGTAACTTGCTGACTCCTAGCTATAAACCAAAGGCTATTACTCTGAACCGCATCCAGAATTCAGGTCAAGTCTAAATGGAAGCTCTGCATTATCATTTTCTCCCTGGTGCCTGCTCTCCTTTTTGGAAAGCCAGCGAAAGTCAAGATCCAAGGATAGATGTAGAAAAATTCCGGGAACTGTCAGTCAGGGTCAAGCAAACACGCACAAAATAACTGTCCTTTGTGTAAATCGACACAACTTGGAAAAGCGGCCAAACAAAACTGCGCAAATGATAACAATTTCCCTTTATTAAAATGTGAATTCGTACTGTGTCACTTATTCAAGTGCTTAGAGTGCATTAAAGGTTTGACTTCACTGACAGTTGTTAAAACTGTAAAAGTTTGTCATTTATATGCTAAAAGCCTGAACCTGCTCTTCATGCTGGTAGATATAGAGATTATACAGTGCTGCAGATATCTCTATGACAGGAGGAAACAAATAACATCTCACCAGCAGTATTTATTTTGTGGATAAACCCCATGGTTGAGCTTCAGTTAGAGGCAATGAACCTGCATGGTGTTTCCTCCTTTCCACAATGGATATTTTACATTATATATTCCTCCTTCATGATTGGTAATCAGCATGACAAACTGTGAATCTGTTTAACTAGAGCCCATAATACATGACACACTCTACACTACATAATCTCAGTATGAGTGTTTGTATTTATTTATTTATTTAATTCATTATTGTTAATATTCATAAAATAGAAATCGAGTGTTACATGGTTTTCGCTGTGACAAATACACCGCGTAAAATTATTTTTCTTTTTTTTAATGTAATCTCTTGGTTTCTTCTTCTTATCAACTTTCACACATAGCTCGATCATCAGAGCTGATGTTATGAGGCTACCTGTCAAAATGATTTACAGGCGTAACTTTTGGTTAAGTGAGGCTAGACTTTCAGGACATGAAAGGCTTTAGTAGAAATGTAAATATAACTGTGTCTTTAATAAGCCAGGGGAGAAGGTGGTTGTTGGGTTTTATGAAGATTGAAAATATGACGATCAATCACAGCAATGTAAACCTCAATTATTGCGATACATTTGCAGACAACTGGAGATTTATGTCCACATAAGTAGCCCACGTTTCAATGAGCAAACAGCTTTTTGGAAAATGAGGCATGGCTTGTTTTTGTAGCGCTCGTGTGCGTGACTCGTGGGTTTTTAATACTGCACTGTGAGGATGAGTGAGCTAGTCTACCTGTACCACTCCAGTCCTTTATCGTAGTTGCGGTCGAAGAAGTGCGGCTCCGCTCCCACCGCTCGGATGTCCGGATGCAGGCGCAGAAACTCCAGCAGCGCCCGGGTGCCTCCTTTCTTCACTCCGATGATGATTGCCTGGGGCAACTTTTTACTTTCCGACTCATTGAGGGAACCTGACATGGCATTATCATCCAACGCTTTCGCCTCGCCTCTAATTTCATCCCACTCGTCTCCTCTGCTGTCCAACTCGTTCTCGTTATTTAGTAAGTCCCTGGACGCTCCTAAAGAGGACCCCTGGTTGTCAACTTCTGCGTGGTTTTCGCGTCTGTTCACCGATCCGTACGTCAGGTTTGGAACAGTGGAGCAGTAGCCAACACAGCAATATATCATATACACCCAAAGGGACAGCATTATGCAAAATACAAAGAGTTTGTTTTTCACGTGGGATGATGGCACAACATGTAGACTGTGTATAATCGGACTATATTCCATAGGACCGCCGTGACAAAGTTGTATTCCAGTTACTTTGCATTTTGACAAAGCTGCCTCACTCCTCTGCCATAGTTCTGCTCCTGGACAACCGCTGCGCAATTTCCCAAAACATAAATTAGCGTTTAACCAACATGGGAAGTAAAACTGAACTGCATATGCTCATCTAGTTCCACTTTAATACCTGTAAAAATACTTTAATTTAAAATAAAAACAAAAAAACTGAGCGGCAAAAAGCAATTCGAACAGATCACCAGTTGAGCGATATGCGCGTCAGGAACCAGCTTGCCTCCCATCACTGCCTCTGAGCGTCTGAGCGATCACTCTGAGGCACCAAGTTATTTTCAGGCGAGAGCGTCAAGCAGAGAAATTATCACTTCCGATAAGCTTTTCAAAGTAAGCGTTGTCAAGTGGTAAAAGAAATCTATACATACGGTCTACACTCGCATATTCACATTTTATCCATGATTTGTCTTTATTTAATACATTTTTCCTTATATAGATTTTTTGCATACGCTACTTTAATACAACTGCAATCTATAGACAGTGGATCAGATTATAACTTTAAATCTATGGCAGGATATTATCCATAGACAAATAATAATAATGATGATGATAATAAGTAGAAGAAGAAGAAGAAAAACCTATGTACTCACATTACAGCACACACTGATCATAATTTAGGCTGAAATTTACATTCATATGATAATATGTGCCACCCTTTGGTACTTACTGTGATTTGTTCATTTTTATTACTAGAACAACATCGATTCAGGTTGTGCTTAAAAAATATTACACACAATAATATTATTTTTTTAAAAACACACATTTCAAATTTTGGAAGATTTTTGACATTTTCTTTTTCTTTTCCTGTTTTTTCCCCTCCGTGCACATTAGAAGTCGGCCAGAAACCTCTTTTCTCTACCATATCACTTGACTTTTATTTTGAAAGTTCAGGGATTTTTCTTTCAGCCTTGGTCTACTTTGATGCAGGTGAAGCGCTGAATGTAGACTAAGCAAAAAAACAAAAACAAAAACAAAAAAAACTCACCAAAACACACACGAACTTCAGCCTGGAGCGGAACTTTAATAAAATCAAAATATGCCTTTTTAAAAATAAATAAATACATAAATAAAAATAATTAGTTATGAAAGAATGAAGTTGAAGTATTTATGATTATAATAACAGAGGAGGTCTCTCTTTGGTGTAAGGCACAATTTAATTTACAGGTGGCTTACTATAGCACAGGGAACCACCAAGGAAAGCAGTAGGTAATTTTTATTTTAACTAAATAGAAATAGATCAAAAATGTGTTTATTTATTTATTTAAAAACAAAGGAATACTAATTACGCTATTATCTCATTTGCACATTTGACCCGTGTGATTTTTAAATACCTACTGATCAAATGGAAGCACGTTACTACATACGTGTTTCTGTCAAGGGAGATCAAGCCATCACAGATTTTATAACTTTATAACTTACTGACACAAACATACATCCAACTAACACATGTGTCAAAGATCAGCTGTTTGTTGACAGCCTCCCACATTTCTGTGCTATAACCGGTTCACGTGAGTCACCTTTAATTGCCTCATAATGATTCCGAACGGCCTTGCTAACGCCACAAAAATGTGAACGTGTAGTTCCACACAAACAAACGGTATCACGAACCATAAAAGTTAATCATTTACCCCTTAAGGCTGTGGGGGTGGGGCCACGGCAATCACGACAACGATGAAGATGCGTGATTGTGAATTTGGAAGCACAAAAGTTTGTTTCAGTGTGTTTGTGTTAGCACCTCCTTCTGGTGCAGGGTCAAAGGCCTCCAGTCCCACTGCACCCCTGAGCTAGCAGAGGATTAGCAAGATTACCCCAGAGCTGCCATGTCAGTCAGAGTTTTGCCAGAGACCACCCTGCCCCCTTCATCTAAGCCCCTTATCTCATCTCTCAGACACTGCTATATATGATATGCGTGTGGTGTGCGGCTAAGTGTGTGTGTGTTTTCTAATCCTAATAGTTGCACTTCCACAGGACACAGGCACAAGATAACCTGTTTGGGAAACTGTGTGCACCAAGGGGTTTGGTTGGAGCTATGCACTTGTGGTTTGCCCTTTCCACTTTGTGTACAGATCATGTTTATCTTTGCTCTGTGTACTTGTACCTCTGAGTGGAAGTTGAACTGTTGAGTTCAAGTATCGAAGCATCAGCAGTAAAGTTAAAGTCCAAAAAGCTTGTTCATTTGACGTGCAAATGAGTAATGCCGTTTTCATGTGGATGTGTCACTGAGACATTTTCCACATTCAGAGCTCACAAAATGGGAAAACTATCTAAGTAAGTATCACAATGAACAAACTACTACACTGCTGTTTTGAAAGAGATACAATGTGTTTATCTAACTTGGCTGAAGCCAAGGTTCTACTGACAAATTCAGTCTGTTTTTGCCAAGTGTAAACACACTGGAACACTCATATGGAGGAGCGTCAGATAAACAGAATAAAAAGGGGAAATATTAGTTTTCTTATGTAATGTTCCCTGTCACAAATTGGCTCAAGGAGAGTGAGAAGCAGGAGTTCACAGATGAAATGTACTTATAAAAAAGTGGAATTTATTAAAACTTTACCAAAACTTCAAAACATCAAATGTCAGTGGATGTGTGTCGTATGTGCTGTTGGAGGTACAAACACACAAGAAGGCCGATGCCAGGTGGATGGCAGAGAGAGGCCAGGGGCACGTTCAAACCTGAACACGATGCACAGTGTTTTGTTTTGTTCCATTTTTTGGGGATGAATGAAATGCTTCCTTGAAAGGATGTGTGGAGTCACCGGTGGGCTTGGAAGCATGTGCGCTCTCATTTGGTGGGTGTGCAAGAAGAGTTGTCCTATCACACAGCAATGCCTACATAAATCACACCACTCTGGTTAAACAAAATAATAATAATGTTTTGAATGCAAACCAGGTGAATCAAAGGGTTGACTTTAATAGGCTGGGAGACCCAGGTGTGCTACTTTAGCTCATGAACCTTTTATATTAGCCTCCAATCTATAAGCTAGGATCATAGGGGCACTGCAGTCCATACCAGATCGAGTATTGTTATTTATGCAGGTGACAAAAGTTTGAATTAGTCCAAAAATTAACAGAAATTTCAGAAGTCATAGAATTTCGCCTTGTGTAATGCAGCCGCTTAAAGTTCACACACAGTAGAAGAATCAGACTTGAGCCACATTTCAAGCCACTGGGAAAAATACTTAGCAACTAATAATGAAAACGCCCACAGATTTAGTATATATCCTGTTTAGTATTTTATTTGATATTAATGTGATCTTAAGAGAGGATCTCTTATGTCCTCTTTTACAAACTCTAGCCACTTTGTTTTATGATGTTTATGTATAAATGAATGTAGGCTGTACGTGTATTTATAAGTGTGAAGGACCCGTGGGAGAAAAGCCAAGACTGAAGCTTGTGCCAAAGAGCCAAAGAAAAAAGGAAAGAAAGATCAGCATTAATATATAATGTATCAAGGCACTAGCTGCTCAAGAACACTCATATGTTTTAATATGATCAGTACTACAGCATCTGTATAGATGTGTAGTCAGCTCGCTGGTAATTTGACTGAAAGAGCTATAAAGATAAACTATTATCACATTGATCATTTATTTGCTTGTGATTGAGAAACACTGTAGAGCAGTTATCAAAGAGGGCATAAGCCCTATTGTTAGCTTTTTCTAAGGCCTCCTTTTTGTCTCCGTGCTGGGGGATTGACAAACTTCAAAGTGGTGCACAGTTTTGGGAGGATGAAACCTAGAGTTAGAACAAAAGACACCTGAGGGAGGATACACACAGATGCACACAAATACACACACGCACACGAGCACAGAAGGTGCCCAAGCACGTTTTTTTGTTGTTGTTTTTTTCAGATTTCTATAAAAGTGTGTGTTAATTTGTTCCATCTGTCATCCTTTACAATAAACAATATCCAGCAGACACACACACACGCACTCTGCACTCTGTGTCACTTCACAAGGGCCGATGAAAAGCAAAGTGGACACACTAAAGGGAGCGCTTGACTTGTTCTACACATCCTGGACTGTGTTAACAGACTTCTATTCTGCAGCCTAAACAGATGACATAAACAGCACCCAGCTCATACATGAAAACCAGACAGTCAAATAAAGACCTGTGTCTCAGCACACACTCCTACTCCAATCATGGGATTCAGTGTGTGTGTTAACCACTAAAATGTGTACTCTTGTTATAAACAAATACAACCTTATCTTCCTTTTGTGTATTTGGGTTGCCAGTCTGCAATTATAATGCAATTAAGAAATGCAGAAAGTTCAAATATAGAACCGTTTAACATCGTGACTGTTCGCATTAGTGAAGAGTGCTGTTACTTTACTGCCAGGTAAAAAAAGAACCCTAAAGCTGAGTCTTATTAAACATCTGCCTGCACAATAGAACTTCAATGGCACTGCTTTATCCTGTGCTCGCTTATCACCTTGTCCTGTCAACGTCTTTTCAGAAACCTCTTTTCACCATCCTCGCATTTGTGTGAAGAAAGAGGGAAGCAGGTGGAAATGTAAACCATCTGTGCTCTTGCGTGCGTGTTCACTTGTGCATCCTGTGTGCCGTCTATGGTCATATCTAATGTGTACATATAGACAAATACAAACATAAACATAAACACATGGCATAGCACAAGAGTCTCAGCAACCTGCAGATGTCAGAGATCTGAGCCAATTAGAGGGTAAAGTCGACTGATGGATGATCTCATCCGGCACTCTGTCCTAGAAAAAGCAAATAACAGCGGGGATGACCGAGATCCTACACACGCAAAGCCTTCAATCTAATGACAGGGTTATTAGGTAAGCTGAGAGGCCGATCAAGACACTTCTCTGACTCCATTAGTCTTCCTTCAAGGTCTTTGACTCTAGCTAAGGCCATTTAAAATGTCTATAAATTCTCTGGAGCCGTGCTAAAGACCATCTTATCTTCTCTTAAGGAAAAGCCACCGTAGCCTGAGCGGATTTCCTCACTTGATCCTGTAGAAAAAGTCTTATCCCATACTGATGTCCTCCTGGACATGGAAACAAAACCTTGTGACAGGTTGGAAAGCTCAGGCAGGCTTAGATGTTCTGGCCTTGCCAAGTCCTGCACAAGCTAAAATTCCCATTATAATTTTAGCTTTTTTAATATTGGTCAGTGTGGCTATAATAACAGCAAAAAGATGCAGATGCATTTATGCTTTTTGCAATTTTTGGAGAGTATATACAGAGTTAGCGGTGTATCTGGATGCAGTCGCTGTCTAATTTCTCCTCTTAGACAAATAAAAAACTAAAACATACATGGTGTATTTGTTCTGACCTCCCTTTCACTCTATAAGGATGCTTCTTGTATTTTGCTGCACATAGACCACAGCCTTTTGTTTCACTGCTTTCTCCCAGTGGCACAAAAGGTAGATTATTCAATGTAAGAAACAAGTCATCAACAATGAACTCACAAAGAAAAGGGTACTGAGAATATTTGAGTTCCTCTGGCAGCTGTTTCGCATGTATCAAAAAAGGCTGTGAATTCCTGGCATCATCTGTGTTGTTTGATTTTTTTTTTCTTTAATTTTTATTTTTCAGCAATATCCAGACGGTTACAAGTTCATTATCAAGTTTGCAGTATCTGTTATGATACAGTTTTAGCACCTCACTTTCAGATTTATTTTAAATAATATCAGATACATTTGCTTTCGCCTACCAGCTCGACATATCTTTGCTTCATGTTCATAAAAGTTAGAAATCTAAGCTGAGCTCGGGTTTTAACAGCCACTGAGAAAATGACTGTCATAGCCTGGAAAAGCCCACACAAACTATCCATCAGATAGTGTGTTCCAAAGTCTCTTAATGGTATATAAAGTGTGTTATTGACAGGCCTTTTAAGTGGAACTAAAGAGGTAAATTTCAAAATAGGGCTCACAGCACCTGAGTAAGTGAAAGGCTTGCTGTAGGTTATGATCTCTTACTGTCAGTTTTCTACTTGAGCCACATTAGCTGTGATCACCCATGATTCATCCATCAGACTGAATTCTACCAGTCTTGGTTGGCATTTTCTTTTTAGTTCTTTTTTTAAAACCTTTATTTTCTTGTTTTAATTTTTGTTTTTATTAACACATTTTAAACAAAACCCCAGACAGTTCCAGACAGTAAGGTTCTCATTTGATTATTTTAAACAAGGTGTAGGGACAGCACAGCGGTACAGTGTTTGTCACGTTTACCTTTATGTACGTAAGCATAATATGCTCAATCATTTAATGTCCAAAGTGACTGGAACTGAGGTTAACATTTGCAGCTTCATAGTGTCAAGGCTTAGGACAGCAGCGAAAACAACTTTTCAGCTGTTATGTTATAGTCTGCTCAGTTGCCTGTATTATTTTTCCATCTTCGTGAGCAAAACAGGTTTGATTAAAAACAAAAACACAAATTTTTTGACAGTAATTGATGTTCCAGTGAGGACTGAATCAGGTGACCCTGAGCCATCTCTTAGGTATGCTGGGGGACTTCCCATGAAGCACTTCTTCCCCACTCCCATCTTTTAACTCCCCATGAGTTTATGCAACACTCCAGTATGTCATTACATTTTTGTCATTTTTGCCTCTCTTTCACAGTTTGCGATTTATCCTCTTTTCCTATGTTCTCTCTTTTGTTTGTGTGTGTTGTCTCCGACCTCGCAACCGTAACAGCAGATGGCTGCCCCTCCCTCTTCCTGTTTAAAGGGAGTTCTTCATTTGCACTGTTGCCAGGTGATTGCTAAAGGAGAAAAGTCTGAACTTGGGGGATTTTTTTTAATCTACTATTGTAGGCTTTTACCATATGACCCCCATATAAATACAGGTGAATTGAATTGAAATGTTATATATCAAATGTTTAGATATTTAGAAAAATATATCCATGTCTTCATTTCGTAGTTAATGTCATGGTACAATATTTTGGGTAAGAAGTGTGAGCTTTAATGTCGAACATTAGAAGAAGATTTCTAAACTAGACTTCTAAACAAAAGCTCTTATTTGCAGGAGACTGATACGGCGTATGATAAACTGAATGTTTACTAGTTAACAAGCTGGCTTATCGGCTGACTACCTTTGATATCTGAGTTTAAATAAAATGTAATTTATCTTGTTTAGGAATGCTTTCATTCAGAAATCTTATCATATTTTCACCTGCTGCTTCAGAGTGACTGTACTTGCATAACTTTAAAGAAAACAAAAAGTGACACATGGCAAGGAGAGACTGTGGAATGTACATGGCTCTGAAGTAAATCCCTGAGACATTCATGCTGAGTATATTTGACCCTGATGACTGCTTTATCATAATGTACACAGATAAAAAAAACTTCAAAAGATAACACGACCTTGCTATTTGACCACTTCCATAAACAGATCCTACCAGCCAGAGAGCACAACTGACTGGTAGCGTTCAAAAGGTTGCAGTGAACGCTCATTGGCAATCGTGGCAACTAGATACCCTCAAGTCTAAGGTTTGCAGTGTCCCTTAGGGAGTATATCCTGGATGGAAATGTAGCCCATTATCTGAGCAGAGAACAGGTGCTTTCAACAAAGAAGCCTGCATCATTACAGTCCTGTGGGAAATTAGGGAAAATATCAAGGTCTAGGAATTTACGATGTGGCCTTTTGAAAGCAAAGCAGATCAGATGCCAGGGTTGTGAGTCAAAGTGGTGAAGCCAGTTATAAATAAAGGAGGAAAAACAAGGGAGGCTTTCTGTAAATTAAACTGGAAGTTCAGAGAGTTTTCTTAACCTGCACATCTCAGGTTTATGCATGCAGACATTATGAGTTATACTCAAAAACTTATGTTGATTCTGCCATTTATGCTCTGTGAAGAATTGTGTTTATTACTGTACTGAATAAACTTTATATGATAATGGAAAATGTGCAATTTTATTCTTTTTTAACTCAACATCCAAATTTTATTGATAAATAATATGTTATACTTGAGTTTTCATTAATCTCTCTAAATCATATGCACTTTTTAAAATTTTACTTCAAAGCACAGATTCCATAAAACTGAACATACTGTCACGCAGCTTCATAAGTCGTTTATTTTATTCCTGTGACTTCATTTTTTTATCTTTATTCTCAGCCAGTGTTTATTTTCCAATAAGGAAACATGGCATGTCAGCAGCGCTCTGAGGTCACAAGAAATTCAGGCTGGGGCCAAGACAAATTTCTCACTGAAGCTCCGTCTGGGTGGAGGTTCTCTAAAGACGCATTATGCTCAGCACCACATGTCCTTCTCTGTGCTTTTGCTTCAACATTCCAGTCATACTTCATCTTTAGATCTTCTTTTATCTCCCTCATCATTTTCCGATTAGGACTTCATATGGATCTCACTTCACATTTGTGGAGCATCTCTAAGAACTACTGTATCCAAAATTTCCTCTTGCAGCCTCATGCCACCCGTGGTGCTGACTAAGTTCTGGTTTCCAACTGCAAGCTCATCAGAGCCTTCATCGAGGGCCTTGGCTCCTGTCAGACTGGACAGGTTCGCTTTGATCTGGGCTAAGATGACAAAGCTGTGTGGCTCCAGGGCTAAGCATTTGCAGTACTAAGCTATACATTTTGGGGGTATTCAAAAACATCTTCCCCTCATAAAATTGATCGGATTTCAAATAATAGCTGTGCAAGAAAATTATACAAGTATGTCGGATTTAACCACTGAAGCAATGTGCATAAGTAAAATAATATCCCACAATCAATGAAAATCAATCACTGTCAAAAATGTTGCTTAAAATATTTTTTTTTAAAATACCCTCTTGGATCCGTCTAGTTTCATAAAGTAAAGTTTAGCGTGCGTGCAATCACTCCATTGAAAACGTAACTCAGACATTCCCAGGGAAAGAATTAAATGCTACTTTTCTCTGAAATGCTGTGATTAGAGATGTACAAAGTAAATATCGAATCTTCCAGTTGAACTTTTTATCCAGTCACGGATGTCTCTGTGGAGAGCCAGCTGAAATGAAGTAAAGCTTGTCTGTGGGCAAGCAGTCAACCCCCTGAGGAAGAGACAAGACAAACATGATAAGAGGCTGTCGGTAAAATTACAGACTTGAGGCAGCCCTTAATGGAGTTCAGCTCAGGGTTGAGAGAAATAAGGTCGGTCTGTCACCTAAGCTCTTCACCAAGGATGATGCTTTCTACATTCCTGAAATCTCAGCAGGACAAAGAGGTTGGTTTTTACATTAGGTTCAGTCTTTTGAAAACAAACCCGGGGAAAAAAGACAAACACGCAACCTTGATTCTGTTCAGCCATATGTCTGCAAAAACATTAATTTTAATAATATACTGATCCCGTCTTAACAGAGCATGAAGGAGTAGTGTGAGGCCAATACAAATACGGCATTAACAATCATGAACTCTCTCAGCAAGGCTAACCGCGCTCATTAGCATTAAATAAACACACCAGTGCCCTACAAATCTGTGCAGTGTATGTATATTTCATTGGGATTTGACAGCCCGTTGAAAATTCAACCTCTTCCAGATTTACTGTACATACTACAGTACGAAGTGTGGACAAACACCAAAAACATCTTTATTATAATATCTTTGTTAGATCGAGGTTTTTGAGCTGTTTTGTCAAACATATACTCCAAACGTCCAACACTTCAGCTCAGCTTCAGGCTCTGCAAAAGAACACGAAATTTGTTTGCTTGCTGTACATTTTACTTTTCCCATGCTTTATGAGCAATCAGCTGTAATATCCCGACTGTAAATCTCTCTATCACTAGTGGCTGCCAGCACAGGGAGGAGTTGGCTTGTCCCTCAGGTTGCTCGCCTTGCATCATAAATCCTGAACCATCTGAGCTCAATCTGTCTTTCAGATCCATAAAATGCCAAGGCTGCCTTAAGGCCTTGGTTTCCGTGTGTTGGTCTCATATCAAAAGTCTTCTGTGTCTGTGTGGGTGAGCGTATGTGAGTGATCTGCTGGGATAAATCTTTGTGTAAACGATGAACCAGCCCCACCTGCAACAATATCCAAGTGTGGCGTTACAGCTGCAGTCTCTCTCATAATAATGAGTAGGAAAATGCTCAAATTCTCTAAAACAGATCACTCTGTTAATGTTAAAATTTTGATTTATGACCTGTTCATATCTAAGCTGATAACAAGCTGCACACATAAACTTCACATGCCCCTCTGAAACTTTTCCTAACCTGCATTTTAAACATCTACTGCACATTTGAACCTGGACTGCTCCTTCACACACAAGTAATAAGAAAATATAATGAGGGAGGGTAACAGTGGCCTCATGTTTCAGTTTACAGGCCTATAATGTGACATCTGCTCCTAAAACACCAGCATCACACAGGTACAGTTGTACAGCAGTACCACCTCACCCATGATTTCCAGTTCAGCTTTATCCATTTCTAGAGGTATACAATCCTGTTTACAACCCTTCATTTCTTTATATTTTGCATAGTTTGCGAAAGCAATATTTGAAACCTTTATTCTTCAACACAGCCTGAGCTGTCTTAGGCAGCTTTCTTGTAATTTCTTTAAGTCGTCTTTAGGATTTGAAGTCCAGGCTTCTTGAAAGACATTCAAAGCTCTTCTCTGGATGTTTGCTGCTTTTTGGTTTGCTCTCTGGAGGAACCAATCCATGACTAACAATGCTCCATTTTGTGTTTTTCTGTCCTGCACCCAGTCACCCTTTCACTGAGACCATTTTTGATAAGGCTTCATTGAACAGTAGACTGATCAAATGAAAGGCCAGATTCATCTCTCAGGTCCTGTGTCAGGCTTTTGCTGGGTTTTTTCTCTCACTTTCCAATGCTGTTCATCTGCTGTGGATAGATTTTTAGGCCTGACACTTCTTCTTTCATCCTCCACTTGTTCAGTATCCTCAATTTTTTAGAGGACACACTGCACAGCATGTGTCCTTAGCTGTTTGCGAATCACCTTGTTGGTACAAAAATACTATTTTCCGCTTGTCAAATTGTTTTATCTTTAGCACTTTTCAAAGATTCAGCTAAAGAATTGGAACAAATTGTGTGTGTGTGTGTGTGTGTGTGTGTGTGTGTGTGTGTGTGTGTGTGTGTGTGTGTGTGTGTGTGTGTGTGTGTGTGTGTGTTTTAACAGGCTGCAGATAACAAAGTGCCAAAAGGTGCAGTTTAAAATTGGTTCTTTGTGAATTTGTCTGTTTTGAGTAGACGCAACACTGGTTCATCCCTTCAGCTGAATTATGCTAAAATGACTGATGGGAGCCTAAATGCATTTTTTCATATTTAATAGTGTGTTTGTGTTAATTTCATTTTCTGTATTTCACAAGAACACCATAATGAGTTAAACTGATTTCCTAATTCATTATTCTGAGCAGTATTTAGTGTTCATGTACAACTTAGTTATTTTTCAACAAGGTGGGATAATTATTATAATAAAATGTCATTTATTTGAGAGAGCCTCACAGTTTCCTTTTACCCGTCTGTCTCTCATCACCTCGCATTATTAATCGTTTTGTAAGCATTCAGGGTGAAACATAGCACTGCCACGATGTTCGTAAATAGCTTGGTGTCAAAGTAAAGAGCCTCTGTGAAGTTTAACAAATAGTCTGGTGAGGCTGTTTGTTCGGAAGTGCGGATTTATTTGAGGAGGAGCCGTCAAGAACGTCAAGCTAAGGCTTAATTCATTAGGATTTACAAGTGGCTTGCAGAACTATTACTCAAGACCAGTTTTTAAAAATTGACCAGAACGTTGGACTCTTTGGAAACATAGAAAAATGTTAAAATGAGGGATGACTCAAGACTTTTGCACAGTATTGTATTTAAAAAGTTCCACATATTAACCTCTAAACAGAAAAGACAGACCAACATTTAGTGCATATTCAGGCTCTCTTTCAAGCAAAACCCAGCTTGCATTTCGTGTGCTTGCATGTGTATACATGCAGACTCCAATCACAAATACATTCACAATACACCGCAGCTGCAACTCACCACACCCGAGCACAGTTATTGAGTTGGTATTAAAAAAAGGTTGACCAAGTGTACCATGCCAAAAACTTCCTGTAAAACACATCACTGAGCTTGCCACAGGCAAAGACCTGTCACTCTGGTGAACCACTACCTGTTTAAATGATAAAAGATGGTTTAAGTCCTTTTATATAATATTAGGTTGTTATAACTGGTAATTGGTTATGAAACTTACGTAATGATCAGTTTAGTAAAACAAAACGATAAGAGGGTAATGACTCAACAATTTTACAACTGCCAGGTGGCTTTAAATATTTTCTTTAAGAACAAACTTTCTGTTGTAGCCAAGATTTATTTTTATGTTAACTCACTCCGACAGCGTCCTTTACATCTTTAATTATTGTCGGTCTTCTATGTTTAACTTCTCATTTCTCATTATTTTTGTATCAAAGTGGAAATGCAATTCTCTGGAGAGGTTTTCTGCACAGATGAAAACCTCGAGTGCAACAGTTTTCATTAGCGCGCATGTGACTGTTTATTTCCAACCGAGATGATGAAAATTTGTATGCTTTTAGCTCATTTGCTGCTCTCGGGTTTAATTTTCCTCGATACGGCGCGGGTTCCATGCTAGAAGATCTAGGTGATGTGCTGTGAAAGATAACACCTTCGTAGCTGATATGATAGCGCCATCTTCTTAGTCCGCACCTTACTGTATAAATAGAACCATGTGTTTTTCTGCTAAAGTGTTATCTTCTGCTTTGTCCAGAGCAAAATAAATGAAAAAGTATTTTTATGTTTTCTCATATGTTGCATGTCCAACACACCATCAGTGTTTAACGCTCTGCTTGTTTCTCTCGACTCGAGGCCCACTGGCTAGCAGACCTGCATTTAGTGTGTCTGAAAGGTGTTTGTGATAACCATCATTTTCTGTCATTTGCATGTTAAAACAACCCCTGTAGTTTAGACCCGTAATGCCTTTTCGCCCTCAGATGTCACAGTGTTTTCATTAGGCCTGGCGCTTGGCTTGCTGAGACTCATTATGGCCCAAGGTAACCCTTTAAAGACACACCACAAAGTCAGGCCTCAGCTCTCGGGCTTACCTGAAATGCTGACGTTAATGCCTGTGCAGAACTTTTTGTTTCCACACCCGAGAGGCAAGAACTAAAGTATATTAACTCCAAAGAATGGCCTTTAAAAGTAATTTGACACAGATCTGTATATTGGTTATCAACAGGGTCAGAATGATTACCAAATAGGTAAATTCTTCTTGTTTAAAAGGGGGGCCACTGTGTCTATCTGTTGCCTTGCCCACACTTCCTTGATGAATATATTAGTTCTCTTTAATGAAAGACCAAAGGCTTGTAGCACCCCACTCCTCACGCCTGGACTAATTGATGTGGGTAATATGATGCTAACTGTCTGAAGATAAAAACACAAGCGTGACGATCCCACCAATCGTGCCTTTGTTGACTGGGCAGCTTTTAACCTGATCTCGTAACATGCCATTAAAGCTTTCCTAAGGCCCTACCTTTGTTTGTTTTGAACAAAGCAAACACATGCCACCAGTTCATTTCCAGCAAGACCTAACACCTCCACTGGCTGCATGCGAAGGTCCTGTTGCTTTGCAGTAGTGACTATGATACCACGCCTTAGTGAACGAACCACAAGGCACCCGTCTTACCGGGTCACTGTCGAAGTGCAGAGGACACATCAGTAGCAGCAGTGGGTCATCAGGTGGACAGGTCATGACCTGAGAGACGGCTTCATTAGACAAACTGGGAGCCAATTACTCCCCAACTGCCAAGCTAAAGGAGCATTAGAGTGAGAGGAAGAACACTCAGTCATCTCGTTCAGTGGCACGAACAGCAGGAGACCAGATGAAGGGTTCATTTTTTTCTTCCCGTTGTGCCATAATGTGAAATATGCTGCAAAAATACTGTAAACCCAGGAGATCTTTAATAGTTTTCTTTAACATTGAAATGCACCACACAGTTCCCGTGTGGTTTAAGTTTATGTTCACCCTTCCTGTTTCTCTGAAAAAGGGCATACTGTTCATTGTGCAGGGATTACCGGTGAAAGCGTTTCTGAAACAGGCTAAGCGGATGTGAGAAATCATCCACGCTGATTTAGAAGTGTCCAGAGACTCTAGAGCAGTACGTTTTGGGGGTTGGGGGCTCTAGAGTTAAGAAGACCCCTGGAGATACTTTTAGGAATCCTCCCTTCTTTAAGGGGGCAGGGTAGGTGTCTGAACTGGAACTGGCCAGTTCATCTGAGTGCGGACTAATGAAAACAAATGATCTGACAAGGTCAAAAGGTTGAGATCAAGGCTGAAGGTTCCCCCGCCCTTCTCAATTTCCAACATGTGAGATTAATGAGGGCAGAAAACAGCTATTTCTCTGTATCATTTACTCCCCGAGGCCTCTGAACCTTATGGCAGCAGCGTGTACCCCACCTGTTGGCCCATTAAGGCATATGACACTAAGCCAGAGGGCGTCACTCCTAGTCAGAGGTTTTAACTGCTTTGTGCTGTGAACTGACATGCAGGGATATATTTTGTTATGATAGCTCTATCCATAGGCTTCCTATAGCTTAATTTATAAGTATTCGCTTAGCATTAAGAAGAAAAGAAAAACGCAAAATGATGTGTCGTAGGTTGTAGTCACAATTGTTAGCAGTGTTTCCCTTGAATAAAGGTTTGCACAGTGCTTTCAGGCAATAAATAAAAAAGCAGCAATGACACTGTGACTAATAAATATGCATTTTACATTTGCAAGTTTTGGATTTATGTGATAAACTCAGCAGACGAGCATGCACAAAAGACAAGTACAGCTAGTCCAAACATTTGAGCTCACACATCATTTTTGTTTGAATGTGGGACGTTATGATGCTAACACTGTTATTTCACACTGCAGCTGTGAAAATTTTAAGTGGTTTATAAAGCAAGACTGCTCCCTTCTGGACAGTTACCCTAAAAGCAGCAAAGAGCCCATAACACAGATGCAACAAAGCCTATGCCCTTACTTTTAACTTTCACAAAGGAGACAAATAGAAAGACCCCTTCATAGTTGATATTTTCAGTTCTGCACTCCAACCAGTTATAGGACAGAAAATATATTTCAGAAATATGTGTGTTATTCTTAGTGTCATTAAAAATTACATTATGAGCACAAGAACTTCAGTCAAAGTTTCGTATTTTTCACGTAATAATTAACTTTTCCCCCTTAATATTATAACTTAATACTACATGTGCCATGTAGTTACATTGCACTGGCAAACAAATGACACTAGATGGGGATGTTGTGCAAATGCAACAAAAGGGTGAATTGGCAATGTATTGGCACATAATGGACATTAGATGGGGTTGTGGCCAAGGCTGACTTACAGTAATTGAGCTATTAGTGGAGGTTTGAGTGCACGTTTCCTTATTGAAACTCCTGTAGCAGCTTAATTTGCCATAAGGGTAAAAATAAAAATACAAATGAATAGTAAAATTTTCTCAATCAATCAACCAATCAATCAGTAATTAACTGGGCTTCCCTTCACGCTTTCAGTGGACCAGTATAGGCAACCACTGATATCTACAGAAACACACATACACACATAAGAAATAAATACAAAAATGCAAAAATGAATACACATTTGATCCGTTTAAGCCTAATAGCTCACAGGAACCGGCAAGAATAGAGTCTTTATTCAAGAGTCAGCCATAGATACACTACATTTCCCACACTGCATTGCTGCGCAGCCGCTACTTGTCACTGCTGTCGCTCCCTGCCTGTGTGTACGCGCGGTGGACTGGTCCAGCATCCCTGCGCAGGCAATGGAGCAAATATAGATGTGCAAAAAATATACATATATCTATCAATTGAAAATATGTAATCGTGGAATACTTCTTCGGTGCTGGCAGCTTGCGATGAGGGAAAGGGGGGGAATGGGAGATTGGAATTTGTGCTGCACCTCTGTGGAGGATGGAGATATGTATTGTGAGAAGTAATGCGGAATATTTCCCCTCGTAGGTGCTAACAGAGAAAATACAAGATGAAGAAGCAATTCAATCGGATGCGACAGCTCGCCAACCAAACGGTGGGAAGGTAAGGAAACCGTTTCCGTGCGCTATTGTCGCGACTGGCCAAGTCAAAGAGAGGAGAACCCCCCTGCATGGCCCCAGAAGGATGCGAATCGGATGAATGCAAACAGACTTTCATTCTTTAATTTGCCCCTTTTTTCCCCTTTTTGCGCTTTTTGCTTATTTACTGAAGTATATTGTATACCTCATGTTCAAAACGCCCTAAGTGTTCTATGCGTAATACCAACTGGAATAGGCTACCGCATAGGCAGCGTGTAGGCGCATTGCCACAGTAGCTCCAACCTGCCCACGGAAATATGTTAAATATAGAAAATCACAGCGACATGGACCATCAAATAGTGACGACCCAATTTTTATGACAGAGTATCATCGGTGGAGTTTGACAAATATGGCATTGCCAAGTTATGTCGTGATTAAAATAGACTCCTGTCACCGAACCTGTCGATAGGTAAACGTGATGCAGACGGATGCAGTGTGGGCTGCGACGTGAGGGGAAAATGAGAAAAAGGCGCAATGTTTTTATTACGCAGTGATATCAGCTGTGAGGAGGGAAGCACCTCTTAGGCGTGAGTTATCCACTCCGTGAATTCCTGAAGGTCGTGATCACGCCTCCCTGATGCGCTTCTGGAATGATATGTGTCAGTTTAAATGGACGGTTTTCCATTCCACTGAACGTGCTAAAACTAAATTAGGGGTTTCTGAAGACAGATTTCCACCTCTGTCCTCACCGTCCAATCTTTTCATGTTCTTGCTCTGCTTCTGAATGGTTCTGAAATCCGGTGACATTTTACACCGATCCAGTGGGCTTATCAGTCTTCCCCCACCCTCTGTGTTCAGGGAAAGCAGCTTGTCCGCTGCTGGGCCAGAAGGTGTTCTCTGCCCAGCAGGGGGGTGGGAGGGGAGGGATTAGGACCAGGAGGTGTGGGTCATTATTATTATTATTATTATGCGGAGGGGCACACATTGCAGGCTGTGTTGGTGCTATCATTTTTGTTTTCCCCATAGGTCATACTGCTTTTTCTAGCCTCAGTCTTTTTTATCATCATTTCTTCTAGTGACTCATTAGAGTGTTTGTGTGTGTGGGTGTGATTCTGGATATGTGTGTGGGCAAGCAGGTTGCAGGACTTCAGATGGCCACAGAAGATATGGCACTTTTCCTTTTATGCATGTGTACGTGCACATATACAGCTTATTTAATGCAGATGGTCCAAGTGGTGCTAGTGTAAGTAGAAAATTAGCTCATTTCTGGGGCTGTCTAAGTTGGTCTGTTTGTACCACAGTGATAATGAGGAACATAACTCTCCCCGGACAGCCCTGCTGGGCTCTTAATAATAACAGTGGTCCATAACAAGAACTGCCACTCTCAAACCATAGTCAGAGATTTGATCTTTGGATCAAGAAGTAATGGATCTGACCCTGTGGTGACCTTGAACAGTGTCAAACACTGGCTATGCCAATGGAGATAGATCACTATCTATCTGGAAAAACCAAATCTAGCAACTAATGACCCGATCATGCTGGTTTGACGATCATGTTTTGTTTGTTTTGAGGTTTCTTTCGCTAGAAAAGAGCAGGTGTCTCCATTCAGTAACTATGTCTGTATTTCTCCACCACTTATAATTTGAAGGATTTTAAGAGGTGTATAGAGGTGCTGAAGCATGGTTCATTTGGAGAGCTAAATTTAAACAGCTCTTATTTAGATTAAACCGCGTAACATAAATGTTTCTTGATATTACCACCAATAAAGTAAACACGTATGCTGTATGCATACACTATGTGTGGATCCAGGTGTTCTGCACCTACATGCCTTAGAGTGTTAGTGTCGGACAGTGGGAAAAATGTGTACATATCACAAATGTGCAGATTTATTGGACTTTTACAAGCATTTATACAAGAAACAGTCTTATCATGCCAATGTCATTTTGCTGCTCTTCCTTGCACACTGCTCTTGCAGAAGATATACTATTATATAGTGCATTAAGTAAAATGGACTTGATTTAGCTTTACCCCTGAGCTGTCTTTTAATTCCGCTGGTTTTGTCCTGTGAGTAATGCAGGGCTCCTATAGGAAAGAATAAAGTGCCAAAACAGTGAAAACAGGCTTCATATTAACTGTTCTGCTGACTCAAGCTTTAACCATCCTCAGACTGGAGCAGGGTTTCTCTGTGGGTATGGCCTTTGGTCCCCCTGAAACTCAGTGCTCTCTTTAGATTTGATAATACCAGTGACAGGTCCTGTTACTAAGAATATGTAGAGTTACATTTTATCATTTAGAAACAAGATTTAATAATAAAATTATGCTTTAGTTTATTTATTGTAGGTTTCTTTATTAAGAATAGACTCATAACTCATATCTTTTTAATAACTGTTTTTTACTATATCTGCTCGTCTTTTTGTCTTGTATTGGCATTTGTAATGGCAAGTCTATAATGAAGGTCTTCTTTTAGCTGGGGGTTGGTGTTCAGGTGTGCTGTGTCAGCATCCCTCTGGCTCTCCAAGGCGGCTGCTGCTGCTGCTTCTGCTTCTGCTGCAGCTTGCCTGGGTGAGACCCATGTCATGTGATCACCAGCTTGACCAATTACCTCTGTGGAGCAAAAGGGTGTGCAGCCATGCATACTTTAGTGCTAACAGAAATGTGTTTTGGTACAGCAGGAGAGACCTGTATTATAAATATTATTTTTGGACATTAACCTTTAATTGAGATTTTAGTCTCCGTGAAAACTCTCCTGTACTTTAGTGTTTGCGTTTGTCTAAAAAAAGACATTCTAATTTTTTGGTGTCCTTACAGGAAGCAAGCAAAAGATTATATTGGTTCATCCAGCTCCCACCCTTCATTTCTCTTGACCTATTTCTCTATTCCCAACTCACTGTCCTATGTAGGTCTAGGACAGACTGTTAA
Organism: Maylandia zebra; assembly: GCF_041146795.1. NCBI lineage: Eukaryota > Metazoa > Chordata > Actinopteri > Cichliformes > Cichlidae > Maylandia > Maylandia zebra. Next base: position 24,930,526 of record NC_135170.1, read on the forward strand.
AAAGATTCTATGATTCAAGACTGTAAGAATATGATTTCCTGCACAGTAACATTTACATATAGATACAAAAAAAAAAAAACAGGACTATCTCATTCCCTAACACACCCACATTCCATCTTTGCACTCTGCTTCTGCCACCTTTGTGGTGTTTGCAAATACCTCTATGATAGATGCATTCTTCTTACTTGTGCCTTCTAGCTCACCAATCCACAATGCAATTATCTGAAAATGGCAGTCATTTGTGGGCTGCTTTCTCTTTCATGCATTGTCTCTTACTCTGTTTCTATCTCTTTTCTGACGCAGTAGGCGAATGAATTATTGTTAAGCACGCAGGTGGCCGATTTACAGATTGTGGATGTGGAAAATGTCCACATTTTTTGAAGGTTTCAGTCCCGTTATATCTGGTGTAACACTAACACAGAATTTCATAAAAAATAACATCATATCAACAGTCAAACATGGTGGTGGTTAAACAGTGTGATGCTCTGGGGCTGCTTTGCTGCTTTAGGAAATGGTCGACTTGATGTAATTGATGGAACCATGAATTCTGCTGTCGACCAGAATATCCTGAAGTTAAATGTCTGGTCATTAGTTCATACCCTGAAGCTCAAGCACACTCGGCTTATGTAGCAGGACAATCTAAAACACACCAGGAAGTCCACATTTGAAAGGTTTTTGAGTGACCTAATCGAAGTTTAGTACTAATATTAGGTTGAGATATAAGCTTAAACAAGCTGTCCACGCTTAAAATCCCTCCAATGTGGCTGAGTTAAAACAATTCTGCAAAGAAGAGTGGGCCATCATTCCTCCACAGTGATGTGAAAGACTCATTGCCAGTTATTAGAAACGCGTGATTGCAGTTCTTGCTGCCAAGAGTGGTGCAACAAGTTATTATGATTAGGGCTCATATTATTGTTTTACACAGGATCAGGTAGGTATGGATAAGTTGTTGTCGTTTTTTCCTTAATAAATGAAATCATCATATAAAACAATGCATTTTGTATTTACTTGAGTTATGTTGGGTTTTTCTACTATTGAAATTTGTTTGATTATCTAAAACATCTAAGTGTGACAAATATGCACAAAATAAATAAGCAATGAAGCAAATACTTTCTCACTGCACTGTATAAAGTAGAGAGAGGAAGGGGCAGAAACAGCATTGAGCACTAATATGTAGCTGACCATATTAACACTGAAAACAAATTACTGTTAGAATAAGAAGTAGGTGTCTGTGCTTGTTTTTAAATTCAGTGCAAGATTAACACATTCACACCTCTTGGTGAGAATGTGTGCCAGGCTCTAAAAGGGCATATGGTCGCTGACAGGTAACTTGTTGCATGAAAATGCAGCGTCCCCCACCTCTCAGCTCTCTGTTCCTCCTCTTAGCCTTGATTCTCTGGGTTGGAACCATAGAAATCTTGGAGCAAGTTGCATTCACAATCTGATTCACTGCTGTTATTGTCTTTTTTGTAATCATTTCTAGCTGAACATGGAACGACATTATGGTGTTATGAATTATTATGAAGCCATCAACAGTCAGAAGTGAATCATTAAGTGTGCGCTAGATCATGCGAGAGCCGTTGCTAAATAAGTGTAACCCTCCCATATCCCCATCAGTGCCTTTCAGAGACAGCATACTACAGGGTATGGTAGAGATAAAGAGCCTTTGTCAAGGGGCCATTTTGGCCATCAAAAGAGAGATGATGTAATATCAGAGAGAAGCGCTGTTTCTCCCTCTCCATGTCACTCGTGTTGATTCATTCAAAAGACTAACCTCTTAAAGAGCCCCTGTACTAAAGATCAACTAAAAAACTCGGTACTGATTTTTTATTTTTTTTTGTTTTTTTTTTAAAGAACAAACAACAAAACTTGCAACATTTTGAAGGAGATTGATTAATCCCATCAGATCCAGATTCTCCTGTGGAGTTTTATTTTCGTTTTGTCCCTATTGACCTGGCTCCTGTACAAGTGATCATGTACACAGCAGGGTGGCAAATAGAAGAACTCACATGATAATAATGGTGTCACAGAAATTCTGCAATATATCACAAGACAATCTTCTCTGATACATAATGAGATCTGTGTAACTGAAGTAATTTGCCCTAAATTGGTTAAAAAAAAAAAAAGAAAATAAAAGAAAAAAAAAGAAATAGGGATTGTGTATTTATTCACTGCGCTTTAATGTCAGTGTGAGCGTGTGTGTGTGTGTGTGTAATGTCATTATTGTTCATTCCAGTAATGTGTCAGTTGAGCTAATTAGAGATCTGATTCGCTTTCCACCACCATCCACCATTTTCCTCTTGTGAATATCTTCTTCTTCATTTAAGTTTCCATTCGCATTACCCTCATTTATCTGAGAGGCCTCCCCCCACAAAAACCCGTAAAATAGCAAGTCAAAATGTCAGGGAAGCTGTTTAACTGTTTAACAGCGACTCAATAACTGGATTGCAAGAGAAAGCAGTAGAATAGCATTGCTGCATCAATATTTTGACGTGACATGTCAAAGTATTAGGGTTGACCCAGGCTGTTGCTCATGATATCATCTCCAACAGGGATGCAGAGAATGAATCACTAAAGGCTAAATTTATGATGATACCACTGTACATAAAGTTCTCTGGTATATAATTCTTAGTAGTAAACTGCTATAAATGAACTGGACAAGCTTGGCATTGTTAAAAAGAAAAACGAGACGGGTGACTCCCTTTAAGCATGCTCACTTCCGTCCATTCAAGAATGTCAATAGGCTCAGAACAGGAAGCACTGATCTACTAATAACAACTTCCTGTTTTATTTACCTCTTTTTCCCCTTTGCTTTTTCCCCTTTGCTGTTTAATCATTCTCCAGCTCCTTTTTTTTTGTGCACAGCAAATATAGTCGTTCCTTTGCTTTGGTTGCCTAGAAACGCTCATTTAGTATTAGCTGTTTCATCACATTCGTTTGACTCTGCCAGCGCACATGTTACATTTCCCAAAATGGTGAAGAAATTTATAGCTTTAACAAAAAAGGTGGCAAAAAAAAGGTTTCATTTCTAAGTAAAGGATTGTTTTGACCTTTGCTGCTTTGTCGTAGTTTATTGTTTGCTTGCATTTGAAGTCATTTAGCTGCTGTGTGTGTGTGTGTGTGTGTGTGTGTGTGTGTGTGTGTGTGTGTGTGTGTGTGTGTGTGTGTGTCTGTGTGTGTCTTTCGGAAGATGACAAGTGTAAAAACACAGTTAAGCCACATTGTTGCGCGCCTTTTTGTCGAAATTATTCAGCGCACCATGAATAAAGTTATTAGAGATAACTCAGTGCTTGTGTTTCCAGTGAAACATTACTGAACACTGCAGGCTCTCACTCTCTCTTTCATTCACTCCTTCTCTGGACGCATGTGTGTGTGTATATGTGCATGCCTGTGTGCATGTATGTGCTCACAGTTGCATGCCTGACAGAACTGTGACCTAGTTTAGTGGACAACTACAGTAAGTGGGTTTTTCTGTTTTAGTAACCCCGTATCCCATCGCCTGCCCCGCCTCATCGTTTGGGTAGAAACCAACTGGGCCTTTAGATGCACGATGCAGGTCTAGAGAAAACAAAAAGCAATCAGTGGAGAAATATTCACGGAGCATCTCAAGCATAAACACCATTGTGGGTTTTTGTGTGTGTCATTGCTTGTGTGTATGTATATAACTGACTGTGGATCTCATGCCAGCGCTCCAGGGTGTGTAATGCCCCGCTGAGGCCCAGGGCCACCATTCTGCTCCACTACCCTCCCCTAGCAGTACAAGACCTAGCATCCAGTGTAGCTCTTCCAGGCCTCAGAGTAGGGGCCTTTGTTAGCCATGCTAGCAGTGTGAGCAAACCAGATAATGACCTTTTTTTTCCTTTTTGTCCTGCTGAATCTCAGACAAACTGAAAGTCAGCAACAGCCAGCAATTGGCTCGCTACCAATGCAATATGTTCTAGACAGCGGCTGCTTCTTTATTCGCATTTTGATTATGTCAGCATGGATTATTTATGCTTTCATAAACCATGCTCAGTGCTGGGGGGCTAACGATGCAGCTGTCCAACATTGACACAGCTTGAGATAAAAATATATAGATGCAAGCTAACATTTTAACTGCAACTTAACAGAAATACAACGAATTATAATCTCTGAAACCTTACAAATATGTCCTAAACAGACCTTACCTAGACTTTTATTCAGGTCAGCTCTTTGCTAATGTTCCTCCCAGATGTAGAAAAAGTTTGTCATTCTGGCAGCTGATCATCTTGCGCAAATATTGTGTCAACTCATTTATCTTCCTCCGCTCTCTGGGATCGTTCATGTTTGCATTGCTCCGATTTGAAGTCCTTTTCACCAGTGTTACATTTTGCATGCAAGACTGTAATAAATGTCTGCAATTTGAACATTACTTCATTAACCTGCGTATTTTTAGATGACTGTGCACGTGTTTGTATTGAGTCATCACCAGTTCCAGGTAAAGGAATGCCTGCATAGTGGCAGATGGTTGGCATAAACCTGGCAACGTCTCCCTTTCCCTCCATGAGCATACCACCTGCGAGGTTGCCAACTCTCCCACGTCTTTATTTTCCTCCCAGGTCTCACTTTGCACGATATTTGCTGAGAAGAACATCTCTCCTCACCTCTAAGCTGTCCCTGAAGCTAGACTTACATCAGGTTCGGTAGGGCCAAGAAACTTCAGTACCCCCCAGTTTTCATGCCTCGACAATGCTGCTTTTTCTCTGCATCTTCGCAGCAAGATTATGTGCGATGCTGCTTTCCTAAGAGGAAATGCCACTCTCTGAAAACAAACAAACTCATAGAACAAGACAGCGCTGCCTTTGAAGATAGACTCCAATCTGTTTGATGTCTAGGTCATAATAGCCACACCGCTTGCGGTCCTTGAGGATGCTAGATGTCTATGATTTAAATTGTTATTGCCTCCTTTTAAACAACAAATCCAGTCAGCTGATCAGCCTGCAATAGACAGTGGCAGTGACAATGCAGAGCAACTACCTACTTTCAGTACATAATACAGTCTTGCATGGGAGGTTGTTTCATAAACCATGGCATTTCAGAGTTTTTTTGTCTGGTGGAGTGTTCAGCAGAACGGTGCCAAACTTTAGTGTGCTGCTTGGGTTATTTTTGTCCTCCCTTTGTCATGTAATCTGCAATCTGCGATCGCAGTTATCCTTATAAATCACGCCAGAAATCTCTTGCTTTGCTATCTTTCTGTCGCTCTCTCTTAGACATGCACACACACATTTCCTGTATTTTGCCTCCTAGCTCATTGAGTAGAGCAGTTTTCCGAGAGGCTGGCTGTGATTAGATCCACTGGTACATGATTTGACCCAGTTCCCATGGCTCCATGCTCACTTTTTTTTTTCTCTGAGGCTGGAGATGCTAATGTCTCAATAGTTCAGCTTTCTGTTATTGGTAATGTGTAAACAACTGTGTGTCAACATTAGACACTTTTTAGTCATTTCATACTTTGCCTCTTTTTAGCAACAGTTTTAGAGAGCTGTTATGTTGCCTGTTTGATAACATACATGAAAACAGCATTTTGGTAATATGCTTCTGAATTATTTCCCCTGGCTCGTGACAATTATTGCACAAACCAAGGTCCTTTATATAATTTGCTTTGCCAAGATAAATTCAGATTCATTATTTGCGGTTGGCATGGGCATAGTCTGGGCACAATCACAGGAAGAGGCTGTGTGTACAGGAAGGGAAGTCCCAAGTAACTGTGTTCTGCTGGGGATCTCAAAATGCCTCATTTTAGGAGGTCAGATGGTCTGCCCGATCCCTGTTTCTTGGCAGAAAGCATATGTTAACCTCCACATTAGGTATTCCTTATATATTGTTTATATATTGCATGCATTAAAGTTTGGTTGGTGTCAGATTCTGTAATAGTTTACCACAAAAAAGAAAATGTACAATAAAATTGTTCTTAGGAGACAAGTGGCTATTCTGTCTTTTCTTATAGGATCATAAACGGCATGTTAAGCTATATGGAAAATGTCCTTGCTGACTAAAGTCATAAAATGAAAGCTGATTGAACTGAGCTGACACCATGTATTTGTAAAATCCAGTGGTTTGCTCTTTTCTGAACTAATGGCTCTTTCACTTCTCCGGATGAGTAGCTTTATCTGCTTCATCTGCTCTGCAGCCCTTTCCTTCAGTCTTTGGCTCAATCCCCATCTGCTGGATTTTTAGTAGGATGTGATGCAGTGGGAATTAACACATTTGAATCGGCGGCTTTAATGTGCTGTTGTTATGCATTGTTGAAGATGATAACTTAAAGAGACACTTGCATTCTTACACAAACTCACCCACTTACACCAAAGAGGCAGGTGTGCATGCGGCCTATAAATTTTGGAGCATTGCCACATTGGTAAATGAGCCTTCTATACCCACAGCATTTTGAGAACGACACGCAAGAATTGTAAAATGTGTTAAATTATTCAAAACCAAACTGGCATGTCATCAAGAACTTAAAAAGGTAGCATGTCTGATGTTATTTCTCCTGTGTGAATCAGAAACTGTGTGATTGTGGCAGCTGTTCTGTGTGTATATGGAAGCACCAAGATGCCGCCTACCCAATGAAGAGCATACCAAAGCTTCGTAATTCTTTGTGCGCATTGTGCAATAATTCCTTTCATTTGTTTTCATCAGAAAACAAAAAATAACATAAAATAATACAAGGAAGAGAGAAGCCGAATACTTTAAACCATGGGTTAGTTTCCCAGTGAGAAAGTTTGCTTCTCTTTCTTGAATGCAGTGTTTAATATATGAAATTTAATAAGCTCTGCATAGGAAAGATGATGAATGAACATTTTCCAAGAATTTCTGCTATCTTGCAGTAATGTTTTATTGGTCTAGAATTGATTCCCATATCTTTCCCTACATACTGATAAAATTGCCACATGCAATCATGTTTCTGTGGATTTAAGAATACGAAAGAAAACGTATTAATATATATGTTTGTTTGTTTTTTTATCTTTACAGAGCAGAAAAAACAGAGGTGTTGAGCGAAGACCTTCTACAGGTGAGCTGTAGATGTGTATGGGAGCTGTGATGTCAGATGTGTATATATGTGCACCTGTGAACAGCAGTGAATTATTAGTAGTCTGTAATAAATTGATAATGATTATTAAACATCAAAAATAATGTCCGTCAAAATCACCACATGGTACATTGGGAACAATGTACTTTAATTGCTATATATTCTGTACTTTTTTTAAAGTGCACTTGAGTCACAGTTCTGCCAGCTTTCCAAAGTGTTTTTTATTTGTATTTTTTCTTTGGACATTGGCTGCTTTTTCAATTATTTTCAGTCAAATCCTCAAACATGACCATTTTCAGAGGATTTCTTTTTTTGCTTCTTTGTTTTCCTCCCATCATGCCCAATCGGTCAGGGCTGAGGGCTGCCCTTTTATTATTTTGACACAGAACAGAACCAGCCAAAATTCAAAGAAGAGCTCTAAATGTCCTTCAAGAAGCCCAGAGAACTATTCCTGAAGACTAATTGAAGAAATGGCAAGAAAGCTTGCCTTTTTTCAATCCTTTTTTAAAATATCACAGGTTTACTGTCAGTATGTACCGTGAAGAGAGAGCAGGTGCTGATTCATGATGCTGCGTTAGAGCTGACAGTTATGTTGCATCTGTGAGGATACATGTGTGCATGTAAGCACATTCACCTGCTCTGTGTGTGCTTTCCCAGGTGGAGAAACGCCTAGATCTGGTCAAGCAGGTGTCACACAGCACTCACAAAAAACTGAATGCCTGCCTGCAGGGTCAGCAGGGGACTGATATGGAGAAGAGATCTGTAAAGTCACCTTCTGTGAGTACGGGCGTCAGTCCTGCTGGCAACTGTTGAAGTTTACAGAAGTGCGTGTAACATTTTTTCTATGTACCGTCAGAAAAAATTACCGCTTACCATCCTGGCACAATGCATGGAAGAAGGGGCTGCAGTGTTGGGGGAAGACTCTCTCCTGGGGTTAGTGACTACTAATACGCCTGTGCTTAACTCACACACACACAGAGTCATCTTTAATTACAGATTTGGCAGCTGAATTCTTCTCTGTCCTTATTATCCTTGTGTTTAATTGTATTTGATTGCTTATGACTTTGTGCTTGGCTTTTACCAACAGAAAAATGCTGAAGCTCTGTGGGGAGACAGAGGAGAAGCTCGCCCAGGAACTCATTCAGTTTGAGTACCAGATAGAGAGAGATGTGGTGGAGCCTCTTTATGTCCTTGCGGAGGTGAGCAGATAGTGTTATTTTAATGTACCAGTTAAAAGTTGCATTTTGGTGTTTTTATTTCCATTGCTATTAGCAGAAACAAAGTATAATGAGTTGACTGTTTTCATATTAACTCCTTGGATTTTTTTTTCAGGTGGACATTCCTAATATCCAGAAACAGAGGAAGCACTTAGCTAAACTTGTCCTGGACATGGACTCAGCACGAACAAGGTGAACAGTGTTCAAACAGTGAGGCTAAAACCTGCTGTGGTTAGTGTATTGCTAAAATAAAAACTTGGAATGTCTAAAGCAGGGGCGACTGCCTCATTTACCCACAGATATCAACAGTCATCCAAGTCATCCAGTCACCCCAGCACTCTGCAGCCCGGTGCCAAGTCTGAGTCCCTAAGAGAGGAGATGGAGGAGACAGCCAATCGGATGGAAATTTGCAGAGTGAGTCAACGATCAGAGCTACGTGTATATCATGCCTTCATCCAGCTACTTTTGCCCTCCTCTTTGATTTATAACACTTGCACATGAATCAGACACAAATGGGCCACAGTCATGGAATGATATTAAAGTTCTATCTATGATGTTAGTGAGATTATTTCCTTAAGACGATTTTTCTTTTTCAGGATCAGTTGTCAGCAGATATGTACAATTTCATGGCCAAAGAAATAGACTATGCAAACTACTTCCAGACGGTAAGTCAAATATGTCATCAAATTGGCAAATTGTTTTGTTTTTTGTCTTTTGGTGTAAGAGTTCATTTACACCAACAACATTAAATATGGGAGCTACACAACTGCTTCATATCATGTAGGTCCCACTCATGTTGTCACTTCTAACCTGTTGGGGTATGGACAGGACATGTGGCATTAAAACTTGATATTTTGGCTCCTTTGTGATCAGGCCTTCTCTGGCATATCCAGATTAGGATTCTAAGAGGCTCGGTTAGGTCAACGCCTTGGTGTCTTTGTTGTGTTGATTAAAACCATGTCCGAGCGGGTTTGTTATTTGGCGGTGAGCATTGCCCTACTGGTTGAAGCCACTGCCTTCAGGGCATGTCATTGCCTGAATTGGTGGGTGTGGTTGGTGCGCAGCGATGAGTACTACGTGTCAGTGAATGAATGAATAAGACGATGAGTGTTGCTGTCTTAACCTGCCGGACATTTTAACGTTGCGGCTGATAAGAATCAGATTTTTTTTGCGTTTAAGCACAAGCTGTAGTAAACACTGAAGATGACTTTAAAATCATAATTGTTTGGTGCATTATCTTATATTTTATTTCCCCCTGCTCTCCTCTGTAGCTGATAGAAACGCAGGCAGAATATCACAGGAAGTCATTAGAGATTCTTCATAGTGTCCTACCCCAGATTAAAGCTCACCAAGGTGAGTCATGCATTGTGTCAAGAGCTATGTGTGTGTGTTTGTGTTGAGATCTGCTCCATTTCTGTACCCGAAGGAATACCAAGATGATCAGTAAAGAATACACTAATAGGCCTGGCATGTTACATAACAACATAATTAAGGAACAGTTATGCACCTTGATATTTAATTAATGGTTAATTTACAATTGCTAGACAAAAGACATGATGCATAGGGTTGTTTTTATCCACGTGTGATTCTGGGCACTGTTTGGTATTGCAGAGGCGTGGGTGGAGAAGCCGTCGTATGGCAAGTCCCTGGAGGAACACCTGACTATAAGTGGGAGAGAGATTGCCTTCCCCATCGAAGCCTGTGTCACCATGTTGCTAGAGTGCGGCATGCAAGAGGAGGTAGAAGAAACGCACATATACATGAATCACTTGTCCATAATTAACATTTAATGGAAATATTCAAAATCTGCGTTGTGTTCCTGCTCAGATGTGTTAGATATGATAATTACACATCACGTGTTTCCTGTGTGGGGGCTGTAGGGCCTCTTTAGAGTGGCTCCATCAGCCTCCAAGCTGAAGAAGCTGAAAGCGTCCCTGGACTGTGGAGTTCTTGATGTGCAGGAGTACTCCTCCGATCCACACGCCATCGCAGGTGATCTACGCCCACATAAATGCATTGTTCAAAGCACATTTCCATAACAACAATCCCAACTCTCTGTAATTGTTAGAGGCTAAATTGTAAACAGCCAATTATTTTCACTCCATGATCAAAAGTTCATTTGTAAAAAGCTGAAGTGTTTGCAGTCTTTTTTTGGACATAATGCACTTTGCAAATGTGGTTCTTTGGAAAATGTCTTCTTCCCAAGAGCTTTCTCTTCAGATATTGCTGTTCATTTCACAGATTAGCATGAAATCTGTGTTGAGCTGTCTGACTTTGGCAGATGCACTAGCTATGAGGGCCTGCTAGAGGGGAGTAGAGATATGGAGCATGGGCTCGCCAGTAGAGAGAAAACAACCCTCCACTTCTTTCAAAGAGCTGACCAGTTTTTACGCTGTCCTTGTTTTTTTAATCCCACAGGGGCCCTGAAATCATACCTTCGTGAGCTCCCAGATCCACTGATGACCACTGAACTTTATGATGAATGGATTCAAGCCTCCAAGTGAGTTGCTGTACTCTTAAGAGTATTTTCTCAAATTGTGCCATTGGCAGTGATTAAAAATAGAAACCAGTTCAGCGTGTTAGTACAGGGCCCCTAACTGTCAAAAAGAAAAATGATGACATTTATAAAGAAGTAGAGCAACAGTAAACCGTAATAACTTTATATTTCCTCAGCATTCAAGACATTGACAAGAGACTACAGGCGTTGATGGCAACATGTGAAAAACTCCCCACAGACAACTTAAACAATTTCAGGTCAGTTTCTTTCCCTGATTTTCTGCCCATTGATTTGCAGGATTGCACATGTTTCAGTGTAGCCTTACTATCATAAACAAGACATTAGGAGATCAAAAACCGGGAAAGTATGTAGAAACAAAACTGGACCACATCCAAGTGAAAATCCGGGTGAAATCCTTTCAAATATCTACTCAACTTGTGCCACCTACAGGAAATAATATTAACAGCAGGACCAGCAACTTTAGAAGTACAAGAATCACTGACAAGAAAATTACTGTAATGTCTTTGCAGTACTCGTAGTTGTACCTCCTGCAGGCAATAACTCATGCTGTTTTACAGTCTTATTTACTGCCTGCAGGTGGCACGTCTAATATTGCTGCTATTATTTTTTTTTTTACTTTATAATCAGTAAATGGTACAAGCAGACATGTCACATCTAACCAAAAACAGTGGGTTATACTTTTAAAATGCACAGTTAATTTTATCCAATCCTACAGATATTTGATCAAATTCTTAGCCAAGCTGAGTGAGTATCAGGATGCTAACAAGATGACTCCTGGTAACATGGCTATTGTCCTTGGACCAAACTTGCTCTGGACACACAATGAACCGTATGTATTCTTAAAGCAACTAATAATTTTATTCTTTGGATTTAAACCAACGATTGAGTGACTCTGCTATAGCTCACTTGTCTGCTCTATCCAGGAACATGACAGAGATGATGACGACCGTGTCCCTACAGATTGTTGGCATCATCGAGCCAATCATTCAGCATGCTGACTGGTTCTTCCCTGGAGGTGGGGATTACACACTATGTATGTAAAATTGTAACTGCGCTGGGCATCTTATCTGTTTTCTTGTTTAAATTATATCATTGTAAGTAACAATTAGGGGATTTGAGATGATAAAAACATTGCCCAGAACAAAAAAGTGTTTAGCTTTATTCAAATGGACATAGTTTTGCATGTCATAATCATGCAAACATCTCAAAAATCATATGGTTGCATGGCTATTCTCCCCAGCCTGATAATACAAGACAATAATGATACAAACAAACACCATACAGCAATACAGCAAACTGACTAACCCAATAAAAAACATACATAAACATACTTAACAATGGACAAGACACTATGGACCCTTAACAAAGGTAATGCCTGTTTTTTGTCACGCTTCAGAAATAAAAGAACCACTGATGTTTCATATTTCTGTATGTTGAAGGGACTGCAAGAAACTCACTCTGGTGATATTTAAATGTATACATCTTTTTTTTTTCTTTCATTTTTGTGGATTTGAACAGCAGCACCTGGTTGGTGTATCAACTACTATTATACATTGATTCACAGCACAGTGCAATGCTGATGTTGCAGCATGTGACTTAAATTGAAGATTAACTGTTATTGATTGGATGTTCTCTGTAGACTTTCATATGCTAAAAAAGCATTAAAATGTCATTTTAGTACTGTATTTGTTGCATAGCTTAATCTTAATTTTATTATAGTTATTTCAGTTCTTCATACTAACTGTGGGTTTTTTTGGAGTAATTGTGTGCACTCAAAACGCACACAATTCTAAACATTACTGTAAGTATAATAGACTACATGCTGATGGTGTGTCTGCTTCTGCCTCAGAGATTGAGTTCAACTTGACAGGCAGCTATGGAAGCCCGATCCACACCAACCACAACTCCAACTACAGCTCTATGCCCTCACCAGACATGGACCAATCCGATCGCAAGCAGCAGCACGATCAGAGCCGACGCCCACTGAGTGTCGCCACTGACAACATGATGCTGGAGTTTTACAAGAAAGATGGGTATGATGCCAAGTGCTCACTTCTGCTACCCACCTCTCACTCTCCTTCAGTCTCTCTCTTTCCACCCACGCCTCTTCTCAGGCAACAGATACTGAATTCTTATATTTGAGGAGAGCAGCGTTTGCACATTAAGATCCTCCGATCTAAAGTTTTCATTCGGATGAGTCAGAAGCCTTCATAAGCAGCACAGAAATCAGTTTCTTGTTAAATATCTTATCTCACCGTAATATATACAGGTGTATCTTTAATTATCAGGATTCATCAAGAGAAGCCTGAAAACTGCCCACATTTAAATACGTAGGGCTGAATAAGTTTGAATGGCATGGTCTCTATGGCAACAGGTTTCTGATGGAGAGCTGCTAGGTTTTTTTCTTCAAGAGGAAATATTTCTCCAATCCCATCCTCCCACACCCAACTCCTCGTTCACAGTCTGGATTGCACGTCACCTGGCATGACTCATTCACTGAGACGGTGGAATATCACTGGAGAAATTAGAACCAACACCTTGAACAAAACACCCCAATCAAGTGAACACAAAGGATGTAACACTAAAGGCATCAATCTAAATTTGTTTAAGCAACTATTCAATGTGGGGGAGAAGCCTGAGCTTTTCTTAGACTATAAAGGTTTAATTGGAAGAAATAACCCTCTAAATGGCATTCAGCAGATTAGCACATACTGGTTATATGACCTGACTTTCTCTCTGAATCCCTTTACTGTTCCCTCTACTCATCTCCCTGCCATAATCATTGCTTCATATCAAATATTAAACATTTTGTGACCCTTGTCTGCATTACTTATGACCTCATGTCACTTTTGCCTCTCTTCTCCCTTACTAACGCAGCATTAGGAAGATACAAAGGTATTGTATCATTCCTTCTTCCCACGACTTCTTTCCTTACTATCCCCACTTGCCTCACATGAGTTTTGCTGATGTCACACATGAGTCTGTACATGTTTTTGTCTCCAGTATGGGCGTCAGGGTTATGGATACCTCCTGGGTGTCTCGTAAGGGTTCATCCACCCTGGCGCGTAAGGCTTCCTCCACTCCTCCAGGCATGCAAGGCCCCGGCTCCCCTGCAGACACACTCATCCCCGAGCAGCCCGGAGAGCTTGCCATCTCTCCGTCTGCCACACCTCCACTTGGAGAAAGGGTTTGGTAAGTCACCGTGGAGACCCTGGCCCTCGCTTCTCCATGCATCCACCCGTGTTCGTTTTTATTGTCATCACCATCATTACCATCATCTTGCACTGGTTCTTGGCCGTGTTAACCATGCTTCCATTCATATGCAATGCTTCCATCTTTTTTTTTGGAGTATCTCCCTCAACATGTTCATGTCGCATTCTGTTCTGAATTTGTTTTCAGACATCACACATTCTTAGAGTTGTCCTTGTGTCCATTTGTCAGGTCACTGTGGGTAAAATTTGCCAAAAAAAAAGCCCATTTCTTTTCAAATCTGAAGGATTTTAGTCCTAATACTGTATAAACAAGTTTTGTTTATCTACGTGACGCAAAGCTTCAACCTGCTAGTTGTTGCGTGCATGCTAATCTATCCAATATCCCATTGTTGTGGCTTGGCTTTCTCAGCTTTGGTCGTGAATTAGTTATTTTTCTGTTGACACGCAGACTGATTTCACAATTTCTTTGGTATCATTATCACAATTAAACACATGAGTAATCACCTCATGGTCACTGGCTCTGCCTATGTGGCAGACAAGAAATATTATGGCTTCTGGCTTGGCTGTCTTTCTCCCCCCCACCCCCATTTCCTGTGGCTCTTTCAGCCTTTGAAAGGGTTTTGTGTCTGTTTCACACTGCCCTGGGCTGACTGCAGGACCTGCGATACAAACAAGTCATATAGGATTAAGGCGGGTAGGGCTTCCATATCCAGCAGTGAGGAGAGTTTCAGTCATCAACTCAACTTGGTATTACTGAAAGCTGCAGACCAGCACTTTGGTTCCAGAGAAGGATCCTCACAGCTCTATGCAGTGTGCAGACACAAGGTGATCACAGAGGGAGTCCTACACACTGTATCATTTTTTCTTTCACAATGAAACTTAATTTTCTTTGCTATTTCTTTGTGCTTGTCTTTGTATTTGCAATAAGCTGACTGTGTACCCACTGCCCACCGCAAGATGCAGCACTTTTTTTTTGCCAACTGGTTTCGGCTTCGAACTGACTAACACACTAACACACCTTAATCATCCAAACAGCTTGTCCTATATCGCTCCAGTGCGTTTCCCTGTTCAGTCAATAGAGCTGTTTCTTTTGTGCTGTCTATTCTCTTAATATCTACAGCTCAGACAACGTGTCGCTCAATCGGCCGGACACCTCTCATGCCCACCCGCCCCCAGGGGAGGACCGTCCACCCCCCCCTTACCCCACTTCTATGTGCCACACTGCCCCCCACCACTTCTATCCCAAACCCCCGCCCTGCGCTCGCCCTGTGGCACCAGGTCCAGAGTCCCAGCCGCCTGGCTCACCCCCACCCCCAATGCGCTGGTCTGGCTTCACTCCCCCTGTTCCTCCCCCTTCCTCCTCTTCTTCCTCCTCCTCCTCGTCACTTGACATCAATTCGAACCCCAAACCTAGCTGTCTTCACTTCCCCAAACACAGCCCGCCTGGTGACATGTCGCATGCCCCCCCACAAGACACTAATGCTTTGCCCCTCTACGTCAAAACCCCCTTGGTACTAACCCGTCATGACCAGAGCCTTGGCAACCCCCCTAGCCTCCCTTCATCCGTGCCCCCGCCCCCGCCGTGGGCTGCCTGCCCCTGTGCCAGAGAGAGAGGACCCCCCAGGCTGACTAGGTAAATACAACACACGCCTGGCCACTATGGATGCATCACAGAGTGGCAGCTGTATTTCTCCTTTAGCTCGCTGGCTCATATTTTTTCTTTTTTTCTTTTTTTATTACCTCTCCCATCAAATTGCATAGCTGAGATTCTGTAACACACAGGTTGTCTCAGGATGCCTGTCAGCTGGGTTGCCTAGCAACCAAGGATGTTACTGGCTTATATAGCGCTCAGTTTGTTGCTGTTATTGAGTAGATGATAAATACACAAGGAATGGCTTCGAACTAGAATAGAAATGTATTTATTGTCAAGTCTGCTGCAGTTTTTCTACTAACCAGCACACAGTACATGAAAAACCTCTTCGTTTTTTTTGAAGAATTTTAAGGATTTATGAGATTAGCAAAATAGGAACCCTAACAGTGCAGTACCTCCAGCTGGACCCAAAGTGCTGAGTTTTACAGTTTTGCCTCTGATAGTTTCTTGAGTCAGAAGTCTTTGGTGCTACTACCAAACAGGACGGTGTGAATCATTACACCAAATCTCTGTCTGTGGTCAGAACTTGTTTTTTTAACACTTTTCCTGTGATTTGGAAAGCTGATGACCTGTGGTTCGGAAGTCTGCTGAAGATGTACAACTAAAACGAATACCATTTAATTAGATGGCAACTTTAAATGGCACTTCTATAAGTGTGTTATTTTTTGTTTGTTTGTCTGTTTTTTTCTTACTTGTGGTGGTGGTGATGGTGGAGGGGGTGGGGGGGTATTCAAATGGGTCATGTAAAACAAAGTTTCTAAACCGTTTTTAAGCAATTATTTGTTATTGTTGTTCATGCAGTTTATTTAGAGTCACTCGACTTCAGTTCATTTATGTACTCAGTTAATACTTTGTCAGTCATATCTAGTTGCATGAAGTGTCTCTCATCTATTTTGAGTGTATTGTCACTGTCCAAAGACACATTCAATCCGTATTCACACCCTGTTGTTTACTAAATCTGGCAAACGTTCTGCAAGCCCAGGTGGAATTTTTCTGTTTGTTAATCACTCGTGAAAATGAATGTCACATCCCAGTAATTGAGTTTCTTAGCACATATATAGTCAATATACTGGTATTGCTCAATTATTTTTTGAAGTGTTTGTCTTATTCTTTTCTATAGTGTAGTGGTTTACACATTTGCCAAGCAACAGAGCCATGATTCCTTTTAAGAGGGAGACAGAAATCCTCCAGGGATGCATCAGGAAGGGCATCTGCTGTAAAAATCTGCCCAATCAAATATGTAGAGCTACCTGCTGTGGCAACCCCTTGTGAATAAGGAAACACCCAGAAGTAGCTTTTGTTGCAGGGGGATTGAAAGCATCTGCATCCATACAGAATATTGTGCACCAACTTTTTGTAAATCTATTAAAAAAATAACAAACAGGTGTTGAGATTTTGAACTGCTTTCCTTGAGATTAGAAAAATGTTATTAACAGTGGAAGCAGCCATGTATATGATGGTGATGATGGTGTAGTGACTGTAAATGTAGACTGCGATGAGTCCAAAACACTGTTTATATGTTTATATGTTCACATAATAATATATATCCATCCTTTTCAGTTCATTGAAGAGTAAAGAGCTTTCCCCTGTAATTGGACACAAAGCCATCCAGGTCGCAGGTCCAACAGTACCCCCCAGCAGTAGCCCTCAAAGCAGCAGCCAGTCTCCCCACTCCACAGAGCACAGTCCACACACCCTGCGCAAAGGTCAGGGCCTCAGTAATATGTGCTTTCTTTGACATTGACATTGAAGTTTTAAACATGTCTTATTCGTATTTCCACAGGTAACTTTAATATGACTATGGTGTGTTAACAGGTTCCAAGAAGTTGGCTCCCGTGCCTCCTAAGGTCCCATACGGCCAGTCTGGAGGGATGTCTGACCAGTCCACAGGTCAGCCGTCACCAGTCAGCCTGTCCCCTACACCTCCTAGCACCCCTTCCCCTTATGGACTGGCATGTCCTCCAGGTCAAGTACCACCGTCCTCCCCTGGGCAGACCCCACTGGGTACACCCCACTCTCTTTCGTCCCCGCCTTCCCTGACGGGGACACTCACCAAGTCGCGGCCTGCCCCTAAGCCCAGGCAGAGACCCAGCCTGCCCCCTCCTCAGCCACCCATAGCCCCTCCGGGGCTAACTGGCCCACCTGTGGCCCCAGTCCCTCAGCCCATGGAGCAGGGCCTCCTGGATGGACTGTCTCCTGGGGAGAGCATGTCTACAGGTAAACATCAACCCTTGGCAACAACACCCCCACCGCCACCCCCACAGGTGGGGCTGCAGCGGCCCTCTCTCAGACTCGCTGTGGCTCTGTCCAATGGAGACGGTGGACGAGTGTAGGACTCTGTAGAACCTGTCACTGTAGACAAACCTGTCCCCTTTACTGACTGCTCCCAAACAAATGTCCGAATGAATACAAGTTGCCTTTTAGACACAGATGCCTGAGAATGATAAGAAAATGTAAATATTAGCATTTCTTGTGCTACTGTAGTAAGGAAATCTCTTGAACAATGTATTCATTGCTTGTGTTATGTGATGATGTTTCTGGGTAATGTGTGGAAACATCAGAGAAGCATAGCTCGTCCTGCTTGTATGAAAGTTGCCATTAGATTCATCATGTGCTCTCTGTTTATCTGTGTTACCCAGACCCCCACTTGGCAGAGGTAGGTCAGAGGCTTACACAGTTCACACCAGTCTAGCATCTCTTACTGGGTAGCAGGAGTGGAAACCTAGCCAGACAAACCCAACGATAAAGCTACAATATGATGTTCTCAAACTGAGGTGCTCTGTCAATATATATACACCAGTGATTTTGTCACTTTGTTATATTTATCATTCTCTTGTTCCCCCTGCTACTATTGTGTACTTTGCAGCTGTGTGAGGCCAGGGATTCAGTGTGGGCTAAGTGTGAGGGGGACTTTTAGGGTAAGCCAGACCGCCCCCGCCCCATATACTCCATCTCACTGCCTGGCCTCGTACCGTGGATGCCTCTGGGGTCTCCTGCAGCCTGCCTCAAACATACCTACCCTGTAATGCCCAATCATAATCCCCGTCCTTTTTTAGCAGGTTGGCTGTACTTTCCTTGCACTGTCTTCAACCAATAATGCACGGCTTAAGGACTTCCCAGAGTGCATCACACTGCGCTCACATTGCAGATGCCATTGCTTACAACGGTTTCATCTTAAAGCCCCTTTCCTTTTGTTCCCCATTCCCAGCCCTATGCTGGCAGACATCTCCAACGCCCCTGCCACTCGTATCAGGGGGGTCACAGGTAACCCCCACTCCTCCTTTGGCAGGTTCATCGCTTTTTATAACCTCTGCTTCCTCTTACTACACTGCCACACTCCATCTCATTCCGACACAGGAGTAGCCATCCGTCTCTGTTTGGATCTGCCGCTTCCATTAAATGGAGCAGCACGTAAGAGTATCTATATTCACAGCAAATACTAATTTCAGTCCTCTAGAGATCTCCATTCTTACTTTAAGCCCACTTGGTGTCTTGGTGCCATTTTCTTTCCAGAGAGTTCCACACACATCCTGTTGCCTCCTTGATGTTTATCTGTCCACTGTTGTAAACATGTAATTTGTCACTGTGCAGTCATTTTGACTTGTTATTGTATTTTATCTGACAGAATATCTGTTCTTCCTGTCTCAAAAGACACAAAAGGCAGCGACTCGCTACACTAGCCTCTACCAAGTTTATTGACATAATCAGCACCACACTGTAAAATGTGAAGCACACGTAATCTACTGATTCCTTCGATCATATGCCACTTACCATGAGTTCAGACTCAAAACAATTAATATTATTTCTGCTCTCTTTCATTTTTACACTCCATTTTCATTGTCATATTGCCCTCTCCTCCTCCTCTTCCTTTTCCTGGTGCTCATTATCACCATCCACACTATTCTGCTCACCATACTCACCTTTCCCATCCTCACCATTAGATATCTTCAATTATGAAATCCCTTCCATCAATGTCAATCTGGACAGCCTCATCGATGAGTTCAGCGGTGCCCCCTGCAGGAGGTCCATGGCAGTGACAGATCCAGAGGGGGATGGTGTGCCTGAGGAGGAGCCCCAGAGCACCACTCTATGACCTATCACCCATAGGCATCATTTCCAGAACCCCTATGGCTGTACATACTCTTTAACTGTCTCCGCCAAGGCCCGATGGAAAAACACTGGCCGCACCATTGCCAACCAGAAAATGAACCCTCCCTCACATCTGCTACAGGCTGCAAACAAACTGAACTTTTCCAACTGCTTGCTAGTAAATTAGTGTGACTACAACTACCAAAAGAAAAAAGAAAAAAAAAACACACCAAAATGCCATAGTGGAGGAACAGTTGCCTTTAGGAGGAAAGACTGGAATTTAGATGAGTATTGCATTAAAAAGATTTTTTTTTCTAATTTCTTTTTATAGCTTTGCTTTGTCGTTTAATGCAGTGGTCTGTATTTCTGTGTTTTCAAGTTTCTTTTTGCCTTATTAGAACATGCAATCAAATTGCAATATGATATTTGCAAGTTGTACAATATTTGGTTAGGGAAACTCAGAGCCTGACATGGTTTGGAGCAAAGCCCATCCTCAGGGTGAAACGGAAACACGGAGCGAGAGCGTAGTCTGATTTTATTGCTCACAGGGTATTCAAGCTTTGTGCACATTAGGAATATGCGGAGCCCCAGAGACAGGCTTTGCATGCCAGAGTAACATTTAACGTTGTTTTTCTTAGTGCCACTCCCCATTTTAAATTCCCCTCTTCTGTCGCAAGTACAGCTACAGTGCTCTGTCTGAAATTTACCTTTAGGTGAACTCACTTTAACTCACTTTATACCAGCACAGTAAGAGAAGAATGTTATTATGATTCAAGTTTTTGTACTTCTTGCATCCATTATTTATTTAGAAAGCACCACGACGTGTTTGCATGACAAGCCAATATCGATCGACCTGCTTCTTACCAAGGGCCTGAGAATGGCAGTGCTTTATTTTGTGCGAGTGTTACTGTTGTTGTTCACACCGAAAAGTAACTTTAGTTCCCACCCCAGTGCTGTAACAGTGAGTGATAACGGATGGATGACTACACTGCCTTTAGGTTCGTATGTCTTTCTCTTTTAACTTTGTTTCAAGTGCTTCAGGTTCAGTGACCTTTGACCCCTTGTGTAAATACAAAGACTGTACATAAACTGATGTATATAAGCTGAGAGGAAAACTATATGTAAAATGCATATCTTGAATATATAATAATGATATATGTGCTGATATTTATTGTGTAGAAAATGTAATGATTAAAAATTTGATGTTATTTTTGTCCCGACACACAATGAACAGGTTTACTGTAGAGTCATAATTTTTTCACTTTAACACCAGGTAACTATGATGCTGCAGCAGAAATGCAGAATGTTTTTTTCTGCTTAAAGAAAAAAAAATCAAATGTGGTCTTTCTAATTCTTCCTCTTAAGCTTTGACTTCAGGCATGCTAAAGGCCGAAGGAGTTGCACACAGATGCCATCTTCTCTTCTTTTTTGTTCGACTCAGTGATTTGTTTGCACGGGCCATCTAATGAATTCATAATGAGGACACATTTATCCCCTAAACTGCTGTTGTTAGTAGTAAAATTGGCGCACGTTTAAATTTGAAATAATTGCCCTTTGCTGTTATTTTCAGACAATTAATGATACAAATTTATCATGTAACAGATGCTGCAGTGGTAGTATAATTTCCTTCAAATATTCCGAGTACAATAACGTTGTCAGTTAAAGTGCAATTACAGTGTTTACTCATCCACGAGAGTCCAAAAAGTGGTCAAAGTCACCTTTCCCGAACCTGCAGAAATAAGCCATTAATTTCATTTGAAAGCCTTTTTGATTATAATTATTATTATTTTATGTGTGAATTAATCTCTGCCAAAATTAATTATAGATTATTCTCACTCCAGAAGTAATCAACTGTATGCCTCAGTGTGTGTTCTCAATGGACTTTGTTTATGAAGATTTTAGTGATGTTGATTATATTGATAGTTGTGGTAATTGTATGACAATTGCAAGTGCCCTCACACCGGTTGTTATTTTGGAACTATAGACATAATTAATGTGTGCTAGAGGATTTAATTTTCTGTGCTGGATCCATACATTTATACAAGGAGGCAGGTTTGTTTCTGAATGTGACTGACTCAGATCTCATATAGCAGGCTACCTGATTTTGTAATACCTAACAGGACAAGTAAGAGTTAGCATTGGACAGAAGGTTGATTAGGGCCTTATGGCATGTATTGTTACCAGTACGGAGCAGCATAAATGTAACGTTTTTGTGAATCATTACTGGAACTTGGAGCCACTTAAAAGCATGCATATATAGGTGTAATTATTATGTCGCCAAACAAGGGAAAAAATCTGTACCCTTCCCCATAACACAAATCATAATTGTTTAAAAGAAATATTACGACAGTAAATTAACAGCAGATTTCAAGTGCATATCCATCGGTTGCAACAAAGTTGCATAGGTTTATCATTTAACTTAAGTTGGCCTATATTTCCTAACTCACCTCATCATCAAGTATGTTGAAAAAGTAAAGCCCAGTTTGTTTGCATTATTTTGTGTGTGTGCATGTGTGTGCGTGCGTGCATGGGTGAGAGGGTGGCGTGAAAGAAAAGCAAAAAAAAAAAAAGGAAAATGTGAAAATGTGTTTCATGCATGCGCTTAGATAGTGTTTTGATAATCCATGTTTTCTGTCGATCACAATTTTCTTTATGGATTGTAAGAAGGACCATGAATAAACTCTAAGCCTGTAGATGGACTCTAGAGAATGTGGATCGTTAAGACAAATGGTCCTTTGTGGGTTTCAGAGCAATACGGTGGAGGAGTAGACGTTGTCTGTGGATGTACTGCCTCCTTCTGCTTTCACTACTAATGTACAAAAAAAACCTGCTGCTTGTCAAGCCCACCCGTCCCACCCCTTCCTCTGCTTAGCATATCAAGTGGAACACAGTGTGTACTGTGAAGCCTACCTGCAATCCTTATCAGAATGTCAGAAAGAAATATATATATTAAACTCTACATTTTTAATAATCTCACCTGGTTAACGTGGGTTTTATTTGATATACGTCTTGTTATTTATAAAGTGAATATTTATAAAAGTTCCTTACCTAGTTACAATTTTAAGGTTCCTATTCAAGTTGTAATTGCAATTTGAGACACGTCCATGTTAGTTTTTCTACTTTTCAAGAGCATATTTCTCTACTACATTATTCTATTAGACCCCATGCAAAATTTTACATATGACAGAAACCATCTTTATTTCAGTAACAGCACATAAGAAAAAGCTGATGGTTAGCTTTTGCATTCTTTTAGCGTGCTAGCTATGCTAACATGTCGACTGCCACTGTCCAAGCTTCAGTGTTATGGTCACTGATGTGCTAGCTAAGTTAACTAGTGCTAAATTTCAAACAAAGTAAATAATGTGATGCTAGTGGAAGTTATATTTTGGTTAAGTTCACTTTGTAATATTTTTTGTTGTTGTTCACATGATTGGGGTGATACTGATGGCTAATATTAGGCACCTGTTTGCCCGATGTTGGAGAGAGGAATAATGGGTTCTTATGTGTTTTTGTTCACATCAATGTCCCTTTTTCTGGTAAATGGACTGGTACTTGCATAGCACTTCTCTACTCAAACTGATCAGTCAAAGTGTTTTTTACTACAAGTCACATTTACCCAATTACACACATATACAAGCAATGTTCCCTCTAAGCTGCGCACGTGTGCAATTGCGCACACAAAAAAAAAATCTAACCTGAATTTAAATTAAAATTAATACTTTAACAATTCTGTTTTGCAGTGTTAGTCAGTAAGTGACTAGCTGCTCCGATATGGGATTAGAACAATGCTAATAATGAGATTCACATTCGTATATATAATCGTATATATAATCAACGTCGTTGACAGGCTATGACAGTGTCCTTGTGTGCAGACACCGGGGTTTTAGCTAGCAAAGCGGCGTGGCTGATGTGGAGTGAAGCCACGTTAATCACAACGTGTACAACCATTGGAGATGTGAGCAGGACAGACAGAACAATTGACGGAAAAAGTGTGGACTTTATACCAGACTTTATATTGCGTTGATAGGCCACGTAAAACCAGAGTTATGATAAAAATATATGCAACGTTTGGTTTTCTTCCTGAATACTATCGTTGTACTGTGGGAAGAAACAGTAAAAACTGTGTTTTATAAGGAAAACCTCGAAAGCGCTCTCCGCCTTTGAGCAAAAACAAAACCAAAAAGCCCCCAACCTTTCCTATTGGTCGAAAAATATACCATGTCGACCAATCAAAAAACGATATGGCAACATGGCATTTAGTTGTTTAGGAAGGGGGAAGTTTTAGGAGCGACGGCAGTGTCTTGAGATTGAGTGAGAGATTTTCGACGTTTAACGCAAATCTCGTGCAGTTAGTGTGTAGTGTAGTCAATAGTTTTGTTGTGTGTGTCAGAACAATGAGGCCACTACTGAATGTTACAGGTGTTACAGGAGTGATACATCTCCTGTTGTCAGGCCTGCAGGTATCAGGCTGTTGTTCTTCTTTATCTCATAGTGGACAGAAATTATTTTTTGGAGTGGCACAAATAATTTGTGTGGCATCAAATTTGATGCAGAACACCTGATTGTTCTATAAATAGTTTGAAATGTTAAAAAAAACGCCTTGGCTGCATTTTTAGGTAAACAGCTGCAAAAAACTTTGTTGTTTGCATAACTCAGTTACTTTTTTAAAGAAGTAACTATATAATTAATTGCCAAACATTGGTCATTATATTCTGTATTTTGCAGACAGAGAGTTACAGGACTCTCTCCCAGACCACAGACTCATACCTATAACACAAGTCACAGCTTTTTTTTTTCTTTTTTTAAAAAAAAAAAAAAAAAGAAAGTTGTGTTTTCAAATTTGGAGTTCAAGTTTTTACTTCCAATAGTGTTAACATACTACACAGGTCATGAACAAGATTTTTTTAATTTTCATTGTAAATGGGCTAAAGCAGTTAATTAAAAGTAGTCTAACATAAATGTAAATGCTGTAATTTGATTATTTTAATAAACCATGTAACTTGGATGGATTCGATGCTGGCGTGACCACAGTGCACATGTCTACTGTTGCTCACAGTGGTCCAAGTTTGTGTGTTCAGTCAGACACATGAAAAATTAGAGGGAACATTGTATACAAGCACTTTTTTCTATACCTCACATTCACGTGCACATTCATGGATGCATCAGGGGGATCTCAGGCTTCAGTATCCCAAGGATACTTCAACGATGTATAACGACCTCCTGACCGATAGACAACCCACTCTGCCCTGTTTTGTTTTTAACTCAAATTCATGCTCACATTTGAGTGAAGCCAGATTGAAGCCCTTGGGGAGGTCATCTCTCTCCTTTTCAGTGCACACCAAATCCAGCATGTCCAAATTAACACTGTCAGATTTGATTTCAACACTATTAAAGTGTCTATATGGGTCCACACCAGAGAGTGTTAATTTAACTCTTTTTGGAGAGTTGGTATGTTAACTCTGATTTAGTGTTAAACACCAAATCTATCTGGAGTTGATAATTTAACACTTGCTAATGCTAACTAGGTGTTAAGAGTTTATATATTAACTCTCAAGGAGTATTTTAGTTTAACTACATAAGAGTTATCTTCTAATTAATTCTAAAAAGTGGAAATTTTACTGTTCTGAACTTCTAGAAATTCCTTTGGAAATAAACATATATTAAAAAGATGCAATGGTTTTTGAAAAACATTTATTCTGAACTGTGCACCACAATTTCAAAACATTTTCTGAAAGATGTAACAATGTACATGTTCTCACTTTCATTAGAATTTTGTTTATCAAAAGGTCTGACATAGGTGAGCTGGTAAATGCAAATAACAGCATTCTCATCACTTATTTCTTCAATACAATATGCATGTCCTTCATTCATCACTTTGTGGAACTTCAACGCACTTCTGCTGTCCCCCATATTCCACCTTCATATTCACAGCATATTCTGTGTGGAGATTGATTAAAAATTTATTAAAAATTAGTTGACACTAATTAATTGCACAAATAATCTGGTAATCAATTGCAGCACAGTAAAAAAAGGAATCATTTTTGAGCCATTACTTGTGTAAAGTATTTTCCCAAAAGACAAGGACACAGGCAACAGGTAATACTGAACTAAATTTAAAACTTCAACCTTTTTCATTTTTACCTAAACCATGTGCACAAAACTCTGGAGGGATCTAAATGCTAACGTAGAACCCAGTCAAGACATCTGCTACTGCTGTTTGCTCGTTTTTTTATGGGAGATCGTTTTCAGGCTTCAAGTAGCACCATTATACCAACATTTCACATTCTAGACATTGTTTTAGGTGTATTTAAGTTAACCAAAAATTTGACTGAAAATTCACATGTAAGCTTTTTTTCAAGGCTGTAGTATTTGGCTAGCTAAAACAGATTATTATGCTATCAGCGAGCAACATGGCTAATGCCTTTCACACAGCTTTGTCTCAACTCCAAAGAGCCACAGAAGTAAAAGCTAGGATTCCCTGCACTGTTAATGTTAGCTATGTTATATTGCTGCCCCTGTTAGGTGGTGTCGAGCTGAACGGACTTTAACGTGTGTTTGAACGAGCTGACGGTTCACTCGTTAAGCTGAAAGAAAGATGCTTTAATCACAGGAGTCACACATGTGTCCACTGTACCATCTGGGAACTCTTCTTGTTTAGCACTCGTAATAACACAAACACTAAATCCTCCTTCTCTTGTGCTGATTTGTAGCAGTGTATACACCTGAGACTGTCACCTGTCTGTCTGTCCTGCACTCTCTCTCGTTTTCTTTCTCTCTGATTGTTTAATAAAAGTATGAACATGTATTTATAAGTAGAGGTGGGCGATATAAACGATATACGATAGAAACGATATAAATTTGGCCAACGATAGAGATTTTGACTTATATTATATCGCTCTATCGCGATAGCGCATGTTGATGATGTCATCAAGCTGTGCCTGTTTTGGTCGAAAGCATCGCAGCGGCTCCAACCATTATCATCATGTATGATTAGAAAGAGAGAAATGTTGTAATGACATGAACAAAGTGCAGTATTCCAAGATGGCATCAGAGTTTTAGCACCTTTTATACTCGTGTTTTTATAATTATGTTAAGTGTAAAAGGTCAAAGATGATGACATAGATGCATCTGTTTCTGTTATTATCACAATAATCACAACATAAATGAATGTTGTGACATTTTTTCTGTGCTGTATTAAGGTTACCAGAGTCAGCTGGGGATTCATGAACATCATCAGTGATGTTTCTCCACAGCGGGCTCATCAGTACCTGGTGACAGAAGGCCAATCCAGCTCTGACTTGAGGCTGTTCAAGAATCAGCTCCACTTGATCTGGTTCCACCTCTACCACAGGCAGAGAAACACAGGGTGAGATCTCCTCCTGCCAGTCATCACGCTATAACTGTGTCCAGGTGTTAAATTCATCCATGTGATTCAGCAACACTGTAAAATAATATTAATTTCTTTGGTAAGAAGTGTGTGTTTCTGTTCTTAAATATATCATCACCAGCCTGGACTCTTTGTTGGCGAGACAAAATCAGGAACGGAAATCATTGGTTTTCACAACTGGGTCCAGTTCCACCTGCAAAGGATATAAGGCCAGGGAGCATGATTTGGTAAGTATAACATTTCACCAGACAGAAGAGTTTGATTTCAGTATTCTCAGCCGGTCGGCCTCACGTGTAAAATGGTAAATGGCCTGTATTTATATAGCACTTTACTAGTCCCTAAGGACCCCAAAGCGCTTTACATATCCAGTCATCCACCCATTCACACACTGGTGATGGCAGCTACATTGTAGCCACAGCCACCCTGGGGCGCACTGACAGAGGCGAGGCTGCCGGACACTGGCGCCACCGGGCCCTCTGACCAGTAGGCAACGGGTGAAGTGTCTTGCCCAAGGACACAACGACCGAGACTGTCCAAGCCGGGGCTCGAACTGGCAACCTTCCGATTACAAGGTGAACTCCCAACGCTTGAGCCACGATCGCCCTCACGTGTGCCTGATCACAAGTTGGTCCACTTCATACATGCACAGTAGCGCAGGCGCAGTTGTTTATACAGGATTAACCTGAGTGACCTGTTCCTGGACTGTTTTTTTAACAACTGTAATAGATTACAGGGAGTCTCTGGCTGTGTTGCTGAATCTGCCGATGCAAGATCAGACATGGATGGATGAGGTGCTGCAACTGAGACCCGCCGTTTGTCTTTTCTGGTCGGCGAGTGGAGAATCACACAAGCTGGTCTGCAAAGAGAGCTTTAGGATGCTTCCTCCCACTGTCCACTGTATCGTTCATCCACAGGGTTTGCAGGGCTGGCTCAACCCATGGCTGCCACACCACTAAGACGTTTTCAGAAATATGCAAGAATGCAACAGTCATGTTTTACAGTCCTGTGGTCTCAGCCTCAGATACTTAATAAATCACACAAAGCTCATGTAGAAACAAACAAACAAACAAAATATGTTCTCCTTAATTTCTGTCAACCACACGTTTCCAGCTATCATGGTTGCTAGGCAACCTGGGCAGCGCAACGGAGGCTAGACCGTCCCATTTCACAAGCCTCGCACTTCCGGCCTTAGCGGTCTTTGAGTACGTGGCCCTTGAGGACCATTGAGGCTGCGTACTTTAAGGCTGCAGACCCTGAATTGGGATACAGCCATAAAAACCATGAAAAAATATTGCCGTAATATGAAGCGATAGACTTTTTCATATTGTCATCCATATGTGTCGTTATATCGAACAGCCCTATTTTGAACTCTCCTCGTCCTTTGAATGCACAGTCGCCTTTGTTATATAGCAAGGTATTTAAAATGAATAAATAAATATCCCGTTCATTTCAATACGCATGATCTGAGCATGCGCGGAATGACACGGAGCTATTCTTTGATCCTTTGATCTTCTCAAAGGGGAGACTGTGACGTGAGGGTCGACCGCACGTCACAGTCTCCCGTGACGGTCGACGTCACCATCTCTGCCACATGAGTCCTTAAATAGAGGTGCTTTAACACAGTTTACCTTGGTGCGTCTTCAGTAACAGCGAGTTGTTTTTGCAAAGCAGGAGCCTTTGACAAAGGTAATACCTTTACATTTAAATAATTCAGGGAACATTTTTTTTCTTTTGACACTTGTCCCTGCAGCAGTTCCAAAGTGAGTCAATGGAGAGAATAGCTCAGCGTTTAGAGTTTTTCATAGAGCAAAATAGAATGATTGATACTAGGATGGACAACATTGAATGGGAGTTGAGTGTACTAAAGGAAGAGACTGAGAATGTGAGGCGTGAAAGGAGGCGTGAGAAAGTACCACAGAGTGCTGTTGCCAACTTCGCAAGTAACGTAGGTCTAGGTCTAGGTCTAGGTCTTGCCATAACGGGCGCTATTTTTGGTGCAGTTTACCTGTCCACCTTGATTGGTTAATTATAACATAATAACTATACTGTGCTCTCATTTATGTTCAGTTTTATTTTGCCCTCACCTCCCAACCAGTCATGACAGAAGACTGCCCCACACTGAGCCTGGTTCTGTCACAGGTTTCTTCCTGTTAAAAGGGAGTTTTTCCTGTCCACCGTTGCTCATAGGGAATCACTTGATTGTTGGGGTTGAATTTTTGGATTGAATTTAATTGCCTTAAACTGAAAATCAAAAATTCAAGTGAGGGGTTGACCAGGGCTCGTTAGGTGGGTTGTTTTTTTTATTTGTAATTTGATAAGAAGTGTGTTTCTGTTCTTAAATATATCATCACCAGCCTGGACTCTTTGTTGGCGAGACAAAATCAGGAACGGAAATCATTGGTTTTCACAACTGGGTCCAGTTCCACCTACAAAGGATATAAGGCCAGGGAGCATGATTTGGTAAGTATAACATTTCACCAGACAGAAGAGTTTGATTTCCTTTGAATCCTTCAGTATTCTCAGCCGGTCGGCCTCATGTGTGCCTGATCACAAGTCGGTCCACTTCATACATGCACAGTAGCACAGGCGCAGTTGTTTATACAGGATTAACCTGAGTGACCTGTTCCTGGACTGTTTTTTTAACAACTGTAATAGATTACAGGGAGTCTCTGGCTGTGTTGCTGAATCTGGATGGATGAGGTGCTGCAACTGAGACCCGCCGTTTGTCTTTTCTGGTCGGCGAGTGGAGAATCACACAAGCTGGTCTGCAAAGAGAGCTTTAGGATGCTTCCTCCCACTGTCCACTGTATCGTCCATCCACAGGGTTTGCAGGGCTGGCTCAACCCATGGCTGCCACACCACTAAGATGTTTTCAGAAATATGCAAGCAGGAGATGGTGGATGCTATATTACTACTAGTACAATACTTTTAACTCTGTAGCAGACAACAGTTTGATAAAAGGCTATGAAAAAAAAAGAAACCAAAAGATTAGATTTTCTATAAGTTTCAAAGAGATTTAATTTATATATTTTATATAATAAAGTAAATGTACGAATGACCGGCAATAATTCAGTCACTGAAATTACGATTCTCTGGATACGATTGTCTCTGATGAGCCTGAGGTACAAAGCATGCTGGCGATGACGATAAAGTTTTCAAACACTGTTTGAATAATCAAAGAGACATTTATAAAGCACAGTCTACAACAGACATACTTACTGTGTGAAAGGGAGCAGAGAAACACGCTGTATTGTTGCAATTCTCTTTTGCATAAGCCACACCAGAAACGCTCTGTGCAGATAGCAAAGTCACTGCAAAACTTGTAAGCCCTAGTTCGGCTCCCTAAAAAGATGCTCGAGTTTTTCTTGCGTCCAACAAAATTCGAATATGTTTTATTTTTAATGTTACTAGGGGCTGTGTTGAACAAAGTGATTTAGCACAATTTCAATTCAAAAAAAGTATTAGTCTCTTAAATGACTGGCATCTGACATAGCTAGACCGTCACCGGGGACTCTGTGAGTGGTAAGAGGTTTAAAAACAAACCATCTATACTGTCAACAAACAACTCTTCATCTGCATTTTTTCAGAATAAATTGTTTTCAATCTTGTGCACCTAAGTACACCAATTTAGCAATGAAACTCGAAAAGTGGGATAAATACACACAAATATACACACACAAAAATTATTCTGACTCCTTCTTGACCCGTGGTGTGCGTAAAACAAGGCCGTTTCTCTTAATCTCACTGTAATTTTCTTTTGGGGTTTCTGTTCTTCTGTCTATTGAGCATTTCTGCTAATGAGAAAACCCGCCTCCTTGTTGTAAAAGCATTTCTGCTAATGAGAAAACCTGCTTCCCTGTTGTAAAAGTAGCACCTAAGTACACCAATTTAGCGATGAAACTCGAAAAGTGGGATAAAGAATGTGGATGTTTAGGTTTTATGACTGTGGAAGGGGGGCTGAAGGTATAAGAATGTGGGAAACGCTGAGACACGTCGAGATCAGGCGGACACCCTCCCGCGCTCATCTCCCCTACCAATGGTTTATGCTCAAAAGTGTTGCATGGAATAATGAGAATTGTATGGAATAAAATGAGAATTTAACAGTATCCATGTAAAATTGTTCAAAGTGACCATTATGTTCATAGATGTTAAAAATACCTGAAAATAAAATGAGTTCAGTGACAGTAAGTGTTTGTTGTAATCAATTTATTAATAACAAAAAAAACTTTCAAACTAATGCAACACATATAACAATGTCACAAAATATTCAAATAAATACATTTCTTAATGCATAACTGATATTGGAACTGATTTTTCAAGAAGTGAAAACAGTCTGTCCATCCTCTCCCTGATCGAATCGATCGATTTGGGACCTTGTGAATCTGAATCGAATCGATTCTAGAAATCCGTGACAATAAGCAAGTAAATAAAATTTTATTTATATAGCACCTTTCAAGATAAAAATCACAAAGTGCTTCACAGAAGCTAAAACCTAAAAATAAAAATCAACCAAAAGCAAGTTTAAAAAGATGAGTTTTTAGCTGTTTTTTTTAAAAGCGACCACGGAGTCCACAGATCTCAGGCTCAAAGGGAGAGAGTTCCACAATCTGGGGGCCACAGTTACAAAAGCTTTGTTGCCTTTTGTTTTCAGCCTCGTGTGTTGGACAACCAGCAAGCCCTGGTCACATGACCTCAGGGACATGCTGGGAATGTATGGATGTAAAAGTTCACTTATATATGTTGGTGCTTGTACATGCAGAGCCCTGAAAGTCAAGGTCAAAACCTTAAAGTGGATTCTGAATTTACCGGGGAGCCAGTGCGGCTGAATCAGCAGGGGTGTGACATGGGAGTACTTGGAGGACTGAGAGAATGGGGAGAGAATGAGATGAGAAGAGGCAGCTGTGCAGCGTAACGACAGAATAACTCCAGCTTTGTGTCTTTTTTTCATTCTAGCTGAAGTACGGGACAAACTGTGTTCCTT
This sequence comes from Maylandia zebra, assembly GCF_041146795.1. Taxonomy (NCBI): domain Eukaryota; kingdom Metazoa; phylum Chordata; class Actinopteri; order Cichliformes; family Cichlidae; genus Maylandia; species Maylandia zebra. The sequence continues at coordinate 24,962,626 of NC_135170.1, forward strand.
TTCACCTTAATACGACCGTGGCTCAGGGGGTTGGGAAGCGCATCTGTAACCAGAAGGTCGCCGGTTCGATCTCCGTACTCTGTCCTGGTCATTGTGTCCTTGGGCAAGACACTGCCCTACCGTGATATGGCAGCCTCACTTCTGTCAGTCTGCCTCCCTCACAGAAAGAATTATGACCTTGTTTTCTGCTTAGCCATCACCTAAGGATTTACATCCCTGATAAGCAGAAGGAACCTCACTATCTGTTTAACATCTCCCATTACAATGGCCTGACTGTGTTAACTTTCCACATGCATGTAAAGTACTGACAGGAGTGCTCTTACTATAGTAAAGTGAGAAAGAGATATTACTATAACTAATGTGACATGATTAATAGGGGTGCAACAATACTCGTATCGATATTGAACCGTTTGATACAGTGCTTTCGGTTCGGTACGCATATGTATCGAACAATACAAAATTTTTAATTAATTTTTTTCTTCTGACGATGCTGTCTGTGTTGAGCACTCAGTGGATCTGCGCTCGACAGTGAAGCCTAGGCGGAGTAGTCAAACGCAGATTCACTGAGCGCAGGGCAAGCTAGCGAGACAGAAGTTAAGCTCCTTGCAACATGGCAAATTGAACCTCCCCCACCCTCATTCAGATCTGGCGTTTGGAACTATTTTGGTTTTCATGTGAAGTATGACCCTGAAGGTAAGCGCGTCATGGACAAAAGTAAAACAGTATGTCGAATGTGCCACGCAATGCTCAATTACATTGATGGGAACTAGTGCGTTAGTGCAGTTAGCTTGTTAACGTGTTGGCCGTCCAGTCCCATGCACGGGCGATCCGCGGTAGCTCGTTAACGTCATTTCAACGAGATTAACGCTGACAGCACTAGTAGGAACACAATGAATATGACTGCACATTTACGCCGACATCATCCTAGTGAAAAGAGAAGTGGAAGCAGACAAAAACAACAAGCACGCATGCTACAAACTTTACCCGAGTCATTTAGGCAGCCGTTAGCACATGATTCTCCTTATGGGGACCTGATATGTTTAATATGCTGCTGAGAATATACCCCAGAAGAAGCGTATAGTATAGCTTTTATTTTGGAAAGAGCCATTTCTCTGTAATAAACAGTCTTTTCCAAAGATGAGTGATTTCTCGATCAGATAGATTTAGTTTTTTTATTACTTTGTTGTTTCAGCAACATTAAATTTAAAAACTGTACTTTTGAGTTAATATATATATTTATAATTTTAATAAATGACAAATTAAAAAGGCATGAACATTTTTTTTGTATCGAAAAAATATCGAACCGTGACACCAAAGTATCGAACTGAACCGTGAATTTTGTGTATCGTTGCACCCCTAATGATTAAATATGTGATTAATCCATGAGAAAAGAAATCTGCCACCACACTTGAAAAGCGCTATATAAATCCAATCTATTATTATTATTATTATTATTATTATTATTAATACAAAACGCGTAATGTTTTCTCTAAATGAGGGATGATTCCGTCTTTTTACAGGCAACTCTACCAACTAACCTTATGAATAAAATACAGTTCACTATGGTATCACTAACATCAAAGCACCCACCCAACTCTATAGAAACTCCGTCATGCTAGCTAGCACGCAGTACGAGTTATTGTAACTGACTGTAAAAAGTCAGCACAACGAAAATAAACTCCACCTAAACTTGGTTTATATCTGACCCAGATAGACTGCAGGTCATAACTTCTTACCTGAAGTTCAGTTCACCTGACACTCGGACTGGCGGCTGCCTTGGGTCTCTCCTCCTCCTGCCTCCCCTTTCACTCATCCACCTGCTGGCCTCCATCACTTACTGAATCTGAGGAAGCTCCGCCATAGCCACCACCAAACAACTGAGTTATTTTTACTAGGGCTGGGCAATATGACCCAAAATTCATATCTCGATATTATTTAGCTGGGTGGCAATATAAGATATATATCTCGATATTTTTTAAAGCCATAAGTTAAGAACAAAAAGAGAGTTCTTAGTCACACTGTCCCAGATGTCACACAGGCATTTTTATTTACATACAGCATAGATTTACATGAAGAAATTACTCAAAAATAAATTATCAGCATTTATTAAATAATCATGCTCCATAAATAAAAGAAAACAATGTTGTTTTTGTGCATAACAAAAAGCTCATAATTGTGCAGTCAAAATGTAAACTAACAGACGCTGAGCATAATAACAAAGACAGATTTCACAGCTGCTCTGTTCCCAACTTCTACTGCGTGACTGACAGCCTTGAGTTTGAAATCCGCTTCGTAACCATGTCTCTTAACAGGTGCCATTTATGGTCCTTATACACACACAATACGGTAATATTACATCAAAGCACAGTACGTATCACTCCGCGAGGCTCCAGACTACGGTAGCCGTAATGCTCCGACAATTCATCAAGCGCTGCAGCTCCGTAGCTTACCAAAGTCGTAAAACATTTTTTGACAGATTGCTGAGCGCCGTGTACCACCTAAAATCGGTTTGCGGTCAGTAAGCACAACCAGAATTCATACATAAGGCGCGCTGTCAACTTTTGAGAAAATGAAAGGATTTTAGGCCGTGCAGCCCCTGTGGGCTGCATGTCGTTAGCGTGGTTAGCGCGGTTAGCTCGCTAACACGTTGACGCCGTCCAGCCCCACAACTCGCTAACGGAGATTTGCCGTGTCCATCTGGTCGCTGCCTGCAGGTGAAGCTATGGGGGAGGGGGAGTTGTATTCAGTCAAGGAGAGGCGAGGCCGAGTAACGTTGCTTAGAGACAAAAGTGGACGAAAGAGAGGCAAACTTGTGGCTTCACAAGTATAATTATAACGTAACATAGACTATGTCGATATAAAGGATATTGTCACATCTTATATCTCGTATGAAAAAATATCGATATTTTTTAAAAACTCGATATATCGCCCAGCCCTAATTTTTACACACCGACCAGCATCTGGCCAATCCACCACCTTTCATTGTTTATACCGTTACAAAGGAAAACCGAGCAAATGCCCGATGGCCAGTCCAGCTATGGTCGTGCCATCAGTTAACCCTTTGCGTGCCAACTGTGGCACGCGTGCCTAGGGTTGCCGACCCCTGCTTTACATAAGTAAACAAAGAATTACAATTATCCAGACGAGATGAAACAAATGCATGAATGACAATTTCTAATTCGAAGCGCGATACAATGGGACTCAGCGTAGCAATGTTTCTCAAGTGATAAAAACAGGAGCGAACCAGAGATTTTACATGGGCATCCAAAGTCAGAGCTGAGTCAATAGCAACACCAAGGTTCCTGATAGACAGTTTGGCAAATGTAGCAAGTGGACCCAAGTTTTCCATAACACTAGGTACAAAATTTTTAGGAGCACAAACAAGGACTTCATATCACGGCCGAGGCCGCCTCAAAAGAGAAAGGACTCAAATGCTGGACGCCGAACAGCACATAAGTAGTTTTAGAGACAACGTTTATTTTCTCAGTTAGTGTTCATAAACAGGAAACTGGAATGTGTGTTTAACAAGTGCAAAATGCCACAACTAAACCAAAAGGGTTTTAAGCAGCCTGGGCTAAGTAAGCAATCTGGTGTTGGTCAGTGGAAACAGCAGTTCCTGTAAATAGAGTACAGACGTTCAGGTATGGTTCAGGAGGAATATGGGCAAGCTGTTCGTTCTGAATTTTCCTTAGCACTGCGTACTTGCCGCGGGTGGTCTGTAGTGGCGTGGAGGGGTGGGTGGTCCGGGTGAGTGGTCCGAAATTCCTGGCGTTGAGGCAGGGAGGCAGGCAGGTGAGTCGGGTGAACAGCCCGTGGGACTGTCAGGTGGTCCAGCGTCCGGATTGGAGCTCTTCGGCGGAGATTTGTGTCTGGCAACTAGTGATGTGCGGATCGATCCTGAAATATCGATTCCTCCGATACCAGTCATTTATGTTTTAGAATCGATTCTCACATTAAAATATCGATATTTTAGTAATTTAGGGTAAATTTGTAGTTTACCATTAACATGAACACAGTGGAAAGTAACTATATCATTCAGATTGTCTACATTCGAAGGAACTACTTCCTCTTCCGCCTTTCATAGTCATGTGCGAAATACGGCTGCATAAATGTCTGCAGCCCCTTGGCGTGCGCACTCACAACAATGGCTGAGCGTAATTGGAGTCATGTGCGGACGTATTTTACCTCCACAAACAGCTGAGCTGGTTTGCGATACATGTGGCAAAAAAGTGAGGTGTTGTGGCAACACCACTAACCTTGTCAAACACCTCAGAGTAAATCATATCACAGAATATGACGAGCGTATGTTGAGGCGAACTGAAGAGGAGGAGAGGGACAGGTGCTGCTAGGGCGAGACAGACGTCTGTCATGGAGTCCTTTAGTGCTGCAGGCAGGCAAGGTGTTCAAATAGCGCACAACTTCAGTTTTTTTATTTCTATATGATGAACTCTGCATTATTAAGTGATAAGAACAAGTAATCTGTTGTCCTTTAATCATTATGACACTTAAATTTGAGATACAATAAATAAAATAAGTTTTTGTACAAAGTATCGGTATCGGATCAGTATCGTCGATACCACCCTGAATTTTACTTGGTATCGGATCGGAAAGGAAATCAGTGGTATCGCACATCACTACTGGCAACTTGGTGCGTGGCTGTGAGAGAAACACACAATGAGACAAGGTAGTTTACAAAGTGTGTGCAACATCACAGTGGTGGCCTGCACTAACTAGGGTTAGCTGAGAATCTGGCAAAGAGAGGTTGAGTGCGCTGGCCTTATGAGTCCCCGGCTTAATTACCCACAGGTGTGAGCAATCAGCAGAACACTGAGGCCCCTCCCAGGGGTGGAGATGCCAACTCGGAGGGAGACACCCTGGCATGACACTTCAGTCTTCTCCTCATTTAGTTGAAGAAAGTTTCCAGCCATCCAACCTCTAATGGAGTCTATGTACTTATGCAAAATCTGTAGCTTGGAAACATCATGGGGCTTAAAGGAGATATATAACTGAATATCATCTGCATAGCAGTGATACGAAATGTCCTTAAAAGTGCTCAATAAGTGTTGAAGAGGAAGTAAATACAGCAAGAACAATAAAGGCCCCAAAACTGAACCTTGTGGCACACCATAGGCAAGAAAAGTAGAAGAGGAACTGTACTTAGAGGTAGCCACAGAAAAGGATCGTTCATGCAAATAGGATTCAAACCAGTCCAAAGCAGCCCCTGATATACCCACCCAGTGTCTCAGCCTATCTAGCAGAATATGATGGTCCACAGTATCAAAGGCAGAGGTCAGGTCCAACATCAACAGAACGGAGCATTCTCCTCCATCACATCTCATCAAAATGTCGTTGGAGACTCTAAGAAGTGTAGTTTCAGTAGAGTGAGCTCTACGAAAGCCAGATTGGAATTTATCCAGAATGCTGTATTCATCTAGAACAGCTATAAGCTGCTTAGCCACAACCTTTTCTAAAATCTTAGCAATGAACGGTAATTTTGAAATCGGTCTGTAGCTACTGAGAAGAGAAGCATCAAGCTTAGGTTTTTTTTTAACAGTGGGTGAATAACAGCATTCTTACAATAAACAGGGACCTGACCAGAAACCAGTGAGGTATTGATGATTGTGAGCACACAGGGACCAATAGACTGAAAGACATTTTTAAACAAAGATCCAGGTAAAATATCCGCCAGTAGCAGCAAGCTCCAGCGCTTGGTGCTTTTTAGACACTGATCTGAAAGATAAATGTTTGTGTTAGAAGCAGCTTTGCAGGATTTGTTTTTAATTTGGTGAAACATAGTGCAAAACTCTTAATTCAGTATTTTTACAGGTTTTAACTGTGTGGTCTTTCTGGAAAATGTAGGCCAACTTGTGAAATGAGAGCATGCACCGTGCTCTTCAGAACTGTCAGCTTTGCTCGTTTCATGGGTCCTCTGTTGATAAAACTGATTGTTTTTTTTAATGGATCTCAATGTTTAGAGACAATGGCGAAGGTACTGACCTGTGTGTCTCTTTATACTGTAAATGTTAAATTCTAAGGCTACACATTATTTATCTCGCACTAAGTCTGCTTGGCATATGCTATGTATAAAGGCTCTGGACCTATCCAAAAAGGCGTAGAGGTGACTTTAGCGTGATTAATTTATTACAATGTCAGTTTCTGGGAAGTTTTCAGTTTTCCCTCCTGTGTCTATGGCTGGTGCAAGTTTTTTGTTTATTTGTGAAACTGAGCGTGGTTGTGGACAATTCCGACTGCGCTGTTTGATTTGAGTTTCGTGTTGGATCACTTTCTTTAATTGTTAATTCTTTGCGAGCAGTGAAGAGTCAGACTAGGACTTGCAAGTTTTGCCAGCATGAAAGCTGAGGGACCAGCCAGCCGGCAGAAAGGCCAGTTGATGCCTCGACGTGCGTTGGAACCAGCTTTGCCCGCACAGAGCGTTTCTGACAGGCTGGCGTTGCTTATGCATAAGAGAGAAGGAACAATACAGCGTGCTTCTCTGCTCCAAGACATCCGCGGTCCTTTCACACGGTAAGTATGTCTGTCTGTCAGCGCTAATTATTCAAACCCTGTTTTAAAGGCGACTCATTTGTTGTCCAAAAACATTTCCTCTAAATTTGCAAAGTTACTGATTTAAAAATATATATTTTCGATTTTTAGCTGGATGTCACACATATGATAGACTCTTGAGCATATTTATATAGCAAAATTCACAATGGTATAACCATGTTAAATAAAAGATGCCTAAGTGTGCACCAATGCACTGTAATGCAAGCCTTTAAACTGTAAGCTGATAAGTGCATGAAGTATACCTTTACCTCTATAGCTGAAAAGAGTCTGTATCCATAATTCGTGGATCTGCTGATTTGTTTTTAATGTGGCACTTTTTTTTTGTGTGTGTGTGTGTGTGTGTGTGTGTGTGTGTGTGTGTGTGTGTGTGTGTGTGTGTGTGTGTGTGTACAGGAGAAAGGTGATGGCAGGAGCTTCTTTTTTTTTAAATGCATTTTGAATCAACTTTTTTTGTTTTACAAGAAGTGTATTTCATACATTGGAATAAATGTATTCTTTTCTATACTTTATAAGTATGAAACTCTAAAGATTTTAAGTTCATGCACATTATGTGTGATGGACCGAGTAGTGAAGGAAACTTAGGCACAGGTTAAAGTCCAAAAAAATGTTTTTTTATTTAACCCAAAAAACATAATTGGTTAAATCATGCAAAAAGAATCAAAATCTTGGGCCCATAAAAGAGGTCAAAATAACAGAACTCTACTCAAAGTTGACAGATTTGACAGATCCAGATTCCTTTTATAGTTTGCAGTGAAATTTGTTAAACCGTTGCTTAATGGGACAGAAGTACAAGTCACTAACACATTGTAGATAAGTTTATTGCTGGACAACACAGCTAGCAGTCTCACACACTCTTTAGATTTTTGAAGTTTTGTGTGTAATGGTTTAGCCTCTCACACCTTACCCTTTTCTCCCCAGCATCACAACAGTATGACTCCCAAAGTACGACTCAGTAAACAAACAAGGACTCTGAAGTCAGAACAGAAAGATACAGTTGGAAGATGAATGACTGCGTTTTTATTATGCTCAGCCTGAAGCGTATTTCCCCACTTTCACAATGCTAAGGTGTCAAATCCACAATCCCCAACAGATGGTTTGTCACACGCTGGGTTCAAACACTCAAAAAGCAACACAACAGCAGGTTCAAGAAGGGCAAGTCACCCTTTATTTGCACAGCCTCACACACTAAAGATTTTTAAAGTTGTGGTGTACAATGGCATAGCCACAGACGTGACTTCTACTTTTGATAAAGACCACTCCACCTGCATATTTCTTAAGAAATGAAGCGTCTTTATTAAGCTCTTATTTATAAATGTCTACACAATAAGAGACATCGTGTGCTCTGTGACATTATGGTCTTCTACTTCTGCTTCCATTGGTTTGCATTTTAAACTCCCAACCTTTCAGGTTGTTATGAATGGCTTATATTTCTAACATTTTGTGATGTAAAAGTGAACCATGCGGCTATTTTATTTTCTGTATGATGGGATGACTTAAGACACGAGTTATTTAAACAGTTCTAAATGACAGCGTGATGGCCATAGTACTTTATGCGGGTCAAATATGTTAAGGATAATGTTTCTCAATGTAACATTGCAAAGAACTTTTGGATAGGATACATTTTGTAAATAGTTACCTCAGAACCTGTACTGTCAGATCTATGTATTGTTACGATTCGGTGTTGTCAGTGTTTTGTTTTAGGCATGACTGTTATGTTTCCTGTTTTACTTTGAAGGTCTGTTGTATCTCAGTGTGTTCAGGTCACCTTTTTTTGTCTCGTCAGGTCTGATTTGCCCCAGCTGTGTTTCCCTCCTGTGGTCCATTCCCTGATTGCTCCCTCTATGTATTTAAGCCTTGTGTTTCAGTTTGTGAGGGTTGCGATCTCCCCCCCCCCGGTTGTAAATAGTTTGGGGTTTTGATGTAAATAAATGTCTTATTTTGCTTTGATGTAAGTAGTTGTCGATACTTTCGTTTTGGGATTTTTTTGTGGAGACCCGTAGTAGTTTTTTTTGTTTTGGTTTTTTTTTCCTTATTTTTATTTTTCCTGTGTTGCACGCCGGTTGCCTAGGCCGGGGTGTAACAGTATGTAAGGTTAAACTTTCCACAGTACATCCACTTAAGTAAGTAACCAAACACATAAAGTCACCCTTACCAATAATGTTGGTAAGGGTGACTGTTCCTTGAAAAAAGTAACACAAACAGACAACTGACTCATCAATGATAAGTAGAGCACCCGAGGCTGAGACTCAAGCAGAAGAAAATTAAGTTGTTTTGTTTTTTTTTATGGCTCGAAAGATTGAAGAAAAATATGTTTAATAATTCAACAAGAGTCGCACCTTCAACACATGTACATTCAAATTTTGGAACAGGCTCAACATTGCTGTTGTTCAATAGTTTTTATCCACTCTCAAAAGTCATTTTATGGCTTTAATATTTCCAGCTGATAAGGAGACTTATGGCATTTCAAATGTGCGTCCAAATGCTTTAAACATCCGCTTTGTCTGTAATGACAGTATCAAACTGCAGAGCATTGTTTTTACTAAAATTCAGCATTTTCTGATGAAAATATGGCTGCTTTTTTTCCACTGTAATACCCCCCTCAGTGCCATTTTTTAGGGTGATATTCTTGGAGATTCATTTTTTTTATATTTATGCTTTTGGAGTGAGGGTATCTAATACGCACGTTGTCACTGTGTTTTGTACTACCAGCTTTGAGGTCTCTGCTTTTACTTTGAGAAGTCTGGTTTTATTTTGTCTCGTGAGTGTGTGTTTTTCAAAGGAGATCTTCATCAGTTTGATTTTGTTACCACAAACTTTGTGTAAAGTTCACAACAGAGGTAAAGAGATTTAAACACACCAGTTTAAGGAGGCATGCAGGGGTTGGACCAGCTGCACATGACAGGTGAAGAAGAGAGTGTCGGGGGAGATGTGCAACAGCAGCAGAGGGAACATTTTACAAGATGATAAATGGCAGCTTTAGATGATTACGGATTTTGTTGACAAGATTAAAAGACATGTCCATCAGAGTTCGGCAACATTTCAGTTTGATTAAATTAAAGTTTTTTTTAAACTACACAGGGTTTATTTTCTCCTTTGATAGTAATCATATTGAACATGTCAGTGATAGGGATGGGTACCAGTACCACTTCTGACATAAACGGTAGTAACCAGACCGAAAAGCAGCGCACATTTCGGTGCTTTTTTTTCCTGAGCTGTGATACACTTTAGATTCTAGCCAATCATTTTACGTTTCCGAGGATAGCAGGCGGGGCCAGGTACGTACGTTCTTTTAGAGCAGAGCTACAGATTAAAAATGACCAAGGCAAAGCGGTCAAAAGTTTGGCTGTACTTCACAGCAAAATATGCAAACTCAGCAGCCTGCAACAAGTGATTTAAGGTAATACTGTCAAAGGAGGTAACACCTCAAATCTGATGAAACACCTGGCGATGCATAGCGTTTTTTTTAAAAGCCGAGAAATGCGCCGTATTTGATAGCTTGCTGTGAGACCTCACACTGAGCGCATCTACTGCGGGTGGGTTGCCTGTTATCGGACCCGGAGTTAGCAACATCCCCCAAAAACATGAAGAGGAGAGGCCTGGCCCCTAGCCCTGCCAGTGTAGCAGAAATGATGACGGATGATGATGGCAGCAGCAGCCATTCTTCTCTGCATGAGTAGCTTAATGTTGTTCGTGTGTAATTTACGTTGAGTAGGCTAACCACGTTATTACATTAATGTATGTAAGGTGAACTAGCAAACATCATCATAGCTACATGTGGCTGTCTTCTTGTTTGATGGCAGATACTCCCTTCACCCTGGCCAAAAAGGCCAAGAAAAAGTGGAAAACAGTTAAACATGAGAGGTTTTTGGACAAAGTTTGTGTTTTTTCCATTGTTTAAGCACTGCTTCCAGCCAAGAGTGATGCCATAAATCCCCTATAGCTGCAGAAAAGGCTAACATTGTTATCTTTTTACAAAAAAACAGCTGAACATGAGAGGTTTTTGGACCACTTTTGTGTTCTCCATTCTTTAAGCACCGGTTTAAGCACCGTTTAAGCACCGGCACCGTTTCAAAAGTACCGGTTTGGCACCGGTATCGGATAAAACCTAAACGATACCCATCCCTAGTCAGTGATGGAAACAAGAATATAAAGAAAAATGCTAAACGTGTGTCTAATTAAACTGTTCCTGTGAACCTTAGAGCTTATATTATATTTTTACATGTTGTAGTGCCATTTGTGGGAGCATTCCAAGTTGCTATCAATACAACCATTATAGCCCAAATTTTAATAATATGTATGCATTAAGTGCATAGTAATTACATAAATTGCAAAAAAGTGCAATAAGCTAAAAAAAAAAAAAGAAAAAAAAGAAAATCGCTTTTGATTTTTTAACATATATTTCTAGTTAGAGAAATTTAAGAGGCTTATGCCTCAAAACTGTAAATACAAAAAAGTTGCACAAAATAGTTTCCCACCACAGGAAATTTATTTTGAATATCTTCATAGTTTTATTTTTGAAATACACCAATTTTTATATACATTTTTATATACATTATTGCAGGCAAACCAGCATGTGAAATGGATGTAACAATTCCAGACTGGGCACCAACACTGCACACGGGCCTCTAAAAACATACTAAATTTCTATCATTGTACACTAATCCGCACATAACTTCGATATGAATCACACACCTGTCATTGGAATATTGGTGTACATTTACCTTATGTGTATGCACCTTGAGAGCAAACTGCTGCTGAAGCTTAACCATCACCTCACCGAGTGAAGAAAGGGCACATTTTTGCTAAATATGCAGAAAAAAATGCACACTTATACAATTTATGGTAAACTGAGCTGCCTTGTATGTACATATGTTGAAGATGCCTCGTTCTGTTTTCTCTGAAGCTGCTGTGCCATTTGGAGCAAAAATGAATCTAAAGTTTACAGCATATCTTGTCACTGGAAATTGTTTGCACTGTTTATATATTACTTACTGTAGGTATTGGTGAAAAAAGCCTGTTTGAAAAATGTTGTGAAAATCTGAAATCTTGAAATTAGAATTGTTGTGCCTTATTTTGTGGATCTTTTTACATATATTCCTTTTGAAAATACTAAAATTTGTATATTTATTTTGTTTGTCTGATAGCATTTATTTATAAAATAAATCGGACATTTCAAACAGTTACTCGCTACTTGAGTAGTCTTTTCACCAAGTACTTTTTTACTCTTACTCGAGTAACTTTTTTGACGACTACTTTTCACTTTTACTTGGGTAATAATATTTTAAAGTAATGCTACTCTTACTTGAGTACAATTTTTGGATACTCGACCCACCTCTGGTCATAGCCCCTCTAGGAGTTCGGAGTTAAGAGGTCAAGAGTTAATGTTTCCATTTTAACACCTCCAGATTTGACATAGAAACACTAATTTTTAACACTCGGTTTTAACTACTATCATTTTACACCTCAGAGTTACATTAAAAGAATGTGACTCTACTTAGAGTAAAATTAACTCTACTTTTGCAAGAAGACTACTAACACCAATACATTTAACACTTTTGAATTTGCTGTGTACTAATTTTGTTAACCAGTAACTTTCCTTGCATAGTTTTTGCAAACAACCTGACAAAAACAACATGATAATCAAATAAAAACGATTGCGCAAAAACTATGATGAAATATCTTGATGCTTTTATCATTGAACAATGAAAATGAAAAAAAATATTCTTGAGAGAATAGATCCAGTCAGAGCTAATTAAGTTTTGGAGAAAGGCAGGACAAGTTTGAAAGTAAGACCTACCCAGGAGGTAAGACCATTCAAGGATTACTGCCACCCTGTGCCACACGTTTATGCACGCCTCTGCTCCACCCACAGTTAAAAGTAAGAGAGTTGTATCGAAGAGAAAGAACTTGGAGCTTTCCCTCAACGGGTAAACAAAGTCTATCTTTTCATGCTCTCTGTATTAAGTTCACACTGGAAGTATGGCACTCTATAAGGACGAAAGCCAGGACGACGGACCAGAATGCCCGGTATGTTACGAGTATCTTTCTGGGACCGAACGAACTTTGAGCTGCGGACATGTTTTCTGCCACGATTGTCTCGTCAAAACGCTGGTGACCATCAACAGCGATGGAAATATCAGAAACACGATCGTTTGCTCGATCTGCCGACATCTTACATTCATCGAAAAACAAAATGAAGCGCGGAACTCACTCGAAGCCGATAATGATCCGAAAGAGCGGCAGACCCTGAAGGTGCCTCTCCCTTTGCCGGTGGGACAGCAGCAGAGCGCACGGCGCTCCTCAGGAGACAGTTTACGGAGTGAAGTTTACTGTATCACTCGCTGCTTTAGAGGCTTTTCTCAGCGAGCTCGCCGACAGAAGCGGATCAGCCCCTGCCAAAAGGGATCCCAGATATTCATCATAAGCGCCCAAGGGCGACCCATGACTGAAGGAGATGCGCCCGGTGTTGTAATATCTGTGGCTCGCCCCCAGCGCAGGCGTAGGATTTGCACGACAACGGGATGGTTGTTCTGCCTGCTGTCTTTGTTTGTTTTACTCGCAGTGACAGCTTCGGTTTTTCCCTGGATTGTACTGATGTAGCCCAGCGATCCGCATCCCTCGGTCAAAGAATTGAGTAATTCAGTGTCCAGAATTACTGAAAATGGAGTGATGTGCTTTAGTTGGAGTGAGGATTTTTAAGATGTTATCAGTTTCCTTCCTTGATTCTTTGGAAAAGTTTATACACGTGACTTGTCCTTTACTGAGAATCGCCAAGCAAGTGTTTATCTTAGGAAGCCTCAAACAGTAAAACCTTTTGTTCTGCAATCTTGTCTGACGTGTTCAACCTGCTGGAGAACCACATATCACAGCCCATAGATAGTAAATCCAATAAAAGTGGACACAGTAACGTAATTGAACTGTTAAAAAGGTGAAGAAAACAATCACTTTGCTGTTAGAGCTGCTAACTTTAGTTGTGTTACCCTGTTTGTTGTTCAACACCCTGTTTCCAAGCAGGAGCAAATACCTTTGTGCGCAAAGCCAAGCTGCACATTCAACCCCGATCTCAGGATTGTTTAGTTTGTCTGCATTTGCCCAAAAAAGAAAGTCAAAATGGTACATTTAATATGAACTTGACCTTGGTTTATTTATTTTTGCAGACAAAATGAGATGATAGAACTTAAAAAACACACATACTTGCAAATGATATATTAAAAATATACACTAAGTTTAACATTAAACGTTTGAGCAAACTGTTAAAACACTTGTATATGGCAGTGCAGGTGGAGCCTCATGACAAATGCAAAGACTCATTTTGACAGTGTGCTGTGCAGTTATCACCACCATACTGGGAAACCCGTACACTCCTAGTTTCTGTCAGTCTCTGGGTTGGTTGTCTTGCTGAGCCAGTCCTACAAGTTGCAACCTGCAGAGGGTTCTTCCTTTCAGATATATTTGTCTCCATAATGGTAATATTAAAAAGTATTAGTTTATCTTTTAGATAATATACCCTGTTACTGGATTCCATATTGATAGATGGCCCCACATTGAGAATACATTTGTGATGATACAAGAGCACAAGAGAAATAGCCTCGAATTATTGACAGCAAAAAGTGAACATGTTCATACTGTGTGTGTTTTTAGACATAGAATATTTACATAAATTAAACCATTTGAGAGGAGAACTGTCTATATATGTCTTTTTCTCTTTAATTATCAAAGATTATCAAAGTGAAACTGCAGCATCTGTTATATGATTATTGTAGAAACATCTTTGAATGTTCTGAGCTACAATATTGGCTAATGACACAAGTAAACATGCAATCAGACTAACAACACAGGCTGATAACTATATTTATTTACATTACGTATGGCTAGGAAATTTTTTTTTATGTATTTTTCTCTCTGCTTTTACTGCAAGGGGTCGAAGGTCATTGAACCTGAAGCACTTGATACAAACTTAAGAAAGAAAATCATTAAATCTTAAGTCAGTCCAGTCAATCATCAAACGGATACAACACAGTTACTTCTCAGTGCGACTAACAAAATGCACAATATAAAGCACTGCCATTCTCAGACCTTTCAGATGTAAATTGAACATATTAGCTCGTCAGGAAAAACATTATGGGGCTTTCTTTCCTCCTCAGTAACAGATGGAGGTACAAACATTTTAATTGAAATAGGATTCTACATGCTTTGCTGGTATGAAGTGGGTATATTAGAGAGAAACAATGTACACTGTACTCAAGTATTGAAAAGCTTTGATACCTTATTTTGAGATATGTACATTTTGCTGTGTGAATGTAGCTAAGCCACAGATCAGTATATAAACTAGATCCAGCTGCAATATATACTGAATATGCTGTCCATCATAAAATATATTATCTCAAGTGCTTAAGGTATTTATCTTATGTCAGATATATTGAATGCAGGATTTGTATTTTTTAAGTAGAAAAGGAAAGCAGCATTTAATGAACAAAGTGTAGCAATGTTTCAATATAAGGAAAATATATCTGCCATGCTAATGGTGCTTTGTAAGTTTTTAGCTATAATTATTCAGTAAGAGATGCTTACATTTAATTCAAAAGTATTTTTTTAAATCGAAATGCTGAATAATGTTTTTTGAAAATCACAAACAAGTCTCGTAAAACTATTAAGTTATTTTTGATGAAAAGTTGGATTTTTAAATATAATCCTTTGAAAGTAAATATGAAATAGAACTGACTGCTGTGTATTTATGGCAGAGGATATGAATTAAACAGGCAGTCACTTCTGATGCTAATAACACTAAGGTCGAAATTAAGTATCAAAAACTGCTTTTTTTAAGACCTCTGAGGGCTGGCTTCCAATTTTTTAGACTCCTAACTTTAGAATAAACACTTTTAGGACTGGTTTGAAAAGTAATTTTATTATCTATAGCTTATATATAATTTCATGACAACTAATTACATGTTTAACTGTATTAGGTCTTGAGGCTGCTGTACCTTAAAAGTTAGATGGCATTAGATGACAAAACTGTGCAAAAAACATAATGTATGATGATACACTGATATTTACAATTTTCAACTTACACTGATTGTATATATTTTAACAATCACTCCCAATCAGTACCATCAAATGGTCATTAATTCTTTCCAAAATGTCTTTCCAAACTTCATACCCAGCTGAAATGTGGTGTTTATTAGTCTCAAATGAGTGACCCATGACAAAGGACTGCTAAGTCCTGTGTTTCAAGGCAACTTTCAAGGCTATATAAATAAAACCGATTTGAATTAAGTTGAATTTACCCAAAACTCAATAGAATATACTGTAATTTATGCACAGATATTTGTTGCATCTACTGAGTTTGTGGATTTATTCATTAATGTCAGTGCACATATGTGTCAGTCAATGACATACATGCACATACTGGTCAAGCAAGTTTGTCCTCAGTGAAGACAGTTAACACATTGTGTTTGGGTCAGGTTTAACCTGTTTTGATATTTGACAGCAGCAGAAACTCTGTTATTCTTTCAGCCCGAAATGAGACTATTCTGGTAAAAATTTAACCAGCATCTATTTGAAAGCTTTTCAGATCCAGTCAGTGTTAAATGAAGAAAATTAAGACTTTAGATGAATCTTGAAACTTTTTTTTCCAATGGGTTCCTGCAGAGACATCTGCTGGTCTTACAAGGGTCATGGGTGAATCTACAAACAGTGTTGCTTATATGCAACAGAGGTCATACAGAGGTTGGAGGGTGTCTTGACCCAGAGATGTGACCTGAAAAAGGGTGGTATGGTAGTAGAGTAGTTAGCACCATCACATCACGGTAAGGTGATTTTTTAGTTAAATAACAGCAGGGTCTTTCCTCCATTTATTCTTAAATAAGTTAGATTAAAATTATAGTAATTATTGTGTGACAATAGTTGCTTTGTCTAAAAGTGATTGTAAAACCTTTAAAAAAAAATTTCCGCTGCTCTTGAAACCATTAAAGCTTAATCATCCATTTATTATATACACAGACATGGCTTTATAAACATCCTAAACAGATCTGTAGCTCAAAATTTGAGGAGATTTGACAGGGGGAGTTTTTAGCCTAGGTCAAAATGAACTCAAACCATGTTGTGAAGGCACAGAATATGAACACTAGTAAGAGCTAAATGTATTTACTGGGATACTTTTAACTTGGCCGCTGGCATAAAGAAATGTGTCAGAAATATGTCACTACCAGGGACATCCTGTAGAGGGCATAGCTTAACTCATTAATGAACCTGCCTAAATTGGCACTGATGTACAAAATTTAACGGATGATATCTAATGGAGAGATATAAAGATGAGTATGGTAAACAGAGTAGATAAAACAGAGCAACAGGAACAGAAGAGGAATTTTGATAGAAAAAAAATTGCAAGGTTTCAGGTGGTTGATTGAAGTTATATAAAATTTAACTTCAATCATGTTAAACGATGTTTTCACAAAATAACTTTGCATACTGAGTCAGATTTATTCCTCAGAAAGTTATTTTATTATAGTTTATGATTTATGATGCAAATCTTTTCAAAACCTCTTTACTACAAACTTGACATTAATGTAGTCATAAAATATAGCAAATACTTGTGTGCACTTATATTGGTGATATGATTCTCCCATCTTACTCTCCATCTTAAAACATCAAGTACTCTACCTTCAGATATTTTTCAGATATCATTGTCTTAAAGATGACAGGATCCTCCTGAAACAGAAGAGGGCAGTGTAGTATGATGTTAACTTGTGATTTCACAAGCATTTGAAGCAATCATCAAGTAAAGACAGTTATATTTTTCTTAGTAATGAAAGTCTACTTTTCCATTTGCCTGGATTTGTTGTTCCTGTTTAGATGTCAAACATGACTCAGAAGTAAATTCTCAACCAGATGACCCATTATGTGTCCTCTAAAATCATCTGAACTCAGTGGAAGCAGGGAGTGTAAAAAGAGGCCACTTACCACCCCTGTGCAGTAATAACTACACAAGCCAAAGTTTCAAGCATTGGCTGTGCTCAGAATGCATCAGTCAACATGCGTCAAGGTCGACACGTGCTGGGTAGACCTTAATTTATTGCAAGTGTGTAAGATGATTGACACTCGAAAATGAGATGTTAGCAGACAGCACAAATAATTGTGATGCCTTCATGACTATGAATGGCCACCAGCATTTTGACAAGACAATCGTAGCCAAAAGCATGTCTACAAATCAAAATTCCTTTGGTGCCAAGACGCATTCTTGTTGTATTGCTGGGATTATGGCACCCAGCTGAATCAATATTCAGTTTGTATGTAATTTTGCTAAAACAATGTCTGACTCATTCTCTGTTCCTCTCAGCAGTAAAACCGCTCTGTGGTAGGAGTTTTTGTGCTAGCATGGCTTTTGGTAAACCAGTTTAGAGGATGTCCTGGCTGCAGACTTCCAGTGTCCATTCGCAAGACAGATCTTGAGATACAAGATATTTGCCCACACCAGCAACAGTAAGACCAAATTATGATTGGTGCTTTCAGAGATACAACCATGACTGATTATTGATCTCTATTTTTTTAAATTATTGAGATCAATTTTAAGAAGAACATAAATCCAGTTGTTGTACCCAAACAAGTACAAGGCTGAAGACAATAGTATCAATACTGTAGGCAATTGATACTGAAGATAGCCAAAGGGACTCAAGAATGTTCAATATGCTGTAAATGTTTCTTCCCCAGCTACTGAACATGTACAATAAACATGACAACATTGCTGTTTAAAATTATGGAACACAATATCCTGTATGCTCAGAATCGGTTTTTCAATCTGTTTTTGCACGAAAGACATTGTTATCTGCAGACAAGCTCTGCTGCCTGGTCAAAACCCACAGTGTCAAAATAGGCCCAGCAAGGGTCAGAGACAAAACATGGAGACAAGTTTGCTCACACTGACAATGGTAAGGCTCAGTCATACTCACTGGTGCTTCAAGAGAGACCATAAGAAAGTCAAAATCTACCTTTGCTCATTACCATTATATGTTAACAAACCGCAAACCAAGAGAGAACCAGTTTCTGTACCCAAAGCACAAGGTTGAATGCAGTGATGCTGCACTGTAATAGAGGTAAAAACAGCCAGGACGGTGTGCTCAGAATGTGTTCCGGGCACACATTAATGTAATGCTCTCATTACAACATCCTGGTAGCCATCATACTGCAGCAAAGTAAGCCCTCACTGCTGGTATATTATAGCCATCAAGAGACAAGAAGCACCTGAGTCACTTGGAGCAGATATTCCACATAAAGGACAGGAGTGGCTTTTCTATCAGTGCTGAAACCTTTGATGGTTTCAAACACAAGAGTTAGGGATGACATACTCGTGTGGTCTAATGCTCTTTCTGATACTGGAATTACAAAGATATGAATATGTTATGTCGGTATGCTACCCAACAGTGTTTAATTAGAACTCGCTAAAGATAAATAAACATGTTGGCTTCCTCAAATTGCTCTGCTTATCTCACAGCACAACTTTTAACCCTTTCACACACAGTGGTCAGCCAGTTGTCCACATGTAAAAAAAAAAAAAAAAAAAAACTCTTTGAAAAGTATGTTTAAAAAAATGAAGTTCAAAAATCTTTTTCTCATGCCTTAAGATGAATAAAAATACTTAAGAATCAGAATCAGCATACTTTATTAATCCCTAAGGAAATTATTAGGATTAAATTAGTGGAGTGTGAGGTGAACTAAACCATTTTGCCTAACTTTGAATGAGTGATAAAAGAAAGGCTCCAGTATTTAATTATTTATTTTAATCAAAGTACAGTCACACAATTGATTTATTCGGGCAACTTATTTGGATCTCAATTATTTAGAAATAAAAATGGCAAACAGATACAAACTCTTCATTCCAGGTTTCCAAGGGCTCCTCCAACTGCTTGGATCTTGGGTAGTTACAATTACTGGCCTCCATTAGGTTCTGTACTGTAATACTTTCCAATCTTGTAAATGAGTTTCAGCTGCTATCTTGTACACAAAGGATTATCACAACAGCCCATTCCAGATGTTTTATTTGGCAGATTTTTATACTACATCCCCTTCCAGATGTAAGCCCAAAGGTTCTCACAGAATCAAATTGGCAATGTGTAAACCACTACACTACAAGGCCATTTGTTAATACATTAAGAAACAAATTACTGTCAGCAATTGTAGATCTTACTGAGGAAGCCTGTAGGCTATAATACAAACGTATAGACACAAAATATCCTGGTGTGTTGGAAACTTGTCAGGAGCACAAATACTGAAGAATCAGCAGCTGCAGCTTGTTGTGGACGTTTCTGTTTTGTCTGCACGACCTCTGGCAGGATATTTCATTAATGCATCTACAAAGAACCAGAAACAACTTAAGAAAACTTACAATTTCACATTTAATAAACATCATAAAAGGCTCTGTTATTTTATTAACTTCCAGAATGAAATTTCTAAACAAACCCCCCTGCTTCATGTTTGAGACAAACAGCCACACTATTTAAGTTACATCAATTTTTTTTGTTCTTAAAAATACAGAGCACAATAAATGTAGTGATTAAATAAATACAAAAATGAATGAATAAAAGAGCCTTACCATTATCAAAATCTGCGCTAACCTCTCTGGGGCCTCGATATCTGGAAGTCGGAAACAGCCAAAATATCCATCAAACGAAAGACAAATGGTTGATAGCAAAATAGTCAAAATCTCCAGTAGCATCAAGAGAAAGTCTAGCCCAGTAAACTGAGAGTCACTGTGGATTTGGCTGGGCTGTGGTTCAAGCTGATCTATATCAGCAGCCTCATCAGCCATTGTTCTCGTTTGTTGTGCTTCTGCTGAAGATGTATGGCCAAGAACTAGTTTTGGGTTGCTGCTGCTACAGTGAAGTGCTCCCCGAATTCTTTCCTTAGCAAGATCTCTCTGCCCTTTTAGTCTGTGTGTGCAGGACCAAGGGTCTCTATCAAGTTTCAGTACGGGGTACCACTGTGGGTGGGAGTTATTCAGTATACCCCTAACTGTCTTAACCCGGTGTCCCTCAAAAAATCAAAACAACTATGTAATACTAAACAACACAGTGTTTTCCTTTTAAAACACTTGTGCTAATCAAACATATAAAACACTTGATATATGTAAGACGTTATCCCTCCTCACAGACTTCAAATTAGTTTAGTCCGCTGCCTACCAACCCCCAAACCTTACACAATGGTGTGAGTGTTGTTGAGTAGGTATCTCTGGTAGTATTTGGTTAGAGGGCTGACCTTTTATCTTAGGTTATCTTAGTTCTATTAAAATAAAGCACATTTAAAATTGTAACCAACCTGGTTGACTTTTTAAAATGTTAATTAAAATCCCAATTAAAGCCATAACTCACTCTGACTTTCAAGTGCTTTTAGTTTATTACAATTGTTATTTTTATGATTAAAAAAATAAATCTTTGCTTATAACCTTAGAGCTTTACAATCCAAAGATGTTCTCTTCCTAATACTGTTATAAATATATATTATACTGTTTTTAGTGAATGTCTTTGGAGATTCTCAGCCATTCAAGTTACTTAAATTCGGTAGTATACAAGCCTCTAAAAATCACTCTACGCTGTACATTAAGCATAAATGGGAGAGGGAATCAGGCCCTTGAGATAAACAAAATAATTGGGATTACAATAGACTATTCATTTGATACGTTGTATCTTGGCAAACTGCCTACGGCACTCCCACATAAAGATATTTATTTATTGAAAATACTTTTGGCTGGCTGCAGAAAGGCCATAACCCGTAGGTGGCTAAAGGCAGACCCTCCAACTCGGGCCCAATGGCGTGGGATAGTGGAAGAAATTTTTGGAATGGAAAGGCTTACCTTTGTCCTTAGACTCGAGCTCGAGAAATTTAAGAAGCTCTGGGAAAAATGGGTTGTGTACTCCCCTTTGCACTGAATAAATGAATATTACCATGATGTAAGTAGATGCTATTACTGGAACTGTGAATGTCTCCCATGCTGACCTTAAGTTTTGTATTCCCATACTGTAAAATGATAAATAAAAAGTTATAAAAAAAACAATTGTTATTTTTATGATTAAAAAAATAAATCTTTGCTTATAACCTTAGAGCTTTACAATCCAAAGATGTTCTCTTCCTAATACTGTTATAAATATATATTATACTGTTTTTAGTGGATGTCTTTGGAGATTCTCAGCCATTCAAGTTACTTAAATTCATGCAAGTTTTCCAAGATAATTTCCAGCATTGCATTCACTGCTAGTGAAACTTTCACATTCCTACATTCCACCCCACCCCCAAGCCCAAGGGTGGAGGCAGGAGCCCCTTGTAAAACATGACCTGTTGTTAGGTCATTTTATCTTTAGTTATTCATGTGTGATAGTTCATCCTGCCATGTGCCATTGTCAGGTCATCAAATTTGCAAATTTGATTTCATTTAGTGTAAATTTTCTCATGTAAATATACTTTTGCATATAAGGCATGTGGCTTTTTATATAGTCTAAAAAATAATTGTTACATTTTTCTGAAAAAAAACCCCCCAAACAAACGCAAAAAAACATAAAAAGGCTGGCTTGAGATGAAAATGTTTATATTTAAAACCTAAATGATCAAATACATGCTTGTAGGACATTTCAACAAGTACAGCCATGTGGCTTTAAAATGGCTCAAAGAAAAAACAGCCAAAAAAACCCAAAACAACAAAACAACACAATGGGAAGATTTAACAAATACATCATGGGCATGATGTGTGATGTCTGTGGAAGTTTACCCATAGACTTATACGAGTGAGTTGTTTCTGTAGGCACATGAGTTTTGTTGTTTACTACTGGAAATATTTGATCACACTTCATTTTTCTAGGTGCAGAACTATGTGCATCCAATTCAGTATTATTCTTATAGCAGCAAATCATGTTGTCTCAAAGCCATCCATAATCTATCCCAACAGGAGTTAGACATCACAGGTGGCTGTGGCTTAGATGGTTTTGAGGTGTGATGTTTGCTGTGATGACTGAAGTTTTAACCACTGCCATGAAGAATAGTGGAGATGTTAAAAATAAATAAAAATTCTTATAAAACTCTTAAATCTGTGATTATTAGACACTACAATTAATCCAACTAGTTAATCAGATTAAGACTGGAGGGTACCAAACTGAAAATGATTGACTATAGGTGTGTGTGTGTGTGTGTGTGTGTGTGTGTGTGTGTGTGTGTGTGTGTGTGTGTGTGCGTGTGTGTGTGTGTGTGTGTGTGTTGTGTATAGATACACACACAGCTTTGATTAGAGTGTGTGTGTGTAATTTCTTCTTTGCATAAGCCATTTATGCAAAGAGTTATTGTTTGTATTTATTACAACACACAAAACCAGAGTTCTAAAATCTTTAATCTTGACCAACTGTAGAAAAGGTGTGGGCCTCTTGAATCAACTATAAACAAGCAATATATAAAAATACAAAGTGCAGCAATAGGTATTTATAAAGTGACTCTGACGTTTTCAAACATAATTTGTTGGCCACAGCGATTCATAAAACAATGAAAAAAGCATTCTAAACATTTTTTTTCATTTTTCCAGTCATTACTGGAAAAAGTCAAACTATAAAATATTAAATATTAAACATAATAATAAATAATCGTCGGTTTTCCTGATAGCAGCTCATTGTGGGGCTTCCCATTCACAGGTCCTCTGGAAGGAGACTGGATTGATGCATCTGCAGACAGAAACAATGTTATAACAAAATGTCTGAGGGACGAGAACAAGCTACAAGTTAAAGTCAGCACGAGCTGACTCAGCTCATTAACTCTCTCCTTTCAACTGTGTACACCCAACAAGTCAAACGCAACAGGGAAAAGAAGAAAAAAAACTACAGAACATAGTAAATAATAAAGTCTTACCGTTATCACAAAGTGAGGCAATGTGTCAGTCCTGAGAATGGATGTTGGAGTCTGCACATCCTCATAGGTGACTCACCAGAAGCCACACCAGAAGCCACATCAGTGCGATCAAACAAATCACCACTACCAGGCAAATGCAGACGGATTTGGTGACCTGACAATCAGGAGGTTCAGCAGGAATTCCGACAGCAGTATCGCTGCATGTCGTTGGTCTCACGTGGTCGCTGATTATGAAAACCTCAGACCCATTCCTGTAGATGACCGTTTGGTTGCTGCTTCGGCGAGAAAGTGTCCTCAAATGACGCATCATCCAGTTTCCTCCACGCAACACACCGTCTATGGAGGCCCTCGCCGCAATCACAAGATACCCCATCGGGAGAGGAAGAGCCACCCCCTGTGTGGTGTCCACATCTGCAGCCAGGGTATCGTCAGCTGGGTTCTCTTTGTTAAGATAAGTGGCTTGACGGCAGAGAGGACAAATGATAGATCCTCGACTCCGGGCGACTACCATTATTTTGCTCAGGCAGTCCTGGCAAAAGACGTGCCTGCAGCTCAGAGTGCGTTTTGCAAGCAGAACATTTTCAAAGCATACAGGACACTCCTGTGGGGCCTCGTGTCTATTTTCTGCTGCCAGTGCCATTATTCCGTCGTAAAATCAGCTGATTACTGGTACAGTAGTGTTCTCCAACTTCTGTTCACAACACGGAACTTTCTGCCCTTTTAAAGTGTGTGGTGGAGCAGGGGCCTGTACAAAGTTGTGGCACGGGGTGGCACTACCCACACATAACCCCCCCAAAAAATCGGATGCCTCGCACAGGTGTCCAAATAAAATGGAATAAAATCATAAAATATTTAATAGCATAATGTTTTGCATTTACAACATTTATGCTGATAAAAAATATATTTAAAAAATATAATTTTTAAAAGAAGCTAGCCCCCTGATATTCCTGAAAATGGTTCAGTCCAACCCCCACCTCTAAACACAATGGTATGAGTCTCAATGACCAGTATCTGATATTGTCCTCTAAAGGGGCTAGCCTAGCTAGATTATTTAACGCCAGCATGTGCAAATCACACGACCAATTTAAGATTCAGTTAAACTTGTATTTAAAGTGCAGACACCAAACTATATAACAGTTTATAATTGTGTTGATAGGCCACATAAAACCAATCTAATCTAAATAAAATCTAATTAATCCAATGTAATTTAAAAGCATAGGCGATGCATTTTTCTGAATACTATCGTCACATTTAGTGAAATAACTGTAAAAACTGCACTTTCTAAGGACAGCGTTCACAAGAACTCTGTTTTTACGACAAACTCTTTTTTGAAATAGCACAAATAATTTGTGTGGCAACTTATTGTGACACCTAATTGTTCTGTAATTTTATTTTAAGTTTAGTGGTTTGAAATTGTTGTACAAAAAAACTTTTTTTTAAAAAAGAAATATAAATTTAAAAAAAAATGTAAATTTATATTTCAAGTTATGAAAATGATTCGTTAAACATGTTTGTGGTTTTTAAAGTCAAATTAGTCAAGGTAAATAGTTTTTAAAGGAGAAATACAAAGGTAAAATCAAAAGTAGTGAAAAACAGCCAATTAAAACCTGGACCCCAGAGGGTTAAACAAGTAATGTGTCAGATAATATTGTTTATCTTTATCACTGAATAGAAAATCGTCATTCATTCCGTTATTCTTGTACAGCGTCAGCTTCTGAGCCCAAACATGGCCTCTTATTACAACTGTTGAATTGTTATTTTTGGATTACTCAGTCGTGCTGGTCAATGTATACCTTAGTGCTGGAACTGGAGTTTCAGGTTTTACCTGACTGGTGAGGCACTTTAATGATCACAGTGTCAGGGTGTCGGGAGTCTTTGACCCACCCAGCATTGATTTAAAGCATACTGGAAACCTACATCATATTCTTTCACCAGCCCTGATACCCAGGCCCACAGCCTGCAGGTGATGAGGTAATCCCTCAGGTGTGGAGGGGGAAAGCTGACTTGTAAAACAGGTCCTTTTATTATGTTCTTTTCCTCTTTCCTCCCTGTTTCTGTTGTTCGTTTCATTCAGACAACTGCATACCAGCATGAGGTCGTCCAAAAAAAGGTGGTGTGAGTATTTCTTGTCTAAAGAAGAAATCAGAGACAATTTGCTTAAATTTTCCTTAAGTGGCTGAGTGTTCTTATTTTACAAGAGTGTAAATGTGTAATAGTTTAAGTTCTAGGGGACACAAGGAGTAGATGATTGACTTAAACAAACAGCACCTGTTTAAGGAGGGGTTCTGGCCTCCACCCTGGGGCTTGGGGTGGGGTGTAATGACAAAATGCGAAAAGTTCACTAGAAGTGAATGCAATGTTAAAACTTGCAAAAATGTGTATGACGACAGCTGAACAGTGTCAAAGTATCTTTAATATTCGTGGGTTCCTGTGGATTATCACTCTGAAGTCTAACCCGACCATAAAAATAGGACTTACTCAGATTTAGAGTAGAGGGAATCACAGAACTGAAAAACAGTAATAGCTAGTAAGAGTTTTTCCAGACTGTGTATGAAACTGAGTGTAAAATCTTTGCATAATTCTCCTGTACTCACAAACCAAACTGCACCTAACTGACGGACAATGCCGCCATTAGCTTCATAATGAAAAACATTTGTGAATCACAAAGTACATTTAGGTAAAAACAACAAAAAAATAAACATTGCCTCGAAAAGACAATAAAAACTCAGGTATTTTAGGACAAAATGTCTCAATTGAAATAAAGAAAACAACAGCAAAAAATCTATACGAAAAGTGGGACAATCATTTCTAGTTAGTGCATTTCTCACACCTCCACCAAGATGTTTGAGTATCCAGATAGACCTGCTGTAGGTTAGCAAAACAATCCATGTCAATGCTGGGTGGGTCTAAGACTCACAGATGACCATCTCTTGGATCTGTGCCTCACTATTCACGTAAAACCTGAAACTTAAGCAAGTAAGTCCAGTTCCAGCACTAATGTGTGTGCTGACCTGCATTATTTGAGAAAGTTAACATAAGATTACAGCAGTAGAAGGGGACATTTCTTGGGGGGAAATGGTCTTGCTGTCGCACAGCAAGAAAGTCCTTGGCTGGAATCCACCACCATGGCTGCATTGTGTGGAGTTTGCATGTACCAGGTTCATTCTGGATACTCTGGCTTCCTCCCACAGTCCATAGACAAGCAGTTGGGAAGGATTAATGTGATTCTATGTGATGTGATTCTGTCTGTCCAGCCGGTCCAGCTAGGCTTTTCCTAGTTAAAAAATCAAGACAAACAAAAAGAGTTTGGAATCAAAGGTTAAATGAAGACGGCTAACAGACTACAAGAAAAAAAGAAAAACAACTCCATGTGGAGGACAAAAACCATGGAGCCTAATGTCCCAGCCCAACATGAGAAACTTAATGAAACTCAATGAAAAGAAACAAATACCCTGATACCCTGCATCTATGAGATGACACAAACAAATGATACTGTGATGACATCAAGCAATAATATAAGTAATTTAAAACCCAGTTTGATGTAATTCTAAGCATTTTGTGACTTATGGTGCTTTGGAAAACCATAAATAATGACCGAAAGGCAATGATAATTATAACTATTATTGTTATTAATAGCACTAGTAGTTGCTGAATTTATTTTAAAGACTACTGTTTAAAGTCCTAGGCAGCCAGTCTGTCATTTGTTCAAATCCATATTCAGAGGGACTGCTATATTTGCATGTGACAAATAAAGGATTGATTGATTGAAAGCCGGTTGGAGCGGACACGCTCCATTTTGCGTAACTATTTTTAAATCCCGGTAGCACTGCAACCACGTAAGCTAGCGCAATAATTTTTTTTGCATATGAAACCGGAGGAGTTGTACTTACATCTTATGCCATCAGCTTGTCCTAGGTCACGGTTTCTTTCCACATATAGCTTTGCAAAAACTGCATAAAAAGCACTTGCAGCAACAAAAACATAATATTCCAGAAACACGCTTTGCCGATCCGATCAGCTGTTTGTAACACTTCCTACGTCCATCAGCGTGAACTATCACATGACCGCATGACCTGCCCGAAACCGGAAGTGACGTCATTTTGCGGAAATGTCGTTTTTTACCATCGTGGCCTTATGAGCCTATACTTGTGTTTTTAAAAGTTATGTTTGACTTTATGACTTTCTGTGTTGTTTCTGGGATGCTGAGGACTCATATTGCACTGCTGGAAATATTTTATTTTGATGCATATGCTGTTATTTTGCAAATTTGCACTATAATATATTTTTTCGTTTTTCCTGCAGTAAATGAAAATTGGTGTATCTCAAAAATAAAACTATGAAGACACTTAAAATAAATTTCCTTTGGTGGGAAACTAGTTTGTGCAACTTTTTTGTATTTACAGTTTTGAGGGATAAGCCTCTTAAATTTCTTTAACTAGAAATATATGTTAAAAAATCAAAAACGATTTTCAATTTTTTTGTAGTTTATTGCACTTTTTTGCAATTTATGTAATTACTATGCACTTAATGCAGACATATTATTAAAATTTGGGCTATAATAGTTGTATTGATGTACAGCAACTTGAAATGCTCCAAAAAATGGCTCCACAGCATGTAAAAATATACTATAAGCTCTAGCGGACTTGGTTCTATGGTAGGTCTTAAAGGGTTAAAATACGAACACATTCAGGTACAAACAACATTGATAACCTTTGAGGGTTCACTACCAGAGATACTGGCTCAACAACACTCATACAGCTGTGTTTAGAGTTGGGGATTGGACTGAACCATTTTCAAGCATTTCAGGGGAAAACTGCATTTAAATATGTAATGTTTTTTAAAATATTTGATAAAAATGTAATTACAAAACATTATGTTATTTATGATTTCAAAATTTTAGTGAATTTTAGTGGGTCACCAAGTCAAGACATCAGATTTGGGAAAGTGGTTGAGGGTGGGGTCGGTGCCACCCCTTCCCATCACTTTGTACAGGCCCCTGCTCCCTATACAATTAAAAAAGGACAGAAAGTCTTGTGCTGAGAACAGAAGAACTTGAAGAGCACTGCAGTGTACAAGTGACCTACAAATTCTAGAACAGGAAAATGGCACTGACACAGGAAAACAGACACGAGGCCTCACAGGAGGGCTCCATATGCTTTGAAACTATTTTGGCTGCAAAAAGCACATTGGTCTGCAGGCATGTCCTCTGCCAGGACTGCCTGAGTAAAATACTGGTGGTCGCTCAGACTGAAGGATCCATCGTTTGTCCTCTCTGCTGTCACCCCACTAATCATGATGAACAGAAGGAAGACGGCGAAAACCTGGCAGCAGATGAAGGCCACACACAGGAGGCCCCTCTTCTTCTCCCTGTGGGTTGTTTTCAGTTAGTGCCGCACACCTCCACAGGTGCTGTGTGCCACGGAGGTAACTGGGTGTCACCACACCTGAGAGAAATTTCTCAGCAAGGCGCTGAACAGACAGTTACTGCAAGTGAATCGCATATTTCCACTGGAAACAGGCAAGGAAGACAGACCACAGACAACTGTACTACTGTCAATATAACCGAGGACCGTGCTCCGGGGTGTACGGCGTATCAGCTCATCTGTGGAGGCCTCTTTTGCCTAGTAGTGCTGATTTTTTTTTATCTCACGGTGGCATATTTGGTTGCACCTGTGCGACCAACTGTTCGGGTAGCAAAAAAAAAAAAAAAAAAAAATCTGCAACCTTCCCTGTGGTCAACAACAAATCAGACTAAACTAATCAGAGATAGTAAAGGGCGGGACCTCTCTGATCGGCCGTGGTCCAGTTGAAAGTGTAGGTGGAAGTGTGAGGTGAGTAGCTTGAATAAAGCGATATCAATTCATTAAATCCTGAATCGACTTTTAAATATAACTGTGTTTTGCCAGAAACGCCAGATTCTCAGATTAAAGCTCACAAAACCATTTCAACAACAACCACACAGCAATACATATACATACATATCGTTATCGTTCTATCGCCCAGCTCTATTTGCAACATGAAGTGACGGCATCCTCAATAGTTACATTTTGTGCAGCAATGAGGAAAATCTTTATACAACAAAAAGAAAAGCTAGAAAAACACAACTATTATATACAGGTGGTCTGTTTCTTCACAATTTTCAACCAGAGCAGTTTGACGTTGAGGAAAGTTTCTTCATGTTTCAGAAGTTTCTCAGCAGTGGATGATATAAAGATGTGTGTGAAATGGACTGTTATGACTGGTCAGAGTTAACCTGTGAAAATGTGATAAATGTTAACTTTTTATAAAGAAGCAAAACACATTTAGTCTTTTGATTTAAATATATATTTTTAGACTTAAACAGGTTTAAAAGATTGAAATACTGCCATTATAAGATGAATAAGAATCAAAACTATGAAAAGTACTTGATTAAAGAAATGACAAATGAGCTCAATAAAAATATAGTTTTTAATACACTGGGAGGAGAACTTAATTCTGTTAGTTTTATGTATAAATGAACCTCAGTGTGGAGCCCCTCCCACTCTTCAAACTCTGGAGGGTAATTAGCTGAAATTAGATGGTCATCAGTTAATCCAGTTCACCTGAGCCTTCAGTCTTTAAAAGCTGGATCATGTGTTCACTGCTGTCTATTCTCAGTTGGTGTGACATCAACTTTCTTTGGTGGGGCTGGTGGTTTAGTTTAGAATTGGTGCTGGTTTGTTTCAGTCAAGCTCTTGTGTGGATCGGTATACCTGGTGTCTCCGCATACCTGGTGTCTCCGCTTGTGTCTTCAATTCATTCGTTAAGGTTTGAGTGTTATTTACTGATAATGACCAATTTGACTTGTCATTTTAGCGTTTGTCAATATTTCTGCTTTTGAGGACTCTGGCTGTAGTCCTTATTTTGTTGGGTTTTCAAAGATTTTTGTCAAAAGCCTTTTGTATCTATTACTGAGTAAATGGCCTGTATTTGTATACTATATTAGACATGAGCCAAGCTCCTCTTGTAGGTTGAAGGGGCTGATCTCAATAGGAGATCAACCAGCTTGTTTTCACTTTATTGCAATGGAGAACGTGGCTAAAGAAAGTGTCTTGGGAGCACTTCCCTGGTTACCAGAAGGTTGCCAGTTTCTGGTTGCCTTTTGGCTCTGGTGGAATCAGTGCATAAGTACCCACCACAAGTATCTGTCTGAAGACTAGGGTTGAGACTAGTTAGGGAATGGGTTTGCTACTTATGGAGCTTGGGCTCAGTGGGCTTTTAAACCTTAATTTGTTCTGTCTGCTTCTTGAAAACTACATTGCTTTAAACATTCAAAACTCTGTTAACCAGACTTGGAGCCTATTTGAAGACAAAACCGTTCTGTGGAGAAGTCAAAGGTTTTGGCAGGAAATCAGCCTTTTTTGGGGGGGTTGTTTTTTAATACTGGACTTGTGAACTGCACCAGTGCCGCTATATGATGCTCCTGTGTCAGTTCTTCGTGTGGGTTGTCTGCTGTAAGAAACTTGAGGGCTTCTGGTGTCTTTATGGCTGTAACACATCAGAAGACAGGGCTCAGCATTTGATGGTCACCAGCATGTTGATGACTGAGTTGTAATGGAGAGCAACCACACATCATTTCGCCTGATGTCTGGTAGAGAGATTACAGCACACTGGATGTTTAGTAATCTTGTTTTTCACGTTACCTTAATTTGTCTGAAGTGCCAGTGTGAATAAATCACCACTACCAGGCAAATGCAGTCTCATTTAGGAAGCCCTAGTGACAGCAGTATCGTTGCGTGTCGTGGGTTTCAGTTGGTTGCTGATTATAAAAACCTGAGTATGGGCAGAAATCTGTGCCATCAGAAACTGAATTTGAATAAGTTCAATTTGAATTTGAATTGCTCAGATTGAATCTGAATTGTAACTTGAATGAATGCTTTTGAAAACTGAATTTGAATTAGTCTAATTTGAAATTGAATTTATGGTTTGAAAATGATCATCACTAAATTGAAACTGCATTTTATCCTTTAAAAATTCAGCTCTCGAATAATTTCAGTTTCACTTCTCACCATTCAGTTTCAGTTCTACAATTCAATTTCAGTTCCAAAATTCAGTTTTTTGGAACTTACATCCGGTTCAAGCGCAGATTAATAGAACTAAGTTTTACTAGCGGACCGAAAGTGTTACTGACGGGAATCTACAGCGTCTTGAGCTGAATTAAGACTTCAGAAGTCATTCGTCATGTCGAATGACCAGCGGATAAACTCTCAGGTTGGTAATAAATGTATTACATGTATAAGAACAAGCGTCATGTTAACAAATAATAGCCGTACAGTAACTTTTATGCTTATTGTAGCTGTTAGCTAAAAACGCTAATTTAGCGTAGTTTGCCCTGAATTCAGCTTTGACAAACAAATATGATTGACTGTTTCTAGTAGAATTCCAAAGTTGTCATCTTGTACCCTCTCAGAGTACCCCCTCTGTATGCTTGCAGAGACCCCTACAGTAGGGAAATATGCAAAACGGGGCCCAAACCTTTGTATTTTAGCTTTATTTATGTCT
Source organism: Maylandia zebra (assembly GCF_041146795.1). Taxonomy (NCBI): domain Eukaryota; kingdom Metazoa; phylum Chordata; class Actinopteri; order Cichliformes; family Cichlidae; genus Maylandia; species Maylandia zebra. The sequence continues at coordinate 24,994,582 of NC_135170.1, forward strand.
TACACAGCATCCCAACTCTTTAGCTAACTTAATAACTTTAGCTAAAGTGAATAGTTAGTCTAATTCATTAGTGCAGCATTACTGGATCACCTCTGTTTGAAGTGATTTACAACTATCACTGAAACAGCAAACTTTGTAAATAAACAACACTTCTCATTCTCTAAACGTTTGGCCACAGCTGTAGATTACACTATCAGTGCTTGTTCACTCTTGACAATAATTACATTTCTAAATTCTCTTTGTGCATTTACTGAATTAGGTTGGCAAATGTAAAAAAAAATGGTTGACTACAGGTGTATGTATAAATTTTAGTAGTATTTTCCTCTTGCTGGGGAAACGTCCCCCTCCTATGTTTTATTATTCCGCTTTCAGCGTTTTTGCTTCACGACTAAAGCGTGCAGTTTACTTTGTGTGCACTAACATGGACTCGAATCAACCAGCGCCACCTCTGTACCTTTCAATTGTCTGTTTGTGCGTCATGCAAACCTTTGACATTAATGAAATGATATCATGTATTTATTTTTGGCCTACATCTGTTAAAACAAAAAATGTTAAATTACATACACAAAGTAATAGGAATCACCACTCCAATTGGTCATCGTGATTTTAATATTCTCTTTTTCCATAACAATGAAATACGCCTTGGAAAAATAAGACTATGTTGGTAGTTATAGACAGTCTGTATAAGTGTGGTTAATCCAGTAAACATTTGTAAGGAGATGGCAGTTACACAGTGATTAGTAATAAACAGAGCCAGTGAGAGTGAGTGGATTTAAGAAAGTGAGTGGCTCAGGCGTGTCGATTGGTTTGTCATCTGTTTTTGAGTCTGGACTAGACATAGAAATTTGTTTTAAATCTAAGTTAGGAAGATTCATGTTTTAAAACAACCACTTTTTGTGAGAAATGCAAGAAGTACATCTGCAGAAAGCACACAGTTACATTCTGTCCATCATGTGGACAAAATTGAAAATGTTGAACATTGAAAAACCGAGAACATCGGGCAAGTTCAAAAGAAATGTGTTTGTAGGAAGGAAAAACCTTTACCAAATTGTTCCTAAAAATAGTTATGTAAAGTCAAACTGTATGTCTGTCCTACATGTTTATGTAATGGAAAATAAAGTTGCTATTGTTTTATTGCAGTTTTTTTGACAATTCTGAGTGGATTTACTCACTACGGGTCAAAATGACCCGCAACAACAATTTTTTTTTTTTTTTTTAAAACATAATGCAAGGGCTAAGGGCTTGCATATGATCTTCAATTTGTAGCAGATCCACTATCACATAGCAGCTGGACCAGTCTCCAATGGAGCGTCAGTCCACTGCTGCCACCTGTGGCTAAGTGCCATAGCCTACTACTAGATTAACTTGTGACACATCTGCACCTGCATATGGTCACATTGAGTAGAGACTGAGTGGCTGCACTTACACCTAGTGCATTCAAATTCACCCACAGACATGTTGAAAGATGTAATGCCAGCAATGTAGATTGTCAACACTAAAAACAGTCATTAAGCAAAGACCACAGGGATCTTCCCCCCCCCCCCCCATGTTTATTTGGCATGCACACATTTGTAGTCGCCTTCTTTACAGGGGAAGTCCACAAACACTGCATGGTACCAATTTACACAGAAGGTACATTCAATCTGCAGGAAAAATTAGATTGTCAGAGTCATTCATCTGACGTCAGGCTGTTGAGTGACGCAATTAAACATGTTCAAATGTGCAGGTAATGTAGTTTTCTGTGCAAAAGCCTTATCTGTGAATCAGTCTATATTTTCATGTGTCCTTTAGGGGCTCCAGTCTCTTTAAAGTGCAAAGGCATGCAGGTTACCTGAACTATACGTTTTCTGTTGGTGCATCAATGTGACATTTCACCCAGTGATGTTTAAGTAACCCATTCAAGGTGTTTCCGTCTAATGGTATCAATTTGGTTATCTTACACACTGATCAGTTTCTGCACCTGAGCTTCTCTCACCACTGGCACGACATACCTGGGAAAGGTAATTGAAAATATATTCCACAATAGGGATAGACATATGAATGCTGACTGTGCTGACAGAATGTGTTGTGACAACAGTAGTCAAACAATCTGTAATATATTTGTTGAATACAAATGTTTTTGCTGTGAAATGATATAAACAAAAGCAGTGCTGATTTTGGAATCTTCAAGCGTATGATAAGCTCAAAATAAGCAAAACTGCATTTCATGTAGTTCAACGGGTTTTCTTTTGTTACAAGTGTATTGTGCATGAAAAGAATTCAAAGTGGTGATAGAGCCAGCTGCAGATGTGTCACAAGTTGATTTGGCTGTAGGCTATGGCACTTGGCCAGAGGTGGCGCTGGTTGATTCGAGTCCATGTTAGTTCACACAAAGTAAACTGCACGCTTTAGTTGAGAAGTTAAAACGCTGAAATCAGAATAATAAAACGTACGAGGGGGACGATAATGACGACTCGATTCTCCCGATCGTCTACTCTTGCTGTCCTGTGAACAACATCGGCGTGGTGTTAATTGTTTGCTGTTTTCGCAATCGCGTTGTGCATGAGAATATCACCAGGTAAACTCGCAATATTTTTAAACATTTTGTTGTTCAACAGCATCAAGACTGACGGGGTGTGTTTGAGTTAACCTCACAAGGGTCACAGATGATATCTTTGGCGTTGTTTGTTTTTTGTTTTTTGTTTTTTTGCTGATTTGTCGGTAGCAGCTCTTGAAAAGCAAGTCTGCCACACATCTGTTCGACCAAATCCAGTTAATCTGGAACACCGGTGTTTCAGATTAACTGGTGACGGTGAAAAAGATGTGTGGCAAACTTGCTTTTCATGAGCCGCTACCGACAAACCAGCAAATAAACACTGAATATATAATCTGCAACATTTGTGAGGTCCCCTTAAACACAGGCTTATTGCACTTGAACAATAAAACATTAAAAACTGTCACGAGTTTACCTGGCGATATTCTCAATCACGAGGCGACCGCGAAAACGGCAAACAAATAAACGTCACCACGCCGATGATGTTCACAGGACAGCAAGAATCAACAATCTTGTCTTGATAAATGCCAAATTATATACACAAAGTTCTAGAAATAACCACTCGTATTGTTCATGATGATTTTAATATTTTTTCCATAACAAAGAAATGTCTTCAACAAATATTACACATTAATATTTGACTTATTGTAGATAAAAAGCGTCCCCAACGAGCTGTCATCAGAAAAACTGACAGTTTATGAATGTAATTATTTTAATTAGATATCTATACAATTTGATACTTGTTTTTACACGCTTTTAAAAAAAACTGAAAAGCAACTGATCAACTTTTGTTTGGAGTTAAATTTTAGCGACCTCTAGTGTTCATCATGCCCGACTAGGGTCATGAATGGTCTGTTATCTCCCGGAGAAAACCAACGACCGTAGAAAACCGATATTTTCTTAGATTTGTTTTTGGGGGTTTAACAAAAACATTTTAAAAAGCTCACAGATAAGTGGCATAAACTTTTGGACTTTCAGTTGTGCTTTCATAGGTTTTACACCTTTTCCTACTGATTGATTATTCATACCATATTAAAGCAATTAAGTAATAGATGACAATGGCAGAAAAGCTCTTGTTTTTTATCTGTTTTTAACAAGTGTTCTACAATTTAAAACAAAATCTGTGAATGAACAAAGATGTTATGTTTTAAAGAACAGTTTTACACATTGTTTTCTTACAGTCTTACATTTTGGGCACTATTTTCTAAAGTGTTCATATGTGCTGTATTTGAGTGTAGAAATGAATTATTTATGTTGTCATTGGAATTGGGTAACCTGTCATGAGGGAATTCCCCACTGGGGTAGAGGGGAAAGCTGCATGGTAAAAGAGGTCAGGAATCTGTAGCAGCAGGGATTACTTAGTGTGGCAATCTTTAACAATTGGACACACTAGTACATAAATATTAAATAAATTATATACTCTAAAAATTATAGGCACATCTATAGAGTCTGAAAATCAGGCATAGTCTATTCTTAGACAATTTCCAGAACTGCATTTATCCCTGCTGGAACTTTTCCATTCCTTTGGCACAAATGTGCCACCTCCATGATCGAGATGAGTAAGGCAGGTAGGTCACAACATAGAGGCAAGTAAGAAATCCACCCCAGGTTGGATCCAGGGGCCCTTAACAAGTCCTGTTAGTATTCTGTGTTTAACAAGCAAAGAATGAAATACTAATGTAAATGTTTCAAAGGCAACTCGGACTATAAGATTATGTAAAACATTTAACCATGATGGTATAACCCTCAATTAACTTAATTTACCAGTGTTAGTTAAAAATTCCTTTGTATATATGTAACATCTGTTTACAGCATATTACGTAAGACCACGTGTGTTATGACAGGGCACTACAAAAACCCTTAAAATCACGTACAGTGCTTTTTAAGACAATTTTCAAGGTTGCTTTTGTTTTGAATAGTCATTTCCGATTCCTGTTCCCTGACTCTCCCTCACCTACACCTGGAGTGGAGGCAAATCAGAATCCTCCCTGAGGTGGAGAGACGAGCTGCTATGTAAAACAGGTCCTGTTGCCAGTGGGAACAGTGACGTGACTGACTGGTTCCCCTGGTTGTGAAGTTTTGGTTTGCGTGTTTTGTTCCAGTTTCAGTTGTCATATGGGGCTTTTTATGAGTATTCTTCAAAGATTTTCAATATTTATCCATCAGGAACACAATTCATTTTCCCAAGGTGCCACTTGAGAAATCAGGACCATTGTAGTGGGTCACACCACCTAGGCCTGTCACCTAGACCTATTTCAAAGGTACATCCTATCAAGACGAACATAGATATATGATTTCAAATTAAAAAGGTTTCTTGAACTGTCTTGTCCCAATTTGGTATTCCGTTCTCTTGTATCACCACAGTTCACATAAATGTTATAAATAATAATAATTTGAGATTTAAAAAAAGGCCACATCACTTGGTGTACAAGAGGCCAATCTAAGGTATCACAGTACTAAGCAGTTTTACAAATAAAGCTGACGAAGCATCAAAGATATCTTTATCACATATATTTGTTATCTTATATATTTGTTAGTTCGTTTCATGATAATCAATGATATTTGTCCATGTACTGTAAGTTTGAGATTGCTTTAAGCTTAACAGTCATTTATGTAGTTTGTGTGAAAAAGAACAATTTTTTCTTTACATGCTATTTACTTAAGTTTTTTAATTTATTTTTTTTTATGTTTGATATTTGCCCTTTTTGTTGTTTTTTCTTCTTGAATTATTTGATAGGCAGGGGTTTGATAATCATGCCTATTTATTTGACGACATTTCATGGAATAGAAAAAAAAAGTTATTGTTTAGTGGAGGTTCAGTCCGAAAAAAGGGTGTGGTGTGGTTAAATCGCGAAGATCTATTTCAGGAGCAGACCTACGTGTGATGTAACGTGAAATCACGTCATCACGTACGCCCCTGTCAGGATTTACGTTGGTTCCGGGAGACGCGTTGGCAATTTCCTAAACAGAGCTCAGTTACCTCATTGGGGAAACGTCAGTATCACCCGAGGCCCGGCAAAGAGGAGCTCTGCTTATCGTTGGGTGTTTTACCGGCTGGAAATCGACTCGCTGCTACGGAAGACAACAGTAGACCGACTTGACATGAGCAGGTAGCCGTTTAAATCTCTTAAATTTGACCTCTAACGCGTTTTTAGTGTTTGACCTGTCCGTGTAACCAGCTGTCGAGGCATTTGTGTGTGTGTTTTTTAGACTTTACTCTCCTAAACGTTACGAAGATTATATGGTTATTTCGGGATAAATATCGAGAAGTGTCACCTTAAATGTTTGCTTCATACACCTTTAAATCCCGCTCGTTCTGTGTGCTGCATTTTTACTTGTAACGCGAGAGCGAGCCGACAGTTTTTGGCGTGAGCCCGAGCCTCTGTGCGGTCATACCTCCCACTATCAGATACCGACACGTTCAAACGTCTAAAAATCATCAGCGTCGTTAAATCACAGCCTGTAGCTGCTGGGCTGAATTAGACCTTTTGATACATTTGAGATCAATACCAGCCGTCACATAATCGATAAGAGGTTCTTGGTCTCATGCTTTTTATTGAATCTTACGCTTTTTTTTGTCTCATTAAACATGTTTGTCTGTATGGTGGGCTAATCCATAACATGGAGACCAAAATATGGACCCAGGGCAGGGGTTGTGCCACCACACCCTATAAAGCTATACAAACCAGCAAAACTTCAAGAAGGAATCTGAAGAAAAATGTAGGATTTTTCTGTACAGGAGGGGGGAAAAGTGACTTTGTCAGCATCAACAGAGACACAAATGTGGAAAAGGAAGCACTCTCTTTACTTGCCTTCCCTTGTCTGTAATTTCCAGATCTTTGCTGGATTCGGGCCATGTCTGTAGCGGTGTTGTTGCAGTAGACAAACAGATCCAGGGATGAACCAGAGAGCTATCCAAAGGAAATGAAAAATAACAGGAGCTATCCTGTTCTGACTGTCTCTGCTTTTACCTGGTACAGGATATGACTTTGGGTTATTGTCCTGTGTAGGGCTTTGATGGGCTACAAGATTTAGCAGAAAGCACCAGATCCCTTTCAAGCCTCTGTATCCTAGCATTGAGAGAGATGTGTAGTGTTTGATCTTTGTCTAGTAAATCAAAAGAAACTTTTTAGGTACTTCCCTAGAGTGTTGTGTCTGGTCTCCTGACATCCAGCATGTTTTGTCAGAGGAAGCTTTGAAAAATTTCCCTTACTTTCTGTTACCCCCTCGTTATTATGGTCTGCAGCGCGCTGACACGTGAGGGTCTTATAGACGGGAAGCTGTTCATGACGGCATCTCTGAGGAATGCTGTAAAGGAAACTGCAGTCAAAGTCATCATCTCTCTGAGTCTAGACTTAGAAGCAACACCCAGGCCCAAGCCAAGCAAGCCACTAGATTCTCTTTATTTATTTATTTTATAGGAGACTTTTGTCGAGGCAGTTTACACAAAAATCAGAGCACATTTGATTTCAGCTCAGGGTTTTCCTGTGTCATGTCCACTTGCTGCTGGTCCTATCTGCAGGAAATCCTTAAAATCCAGGGCCAGATTATAAATATTCCCGGGGCTACAGCAGTGGTAGTGCTGGTTTTGGCAGCTGTTTCACCAGACCCACACATGAAGCCAACAGCAGCTCTTTCCAGATGTGTTTAATGATTCCCTGACAACAGCTGCGTAGGTCCATATACATCAGAGTTGAATTGCTCACCAGAAAAGAGGAACGACTGTCTGTTAAAGTGGTAACTCTGCAAACAGGAAGGAAGATGAAAAACGTACCCACTTGCGAAAAATGTAAGAACTGGACTCACATGTTGATCTTTTTAGCAAATGAACTCGTCATGTTGAGGTTGCATGAGTTGAGCGAGCTAAGAGGTTAAAACTTAATAATTTAATGCACATAACACTGAAGATTTCCCAGGTATATAAAGGCATTGGCACACTGAGCACACGTTATTATCAATTATTTGTGGTATTTGGAAGTAATTGCTTCAAACTGTACTTAAGTTGGGGGGGGTTCTTAGCATTGTTGATTTATGAGTAACTGAGGATGGACGACCTCATCCCACAGGGTTACGTGGTCAGGATGGTCTGTCGCTGAGATAGGGCCTTTCTTCTCCAGTGATGAATGAGGAGAATGTTTGATGGTGGCTCTGCTCTGAGATAAGAACGGAATGTGCTCCGCTTGATTTAACATGTCAGAGGATGCAAATGGCAAAACTGCTGAGCTGTCCGTTTACTAATTCTAATCTAACTGAAAAAATCTGTAAATGTAATACAAATGTGCCTTCAATCCTCAGGTTGCCCTGACATGGACACAGAGATGATTCCCAAATTTTCGTCAAAGGATGAGGAGGTTGATTACTGGAAGTCCCAAGCCCTCAAATATAAGAAAAGGTAGGTGGCATTTGTGTCGCATCTGACAGCAATGCATGCCTGAATTTATTTATGGTATGAGTTGGTGTGTATGGCTTCATTTCTTCAAAGAACAGGCCTGTGTGAGTTTTTCATTTCAGTTTGATATTAAGCCAAAATTAGGTTACATAACATACTGTCTTGAAAGAAAGCGGAGTTGGAAATCGAATGATAGCGATTCTTCAAATATAGCATAAGATGAAAAACAGCTTTTGGGGACAGTAGATGCTCATCCTTGCATAATAAGCAGCTGCTTTGTTTTGCTGACTATGTGGTTTGCGCAGTAGTTTTGAAAGATGTGATTACATAATAACTTTGTGCCAAAAGTTTCCACACAGGCTGTGTTTAGCCGTATAAGGCAAATGGCCAGAAAAGAGTAATGAAATCAGCACTGACAAACTTCATGGTTTACTCAATAGGAAATGACACAGGCCACAGGATGGGCATTAGTGTCACTTAAGAGTGTCATTTGACATTTGTTTAGTCTTCCTTTCCTATTTGTGGACGTACAGTCTATGAGAAGAAGTGTAAAAGTGCACAGCAGGGGTTAAAGTCCTGCTTACTTTGAGACATTCCTGTGGGCACATGGTGGAAAAAAAACATCAGTGCATGGAAAGAAAAGTGGCTTCAAGTAGATTTGCCATAGTGTGTTGCAGTTTTTAGGGCATGCATTTTCTCAGAATATCCTTCCACTGAAGTGATATTTTTAAACTTTTTATTTTGAGTTTATTTACAAGGCAACCGCAACATTGTTTATCATTATCATTAATAGAACTTTTTTTTCATTCTGATGTATGGAATACTATTGGCCAATTTAATCTATTAGGGTTACATAGTTATGTTACAGGGCCCTGTGTTTGCTGATCAAGCACCATGTGTGATGCTGGTATGTGTCGAACACACAACAACTGATTCATGCATTTCAGTGCTCTGTGGAGCCACTGTGAAGGCATTATCCCAGCACAGAGTCAGCTGACCAGTGTTACCAAGTGTCAGCTCGGCAGGAGAAAAATAAATTATATTAAGAAGCCTTTTCCTCTCTTTTCTACCTTTACATAAATGCATTTACAAATAATTACTATTTTATGCAATATTTAGTGTGTAAAAACATCCTGTTTCATAACTTTTATCCTCCTGTTTTTTTTCCCTGCTTGTGACCTTTAACCTGTTCCACTCTGGAGATGCATGGCAGCATGCCTGTTCTTCTCACCTATTTTTGAACCAGCTACTGTCACAGTTCAGCTGTCTCTTCAGAGCTGTATATTTAGAATGCTTAACTCGACAATGCTGAGCTGAACCCTTATTTCCTCTTTGACAGAGGCCAGACTACAAATACGAACCTGTAACTGGCTTTCATACAGGTTTATTTCTGGCCATTAGTGGGGTAGAAAGCTGCTAGAACATGCTTGGCTTGGCTCAGCTTGCAGGACAAAGGTCTGTCAGTTTTCTAGAGCTCATAGGCACAGTCATTCAGCCGGTTAGCTGTGCAGAACTGAATGGGGGACGATGAACAGGAAAGCTTTTATCACAATGACCGTTTATGGTTTTACCCACTCTCTCTGTATTTTTGCCATTTAGTTGCCATGAAGCCCAAGAGGAGTTGCAGGAGTTCCAGGAGGGGAGCAGAGAACTGGAAGCTGAGTTGGAGGCACAACTTGGTCAAGCTGAACAACGTCTTCGAGACCTACAGAGTGAAAACGAGAGGCTAAAGAATGAGGTTTCCAACCTCAAGGTAACGGGCCTTTTTGATCTTCATTAAGTGTTTACCTTTGGCTAGAACACTAATAAAGTCATTTGTGATTACCTAAGAGGTTATCTGATCTTTGTTGGATCCTGCACACAAGGTCTAATGCCTCATTTGTATGGTAGGTGTTAATCTGGGTTTTCTTAGGTAATCCTCCAGCACTTCTTAATAGGATGTCAGGATAAAGAAGAAGAAAATAGAAAACTGCAAGGCAAGCCTAGTTCTTATCACAGTAGACATGAACACTGGTTTCAGTGTGCTTGTTTGGTTATGCACATTGGTGACTGTACTGTACAACTACACCAGAGAGCTCATAAATTATGCCTTCCTTTAACAACTGTCGGACAACGATGTTCTTTGAAACCTTGTGACCGTCCTGAGATTCGTTCTGACTGATGCTGATCTTTGTAGTGGATAAAACGTTATTTTTAAACTAGATTCCTCATCAAGTAGCGTCTTTGTTGTCCTTGTTTCTCTTTATAGACTCACTATTCTCTTATCTGCACATTTTCCATGTCTTCCAGGAAAAGCTGGAGCAGCAATATGCCCAGAGTTATAAACAGATCTCTTTGCTAGAGGACGACCTGGGACAGACTCGCAGCATCAAGGATCAACTCCATAAATATGTCCGAGAGCTTGAACAGGCCAACGATGACCTCGAGAGAGCAAAAAGGTGAGAATGACGTGCAATGTGCAAATTCTGTTTGTATTCTAGCATTTACCTCAAACATGTCAGCACTCATAAAATACTTATCACTGTTTTTGTAGGGCTACAATAGTGTCTCTTGAAGACTTTGAGACCCGTTTGAACCAGGCAATTGAAAGGAATGCCTTTCTGGAGAGTGAACTGGATGAGAAAGAGTCTCTCCTTGTATCTGTGCAGCGGTTGAAAGATGAAGCACGAGGTAAAGATAAAGCCCACATAAATGAATTCTTCCCCTTTCTGGGCCGTGCATCATTTGTGCAAGAGCCGGTGTTTCTTAACTTTCTCTCTTTTTTGTTTTCCTTCTTTAGACCTGAGGCAGGAGCTGGCAGTGCGCGAAAGGACCACAGACAGGATGTCAGCACCCAGCTCACCCACTTTAGACATAGACAAGATTGATTCAGCTGTACAAGCCTCTTTATCCCTCCCAGCAACACCTGTAGGAAAGAATATAGAGCACTCTTTTATCAGCCCCAAAGGTTAGAATTATTCCTACTCCATTTTCCTCTTGTTTGAGTAAAAGTTGTAATATGAGTTAACTCTGGCTTATATGTCCTAGCACTGACCAACGGCTGCGGTAACTCGTCTCTGACTCCCTCTGCAAGAATCTCAGCTCTTAACATTGTTGGCGACCTTCTGAGAAAAGTCGGGGTAGGTGTTACTCACTTTACTGTTTTGGCTTTACATTTTAACAGCTCTGCACATGTTGCACTGAGGAGCAAGTCTTTTCAGCGACGCTAAAAGGAAAGATAATTATGATGATGCTAATTTGAGATTTCCTGTTTTGTCATTAGGCTTTGGAGTCGAAACTTGCTGCCTGTAGGAACTTTGCCAAAGACCAGGCAGCAAGAAAAAACTACTCCACAGACAAAAGCATGCTTCTCAACAGCAATGCCACCAATTTCTCTCACTCACTACATGCTACCTACTTCGACAAAACGTAAGTCTTTTAGCATGTGCTTTTCTCCTTTCCCTGTCTGTTTGTCCTTCTGTTATTTAGTTTGATGTTAAAATCGGATGCCCCGGCTGTGTGTATATCTTTGCTAATGTTGAGTATGTCTTTTGACATCTGCAGCACTGTTAATGGATTGGACCCCAGCACCTTGACTTCCATGACACCATCCAGAGCCCTGTCTCCACCGGGCATGCTGCCTTTGAGTGTGTGATTGAGGAGCTCCTCAAGCCAGAGAAAGCTCTAAAGAAACTCTTATCTCCTCAACACAGTCTGGGAACACAGAGGGTGTGTATGTGTGTGTGTGTGTATGTGTGTGTAAGTGTGTGAGTGAATGAAAACAGAGCTGGAGTGATGTGTGAATTTTTTAGCTCGGTGTGTGCAAGAGAGGCTTGTGTCTGTTTTGCAGCTCTAAGTGCATCTGTGAGTAGGTGCAGTCATTTGCACCAGTCAGCCAAAAAAGCATTGAAAGCACTTTCCTATATTGTGTATATACCCATCGGGGCATGGACCTGGTGGGCTTCTGGAGCAGCTGTGGTGTCTGGGGAGCACGGGAAGCAGATGTTTCTGGTGCCTCCCACACAGATGTTCAGTAAGTTTGGGAGCTGGGGACTCTGGAGATCAATGCCTTATACTCTTTCTCAGGCAGTTTAGGAGCTGTTTTGGAGTGTGGCTGGGTGTGTTCTCCTCCAGAAGGAAGGGCACTACCATCAGGGAGTGATATACCATGAGGTTAAGCTTAGTACCTGGGGCTTTGCAGCAGAACAGTGCTTCGTAACCAGGTGATCATCATTTTTCACATCAGCTTTTAGTGGTTTTAATGTTGTGGCTGACTGGTGTGTGTTCCTACCACATTCTCTTCTTGCTTGTGCCTAAAGCTGTACTGCACTGTGCTTGAATGAATGTCACTGCAATGTTTTGACCTTAAGATGTCAACTTTGAACTGGCACGGTTACCTAGGTGATTCCACAGTTCATATGAAGACTCATCCTTGACAACTGGTCTATGAGAGACCACAGCTTCCTTTGAACTTTCCTTCCTTTTCTGTTTCATTGCATTGCACAGTTAAACTAATTTCTGTTTAGATTTTTCTATATTTAAAAAGGGATATGTTCACATTAACTAATTTATCTCACAGTATACTTTAAAGTGAAATTTTCCTGTATGATTTTATTTTATTTTTTTCTTGCATGTGTTTAAATTGAAGAATGACCGAAATGAATGTTGACTGTTTAAAGCCATGTAGCCGTGCTGCAGTTGTTCCTCTTGTTACTGGCTGATGTCTGGAGTGCTTGTGGAAATATCAGCTTGTTCTCCCCTCTGGGTTAAACCTGAATTTACAGGTTTCTGCTGCTGTCGAGTGTATTCCTCTGCAGACGTCCACTGACGTTTTTTCAAGAGAACAGTATTGCCTTTTTATAATATTTAATGTATTGATTTTTTTTTTTTTGTGTCGTTCCAGGCTTATTACCTCATTGTGACATGTTAGGAGTTAGCAGCTATTAATTATTGATGGGTGTCATTTTTGGCTCATACAAATCAAACTGCTTAAAACTGACTCAAGGATTTTTTTTTCCCCTCAGTTTTATCTGGAGTTATGGTGCATTAATAACAACAACTATAATGTTATTTTGGCAATACTTACATTTTTACATATTTGGCTCTGCATCCCCTCACTTACATATCTTTAATTCCTCAGCGTCACCAATTTGCACCCTAAAGGCTCACACAAAGACTTGTATTCATTGTTAGTTGATCATTTGATGCCACTTGGGGCACAATAGGAGCCTGTTACTTAAATTGGTTCTATAGTTGGTGTATAGCTTGTATAGATGACAATTTTGCCTACCACTTTGTGGATATTGACATTTGGCAATAAGGTCCTATTTATTTCAGATTCTGTATGGCATGTGTTCGGATAATGGGTTTTACTATTGTACGGTGGTTAAGCCCATTGTATTATGATATCAAATTGTTTAAATAAAGATTGATATGATGGATGTGTTGTTTTTTTTGTTTTTTGTTTTTTTTTTGAAATGTACACAGTAGTAGTGAATCAAGATATAGTGGTTTTGTTTACTAATCAGAAGGTTGATGGTTTGATCTCTGGCTCTTCCAGCCTTTGTGTTGAAGTATCCTTAAACAAGATATTAAACCCAGCGCATCCATCAGGAGTGAGAATGTTACAAGGTTACAACTTGTTCGACATAGAAAATGAGCAATAATTTGAACATCTGTGTAAATGAGACTAGTAATAAGAAAAAACTTTGAGTGCACAAACTGAATAGAAAAGCACCATTACTAACCATTCAACAGTGTCCCAGGTTAGAAGGGTGGTAGTGGTTTAAAGGAGCTTCATGATTACACAGCACAAAGAGCGCTTACTTTTACTTTTCCAAAGCATCGTTTTCCCAAAGGTTTTTTTGTTTTGTTCTTTTTGTCACACTGCACAATGGTACAATTTGTCTTTTAATTCAGTGAAATATTGGTGTTGTCATAGATCTTAAAAAAAACAGAACAGTTCGGCAATTTAAGTTTCATAGTTTGGTTAAGAAAGTTTTATGGTTGGTTTAAAAACAACAACAACAACAATGTAATAATTTTTATTTATATAGCACCCACAACTACAATTTAAAAAGAACATGGAAATGTTCCAGTTTCCACTGTTCTGCATTTCAGGTGCTCTCCAACCGTGGACACAAAATTAAAGGCCCAACTTCTTCTCCATTGTTTCCTTTAATATGTTCTTCTTGATCTAGAAAAATATTTCATTTCATATTAATTATGTGTTATGAGTATATAAATACATGGCGGAAACAGATGGCATGTTGGTGTGAACGTTTCCTACCTTTCCAGAGACCGTGAGAGGGTAGCTGTCCACAAATAACACATAGTGTGGGATCTTGAAGTGAGAAATCTAAAAGCAAGAGTGGGCAAGCTACAGTCATGCTTCAATTTAAAGTGGTTACAGGTGCTAGCAGTCTTATGTTTTATCTCTTCCTACCTGGCCTTTGCAGAAAGCTCTTATCTCTTCCGCACTGGAACTCTGACCCTCCTTCAGCTTGATGCAAGCACAAACTTGCTCACCCAGCCGCTCATCTTTCACTCCAACCACCTGAAAGCACGGGAAGGAAGAGTTACAGTTTATACCGAACACTACAGCTGATTAATGCGTATTCTCAGAGGCTGCTTATTGCTTACAACAACCAAAATAGTATTTTTAAGCTCTATACCCACACAGAGACACTACTTAGTACTCATATGCTGCCCCCAAGTGGTTTAATCTTACCTGCACTTCCTTTACTTTGGGATGCTTGTAGAGAAATTGCTCTATCTCAACTGGATAGATGTTCTCTCCTCCTCGAATGATCATATCCTTTATGCGTCCTTCAATGGAGCAGTATCCCAGACTGTTCAGACTGGCTGTGTCACTGTACAGACAACAACTACACTTCCCACACTGCCCTCTACTCAACAATTGTGTATCTAGGGACATATGTGAAACTCCACCTTACCCAGTCCTGTACCAGCGGTCTTGGGAGATCACCTCTCTGGTTTTCTCTGGCTCATCCCAGTACCCATGCATCACACAGCTGCCTCTGATCAGCAGCTCACCTGAGGCCCCAAGAGGGACAATCTCCCCAGTAGTGGGGTCCACCAATTTAGCCTAAGGTTAAGGCATGCAAAAATACCACGTGTCACTGTGTTAGAGGGATGTGTAGATGAAGGTTTGTGTGGGAAAGAAATTATACCTCAGTGTGACCCAGGATGCATCCTACGGTGTTAATCTTCAGCTTCTCGTTGTCCTCTGGAAACCCAAGAAATGTAACAGGACTATTTTCAGTTGTTCCATAGCATAACTGGGGGAAAAATGATTTGCATATGTTGCTATGTGCTGGTACGTGCTTCTCCGGTAAGTTTTAGTGTTATCTGAAGAGGTATCATCTCACTGTTATCTCCTTCATATTCATGTCTGTTGTCAGTCTTCTCACAATCTCTGGAGGGCACGGAGAACCTCCCATGATCCCTAAAAATGCAGTAGCAAATATGAAGGGTAGACATGACACCAATTTTAACCCATTAAATGTGGTGTCATGTCTTTTGGTCTCTCACCAGCTTCAACTGAAGACAAATCATATTTTTGTAAATCTTGGCTTAGCAGATCAGTGAACATGGTGGGGGTACCGTACACAAAATTGCACCTGGAGTAAAAGAAAAGACATGGATGGTAATCTGTGAAAGTGCTTATTCTCGTACAGCTGGACACTTATGATAGTGAAGATGAGTGGTGCTGTACTTTTCACTTTGAATGGCCTCTAAATTGGCACAGCTGTTGTAGGCTGCGGAAGGAAAAACTAGCGTGATGCCGTGAACTGCCATGCTCATTCCTCCAAGCACGGAGCCGAAGCAGTGGTAGAATGGAACAGGCACACACACTCGCACCCGAGGCTGATGGTGAATAGAGATAAGGAAGTAATTCACTATTATTTGTGCTTTCTTCTTGTTAGTAACACGTACATGAACTTACTCTCCATCCGTAACCGACGCGGAGGCCCAGGAAGTAGGCATTATTTACAATGTTGTGGTGGGAAAGCACAGCTCCTTTTGGGTTCCCAGTCGTACCCTTATACAAATGAGCAATTTGTACAACAATGAGCAGAATGATTATTAGATCGTTTTCAATGCTCTAATTGTTGTTACAGGTCAATATGATACATGTGTGCCCTGGAAAAAGTTGAAACACTGAATGTTACTGATGTAAACTGAATGTTGATGGGGTCATCAAAGGAAAGCTTGCTCTGCAGATCCATCAGCTCTCTGTGGTGCCGACTCTCCCCTGCTTGCATCACATCATCTACGTGGAGCATCCCTGGCTGCCTGCTGTCGGTCACAATCACCATTTCCAAGTATGGCAACCTAAAAAAAAACATGACCATATCTTTGTCTCAAATCCTAAACAGCTTCAACTTCAACACTATCATTTTTTTAAAAGTGATAAGTTATAAAAAGATTTCATAGTCCCTTAATATCAGCAGAGGAGGGATATTTGAATCTGACTAACCTGGAGCTTTTAAATTTGCCTCCTGGTGTTGTGCCAATCTCTGGGCAAATCTCCCTCAGCATCTCACAAAATCTCTGGGTTTTAAAGCTGGTTGGACATACCACTGCCTTACACTGGACCTAGATGCAACAAATCTGTTTAAATACATTCAAATTCCTTTACGCTTGAATAATCCAGTAAATTATCAGTAACCGATGGAAGTACAGCATAGAAATTGTAAGCAGGCTAAACATTTCTATTCAATTTCAGGCTATTGTCCCAATAGGGCCAACTGACTGTACCTTTAGTATAGTGAACTCCACTTCCTTTACCTGATAGGCTGGGTTCAAGGGCACCTGCAAAGATAACAGTTCAAAGACAAAAGTTTTATCCATGCAAAGCTTCACTGTCTTTTTTCAAAAGACTACAGAAATCATACCATATCATTCAAATCAATTTTATTTAAAGAGCACCAAATCACAATAACAGTTGCCTCAAGATGCTTTATATTGTAGGTAGACCCTACAATAATGCATACAGAGAAAAACCCAACAATCATATGACCCCCTATGAGCGAGCAGGTTGGCGACAGTAGGAAGGAAAAACTCCCTCACACGAGAGAAGGAAGACAGGATAAAAGACATGCTGTGGAAGAGAGCCAGAGATTAATAACAAGTATGATTTAATGCAGAGAGGTCTGTTAACACATAGTGAGTGAGAAAGGTGTCTGATTATGCACATTATACTATAGGTGATGATGACAGATTACTTTTGAGCTGGTGAGCATAAAATTGTGAGATTACATAACAGCTCCTCTATGCAACTGTCAGGTTCAATGTCCTTGTCACTTACATTTGACTGTGTTTGATAACACAAGCTACGGTGCTGTAAAAGCTGTTTCAAGGGCATGTACACAGCTCCTGTACTAACCAGTATGATTCCAGCCTTGGCTGAAGCAAACTGGAAAAGGATCCACTGATATGTGTTTGGCCCCCAGACTCCCAGTCGATCGCCTCGCTTCAGCCCCAGAGCAAGAAGGCCTGCAGCAGCCTTGTCAACCTGCACAAAAATAAAATGACAAAAAAAAAAAAACACACAACACTTTCAAAAGTTAAAAATGATTAACAGGGTTCTGTGGTAAAAAGCAGCAAACTTAAATAAGCTTCTTCTGTCTTTTCTTTTTGTTTTTAAGTCTCTTTCTGATGTCAGTAAGATGGGCTTTTTCACACAGCTAATCTTATTTTTTAATTTCTTCAAAAGACAAACTACAGATGGTGCACAGAGAGTCACTATCAAACCAGGTTAATACTTTCCAGGAACCACATTTTATGTCCATGCTTTTCTTAAAATGATGTAATCGGGTTTAACAATCAACCAGATTCTTATGCAAAGTCATCACTGACAGTAAAGGTCCTACATCTTGGATCTTAATGGGAAAAGCCCATATTAATATGATTAAAACGTCAGATTCAACCACTAAAACAACAACTAAATACATATAAATAACATGTAAGGGTTGTCAAATGCATGAAAAAGCAAAAGCTAAATGGATGAAATCACGTACGTCTTGTTGAAACTGTGCAAACGTTTTTCGGATGCCATCCTGCACAAAGATCACAGCTTCCCGTTCAGGCCAGCGTTGGGCAGTTGCATCCAGACTCTGGCTCACAGTCAGGGGGAGTAGTGAGAAAGAGGAGGTGCCGTGGACATAGCTGGTGGTCAGTGATGGGTTTTGAGGAGGACTGTCCACGTGAAGAGCCCTGATATAGAACACAGGGTTCGGAGATCAGATGGTACGACCTGTGAGTTTAGTGCATTTTTAGTGATATTATTGCCGATAATACCCAACTGGAATCCACAGGTCGTAATTGTCATTAATGAGGAGATTGTTGCAAAGGCTCACCTTTTAGCACATTCACTTCACCAGATGCACCTTGTTTCTTTTCCTCACCTTTGATTGGGTGTGGTGCTTGGCCTTAATTGCACTCACCTGTCACTCGTTATATAAGGACTGCACTCACCTACCGCTCACTCTTTCTTCACTCCCACAAGGGGCAGCCGCTGAGGTGAGTTTCTCTTTGAGTCGCCTGAGTTCATGTATCATTTTGAGTCACTTAAATCATACTTTGTCCTTTTTAGAGATAGCAGTCCATGTGTCTTTCCTTCCTTTACCCATTATTCAATAAAATGACAAAACCTGTAAATGATTGACTGCTTATTCTCATTCTAATCAGATGAGCCCATGATGATGACTACTTAAACCCTGAACCTT
Source organism: Maylandia zebra (assembly GCF_041146795.1). NCBI lineage: Eukaryota > Metazoa > Chordata > Actinopteri > Cichliformes > Cichlidae > Maylandia > Maylandia zebra. The sequence continues at coordinate 25,013,237 of NC_135170.1, forward strand.
CCTTCCTCCAAAACAGAGATTGTTTAAATATTTACCTTTAAGTCAAATAAATAAAAAATGCATTCAAACATGCACCAGTGCACAGTAATCAAGCTCAGTCTCACTGTTAAAAGCTAAGAACAATCAGGGCATAAAATGACTAATGCAATTAAAATGATCGTTTTGAAGAGCCAATGCAATGAAAAAACCTAAAAAATGATGAATCTTTATGCTGCTCAGAATTGCACATGTGCTAAAAATTAGTCACATAAACTTACCGGCACCACTGCAGTAAAGCTGCGGAGCATGATTTCCACGTGTTGCTGTATTTGAGTCCATTCACACATCTGAGACTGTGGGCACAGGATCCGAGCAGCAAGGATAAAATCTGTGTCGGCATTAGACTGACAGCTGGATCTAAGTAGAGTGAAAATACATCTAGGTTGCAAAATGCTGGGTCTTGTAAATAAATATTGCTGACTGCTGGTTTGCTCTGGATTTTATTACTTCATGTGTAATCTTTAACTTCCACTCACCCTCACTGGCTGACGTGCGTGTATATTCAGGGTTAATCATTTCCAAGTGAATGTCAGTGGTTAATTTCAGTGCATTCAGGATTGCAATCTTTGATTTCATTGATATTAAGTGTTAACTGTGTGCATGATGCACCACAGGCTCATGAAACCAAAGACAAAGTAAAAGCATATTCACCCAAATTTTGATTGTCTGCTTGTGTTCCCCTTGGAGTATTCCAGGACTACAGTGATCTTCTGATAGTCATCACTGATCACTTATCGCTCAGTCTGTCAGAAGAAATGCAGTTGTCTGATACAACAGAGCAGCCTACACTATACAACAGCGAATCTGGACAGTTTTAGGAGTGTATGTAGTCAGTATTAAATTCAAAGTTCAACATTTTTCTTTGTAACTCAGCTGTCCTCCTATCATTAACAATGTCAGTCTGTCTTGTCTGTGCAATCATTCACTGCAGTCCAGAGCAGATTATTTATTATTCACAGTTATCCACATGTTCATCTTATGTGAAATGCTACTAAGATTTTGTTTTTTGGTTTTTTTGTTGTTGTTTTTTAAAAACCAGCATGAGCACCTCTATAAAAGTAGAGGTTTTGGCAGTTTTCTGGTGTGGAGCATTCAGGTGTATGCTAACACAATCTCACACTCTTCCCCAGCAAATACACCCCAAGGTCAGGCAATGCAATGCTCAGTGGCACTGTAATAAAAACAAACTAACAAAACAGGAGCTACATCTCAGACACTACGGGGCTCAGTTCAAATGTTAAAGTCCATGACAATTAGAACAGTTAGAAAAAGACTAATTACCATGGGTTGTTTGGAAGGGTTAACAGGAAGAAGCACCTTCTCTCTGAAGAAACATGGTAGCACGGCTTATTCGATTCCCAGCTATTGGAAACTAGTCTTGTAGTCACTGATTCAAGTACGAACCTCTCTGTATACCAAAGTGTTCTAGAGCCAAATGTGAAGCCATTTGTCCGACACAAAGTTTGGCCATAATTTGTTTATTCTTAATAAAAAAAAAAAAATGTAACAGTTGTAAAATAAAGTTTCTCATTTTACCAGTATTTCTTCTTGTAGTGTTTTGTTTTCAGGTCTCTGAAAGATTATTAATTATTGGTTTATTTTGGCTTGAAATCAGCTAAAAATTTTACAAATTTTACTTTATTGTAAAAATTACCAGGTTTGTGGTTCATTTCATTCAGCTCTTTAGAGTAAAGCTGGAAAAATTAGTAAAGCACATTCATGCCAAATTACAGCTATTTACTTGCATTTATTATCAGAATAATTCATTTCAGCATTGAATGTTATGTTTAGTTGATTTCTATTTTTTTCTTCTTTTTTTTTCTTTGTTTCATTGTACTATTTGTCCTTCGTCCCTATTCACGATCGTCACACACACCAAACAGCAGATGGCAATTTTAAGCCATGTAGGCAGTTAAACTGTTTGACCGTCTTCCGTAAATGATGGAAGTGATACAAGAGTGAATGTTATAACAGGGTCCGAATCAGCAATTGGCCTTACTTTGGAGTCAAACTCATTGGGAGGTAATTGTTCCTGGCAGGTACTGAAAGTGACCATTATCCTATAATGACAGAGATTGAGTTGATTATAGAGAAACAGGATATAAGGGGGTGAAGAAGTGGTGTTTTAATGATCCTGATTGGGATACATTTAGAATAGTTAGTGATCAAGAAATGCAAAAGATTGATATGAATGTGGGGGTGGATGAGTTAAATTATTCTATTTGTGAGGCAGTTTTAGAGGCGGCAAGCAGGGTGATAAAAAGGAAAGAAGGTAGAAGGAAGAAGACAATTGTACCTTGGTGGACGAAGAAGTGTGATAAAGTGATTAGGCTTTTAAGATATTAAAGAAGAATCACAATTTTCAGAATTTCACTGAATATAAAAGATAACAAGCTAAGGTAAAAACAACCATTAAAAATGCAAAGAGGGAATTCTGGAGGGGTTTTTGTAATTCAGTGGGGAGGGAGACAAAAATACAGAATGTTTGGTCAATGATTAGAAGGATGAATGGTATGAAAAGGGAGTATCGTTATCCAATCTTGAGGGATGGAGTAGTAACATGAGATGAGAAAAAGGCAAATGTGTTGGCAAAAACTTTTAACATCCACAGTTCAGGCAATGTTAGTAAGGAAGGGCGATGAGGAAGAGAAATGACAATTACAGAGAATGGAGACTTATTGGAACTGGTAGAGGATACAGATGATTCATTAAATATTCCTTTTACAAAGACAGAACTACATCGAGTACTCTAGAAATCTAAATTATCAGCACCAGGAATAGATCAGGCATGCTATATCATGTTAAACCAACTCAGTGAGTCAGCTAAAGATCTTTTGTTAGAGTTGTATAACAGAGTTTGGGAGGGTGGAAAACTGCCACAAAGCTGGAAGGAGGCTGTGGTGGTGTCCACCCAGGAAATTTACAGGCCTATCGCTTTAACATCAAATGTCTGCAAAGTAATGGAACGAATGATAAATGAAAGATTAATATACTATACAGAAAGTAAAGGCTATATATCTAAACATCAAAGTGGGTTCCGAAGAGGGAGAAATGCAATGGATCCGGTATTGTGTTTGGAACATGAACTCAGCAGAAATAAATAAAGAGAATGTAGTTGCAGTGTTTTTTGACATAGAAAAGGCTTACAATATGATGTGGAGAGAAACTGGTGTAGCAGTTGTGGTCCCAGAGTTTATGGTGGAAATAGGGAAAAGGATTAATGATGGGCTTTGTTTGTTTGGGTTTTTTAGGGTTTTTTGAGTGATATTCCAGACCACACTCCATACCAGTTGGTGGCGGTAATGCACCTTTCAGTTGTTTGCCAACCGCCAATATATATGTAGAAGAAGAAGACAGTCTTCCGCTTCCTGTCGGCGGTCTGTCCCTGCGGAGTTGGTATGTACATGAAGTTCAGATTTATCAAAACAAACCTTAAAACTAATCGCCACAGTCTAATCTTGGACATCTTTTTCAAAGTTGTTCACAAAATGTTAGAAAAAATAAAACGACAGCAACGTATAAACTGTGTTTACTGCGTGCTAACCTCGGGATGCTTATGCTGCTAATGTTTAGCTACGTTTTAAGTTCATTAGACTGAAGGCACATTGCGTTAGCTGTATAACATAAGTGTGCGGATGGGACATTTTAATAAGAACAACAATAATAAATAAAAAAAAACAATCTGTTAAGAAAAACAACCCTTTAATGGCTCTCACTGAGCAATATTTTACCCAGAAAGTTAAAGCAGCATCGTTATTGATTGTAAGGTGATAATCAGTATGAAAATTATCTTCAGACAACGATTACATTATTTTAATTAAAAACAAATAAATAAATATTAAAAAGCCTTCTGTCCGGTCGCGCACCTTTGTGTTTCTGTAACATAAATCACAAGCCGATATTTTCCCTATGACAGCACCGATCAGCTCCACCGACTTTCGGGTTTCCCTGCATGGTGCTGTTCACCCAGTCAGTCTAACGTGGGCAGCTATATGCTCAGTGCTCATTCTCCATTTTTAGACAATGACCAGCTCAATGTGTTTTAAACATACCAGGATATTTTAAATATTCCCGAAAGCTTTCTTTGATGTGAGATCGATCATCACTGCAACTACACCATACAATTACACATACACGTATCTGCACTCAGATTGGATGTCAGCCCATGTTACGCTGTCATTGTGACAGTAAACCCGGTTAACCTGTGACACAACTACACCTGGAATGCTTTCCAAAAGTACCTCCTGTATCCTAGTCCTAATCTCTTTTCCTAAACTCTTACAAGGAAAAGTGGATAGGAGAATTTCTCAGGACTTAGGAAAAGAGAACAGCCTTACACTTGTCTCTCCTTAACGATGTGACTCAGGATGTCCGCCGTGTTGAAGATGGACTACAAAGCGGCACACTGCGTTCCAACCCTGTTGTTTTATGGGGTGATTTAAATGAGAAAAGCCTGTGAAAAAATATCCCTTATTACAAAGGCTGGCATTTTAAAGATGGAAGAACGTTTAGGGTAGAGCTGGGCGATAGAACGATAACGATATGTATCGCGATATAACTTTTACTCGATAGAGAAATTAAGCTATCGCGATAGACCTCGCCGCTCTTGTCCTCAAAAAAAAAAAAAAAAAGGTCAGCCAATCCAAATTAAGTAGCGCAGAGCCGAACCAATCACAGCCGCAGCGTCACGTCGCGTGACTTGTTATGTACAGCACAAGTGCCAAGCCGCACGTGTGTTTGTTTGGGAAGCAGCCAGCGGGTAATGGAGCCAGCGCATAATGGAGGACATGAGTGTGCCGACTAGAAAAATCAACCGAGCGTGACCGAAGAGAAAACAGATGATGGTTCCAATGCCGGAGAGATTGTCAAACGGAAGAGCCATAGAAGTTCCCTAGTGTGAAGGTATTTCGGCTATTTCAAGTCTGACAAAAATAGAGTAGCGTGCACTGTAAATTGTGCCGAAAGCAAGTCTGGAAATACAATAAACTGGTGCATGCGTCACACTGCGCCACGTTATTGTTTCGGTGAAATGAATTTCTACAATACTGTTACTGTTAATTCTACTCTCTGCAGTGTTTAAATGCTTACATATACACACAGTTACTGTCCGTCCACACATACGACTCTGTTCTGCTTCTATGCCCCAGCTTTGTTTACTTTTTCCCACCGAGGCTTCTAGACTTCTGATTGGCCAACATTTAGGCACGGTTAGGAATCTAGCGCCACCTGCTGCTTTGGCATGTTCATAGCAGCGTTTTCCTTCATTTCTCCCTTTATGTGTGGACGGGATTATTTTTTAAAACGAAAATGGAAAATCTCCGTTTTCAAAAATACCCGTGTACGTGTGTACGTAGCCTCAGTCTCTGACTGGAAGCGCTAATTCGTCATTCGGCTTTTGTCAGACTAAAGTAACTGTTAAAACTGTTTGAAAAGCTCAGCTATACAACAAGGAGAGATTGAGAATTTCCTTTTAGTTCTCAGTTTATTTGATATTGACAAAAGTTAGTCAGTTTTGTCTGTTCTTCTGTAAAACAAACTAAGATTTATTTTTAGAATTAATATTTTGTTTCTAAGTGGAATTGACAATTTAGTCTGTTTCGTTTGTCCTATTTTGAAACTTAAACGCTTTAGCGGCTGCCTTTTGTGTAGTTTGCAATATTTGCCTTTATTTATCTGAAAAAGTCTCATGTTCCTTAAGTACATCTACCCTGTTAAACTTATTATGGGAAATAAATATTTAACATTTCACTACATATCGTACTGTGTATGACTGTGTACGTGACAAATAAAAAAAAAAAAAAAAATTGAATTTGAATTTTAAATAAAAACAAGATGCTGATTATTTCACATTTTACTTGTGAGCAACGGCACATTTAAATCTTACAAATATAGTTATTTGGCTTATATCGTGATAGATATCGTTATCGCCTGAAATGAAAAAAACATATCGTGATATGAAAAAATCTCATATCGCCCAGCTCTAGTTTAGGGTCAGATTTACTAATGTCTGCAGCAGCGCAGAGCCTTCTTTTGATGTTAAAAAGCTGCTGGATTTACTAAATGGCCTCAATATAAGTTTGTCACCTGAAAGTTGGGAACAGAGGTATTTGTAGGAGTTTCACTTTCAGGAGAAGAATCTTTAAATGAGTCAAGCAAATGTAAATATGTTTCTTATGAAAACCAGTACAACCTTTTTATGGAATACTTTTATTTGTTTTCAGATTTTGTTTAGTGTCTTTCTGATGACTGAAGTGTTGCATTAAAAACAACCAGCACAGGAATCCAAATGTAAAGCTGAAATTGTGACAGCTTCAGTCCCCACCAGTTAATCTGAAACACCGGTCTCTGGTCTTGTTGTCCTCTTCAGCTCACACATTCCCAAACATGGCTGGGAGACGAGCTGCACTGAAGGCCATTGACTGGACGGCTTTCGCTGAGAGGGTGCCGCCCAACCAGAGGACCATGTTCAACAACCTGAAGACACGAAGTGATGCCATTGCTGCCAAGTGTGTATTCAGTCTTCAAACCCTGTTCCAGCATTTTACAAAGGCGCATTGCGCCCATAAAATAGCCTGATGTGAAGTCACCAGCATGCTCTTCTTTGCCACCCGTGTCATACATGTTTGGTATTATTTCTTAGTATTTAGTTAACTGTAATTAACTTTATTTAGACGACCTCTGCATCTGTTATTGGCATTGCATCATGAGTATGCCCAGAATACATCTGTGAAAGTGTGCAGATTTTGTCAATAGGAGCTCTTCTGTCATGTCTTGTCTGTTTACATGTCTTGTGATGACAGTAAGTTAGCTGTTGTGTGTTCACAGACTCACCTCTCTACCCGAGAAACCTCCTGCTATTGACTGGAGCTACTACAGATCTGTTGTGGCTAAAGCAGGCATGGTGGATGAGTTTGAAAAGAAGGTAAGCCTGCACTAAATGTACCGATTCAAAAGAAGTTGGCACCCACGCAACATACAAATAAACATAGAATGCAATGATTTGTAAATCTCATAAGCTCCTTTTTTTTATTCATAGTAAAACCTAGAAACGTGTTTGAAACATATCAAATATGAAAAATCTACCACTTTTAATAAAAGTCTGTTGATGGGTGAACCTCTGCCCACCTTTCCTTTTGAGATTCTGCCTATCTAAGCTGCTTTTTATATAACCAAGCATGCAACTGCCCTGTTGCCAATTAACCTAATTAGTTACAAAATGAGATGTTTTATTAGCAACGAATTGCAAATGAAATATGATTTGAATTCTGTTCTTTACATTTTACACAGTGTCCCAACATTTTTAGAATCAGTGTCGTAGTGCCTCTACGATAGCTTTAATGAAGAAATGTAAAATGTTAACGTCATATTAATATTACTGATATTTTCCAGTTACAGGCTTTTGGCAAAATAATCATGCTTTTTAATTTGCACTCATTTTTTCCAGCATTTTTTAAAGTTTAAACCAAAACAGCAGCCAGATTCACTTTAGTTACAGTTTTTCACAGGGGTTAGAAACATTTGAACCAGTGCTTAAAAATACTGGGAAAAAATTAGCAGCTGTGCTTTGTGTATTTTGCGTACTTGTGGCCTTTTTTCCAGTTACTTGAATGTATAAACCTTATATTTAATGTGTCCCACAGTTCAGTGCCCTGAAGGTCCCGGAGCCTGTAGACACTCAGACAGCAATTATAAATGCTCAGGAGGAGGAAGCGGTGAGTGCCTCTGTTTGGAGATGGTGGATGTAAGAATGTGTGTCCCATCCTGAACATAAAGCTGAGAAGGACAAAATCCAAAGTTTAATTTTGAAAAAATAAAAAAAGTCAAGCACAACATAAACACGGATAATGAACATGCACATGAATGAGTCTTTTGTAATGTTTACTTGTCTTCCAGAACAAAACAGCCACTGCCTACATTGAAGCATCCAAGGCTCGTATCGCTCAGTATGAAAAACAGGTGAGCCTTATACTTTTCATTTGTTATTTTTGGACAACTTAAGTGACATTTAACTTTTTCAACACCATCTTTCCTTAAGCTCAAACATCAGGCTATTTTCCGCTAGCATCTACTTGACTTGACTCGGTTTTGCATTAGGTGTTAGTACCTGGCAGCAGTTTGTCAGGAGCTGGAGCAGAAACACAGGAAGCGATGACGGGATTTTCACTTGCCTCGGGGGTCCAGAAAACGTTTGCACCTGTTAGATCAGGTTAAAGTATCATAGCCACACCCGAGACAACAGGTGACTGCTGGAAAAAGTGCACTGGGGCGCACAGCGTTAACATCACAGAATTAATTAGCAGAAAAGGCAGTTTGGAGCTCCACCTGTTTGAGGCGAAGGGCAGTCTTCAGATACTCTGTAATCATTATAGCATTTATCCAAGTTGCAATGGCAGCCTCCGCTCCCCCCTCAACACTTATACTCCCAGAAGTACAAGTATATGTATATATACACACGTATACATTATTATGTATACGTGTCTCCACCAACTCTGACAGCCACAGTTTAATTTCAGGCTGGCACACATTCAGAGACAGAGGAATATTAAATAAATTGGCAGTCCAGAACACAGTCACAGTCAGTGATAATAATGATAATAATAATGATGTATACTTTATTGATCCCCGTGGGGAAATTACTTGTTTTTTTTCTCTGCATTTGGCCCATTCACTCAGTGAAGCAGTGGGCAGCCACTGAGCAGGCGCCCGGAGAGCAGTGTGTAGGGACAGTACCTTGCTCAGGGGTACCTCAGAATAGCCGTTCAGTGGATTCGAACCCCCAACCTTCCGATCATGGGGCAACCACTTTACTCTGTATTTATCAGATTCAGGTGGGTATTCAGTAGCACCCAGTGCTTCTGAATATTGGGTGTTCATGGAAAACTGGCAGCACATTTTATTCTGAAGGAGAAAAAAGTCGGCTGAGACATTTCCACTTAAGGCCTAGTAGGGTTTATTAAAGCCATGTTTTGTTTTTTTTCTTTTTTCTGATCATCTTTTCTTCCTTTCCCAGCTGGAAAAATTCAAGAACATGATCGCATTTGACCAGATGACGATTGAAGACCTGAATGACACATTCCCAGAAACAAAGCTGGACAAAGAAAAGCATCCTTATTGGCCACACAAGCCCATTGCTGATCTGTAAATTCACCACACTATTTATATTCCATATGCTGAGGAAAGATCTGTCTATAAGTCTGTACATCAACTTCTCAAGAAATGAAAGCATCGTGTGTTTTATTTCTTTGTAATTTGGCGTAATTAAATCCTGAAATCGTGGCTCCTCTGTCTTGTTTTTTTGTGGTCATCAAATAGCGTCAAAGTTCATCAGTGTTCACAGACCCATTATAAACAACCTCTCAGATCCCTCGCAGGCAAACAACTGTTATTTTATTACAGGATTTCTTCCCAGGCGTCATGAACTCAACTTGATACCTTTAACTGTTTTCTTTCTAAATTTGGTATGAAATATCGCCCGGCTCTCACTGAAAACTCGACCCTTGTGGATACACAGTTTTTAAGCACACACTCGGCCAAGTCACACTCAGCAGAAAGGAGAGTACAGTTTCCCTCTTTCGTGGGGTCGGTGCTGCCTTTGGGGAACCCGCAATGCCTCGTCTTTGTCAGTTTTCCTCATCAGAAAGGCAGACGCAGCTCTTCCTTATTGTATATTTACTTCTGTGTGTCGTTAGGTAATCCCTCGATGTATGAATACATGCTATACACTGTTACGTTAGACAGTCAAGCAATCCATCAGTTTGTGGACAGCTATGTCTGCAGAACAAATGATCATCCAACCCTTTTATTACGCAGTGTCAGTCTTGTTCAGGCTTTGTTATGACTACAGTATAAATCCGCATTTCACCACAGATGGAAATACGAGCAGTCTCTCTGGGACTGGAGAGAGACTTTAAACATAAAGCCCGCTTTCTGTGCTCTCACTGCACTATTATTATGGCTTTGGTTTGTGGCTTAATGCTGTATGTAACTCGGCCCATCACTGCAGGCTTAATGGTGATAAGTACGGGAATGTACCCCAACCTCGACGACACCGACGAAAGCTGCTGCATTAAGAGGAACCTGCAGGGGGCGACATTGGGCTGAAAAAGCATAATGAAGCGAGTCGAGCCTTCTGTGTTCAGCAATGAAACATAGAGTAAAAACATTGCTCTACCAGCGTTTTTGCCTGTTTAAGCCTAATTTACTATGAAATGAGAACATTTTCTCAATCATGACCAACTTTTGGCAAACCTCTACAAGCAATTCTAGTACATTTATAAAGCACCTTTTACAGACAAAGTAACAAGGTGCTTGACACCTAAAAGAATACACAAAAGGAAAACATATATTAAAGAACACACATGAAACTTCCCAAATGCCAAAAAAGAATGCCTTAAGTGTAAAATGAGTACAAGGCACCAGCAGTAACCTACGCTTCAAAGACGTAACAAACATCTTGGAAGAGTAGGTCAGTAAAAGTTCGGAGAGGGTCTGTGGTGTCTTAACCATTCAAAGCTTTGAGAGTTAAAACAAGAACTCCAAAGCTAAGAGGAGGCAGAGTGAAGATACTCCAAAATATGAGAGATATGAAATCCCTAGCTGTATTTTAGACAGACTGAACCTGATTTAAAGATGATTTTTCAAGACATTTAAGTAGACAGTTGCAAATATTTCAGCGGGAAAAGATAAGAGCATGAACAATTTCTCCAATTCCACCTTGGAAACATTTCATCTTACCTCAGCAGTGTCCCTGAGATGAAAAGATCAAGTCAGCTTCCTGACATAAAAGCCTTAAAGGCAGGTAACTGTCCAAGATAACCCCCAGTGTTACACAAATTTTTAATCTACAGAAGATCTCGCAGATCTGAGGTATTGTTTGATCTTTGGGATTAAATATCTGAGCTACTGTTTAGTCAGAAATGTAATTGTTGAAAATGAGCTTTTAACCAACACTTGATGGCAGTCTAATATGTCTTTAGATCTGCAAGTTTAGAAATCTGGTTAGGTGGGAAAGAGCAGAACAGCTGGATGCTATCTGCATACAAGTGATTTTAAAATTTGCAACTACTTGTATAAGAGGTAAGTAGTATGGGTCCCTAAAGAGTGTGATCCTTTACAGTACAGTGAGCATCAGCAGTTCTTGTAATTAACTTAAAGAGTAATGCAGTAATATAAGACTCACAAAATTGCATGCAGATAGATTGCACAATAAAAGGAGATTCATGAGGATTTTAATTTTAAACACAAAGCAACACAAAATGGTAAGCAGACTGCATTTATGCTTCTAGTCTAGCTCGACCACTCAAAGCTCTCAGAGCCACAATCACCCACTTTGACATGTTGACTTGAGGAGCTGGGAATCAAACCAAACTTCTAATATATGGAAACCTCGGTCTGTCTTCTCCTGAATATTGAATAAATATGTTAAAACGATTCAATTTAAAGATAAAATGAAGAGTAAGATTAACATTTCGGCCTTGCTGTAGTTACAGACAAAAACTAGAAATGGAAATCTTCAGCCCGCTTCACATTTTTAGCAGAGTGGGCTCCCGTGGCCTCATCCATCCACTCTGATTTCTCCCAGTAAGACATTCCACAGTGGAGCGGTGATAATCCTCACAAAATCTACACAGCATGTCACACTACAGAGCGCTCGTCTCTTTAGTCTGCGACTGGGCAAACTCGACGTGACGGTGTTGCCACCTTTGCATACAGCCTCAACACAGTTTTCTGGAATAGATACCAAAGAGTGAGACTGAAAAAGAGAAGGAAACAGTCTGAAAAAAAGTCAGTGGGGATAAATTGTTGGCAAAAACAAAGCAGGGGGAAAATAAAAACATGCTTTTTTTCTTTCTTTCTCTTGATAAATGAGACCACAAACATATGTGTTTCATCCCCTCTTGGTCTGTAACTGTGTTCTTATTTTTCTGTTCTGCTGTGCAACACAACAGGTTCCCGACTGTGATTAATGGTCAGTGGGAGTCACCTGTGCTAAGCTACTATGCGAAACAGCTACACACATATGCAAGTGTGAGTGCATGACCCCCTGTAGTTATACTTTCCCTTGCCTCAGCCATTCTTTTCCCAGCTGACCATTCAGCTGTTGCCAACACTTGTCTGCTTATTAACTGTTGCCACGGCTCAGGACTCGGCGCACTGTTTTACAGCCAGTAATGATTTTAATGAAATCCCTCTGCTCTCCTGTGGCATGTAACCTGGAATACAGAGTATAAGATGTTTCAACACCAATGTGTATTAAAAAACTGAGCCAAGATGACTTGGAGGGCATAATCTTGGTGTGAAAGAAAATATCTTAAACATCCAAAGTGCTATTCACAAGTCTTAAGTCACCCCTCCATTCTTTATGTTGTAAATGTGAAAATACGAGCAGCCATGTATTGTTATTCGCTTTCTTGTAATTTCTCAGTTTGAAAAATGAAGTCATTGTGAATCTGATGCTTCAGTTTTTTTTCCTATTTCTTAAGAAAATCATTTTCAGATATAGTTCATCGACTGCAGATAGTTCTTAGGCCTGACACTTTTACAGTTTCTTCAATTTTTGGGTGGAGTCACTTTTTGGGGGGGCAAAAATAAAAATAAAAAAACCAAAAATGATCATTAGTTGTAGATTAAGTTTGAAAATTAGGGAAGAATTTATTGTTTTGCAACAGGCTGTTAGCAACAAAGTCATTTAAAATGCAATTTTCCTAAGTTGCCTTTTGTATGTAGACACAACACTGGTTGGACTTTTGAGTGTGGTGCCTTTTTATTCTTAAACACTTCATGGAGCAACGTTAAGTGGCTTCAAATAGTCAGGTACAAGGACTGGCTTGAAAATGAGTGAAAAAGGATTTAATCACCAATGAAAAACTACAAGCCTGAAGAACTGTTATAACTCAAGCACACTTTAAAATATTACAATAAAGTGTGGCTCCTTGAAAACAAAAAAGAAAAGAAGGGGTGGCTACGCAATTTTGTGAGAAATCTTGGATCCAAGGACTCTGGCATGGTTATTGGGATTGTTTGACACGAATGGAGCAGTGGAGCATTAGTCAATGAGGGTGGAAACATGTTTATTTGTTACCTCGCTAAATGTGACTTTTGCCACATTCATTTCTTGGTTTGTTCAGTGTTGTTGACATATTACTTTGAATTGTGTTAGCCTTAGAAACTGTCTCGCTGTCCGGACAAACAGTAATGTTTGTATATTAAACACAGGGAGGATGCACCTAGATCCTCTTTAGTGCCGTTGTCCCCCATTCAGAATCGATCCATCATTCTGTCCTCAGAGCAAACAGCTCACATCCGCTCCTGTGTGGAAATCTAAGTGTTCACTTCCTACCTATCCTTCACACAACCTATTATAGCCCTCATTTGGACATCCATCAAATGTCACATGTTAAATTACGCAATCTATCACGCTCTGCACTTGCACCGCCATGGGCTGATGATCTTTGTCATGCCACAATGCCCTAAAATGTGTGTTTCCTTTGGAGGCTAGAGGGCATGGCCCCGTCTACTCCAGAATTTAATGGCTGAATTTAGGCAGGAGCCATTTTTTTCTCCACCTATCCAAAGGCCACAGCCCCGGTCAGAGGTCAAAGTGGGTTGGCCCAGTTACCAAGGAGGAGTCAACCAACAGGGCAAAGCAACTGGTGCTCACTGGGCTGTGCAAACAGGAGATCTTCCTCTCTGACCGATGCATCTGACAGGCTGAGAGCAATGGGGCCTGAGCAGGTCACATTATCACAATTAGAAAAGAAGCAAGTGCTGATGAATGACAGGTTGTATAGAGCACACAACAACACGCTCATTCAAAGGCAAGATTGAGTCAGGGTAGGTGTAGCGACAGGATGGGCTTTTGTCATTCAGGTCTGTGAATATTTCTATAATGTTCCAGTTACAATGTATCGCATCATTGAATGAAAGAAAGCAAGACCGTGTTCTTATTAACTTGATGCAAAATATGCTCCTTCTATCCAGTTCAAAGTGAAGCTTCATATCTATAAATCCAAAGCTTGTGTTGTTTTGTGTTTGCAAGAAAATATCAGTTCAAGGAGTTTCATCAACTTTCTAGGGGCTGCAAATCATTCACGGCACGGTGACATCATGAGAAAGTTGTACCCCTGTTGACAAGTCCTGCTGTTGCCATGGGGCTGCTGGAAATGGCACTGTGGATCCCAGTAAATGAAGGTCGCTGGGGGAGGGGATGTGACGGCAAGCAAATAAAAGTGCCATTTGCTGCATGTTTGCTTGACGTCCTCCGAGCCAAATTCTGTTCCCTTATTGGGCCGCCGAGCATTGTGGGGGGAACTCAGAGTTGCTCCTTGCAGCGGGACCCCCCACTCTGGAGGACACTGGCATGTTTGCCGAGGGAACGGGGCACCTCGACGCTGCCTCTGGGATCCATGTGAGCTGACAGCAGCCGCACAGTCACTCATTGAGAAAGAGGACGGTTTAGGACAAAAGGCTGTCTTGTAGGAGCAGACTGCAGCACTAAATCACCATTCACACAAACAGAAATAATTAGTCATAATACAGACATCAGCCAAGAGGGAGTCATCTACATGATAAAACATAGCAGTCTGGCGTTTTTCTATCACGTGCATGAACTCTATTTTCATCAGCAGACTTTGGCCAATGCTACTCTGTATTTTTGTCTGGATGTGATCCCAAAACTTGTCTGCCAACTAGAAGATGGAGCGAAACCTTGTCTTGACAGGCTACCATCAGCCAAAACGAACCTACGGTGATCTCCAAACCATCTGATGAAGACAGCGTCTGGTTTGCTTAATGCATACTACACATTTAGTACGTTGGAACACGTTATTTCCCAATCTTCTTTGATACCTGATACTGAGACATGCAGGGCCATGCTCTGACCCTGCAGTTGCATTTTGCTATAGACACCCAACACCCTAGTCTTTAATCCTGCCATGCAGCCTTGTTGGGGGAGGTGACTGCAAGGAATTTTATGACTGGGAAACTCATGACCCACTGGGGATTAATAATCATGCAGGGAGGGGCCTTAACAGCTTGTTGAACCACTTTTTCTAAGGTTTCATCTCTGTATGTCTTGAAGTGGGATTGCAATCATGCACAACAATGCAGAGTGCAGCAAAACTGAGCAATTTATTCTATTCATCAATATAAGCAAACAGGTTAGACCAGGAGTGAGAACTCGTTTATAATTTGCCACATACAGCCCGGTTTCATCTGAAGTGCGCGGGAACAGTAAGGCTATTGCCCAACAAGCTATTAAAAAACCTGCTTCCCTTAGTTTAAGCGCTAACATGTAAAATGTGTTTAACTACACATACAGTCCCTGGGATATCTTTAAAAAGATGAAGCAGGTGTTTAGCAATATGTCTCAGTTTTTCCACATTATGAAGAAATGCTGCAGTAGCAGACTGCAGTGTGGCTCTCTGGGCTTACACTGTGGGAAAAATGGGCTTTATTTACTAAAAAAGCAAAATAAATTATCAGTAAATTCACAGATTTTTTTTTACTGTGTAACAAATAAACATTCTACATTTTTCAAATTAGTGGGCCAGATTAGTTCATTTGGTGGGCAGGTTCTGGACCGCAGGCCGTATGTTTATCAAAAAGGACCCCTAAAGTAGAACCTTTGTGCCACTGTGACCACTGCAAGAACAGTGAGTACAAATGCAGTTTAGACTAAATACATGAAAGCACTTACATAAATGTGCTTTACACAACATTCACCCACTCATACTATCACTTTTTTCTACATTTATGTGCTAATAAATCTAACATTCACACTTATGTGAATGAGTCAGTGAAAAAGGGGCAACTCAGACTTTAGTATATTGCCCAAGGATACTTTGGTATGCAGACTGGAGTGCCAGGGATCAAACCATCAACCTCTGGTTAGTTGATGATCTGCTTTACCTCTACGGCACATATAAAGGAACGGTCTAAACAAGTCAGAAACTGAACTGTGAGATTTCAGAAAGATGCGAGACATCACAAATGAAGCAGTAAGACACAACTATGTAAAACACAAACTATCAGCTATCCTTGAAAACAGCCACACACGCATTTCTTGATTTATGTAACCTTGCACTGAAGAGATGAATTCTCAGGCACAACAGAGGTCAGCTTGTGCAGCGTCCACAAGGAAACCAGAGCTCTGGGCACAGATTAAATATTGTAAGATACGATGAAAAGGAGATTGATGAACAGCACAAGGTAAATTTTCCAACATGATAAATATCCCACTTAAATAATCACAGAAGAAGAAATTTTCAAAGAAGATAAAAAGTGACTGACAATTGGGGCAGCTGGGGCAGGAGGTAGGGCTGGTCATATAATAACCAGAAGGTGGTTTTATCCCTGGCGTCTCTAGTTTGCATGCTGAAGCATCCTTGGGCAACATACTAAACACCGAGCTGCCCCTGACATTTCCATCTAAGTGTGAGTGTGTGTGTGAATGTTAGGCAAAATGGTTAGGCACAGAAAAAAAAGTTTTTGTAAAAATGTGTGTGTGAAAGGGTGAATGAACCTTGTAAGAAGAATGAAATAGAAAACCACTATAGAAATGCAGTATATTTACTATGGAGCAGCATTTTAAAGTAGTTAGTAGAGAAGGAAAACCCATCCAGCAAAGGCCAGCTGTCAAAAAACAAGGCGGTCGAAACAAATGTACAATTTTAGAAAATTGTACACAGCTGAACTGTAATTTTGTATAATAAACATACATCTACAATCCATAAACTGAAGTCAGTTTCATCAAATAAAATGAACACTAAACAATATAAAAGGCATAATAATATTCCACATGACAAATAGACAGGAAAAAGGGCAAATTTTAAATGGATTTAAAATCGGATAAACTATGTTCACCGTGTACATGTGACTGCATTACAGAAGTGTCACGGCAGATTTGTGTCAGCTTGGAGGCGTTGGGACTGCAGCTGCAGAGTAAGTTGTGGCTCAGTGTGGGTGGCAGCTATCTGGCCACTGGGGCGGTGTGTTTATGTGTGCTGGGGTTAGAGCCACGTGCACAGTGGAGGCATACACACTAACGCACTAGCATACACACACGCACACATGCATGCAAACAGAAAAACCACAGAGACTCTATTGATTCCGGCTAATCAAGGCGGCGGTGTGTTGGGGGTTGCCGCGCATGCATGTGTGTGTGAAGTCAACACATTCCCCACATTCCAGCACTTCCCAAAGAGGCACCGAAATATTAACCACTACACGAAACTCAGAAACTCGGCCTCATCCTACTGCAGGGGTTCTCCTGCTCTTTAACTTGACTGCCCTTCCTTCTGACTTTGCACCCTGGCTGTAGTTTCAACAGCAGTTTTTTCCCTTCTTTTTAAAAAAATTCCACCCACAAGATGACCATGCAGTTACTTCTGGCTGAATCACGCAGACAGCACAATGGCTCCACATATTTATGTCTGGTTGAGACTGATCCTTCTCAACTGGTAATACAACAAAATCTGACCTCGCCCAAGAAGGTTTAACTGATTGCATGTGTGCAATGCATTAATTGAATGCACGCCCTCATGACACGAGAGCCTCTGAAGAACTGCTCACCAGCTGGCTACACTGACTGGAAAATATACACGATGGTCATCATAATTGTATTTATATTGTTGATAGCTTCTTTTCTTTTTCTTTTTTCTTTTTTTGCAAAGCTGCTTCACTAATGTATAATCAAACACTTTTTGATTTAAGCCATCCCGTGGAACTTTGCACCCTGGCCTGATATTGGTTAATCTGTGATTTTTTTCCCCTTTAATTAATTGTTTAACTTTTAAAGGATAAGAAACAATGTGTACTAGAAAGAAAGAAAGAAAGAAAGAAAGAAAGAATATATTCCAAATTATACAAACTCTGAAAATATCCTCATAACACACAGGATGTGTACAGCTTGCCTGATATAGATACTTATATGAAATTTATATGAAAGGGTACACAGCACAGCAGTCATGTAGAGATGTAAGTGTGCGTAGGAAACACCTGAACACTCTGTGTTTGTTACCTGAAATGAAAATGCCGTTTGGCCCGGGAAAAAGGAGAGAGGGTTCTTTTGAGAACCAGTGAAGGACCCAGCAGTCAAATAATACCCACTTACCCTCCTCTTCCTCCTGCTCCTCTAACTCCATGGCTCCTGGTCTTAAAGCCAGAGCAAAAAATGTTCACAGTAAGGAATCATTACCATAGAAACTCTGTTTGCATTTCCCAGTGAGCAATTCCAGGACCTCTGGCTTTTTAGCTGGAATCCAGACATTCATTTCAATGGGCAGTGCTGTCTGGAAAAGCTATTGTCCGTGTGGGGCACCTTACTGAAAGACATTCTAGGTGCATTTCCGTTTAAAGTGAAAAGTCAGACAAAAGGAGCCTTGGCCATGAACTGGATGTCATCTCAACAGGCTTGGCTCACAGGCTGCATCAGCTGGTGCTGCACAGCTACAAGTTCCAATATTCCGATTCTTTGTGTTTTATTTAGAGGTGATGAAAATGAAAGGCTTTCATTTAAATGTGGTGCCTGAGCAGAGTTGTGCACGTCATTCAAAATTAGCGTGGTTGGAGAGCGCGACTTTATGCTGCGTGCCCCGTCACAGGGTTGTATTCAGGTTTGTCTTCAGTCGTCTCTCCCATACTAGACTGCTGCGCTGGAACAAAGGGGCCTTTCACATCGACCTTGACACACAGCCACCCCATCACCACAGGAACCAGTGCAGAGGAATCCACCCCAACTCTCTGATATCAATCTCTCTGTACCCCTGGCAGAGAGTCTCAGCTCAAAGCTGAGGTGAAGAAGCTAATGCACATCGTATGACTGCATTTTCATTCCAATGGAGAATCAGGTGAAAATGAAACTCTTTAACAGCTTTGTGAATATTGTTTGAGCTACTTTGACCCACCAGGTTTCTTTAAAATTGCAGCATTTAGGCTTAGAGCACTATTGTGTCCCTAAATTAGGTTCATTATGGCCAAAATGATTGAATATTATCAATGAGTATTATTTTCTAATAATTTGGTTTATAACATTTTTTTAAAGATTAGATATTGATACACTTCTTAAATAAAAGAGGTCTTTACTTTTTTGTTTTCTCAAATGTTGCTTTGCTTTTCATTCCTTTGTGTTTTGTATTTGTACCTACAGGCCACCATAGTTTTATCTAAAATATAAAATTAGAAATAAAAGCTCAAGTTAGTCAAAGTCAAAGCAGTTAAATAATTATCTTCCGATTACTAATACTTTTGTCTAAAATCTGCCACAACACCCACACACACACACACACACACAGCTTTGCACATCTGTATACATGAAGAGTATGCAAACATCACACATGTAAGCATGCACATGGGAATAAAAGTTTTTATTCTTCTCAGTGACAAAAAAAACAAAAAAAACAAAAAAAAAACAAAAAAAAAACTTTTTGGTTTCTTTTTTTTTTTTAAACAATTGTACAACCTGAAAAAAAATAACTCAGGTTTTAAACTGCAATACGTTTTTAAACAAAATAAGAGTCTTTCATTTTATACATCTGTCATAGGAAATAAATTCAGAACTGTACATCACGTTTTTTTTGTTTTTGTTTTGATTTTGAACAAAGCACACAGAGCTTCAAAATGTACAATATTCATTCACATTTTATACACATAAAAACCAAATGGGGTCTGCTACATTTAAAAGTTTGCGATTCCTCGTGCGTGAGAAAGGCGGTCTGAACACATTCCACGTTGCATCACCGGCGTTCGGCTAGCACGCTGCTTGGCAACATCCAGCAGCTCCAGCCATTGTCTCCAAAGAGTCACGGCGCAGCAGGAGAGGAGAGGGGCTCTGGGCCACTGGGCCAGTCTCCTCAGTTACTGAGGGCTTGTTCCATCTCCAAATGTGGGCAGATGACCTGCTCAGTTAGTGTCCACGTGACAGGGGTTGGTGCCCTGCTGCTGTGCCTCATGATACAACCGCAGGAAGTCTTTGTAGCGTGGTGCGCAGCCCATCCAGGCTTCCCCAAACCTCACGGCCCCAGTGAACAAAAACTCCCCCTCACCGGACCTCACCCCACACTGAAGGGGCATTTTGATACGGCCAGTCCAGCTCCGTACCCTGACACCCCCAGATACAAAGACCTGGGTTTTCTGTCTGTAAAGGCGACTGATCTCCACAGTGACAGATGAGTGCTCCTCCTCCTGATCCACCTTCCTAATGCTGCCTCGTGCCACTGGAAAAACCAAGCAGGAAGATGGGATTTAGAGACTGGTAACAGCAATATTTCAAACTGTGTGTTTGTATTGGACATCGACGCCAACCATGCAGCAGCAGGAAGCAGGAAGCCTATAATTCTTCAAAACAGCACTTACCAAAGTCACTTGTGCAGACAGCTAGAAGCACTTCAGTGTCACTGCAGGGCTGACAGGACGCTATGTGGAAATAAAGAAAGAGGGTGGATGAGTTCAGAGAAAAATGGTGTGCAAATAAAATTAAAAAATGCATGTGGCGTGATAAAAATCGTGTTAACAGGCCCACAGACTTCCAGTAAACACACATCTGTGGCTGTGTTTGAGTAAGTGTTCCTCACATACAGACAATTAGGGTCACAGTCATTTCCATCCTGACAAATGAATATTTATTTAGAAATGAGAGACCAGGATTCAGCTGAGCTCAGAGTTATACACCAGACAGAGGCACGCTGCTGATAGTAAGCACAACTCAAAAAGCTAAGAGTGTGTGTGTGTGTGTGTGTGCGTGTGTGTGTGTGTGTGTGTGTGTGTGTGTGTGTGTGCGCGCGCGCATGTCTAATGCTCCTGGGAGCTGTTCAGTCAGCTTCCCTTGCCAAAACAGGAACCCCTTAACACCCCATGACAAACAAGGACCAGATGACGGGTATAAGAACAGCAAAACTAGTAGAGGTTACATCTGACCTCTCACAGCACTCCAGCAGGCCTACTTAGACTGCAACTATAACATCAAGGGGGGCCCACATTCAGAAGAAGCAAACAGAGGATAGATTTTGCCGGTTTCGTGCACATCTTGCATTACACAGGCACAGGGCAATTAAAGTGCAGGTAATTTAGTTTCCAAAAAGAAAATGTGAATTAAATACAATAGCCCACATCAATTATTTAAAAGTCTGCTCCAGGCACCATTTCACCTTTGATTGGGGTCTGCATAGCAGCAACTCAGCCTGCCCCCTCGTCCAGACTGTTTTATAGCAGTAGAAAGGGCCCTTAATGAGAGCAGTCAACTCCGTGATTAGTTGACTCAGGTGGTCCTGTGGCTGTCCTAACCAGAATGCCTTTATTAACCCCTAGACCTGCTTTGGTTTTCCTTAGTAGTACTCTGAAGCAGGTGGGGGTAGGAGGAGGAGTGGGAGCAAAAAGAGGACTGTCTAGTCAGCAGTGGGTTGAGGGTGAGGAAGGAGCAGTCGTCTGACCACAAAATAAGTGGAAGAATGTTTAAAAAATGTTAACTCAGGTGGGCCCGGTGCACTGGAAAGCACCCTAATTTGCACAACCAGTCATAAAACTGAGCATAAATATTAATTTGGTGTGTGCAATACATCTAATAAGACTTCTTGCCAAAGCGGTGATGTTCACCCTTGGTCATATTTAGGAGCGCAGCTTAACCTTATTTTTAGCTTTTAGCTGGATTGTCTGATGATGGGTGTACAGAGGTGAGGGATCTTTGAGGTCAGCTAGTGTAGCAACACAAGGCACTGCGACATCACTAAAGAGGGCTCAAGGGTCAAACAGCCACAAGCTTGGATGGCTTAGTAGCAGCTGGAGAGCCAAGACTTCAGAGAGGCCAACCTCACCCAGAGCAGAGGTTGGTTTTTTTTTTATGTTTTTCTCCAAGGAAGTCAAACATGAAATAGAACCGCAGGAATGGGCTGAGAACCGAGTCAGCATCTCTTTCTGGCCCTCTGCACATGCAGCGCCACTCTGATCAGAACCACTTCACAGGAGCACAGAGGGATGAGGGATGGGAGGAGTGGCAAAGGAAGGAGTGGAGGGGCACATTAGAGTGTCCCTGAAACATCTGGGACCAGATGCATTCCACTGTAATGGAGCACAACTTGCTAATACCGCTCAGCAGAGACGAAACCCACTTCAAACAACTGGGGGGGGGGGGGGGGGGGGGGGGGGGGGGAAACGAAAAGGAAAAATACGAGAATGATAAATAGGCAAGAAAGAAAATTAAGAAGTAGGAAATAGTGAGACTGAGGACAGGAAAAGGGAGAATAAGTCAAGCGAGCTGAAAGGGAGGTTAAGGGAGTGACAGCAAGGGAAATACAAGCCTATATGGTCCTAGAAGTTCCTCCCAACATCTGGTTGGAGATACATTCCAATTTGATGGTGAGCAACTCAATGGAAAGGAAAGGAAGAAACATGAAAAAGAAGGAGGAGCAGCAGCAATCAATCTGTGACTCCAGGCTTCAGATGACACGAGACCAATGTCTTTGTGAATCATCCCAGTGCTATCTCAGGCCACATTACAGCAGCAGATTATACTACAGAGCTGAGCCGAGCGAGCTAATGCGGTCAAAACAACTCCTACTCTACGTTTAACCCTCTCTCTGTCTGTTTCTGTCTGCTGTGCCAGATAATGACGCAGGATGTGAATATGTGAACCAAGAGAGCCGTAAAAACAGATGTGGGCCTGATACTGCTCATATTTTGCTTTAGGTGGAAGAGAAGGGAAAAAAAACATAGCTGCACAGCTTGAAAATGTGCAGGTTTGGCAGGTACGCAGTGTGAAAATACACGGCTGTTTTTCCATTGGAGGCCCTCTGTTTGACTGTGCCCCTCCACACACAAGCCAGGCAAAAAAGAAGAAAAAAGAAAACAATAGAAGCTTACAGTGCAACGTTCAAGTCAAATCCAGTCAGAATGTTTGTAAAATGAGCTGAGAGGTGAACGTTTTATCCCGAAAAACTAAAGTTTAAAAGCCGATTTTGACCTTTTAATCCTCACGGTGAAAATATGAGTTTGACAAGAACCCCCACCCCCCAAAAAAAATCCTTAATGTAAACACAATGCTACTAGAAAAAAAAAGTCTTTGGATGTAGTATTTGCAGTGTGCTGGAGCAAATGTTAAGTTTCCTACTATTAGAGTCCAACCTAATAAAAGTTTCCACCAGTAGATGGCTGCATTTAGTGCTCGGTGTGCACCACAGGGGCAGAGCACAAAGGCACTCAGTTCTAGAGGGAATCTAAAGTAAGGCCTTTATAGGAGCTACACAGATCAAAGAAGCAGCAGTTTTCAGGGGTATCACTAAAGATGTCAAAGATGCATCTTACCAACGAGCAAGTGCGGCCCCGCCTTGTGCCTGTCGCTGACCAGCTCGTACTGGAACGCCGTAATCCGCCGACTGATGTCCATGTGGGGGACAGCCTCAATAAAGAGGGCCCCTTCCTGAATGCCGAAGCAGTGCACCTTGCCCTGAGCCTGGTCCTGCTCAGGCAGCAGTAACCTCAGCTTGCCGTTGCGGTCCAGGTAGATGTTGGTGCCGCTGGACTCGGCGGAGGGTTTAATGCAGACAGAGAGCCGAGCGGCGGCGGGAGAGACCATGTTGGGTCGGAGGTTGACGATGATGGCCCCTGTGGGATAAAGCCATTCCAGAGAGCCTTGGGAGCAACGTAGGTACACCTGCTCCACATCCCTGGTGTGGCCTTCATGGGTCAGACCGCTGGATAAAGAAAAGAAAAAGGCACAACATATGAAACAAGCTGCAATAAAAGTGGCATTTCTCTGGAAAGCTTTAATTTTTTTCAACCCCCCTTTACCCAAATAAAGAATAAAGAGACTTATTCACTAATCTAAAAATGATTTTGGGGGCATTTATAGCCTGAATTAACTGACCAAGTTGAAGACCTCTGGCAGACCCAAAGGACATTAAACCACATTCCTCCTGAAGCATTATTAAGGCCGTGCGCAAGACTGGCTGCATGACCAGTCACGAGCCGGAGCAGCCAAAATGACCTCAGCTCCCAACACACACTCCCCGTACCGCATTGTTCCGCCCAGCGCTTTGGCAAAACGCATCACTGGCAAGCTGCCTTTGGGAAGGGTTTGGAGGCAGAAATGGATGAATGGAGGGACACAGGGGCTTCTGGGCAGACAACAGCAGCAACAGTAGCTGGGACTGCAGCATGCAAGTGCAAATGCAGGTCACGCACCGAACCTCCCCTTGCTTTCAAGCAACCAAAGAGACTGGAAGAGACTTGTCCGGGCAGCACTTCGGCCTCTGGCGCCAGCATGACCAAATGACTCCCTCCAGAACTTAATGCCTGGTCGGGATTTGAAAACTCCGGCTCTGTCAGTCATTCTGTGGCAAAGCCTGAGGCAGGAAGCCATCAGCAGTCTACCAGCATACACATGCCAAGCTAGCGGTTTGACTCCGGAGGAGAAACGCCCAGTTTCCTGAAAATGAGATGCTGAAATTCAAAATTTGCCATAGATCTCAAAAGGAACCCGCAGCACATGCTGAGCATATGCCTCTGCAGCCCCATAACCAGGCTCTCCTCAGCATGCCTCTAATTAAGTCCTTTCTAACTTCATCACTTCTGCAGGCAATTAAAGGAGATTAGTCAAGAGTCTGCCTAATGAACAACAGATTATTGGTGGAAAGCTCAAAAGTATGGGCAGCCCCTCCTGACTGCAGGATGATGAAAAACAACAACAACAAAAAAAAAAAAAAACACTTATTTAAGGCGCAGTTCTGAACTGCAAAACAGATTTCAGCAGATGTTTGATGGGAGGTGAAACTTTCCAGTGAATGCTTCATTTCCTGACGTTTATCAATCATACATCTCTGTGTGGCTACCTTTAATACTTTGAGCCTATGAGTGTGTGCATATGTCCCACACACACACACTTTCTTTAGGGGAAGGGAGGGGGGGAATAAAACATAAGTAAAAAAGATAAATAAATAAAATAAAAAGGCGATTTGTGTGTGGGATGTCATAAACATGTTATTTTCGTATTCCAACGTCCTCCCATCATGTTATTAAAATCTTTGGTTGAACCATCGTGTCATTCATACGTCCAAAACAACCCCAAACACACGTGTCTCTGACATTACTACATTTTTCACACACAAAAAATTACGGTAGTTTCTTAACTTATATCAAAAACTACACAAATCTTTTGTTTCCTACAGCCACCATAGGGGCTAGCTTTGTTTTAATTTATGGTCTAACCCTGCCGCCTGCTTCCCACATCACCGCGGCGACTTGAGTTTCAGTCACAGTCATTTCAGGTCGCCACCAGCAGCTTTCATGTTTGCTCACATCCTCGCTTTTTCTTATTTAGCAGTTTAGTTTGACGTTCAAAATACATTCAGTTAAAAGGGGGGGGGGGGGAAGTCTGTAGACCTCACCTGCCCTTCCAGCTGCACTGGTCGCTTGAGTATTGGCAGAAAGAAATCCTAAAGAGAAGGAAAAGCGGCAGCAAGGAGGCCAGCATCGGGGTGAGCATGTTTATCTCGCCTCACTTAGCCTCCTCTTGAGTGAAACTACGATAAAGTCCACTGCCGTCTCTCCAGCTGCATAGCGTTTCCATGTGCCACGGTCCGCTCCGTGCGCTCCCCGGGGTTTCTTCTTTTATTCTCGAAAAGTTCAGGGGATTAAAAGCGCTTTCCCCATCAAACACACACACTCACTCAGTGGCTCCGCGCAGCGCTGACAGCCCTCCGTTAAATGTGGAGTGAGTTCAGCTCCGAGTCTGCCTCAGCAGCCCTGATTGCGCTCTACGTCACACCCGAGCGCTCTGTGTATGCTGCGTTCAGGGGCCTCATCTCAGACTCCGATTTTAGAAGTTCGAAATTTTGCGGGTTTGTGTCCTTCCAAATATTAAAGTTGGTTGAATTTTAGAACGTTATCTGTTGTAAATGCGCCATAATGATATATGGTATATCAAATGATTGATCTTCAGCTGGCATAGCTGAAGAGGGGTTATTTGTGACAGAAGCATAGCAGCAAGAGTGGAGAGGAGACCTGCTGTCATGTGTGGTTTGGAGACGGTGGCACTTACAAGAAGTCAGGAGGCCAAGTTGGATGTGGATCTGGGATAGTTTGGACATGGTCATAGGAGGTTCGTGGATGTAGTGAAGGAGGATATGCAGAGGATTGTTATGAGAGAGGAGAATGCTAAGAAAGGGCGAGATGGGGGCAGACGATTTGTTGTGGTGACCCCTCAAGGAAGCAGCTGAAAAAAATAGCTATGCCACATTTAGATTAATAGAAGTTAATTACATCACCAGGAGATTTTTTTTAACAGGTTGGGTTGTAGTCAGTTGTCTAAACACAGATCATTTTCTCCGAGGGGAGACAATCCTATTCTGTGACTGAAAACACCAGAATGTTTTAAAGAATAAGTATATGGCTAATATCGAATTCTTGATATGATTGCTGATTGGAGTTAAGGTAACTTGCTTAAAACTGGTTAATATAATCATGTCAAACAATCCCCAATATCCCTGTTATTTTCTGTGACTGTTTTCTGGTTAGTTGCTCGACTCATGTAAAAGTTCCGACAGCACTTGAAAGTTGCATAAAACTTGTGTAGAAACCACAGCAGCTCCGCAGTTGCAACACTTTGACATTCGTTGAATATTTCAACAGAATAAACTTTATTTATTTTTGTAAGAAATCAGTCTATAAGAGGTCTTTTATATCCCTCATATAAAGTGTTTTATAGTTCTGTGGGTGTCTGTCTCTATGAACAGAAATACTATTGTTTCCCGATGCTGGAGCCGCAAAGATCCCTGTCAAATAATGAGATCTTAGTGCAATGAGGGTAAAGAGGTAAGGAAGTAAAGTGGCAGGTATTCCTGGCAGTGTCCTTTCAAAGGAAAGGTGCATAGACTCAATTACCTAAAAGTGGTATGTTGGCAATACTGACATGCTGGTGAAACTCTAGTATTATAATGGTTTAAAAAAAAATCCCCATAGTCCCTCTTTGTAAGTCAAATTAAGTTTAGCCAGTTGCATTCTTGCCTTTAGCTTTGCCATATACTTTTATAGCAACCATCAATTGTACATTATACTGAGATCTGAGGGCTAAAAAAGGGCTGACTATCAGCTGTGGTCTCATGGTTTGACTGGAGCTCTGCAGACATCTGCAAGTACTGGCCACATGAAGGAGTTAATTAATCAAAGTCAAGTACTGGTCAAGTAAAAACAAATTTGCATGTTTCTTTATGGGAAGTAATGATGGTATTATCCATTATGTCTGTTAATAATGTCACAGGGGCTCTGCGATTTAAATTTATCCTGTAATAGTTTTCTTTTCCCCCTCTTTCAGATGAGAGGGATTCTGGAAGGGGAGAGTGGGGAGACCATGGCAAAGACCTCACCACCATGTTTGTGTTCTTGGTGCCTTTTTAAACATCCATTCATCAATCTTTTTCCATTTATTCAATTAAGGGGGATTAGCTGAAGTTGCTGCTGCAGGGCTGTCTTTTGAAACATCTTTATTTAAATTATCTGACAAATCATGTGACTTGCTGCGTGTTTAATCCCACTAATGTGTGAAGTTTGTGCTTTGTACTGACAGTAGCTACAGCCATCATTAATATAAAGTCTCTGGCCCCAGACAGCTCTCAGGGACTTCAGATCTATTTTGTCTGTTGATTTGTGACTTGTAACATCATAGTTTACACATAGCTCTGTTTGCGAGTACAACAAGAGGAACTTTACGATCTTCGGGGTTGGTTACAGCATCAGTAAACATAAACTTTTCATTGCTCTAGTAATGGATCCTACGCAACGACTTCTTATGAAAAAGTTGTTTTGTATCTGGAAGCCATTTGGCATGGGAAAGAAACCTGTCTGACAAGGAAAACCAGCGCAGTTTGTAACTGCTATTTTTTTCCTTTCTGCTTTCTTGGGATTTTAAATTGGTTGTGGTTGCGGTGATGATTGACACCTCTGCGTTTCTGACCTGACATGCAGGGTGCATGTCCTAGCTTGGGCAACTCAGAATCCCCTGCAAACCTCAGAAGGATGTGCTGATGAGCGGTTAATAGGACGAGAGTGTAAAGTTGCTGTAACAATAAGGAAAACACAAATCCACAGCCTTGTTCCAGGCATTGTGCAACTTTTTTTGTTTTGCTTGTGTAGTAAGGATGAGAAGCCTGGCTGGTGTGTGTGTGTGCGCGCGCGCGCGTGTGTATGATCTGCTTTTTGTGTTATCTTTGCCACTGCACTTCTCAATGAGGTAACAGAAACACAAGACGTGCCCAGGCAAGACATCTGAGGATCAATCATAATAGCAGCTGCACTGATACATCACAGACACACAGTGTAATTACAAATAATGACCTTGCTTAAATTTAATTAGTGCGTTAAACCTAATTTGTACTAGTCTTTTAAGTATATGCCCTCACACTGAGTTATCACGTGCTACATGTTTCATTTAATGAGAAAGGAAGAGCTCTGCTGTGGTGAGTGTAACATCTATCCGTTGAGCAGTGTTGTGGTTATTACAGTCATTACGTTTGTGTTGTGTTTAAACTCTGGTTCTTGAGAATGTGTGATGTGGTTTCCACTGTTTGTGCAGCAGAGATCAGTGCTAAGGTTTAGCTCGCAACAGACCCCCAGTGGTCCTGTAGTTGTAAGGTTTGTGGAGGACAGAGATCCAAAAACGGGGATTTTAATCACTGGACTCCTGTCTCTCATATCTGTCTTTTTTATTTAAGTGAGACATTATGACATTGCCGCACATTATTAGGCACAATTCATTAGTACCGGTTTGATAGCACAGATTTAACAAATTGCTGGAAACTTTCCTCAGATGGTCCATTTTGATATAACAGCGTCACACAGTTGCCCCAGATTTGATTCTACCACATCCCAAAGGTGCTCTCTTATAGATTGGCATATGTTGACTGTGGAGGACATTTGAGTCATTGTCATCCTAAAGAAACAAGTTTGAAATGATTCGAGCTTGGTGACATGGCTTGTTATCCTGCTGGAAGCTGCCATCTGATGATGTATACACTGTGGTCATATAGGGATGGACATCAGCAGCAGCAATACTCATGTAGTCTGTGGTGTTTAAACAATGCTCAGGCCCTTAACCGTTGATAAATGCAGGATTGATTTATCCTTTCTTGTAGTTTGTGCCAAATTCTGAATGTTGCAGCAGAAATCGACACTCATCAGACCAGGCGCTGTTGTTCCAGTCTTCCCTGAGCCAACTTTGGCGAGCTTGTGTGAATTGTGGCTTCAGTGTTCTGTTTTTTAGCTGACAGCAGTAGCACCCAGTGTGGTGTAGCCCGTCTGCTTCGAGGATCAATGTGTTCTGCATTCAGAAATGCTCTTCTGGACACCTTGGTTGTTACGAGTGGTTATTTGAGTTATTGCTCTCCTCTCTGTCATCAACAGGGCATTTTTAACCCAGAGAATTGCCCTTCACTGTATAGTGTCTCTTTTCTGGAGTATGCTCCGTAAACCCTATAGATGCTTGTGTCACAAAATATCAGCAGTTTGTGAAATGCCAGTCCATCTGGCACCAACAAATTAAATTACCTTCCCCATTCTGATGTTTGAACGTCAGTCCCTCATCATAACCATACTTAAATGCACTGAGTTCCTGTCATGTGATTGGCTCATATTTCCACGCCACAAATTTTTGAACAAGTGTGGTCAATGAGTAATTGTGCATGCTGGTTCCAGTTTACCAATAACAGGCCACTTTCAAAACTACATCATCGTTTGTATGAGCATTTACACATGTTTGAAACAATAAAATTATATGAAGCTGCAGCCATACCTACCTGGCAGTCAGGTTAGACTGACTAAGTGTTAAAGAAGGGATTTATCCTATTATTGCCTTCAGCTTGTTATTGCAGTTGCTTGCTCTTTTGCTGCCAGTGTTTGTTATTTTCTCTTCGGCCACAGAATCAAGGAAGCAGGCTTAGCTCTCACTCTCCACCTGTCAGAAGTCTCAGTAGTGCTGGTGGTGTTGGGGGGAGGCAAATCATGAGTCTGAAAAACAAAAAAGCTAATCATACGGTGTGCTCTTACCGTTGTTTTTTAGACTGAAACTTGGCAGAGAAGCCCTGATGTTCAACAGAGAGGCACTGAAGTGGATCGTAAATTAAAGGATTAAGTGAGTTTGGTAAATATGTGTTATATAGCCTGGGATAGTGAGCTAGAGAATCAGTGGAGTTTCGGGAGTTAGTCGGGGGAGTTTTGCGGGGGAAGGGTTTGGTTTTTTTGTCAAGCCTGTTGTCCCAAACTCTTGCTGAACATGGCTTATTCCTTTAGGTAGCCTCCAGGTGAAAAAGCAGTCATAAAGTAGATTAGGCTGCTGACAGGATGTGATTTATATATGTGTGTGTGTGTGTGTGTGTGTGTGTGTGTGTGTGTGTGTGTGTGTGTGTGTGTGTGTGTGTGTGTCCTATTCAACTCTTAGTTTGTCTTTAATGGTTTCACTTTGGTAAAGCAAGAAATCAGACTTGTCTGCAATAAACTAACTCTCTAACAGTTGTTAAGAGAACCATTTTTTTAGTAAGTACGGAGGATGATGAATAAACTTATTGTTCACTGTGCTGCAAAAACTAAAACCTCCTAAACAGACCTATTGTTGTCTGTGGCATTTTCCTCTCTGGGTTTATTTATCTGAAGTTTGTCTGGAGTTCATTTTCAACAGACTTCCCCTGAGTGTTAAACCAGTTTGATGAACACACTGTTGCTCTTTTTCCAAGCTAGTCTCAACCTGTTTTATTGAGGCTACTATCTTAGCCAGACACACGGTAAACCGCAGTCACATAGCCATGTCCGATATCTTGTGGTATGCGCAAGCAGATTGGAAGGCGCTGATAGCATCAACAGGCCGTCTGCCTGTCATCATCCTTCTCTGGCTGTCTTCCAGATTGTCACATTCCTCTCAGTAAACAGGAACCCTGTCATTTTGAAGTACCGGTCATATCTGAGGACTGACATGGTGTTTGTCTC
Organism: Maylandia zebra; assembly: GCF_041146795.1. NCBI lineage: Eukaryota > Metazoa > Chordata > Actinopteri > Cichliformes > Cichlidae > Maylandia > Maylandia zebra. The sequence continues at coordinate 25,044,233 of NC_135170.1, forward strand.
TCTACCAACACCTTACATCATTTTGTCAGTCCTAATAACTTCCTTCAATGATGTTGTTCTTCCCCACAGTGCAGTTCCCACATGTCATCAGCACTAGTCAGTGGTTGAACTGTCGATGGTAAAATCCAGTCGGTGTGAGAGCGTGTGGGAGGGTAGTGACATATTTGAAGTATGCAGCAACTGGAGCATCTCACTCAAAATTCAAAAAAAGTTTTGCAAGGCAGCGCAGACAAAGCCATGCTTTTGATTCACTCCCAATGATGATGTATAGGTCATGTGTATGTGCTTGAGGGGGAAATAGAGGGAAGAGAAAAGCAGGGAAAAGGCTCAACACAGTGACATTGTCAAGTCCATGCAAATCAGCCAGTGATGCCTCCAAGCTGTTCTCATCACTTTCAGCTGTCAGCACCTTTATAATCTCTGCAGCACAGAGAGACCTGAGCAACCACAGCACTGAGGGTGCATAAGAAGATTGCGGGGGACATTCTTGTAAAAGTAGCAGCACAGACAAAGGGGAATTTAACTCTTCTCTCTTCAGATTTCACAGAAATCAAATATGGATGAGTCCTAAGTGTGCAGTCAGCCATTTTACAGCCAAGTTTGGCAATGAAACCCCAGAATCCACTGTATAAGTGTATGTTTAAACCACCTTTTCTCCATCACAGGCAAGACGACTTCCGCTCACCAGATTAGCCTCAGTGATCGGATTCTCATGGCTTCCTCTGGCCCACAACCCTCCTTCTTCTTCGTGGCCCTGTGGCATGAGAGCTTCCTTGATGGGTGCGCTCATTCTTCGATTTGCATGATCAGTCCAGGATGCTGGGCACAAAAAGCTTCAGCCTTTAGGCTCGCTGATGCTAGGTGACAGCCATGATAGACTCAGGAACTGTGGGGGTGGGAGGGAAGAAGCAAGATCGCCTTCTTTTGTAATTCCTAAGTTCTCTGGCTCACACAAGGAGATCGGCTCTTTCTGTCTATACCCGCATACTCTGGCATCGTTCCTGGGCAGCACCTAATCCTTAAGTCTCTTGGAGTCTCTGCAGCACATTCTAAGATTGGAGTAATATTGATTTCATAAAGGCCAGTACAGCAAAACAGATTTTTTTTTATTGGAATTTTAACATCACGTCTGCTTTGTGCAGTCAGAGATGCAGCGATCTGACAGTGCAGATGCGGTTTAGTGAAACTCCCTGGGTATTGTCGATTGATGGTTGTTGAAGTTATGTTTTTGGTTTAGGCTTTCTTTTTTATACTTAGAGAATGCGATCTTTGAGGAGATGCATCCTGGCTTTTGCCATGTGGTTTAGGGTGAAAAGTGAACAAAGACAACTTAACCATGCACACACTTGCTGATTTACTTTTTGAAGCCGTGTATAAACAAAAGAAAGCCAGCTACAGCTACAGTGATGAAAATGATTAGGTACAGTTACTAAAGTACTGCAAATGACCTAACACTAGAGACATATAATGTAGTTCTTACTGTTACACGTGCATTTGACAGCTTTATTTACTTTAGCATTTACACACAGGCGCCACAGCCCTGAATTTCTCCAGATGTCACCCTACAGAGGTGCACGTGAGAACACAAACCCCTACACTGAATGGGCTCTAACCTGCCAGCCTCCTGGTCCAGAGTGTGTGTAATGTCCAACTGCCCCTATGTGAGAACAGTACAGATACATGTTAGGTAAAGTCACTGCAAGCAAGGGGGCATCCTGCCTCCTGTAGGTTCAATCCAAGCAGCAACCTTGCCTAAACTAAATGCTATAGGTACTTTCTTCAATTACTATAAAGAGTGACTGTGTCAAAATGGCTTTGATGGCTACATAAACATGAAAGTTCTAATAATAATAATGGATTGCATTTATATAGCGCTTTTCGAGACCCTCAAAGTACTTTACAATTCCACTATTCATTCACTCTCACACACTGGTAGAGGCAAGCTACAGTTGTAGCCACAGCTGCCCTGGGGCAGACTGACAGAAGCGAGGCTGCCATATCGCACCGTCGGCCCCTCTGGCCATCACCAGTAGGCGGTAGGTGAAGTGTCTTGCCCAAGGACGCAACGACCGAGACTGTCCGAGACGGGGCTCGAACAGGTAACCTTCCGATTAAAAGACGAACAGCCAACTCTTGAGCCACGATCGCCCGTTATCCAGAGCTGTAGCTGCTGGTCGGTTATGCTAAGACCGGTTAGCATAACCAGAAGATGTGTCATCATCAGCGGATGAGTGTAGAATACATATTGACTAACAGCCAATCAAGACGTCCTGTCATGGGTAAAATACAAAAGCATAAGCTGGATTCCCTTGTTGGGTGTTACAGCAAGTTCACATGAGTAGTCCACTTCATAACCTGTAATCAATCTTAATTTCACTAACAGCGTATTAAAACGGTAGACTGTGTATGTTGGTGGTTAGTTAAGTCCCATCTTTAAGCCTCAGGTTCAACAGTTTATGAGTATCTTGGTGTTCTGAAACTGGATGTGATGAGTGAGGGACAGGTCTGATTAAAACCGAGGTATACTTTATGCTCATACAGGGTCACACAATCTCAGAATTTACGCAATATATCATGTTTTATTCAGTAAGATTTGATGGTAGCACCTGAGACTATGAACTCATCATGGAAGTATTACCAAAGGTCACAAATCAAGTGAAGAACTGGGTCATTTAATCTTTAGCTTCACTTTTTAGATCCGACAACATGTCCATCTTTTGTAACAGTCTATGAGAACTTTTTGTTGCATTTGTGTCTTTCAATCGCTTCCATGGCCCAGGTGTGTAAAATCAAATACATACGCACGCAGAGCTCACTTTCAGGACCTCAGTGAATTCAAGAATGATGCCATGATGGGATGCCACCTAAGCAACAAGTCCAGTTGTGAAATTTCCTCGCTACTAAATATTCCACAGTCAACTGTTTGTGGAACTATAAAAAAGCGGAAGTAAAAATGGAAGTGTTTGGGAACGTCAGCAAGTCATCCATGAAATGGTAGACCTCTGTGCATAGTGCAAAGTCCGCAGAGGTCGCCAGCTTTCTGCTCAGTCAGTCCGTTCCAAACTTCATGTGGCCTTTAGATTATCTCAACAATAGTCCATAGAGAGCTTCATGAAATGGGTTCCCATGGCTGAGCAGCTGCATCCAAGCCTTGCATCACCAAGTGCAGTGGTGTAAAACATGCCGCCACTGGACTCTAGAGCAGTGGAGATGTGTTCTCTGGAGTAACGACTTATGCTTCTCTGTCTGGCAATCCGATGGATGAGTGTGGGTTTGGTGGTTGCCAGGAGAGCGGTACTTGTCTGACTGTGCCAAGCGTAAAGTTTGGTGAAGGGGGGGATTATGGTGTGGGGTTGTTTTTCAGGAGTTGGGCACGGCCCCTTAGTTCTTAGCATGCCAAGACATTTTGGACAATTTCATGCTCCCAACTTTGTGGGAACAGTTTGGGGATGGCCTCTTTCTGTTTCAACATGACAGCGCACCAGTGCACAAAAAAGGCCCATAAGGACACAGATGAGCGTGTTTGGTGTGAACTTGACTGGCTTGCACAATGTCCTGACCTCCACCTGATAAAACACCTTTGAGATGAATTAGAGCAGAGACTGTGTGCCGGGCCTTCTTGTCTAATATCAGCGTCTGACCTCACAAATGTGCTTCTGGAAGAATGTTCAAAAAGTCCCATAAACACACTCGTTGTTGAAAGCCTTCGCAGAAGAGTTGAAGCAGTTATAGCTGCAAAAGGTGGACAGATACCAAAGCCTAGGGATTAAGAATTAAGTGTCACTCATATGTGTGTGAAAGCAGATGAGCGAATACTTTTGACAGTATAGTGTATCTAATGAAAGTTGCACTTCACCAGTACTTACACATTGCATATTTTTTTTACAGTCAGCATCTCTTTTAGACTCTAATAAGTGTGTGTATGTGTGTGTGTGTAGGGGGTGGGGGTGGGGGAGCCAGTTGTTGATGCTGAAGTGGCAAATTTTCCTGTATGTGTTCCTGACATGCACACAAATCTGCATTCGTAGAACAGACAACTGAAAAGCTCCTTCTCTGCAGAAAGAACTGTGACCAACTAACATCTCCCATCACAGGGTAGATTTTCTAAAGTCTTAAAACAAAATAAGTAGGAAGTGCGTTTCCTCTCAGACCACTTTAGTTACATTATGCTGAAAGGTTATAATGGAAATTTTTTTTTGCCCCAAAACCACAAAAACTGCCTTCCTACCCCCGGCTTTAAGCGAAGGATCTGAATTTCTTCCACCGCTACACAGCCCACGCTGCCGTCCAATAGGCCTAGCTCTTTCAGGACAATTATGATCACATAACAAGCTTGTGAATTTACAAAGGGAAGGAGACTGAGAAGGGGAAATGTAGAAGAGGAGAACAGTTAGTCTATTGTGTTTATCCACATGCACAGTTATATACAGTATTAGCACATGGTTTGCCTGGAGAAAGAGCCATCAAGCTGTAGAACAAAACAATCAGTCAAGTGTTGGGATAAACTAAGTATGACAGCTCCTAATGGAAACTCTTGTCGACTTGTTCTTTTTCTTCGTTGCCATCGGAACAAAAGCTGGAATTTCAGAAAGAGAGGAGTTCAGACAGCGGCGTGGTCAACTATGAAGGTGCTACTCGTTCATTTGCTGATTCATCATAACCGGTGTGATGACAAGACTCAATAGCTAAGGGTCAGGAAATACAGAGTCTAAGAACCTGAAGGCTGAAGTGGAAAATAAAGACAGTATCCTTTTTCCTCAAGGCTATACCCCTATGATGTATTTATATGGGCAGCAATTCGAGGCTATTCCACCAGCTATAGCTTGCAAAGCTTTTTTTAGTGCGCTCATGAGTTCATTTTTAAAGATAATTATGAGGCAGGGAAAAGGGTAACACCACCTGGGTCTGGGTGCAATTCCCCCCTCCAGGGGCAAGGGTACCTAGACCCGGTTCGTAGAGTACGCTTGGGGAGTGTGATCATGTGTACAGCGTCTCTTTATGTCTGTCTCCACGTTGGTTGAGTGTGGAGTAAGTGCATATGAGAGCATGAGGGTGGGAATGGATGTTTGAGTCTGTGTGTGCCTGTATGTCTGTGTCTATATGTCAGGTTGGGTATCAGACACCACCTCTCTGGGGACATCTCAGGCCCTCCAAGGTTTGGAGGCCTATCTCCACCCACCACCACTTCCCCTGCCAGTGGCGGACTCCCTCAGGTATCGGTGCGTTGGTGGTTCTTTGTGTCTGGGGATGGGCGTCCGGGTACACACCGGCTCACTCCTTGGCGGCTGCTTATCGGGGCCTGGAGCCTGGGGCTCGCTCGGGCCGCTTCAGAGGTGGGGTGCCCTCGGCCTCTCGGCCTGGGGCTCGGTCACTCAGGCACAGCTAGCTGCCGGCGGAACTCACGGGCGCGTCACTGCAACTCCCCCTGGCTTCTGCTCGGTGGCTGCTGAGTGAGCCCTCATCTGGGACTCTCCTCAGCTCTTACTGGGACAGTGGCGCGGCTGCCCCTCTGTTGGTCTTCCTTGGTCTCTTGTGTTCTGGGGGCCTCTGGATGTCTGGAGTTTTGATCTCCTCCATACCTGCTTCATACCCTGGAGGACGGGGCTGTGGCTCCCCACACTCCTTAGCAGATCGTAACATGGGTGGCTGTAGCTCAGGTGGCAGAGCAGGTCAGCCACTAATCAGAAGGTCGGTGGTTCGATCCCAGGCTGCCTCCTGGCTGCATGTCAAATATCCTTGGGCAAGATACTAACCCCATGTTTGCCTACTGGTGGTGGTCAGAGGGCCCGGTGGCGCCTGTGTCCGGCAGCCTCGCCTCTGTCAGTGCGCCCCAGGGCAGCTGTGGCTACAATGTAGCTTGCCATCGCCAGTGTGTGAATGTGTGTGTGAATGGGTGAATGACTGAATGTAGTGTAAAGCGCTTTGGGGTCCTATGGACTAGAAAAGTGCTATACAAATGCAGGCCATTTACCATGGAGAAACCTTTGGAATACAAGCATGCTGATCCACACAGGTGTACACACGGGTATTCACAGACGCGGACTACAGCTTTCTTGGCTGCTGCCTCAAAGCACATTGTGCGCTGTCTATCTTGCGTGCGGCACAATATCGTTTAGTATTTAGTTTCTACTGATATCTACTGCTAGCTAGTTTATTGTGATGGTGCTGTTTTTATTATGTTGCTCTTTGTTGTTTGCTTTCTCTCCTGTTTTTTTCTCCATACAGATGACCCAGGTGTTTTGTTTGTTTTGTTTTTTTTCTTTCTTCCCCCCCTTCTCACCGTCTCTTCTCCCCTTTGGTTTTCTTTCTCTCCCTCTCTTTCTTTCATTCTTTCTCCCTGTCCTATCCCCCAGTCATGTCTGTCCCGTTTGTAGCAACTGAAAATAAAATAAATACATAATTATAATAAAGGTCAATCAAATGGACCAATATGGCAAGGCCATGATGATCCACTTGGTGAAATAAATCCGCTTGGCATCTTTCTTGGCCTTAAGACAACAATTCTGATGGCTAAAGATCCAAACGGGAAACAAAAAAAAAAAAAAAAAAAAAAAAAAAAAAAGATAATTATGATGCTACAGGCATATATACCCATATTTATACATTCAGCTCAAAGTAGTTCAGTAAATATAATGTACTTATCCAGTAGCTGGGCAGTTTATTTTGGTACATTTGTGCAATATATGCTCTATTTCTAATGCTTGATGAGATTATACTTAGACAAAGCATTAAAATATTTCAGACTTTGTTTGTAATATTGTATTTTTCAATATTGTAAGATCTTTTCTTTGCAGTATAAAGCACCTTGTGTTGAATGTTGTTGGAAATTGGGGCTGCATAAATAAAACTGAGTTGAATTGTTTCCTGAAACTGCAGTTTATTAGCTTAGAGGAGGGTCAGTAGGGAGAGCATTGCCTCATTAATTTTGTTCTTCCTGACTTGTGTTGCAAAACTGTTATCACTCCAGCAGCCCTGCAAAAGTGAAACTGACATCTGTTTTAAAGGAAATGCCACTTATTAAATTTAAAAGTGTGAAAAAGTGGTTCGCACTATTTTTTTTTCTTTTCTTTTTTCTTTTACATTTCTAGTATCAAGTGTGCTTGTTGTCCCAGCGTATAAAATGACCACATTTCATCACAGTCTTGTTTTTGGTTCGCTGTTTTGATGGATAGTCTTTCTATCTTTTTGCAATACTCCAAGCTGTTGCTAAATACTTCGACCTTTCTGTTGTTTCATCATGTCATGTGAAACAAAAACAACACAGGCACGCCAGGGCCTGAAGCGTGGCATTAATGAAGAGCGCAGACCAACACTCAAATAACCTGTTAGGTCTGTATCTTGTTCCAGTACACCTGAGGTCATGTCAGGACTCCTGCCAACAGAGTCTGTGATGAAACCATGAGACATTTTGAGAAAAGAGGGTACTCATAGAGCACAAATAGAAAGGATCTGCTGGTAAAAAACTAACTTCTGGCATCCCCAGAAAAAGGCATCTAGAAACAATTTATTATTCTCCTTTCAAACAGGTATATGGCATGCACAAATGATTATGCTGAAGGCCTCCGCATGAATGCTCAGATACGTTTTAAGTTGCCTTCAAGGGCACCAGAACGATTAAACTCGCCCTGAATTAGTCTGAGGTTTTGCTGAAAGGTCCACATTAAGATATTTTAGGGTTTAAGCAGGTGGTGCAGAATGTAGCGAGAGTATTAATCTATGTATTTAGTAACCTGGATGAAGTTGAAAGGGGCTGATGTGCTGACTGAGTGGAACAAGGAGGCTGTTTCTGTCAGATCAGCTGCAGGATCAGCTGAGGGATCATGGGAGCCGAGCATGGAGGCTGCGCTTTGTGACCTTATTATTGTGCTTTGCTGTCTGTCCTCTACTCCGCTCTCTGCCCGCCCGGCTTAGCCGTGCTAAGTAGGCTCAGTGTCTTGCACGCACACACACAAACAGACATCTTTAGCACCGCAGGGCTGAATCAGCAAGTTGTCCGGCCGGTTTGTGCATTTGACGCACACACCTGTAGCACTTAGCCTGCCTCACGCATATTCAAAGCTGGCACGCTCCATGCACACTTCCACGGTCACATGACCCAGCACACAGACACGCTTCAGCAGGTCACACGTATGGATGCATATCAGAGATGCTGAAAGCAGAGGAAAACAAAGTGTAAACACAGTTTTGATGGAGGCAGATAAAATATCTCAGGCACTCACTGCTATTAAATCCATAATAGTTGATTTCAAAAAATGTTCAAGTTAACAAGTACCCCATCAGCTGAACATCAACTGCAGCTGCTCTTTAACACGTCCATCGCTCTAGCCGTTTGCTGAATATGCCCCCATGTGAAGGAGTTCACTTTGTTGCCCTACCAGACACCTGTTGAAACACGGGAGACTCCGTCATGATGAGACACGCATCTACGCAGGTGAATCACAACCAGCTGAAAGAGCTGCAGCAGGTGACACACACCTTCACAAAGGAGGCATGAGCACAGCGTGTGGAACAGATCACTAAATCAATGAGTCCACGACACAAAAGGCTGCGTCTTCTTCACCATCTGCAGTAAATCAAACAGCAGATGTTTATACACAACGTCTGTAAAATATTGAAAAACTTGTGAAATAATACTGTTTTTTCTTTACTAGCATTTTGTGTGCCCAAAGCCAAATCTGGACGGTTTTCTAAAGTGACAACGGGATTCGGTGCGAGATTAAACTTGCTCTCACACCTGTGTGACGCAGTGCGCAGCCCAGACTGTAAGCAGAGTTAAGCAGCTTTGAGTCCCCCATCCATTCCAACCATATGATCAAAAAAAATCCCGGGATATGTCTGCAAACAAAGCAAGCGATTCAGCGGTGGGCTCGCTCCGCACCTCAACCCCATCCCACTCTCATCTTGCCAAGCCTCAGATCCACCAGCAGCCCGTGGAGCTATACTCCTCACAATGGGCCCATTGTATGAGCTGAGGTAACACCATAATTGTTCCCATTCAGGTGAAAGACACACCCACTTTTGACTCCTAGTGACATTTTGAGAGGTTTGTGGCTTCCACTGATGTTGCATTATTCAGATACAATGAGGTAAAACGTGGGTGGCTCACACACCTCGAGCTGCGGCTGGAGCCTCGCTAAGCTGCCATTTGTTTTGTTTTTTTCATGTGTAAAGCCTACGTCTTGACCACAGGGTCTGCAGAGCTGCAGCGGCAGATTTAATAACATCCTGACATTTCCATGAAGTGGATCTGTGGTGAAAGACAAGTCTGTTGGAAAAGTTTAATAATTTGTTGCTGCCAATCTAAAACCCAGAATGAGAAATACTTAGACGAGATTGCCAAAAAGCAGGCCAGTCTAACTACATTAATAAACATACTGAAACAAGCACATTTGCAGTGTGTTCTTAGAGACTGTGTTTCTCTTTTTTCATTTTATTCTTTTCCTCTCTTCACTTATATCCTCTTATCGCGAAGCTTTATTGAACGACAGTGGAGTCAGACCCCTCGTCCTCCTCACAAGCCTGGATGCTTCCTGGGGATATAAATCGCAACCATGGGCCCTCAGCAGGGAGGGACCACTGAGAAGGAAACAGTATGGAAGCTTGGGTGTTTCCAGCTGGCCGGCTTCCGAGCGTTCGTTGAGTCTAACGCAGGCTGGCGAGGAGCTTCCCTGCCTTTCATCTGTTTAGGAAACATCTGGAGTCATCTGCCGGTTGAATGAAAGTATACACGCGTATGCCTGTGTGTGTTTGTGTCATTCAGGACTCTTGCCAGAAATGTTATCTTTGTGTAAAGATTAACCTTGCTGTCCAGAAAATAAATTAAGGAAACTGGTGAATTGCCAAAAAGATATTTGCGCTTTGACATCATCTCCAGTGTACAAATTCTTGCTCAACATCAGCAAGTAGTTTACGATCAGTCCCCTCCTCATTACTCACCGAAGGGCGGTTCAGAATGGAATACATGCAGTCAGAAAAACACACTTGTTGTTCAACCCTGCCATTTTTATGTTTTTTTAACTCGTCTGAGACAAGATTGCAGAAGAATCCGAGGTGCAAAATCAAGAGCAATTACTAGCGCGAGCTGTTGCTGCTCAACAGACTGGATATTTTATCCATGCGAGCAGGTGAGCAGACAAAGCCGGTGGTGGTGCAGCGTGTCTCTCCACGCCTGAGCTGAGACATCGGGGTTAGATGTGTTGACAGATGCAGACAGAGGATAGGGTCAGGAGTCACACCTGTCGGTAAAACACCTCTTTCTGTGCGCCAAAGAACTGGCACTGTGAAGAAGAAGAAAAAAACAGCACATGCTCACAGCAGTTCAAACCTTAAGGGCAACAACTGCTGTCTGCACACAGAAATGTTAAATTACTCTTAAAGATAATACTGTAAGTAGACAATGCAAAGCATTAAGCTCTTTCTCTTTATTTTAAATAAGGAGAAACTTCATCCAACATGTCATTTCAAGAGCACCATGCATTTCATTTGCCTTCAAAGCACCGGTTTCACAGCATTCTCCCCAGTTAATGGCAGAATATTTAATTCTTTCTTTTGAAACTAACACATGAAAATCATCAAGTGGTTAAATGTTGGGGGTTTTTTTTATTACAGAACCACACCAGCAGCGCATAAGAATATTATACAGCCGGGAGATAACAGGCGTGCCTCTCAGACATAACAATCCAAACATTTTCACAGATGACTTTTTCGTTCCGTGTTATTTGCTACAGACTAGGTGTGCAGGGAAGAGCAAGGCCGTGTTTGGACTGCTAAAAGGATGTTCAGGTCTGGCTGCAGCAATGCTAGGGGATGTGATTTTTGGGAGTATTGCAGAGGATGTTTTGCCTCCTGTGTGGTGACTCCTGACCTCCACCTTCCTCTCTCCTAACCTGCTTCACCTCTGTCCTATTGTAGCTCTTATCAAATAGCTGAATGTTGTACATACATCCAGTCCAGTAGCACATACAGGAGATAACACAGCAGCCTGTTTTTGTTCTGATGTGTGTTTAGTGAGTCATTAGACCACGTGAACGGAGTCTATCCTCATAGAGTGTTCTCTGCCACCATCCAAATGTTCCACCTATCCCTTTCTCCACCCCGATCATCACCTGTTTGTTCTTTCTTGCAGCTCCTGTGTTTGAGTGTTTTTGTAGTGCTACGTGATTACCCTGCCTGCTAACACAACACGGTGTTGTCCAGAGTGTGCACTGTGAGCCCTGCTGATCACACTCCACTGAGTTGCGCTTGTACGGCCTCTCATCTTTGCTAACTCACACTGACATGGTCCTTTGATGTCACGAGGAGCAGAGCAGACCTCGGACAGTCCCAACAAAAGCAATGTGATCCAGGGCTGATGTGTCCAAGCATGCCTGCAGTCACCAGCCTACAATGAACCAGGACAGCAGGGCTCCGCTTTGCAACCTCTGTGTTTACCTAAGAATGAACCTGCATGCTGTCTGTGCTGAACTTGACATCTGAATAATCTGAGGAGAGATGGTGCAGAACAGAATGTGTGACAGCGTGAAGATTTAGCCTATTTTTTGCAATTTCTTGGGGATAGAGAGGGGAAACATGGTAGTGCACACTCACTAATACACCTTGCTAGTGTTTGATTAGACCTACTTTTGCCTTCAGGACTGTTATGACAAAGATTCAGTAATGTGCTGGAAACATTCCTCGGAATTTTGGGCTCACATTGACTTGACAGAATTATGCAGCTGCTATAAAGTTTCTCTTTGTTCACGGATGTGTGTGTGTGTGTGTGTGTGTGACCCTGTACGGTCTTCTGCTACTGTAGCCCATCTGCTTCAAGGTGTTGTGTGCTCTTCTGCTTACCTTGGTTCTAAAGACTGGGTCTTTTTCAGTGTGGCTGTTCTCACCTGAGAACTCCAGAGAACTTCCACTCATTTTGTCCTTTTCACATTCTCTGGTAGTGTTGGAAAAGTTTTTGAAACAAGCCAACAATCATGCTTCTTTAAAAGTCATTTAAATCACCTTTCTTCCCCTTTCTGATGTTTTGTTTGAACGTAAATGCCTAAATGCACTGAGGGGCTGCCATCTGATTGGCTGTTTAGACATTTGTTTTAATGAGCAGCTAATGGCTAATTGATAGATTTGGGACCAAATTTCCCAAATCTATCTAATAATGTGCTTTTGTATGAATTCATTTATTTCCTTTCAATTTTAACTGTACCTCTGATGATATAAATTTCAGCTCGATTACTAAAGTTCCCCATCAATAACCTGACAGGCTGCAGCTCTTTCTGTTGTGGGTGACAGCCCAGTCATTTGCACAGTAAAGCAGATTTACATTAGTAGGAACTACATTAGGTGAAAAAAGTATATTTATGGAAGTAAATGCTAAGATAAAATGATACATCCTTACAGTTATTTATAGTTTTATTTATAATCGCATTAAATTGCATATTACTGAATTAAATTACTACTTTCTTTATTACTGTGTTATCACAAGTATATATATATTTAGATTTTGGTAGTTTCAGTTCTTCATATCCTCTTTGAAGTCATGTAAGTTAAACTCATGTACATCACTCTTGCAGATGAAGACAATCTGCATGCACAGACTATATATACAGGAGACCAGCAGTTTTGATTGTTAGTGCTTATTATGGCGGTCTTAAAGTTGAAAACTTTACTTTTTTCTGTTTTTGCTTAGAAGGTTTAACCAACTTCTGACCTTCAAATCTCTGAACACACTTTGGACACATGAAATAACCAAAGTTCACCTCAAACAGTATTCAGACACAAAGGAGGAACCTCGTGTGGCAAGTAAGACGTACTATTTGTTATCTTGACATTCCAGTCTGTGTTTTGTGTCTTATGTGTGTTTACATACACTAAGGTATGCATGAACGAGGCAAGTTAGAACGACTCAAAGTCTCCCGAACGCCTTGATCTGGACTCAAGGTCTAGAGTATCAGTTTTCCCTCCTGGAAAGTACGCGGGAGTAACGCCTTTGTCTTGTGTCTGGGACCATTTGGGCACAAGGACATACATTATCCAACTAATGATCTGACCTTCAAGGTTTCTGGCAACATATGCTCCAAGAAAAGCTTTAGCCCAGTCTCACGTGTGAAAGGGAAATTGTTGACACAAAGTTTCTCAAAGACATCACCACATATTTACCATCTTTTTCCCACGTGTGCCATATAATTCTTTGACATCTCTGTAATTTATGAATGCATGCTAGGTCAACTGGTGATTCTAAATAGGTTGGTGTAGGAATAAAGCGTTGTATGAATGCATGGTTTAAAAAGTGCTTTGAGTGGTCAGTAAGACTGGGAAAGTGCTGTATAAATGCCAGTCCATTTCCATTTCCATAAAGAAGCTTTTCTTATTCCCTTCACATTTAACAGAGCTGTGGTTCTGTGTACTGCTTGTGATTCACAGGTTCAGAGGAGGGGAGGTTGTGGCTGGACTGTAACCACCCTTAGTATGAATTATTCCTTGGGACAAATTTTCCAGCAACTCTATAGGGGAAGTACAGCTTCCAGTGTTTTTTTTTCCTCTCTCTCTCTCGCTCTCACTTTACTATTTTTCCCTCCTGCACGGGATCGTGCCAAACACCGAGCAGAATAACAACTTCTTTAACACCTGCACAAAACGCTTCCCTGTTTGTCTTTAAAGTTTACACCCGTGCGAGCATGCAAATGATATACCAACTCCAAACAGAACCCAAGAATTACCTCAGCGAGGAGCAACGCAGCATATCCCCCTCCAGTACATCTGGTTCACTTTAGCTTCAGCATCAACAAGTGCTTCGACCGGCACAGTGCCGCTGCATGCTTTCTCTCCCTCATACGCAGAGAGAGAGAGAGGGAGAGAAAGTACGTATGAATCATGAAGGATGATGTGCTACAAAGCTCTGAAAGCACTTCAACTAATGTATATTTCATGAGGTATTAGATGCCGTATTATTCATGATGCTCTGCTTTGCTGTTGTGTTTGGGAGACAGAGAGCTTAACAATGGATTCATGGCATGGCGGTGGAGCATTAGAATATATATGGTCCACAAAAGCCCACAGCCACCTTTTATTCCCCACAGGAATCCATTCATAGTTGTTCTGAGCGATTTTCCGTGGAGGAATTTGTGTTAATCACTCTCTTGAAGATGCTGTAGCAGGATAAAACTTTATATGTGGCGGAGCGGAATCAAACCTCCTTCAGAGGCCACGATGTGTTGTGGATTATTATCTTTCAACATCAAATGTGGGTCTGGAACTTGGTATAGACAAACATTGCCCAGATGCTTTATATGTTCATGAGAAAAAAAACCACACTCACTAAACCACCTTAACATTGACCTAAGCCCATCTATAAAACTATGCTCTCTGTGTCGTGAACAACGCTCCCTTTGTTACCCATGTGAAGACTGGAAAATGAAGGCGACTGCAGTCTCTTGCTGTAAATCATTAGAAACAGACAGGGGTCACAGGTTTTGGCTGTAGTTTATAACAGCTATGCTTACTTAGTAACACCCCTTGAGCGATCTCTTTTAAGCTGGCTGGTGATTTCCGTAGAGCTGAGCGCAGGTAGCTTGGCATGTCAAAGGTATTTAAGCTAGCAAAATAGCTCTCTGTGGAGGATTCAAAACTATGCTGCCACACAACTTCTGACTAATTTAGGAGAAAATCTGCTCGAGGAAGGTATTTCTGGAATATGTTAACATTTTTAAAACATCTGCACAATTCTACCATCGCTTCTCTCCCATTGTCTCAGGAATTCTTTATAGAAGTTTCTCTAAATTAGGCCTGAATTGGATTCAAATGACAAAATTACATGCCTGCTATGACTAAATATATAAATTAAAGAATTCGCAGAAATATCTAACAGGAAACCACAACGTCAGTGACGGAGTAGCTCATCCGCCTCATGCTGCTACTGCTTACAGGTGATTGTTATGTGCGATGCACAAAAAGAAAGCGATACATTTCCTTGTAAATGCTTGGTTGCATTTGCACCAACTAATGAAAATGAAAATGTGTTGAGAACAACCAGTGTTACCGTGACCTTGATTAAATTTAGACTCGTGCAGGAGGAGAAGCAATTCTGGCAAATTGTGGACGGAAGGAAAAAGGTCGCCCTGCCATGGCACGAGCTCATCGGTCGTTTAGCTTGATGATCTAAAAATGAAAAAAGTGCTATTTTTTGCAGCAGGATACCAATTTTAACTGGCACGAAAAAATATGACCCTATTGCTTCAGTACTGGCAGATCTAAAGCATTTACTGGCCATGCTTCCCCCGAGTTATTAACTATTCTGATCAAACTAGAGTGAGGTGATAATATCCCTTAAAAATTTGTTGTAGATCCACCAAGGTCTTTAAAGTCAACTTAATTCTTTATTAGTTCAAAAATGACAAAAAGTCTTGTACTTTAAAAGCATGATTATTACAAGTGGGGTGTATATTGTCAACATATGGAAAGTACCAGAGAATGATTGAAATATCATGTCACATTCGACCTCCGACCTCTGCTTCATATTTAATAGATTGATCTTAATGTGATAATAGTGCTATATAGAGCAATTAAAAACGTATTTATATTAACAACATACAGTCATAGAGGGAACAATTCTAAGCACCTTCACTATTACTTTGGATCTGTCCTCTTCTTCGAGGTCAGATAAGATCAAACTTTCATAAAATATCTCTTTTAGCTTTAAAACTATGCTTAAAAGTCTAGTGCCTTTGTTTGTATCCAATATATCCAAATAGGTCAAATGTGACATTTGACCTCTGACCTCACTACTACTTTTTAAATCTTTAATCTTCTGCAGGAAATAACAACTATACGCTTCAAGAGAGTGACAGTGAGCTGTCGTGGTGAGGTTTGTGCTCTCGGAGTGCTTCTTGTCTTTTTTTAAAAGATTTTTTAACCATGTTGTGGATTCCTTAAATTTCTTTCTGTGAAGCCCTTTGTAACTTTTCTAAATTAAGCTCTTGGGTACACACCTTGGACCTGTGGATTGGCCTTTGTTGCTGCTCCACGATTTAGAATTTGAAGCTTCTTTTGCAGCAACGTCCATATCTGAAGCACTGCCTTCTAAATAAATCTCTTCGTGTCTTCACCGATTACCTTATACGAGTCTGGGCAGATATGGATATAAACTGCAGCTCGACTGGTTGGAGAAGGCATAAAATCGCTAGAGGGGGGGTAACTGAGGTTTCGAGGCTTAAATCTCTTTAAAGAAATTAAATTAACATCAATAAAAGGCCCACTTGTATGTGACGAAGATTCCCAACAGAGAATTATTACCCAACTGCAGTTATGCAAAGCGCGATAGCATCTTTTCAGCTCAGTTTTTCATTTTCTACCCCACAACTTTACAGTTTTCTTTGAGTCCCACTGCTCAGCGAGTGTTGTTTTTGGCCCCACTCAGGCAGTTACTCTGGCAAAAAAAAAAAAAAAAGCTTTACAAGTGCATTGCACACACAGTGCCATGCACCAAAAAGCTGAAAAGATCAGGTGAAATACGTGAAGACCAAAAACAGACCTACAGAGAAAATTATTGGAAATGCAGTGATGCCGATAAATTATTTGCATTTGTACTTGCAAAGATCTGCAGTGATACATTCAAACCCGAGACAGAAATATATGTAAACTCACCTCAGTCTATTGGTGCATATTAATCTAAATAAAGTTACACTTACACTATTGTTTTATTTTAAAACAGTCATCCTCAGTACTCTCAGTAAACATTTAACAGTTGTTTCAGGGAGTTTTATATCTAATAAGATGTGAAGGACACAGAACAGATCTTCACATATAAATACTTTCTTTTTTTATCATCCTGTTATTTAGTGTATCT
Source organism: Maylandia zebra (assembly GCF_041146795.1). NCBI lineage: Eukaryota > Metazoa > Chordata > Actinopteri > Cichliformes > Cichlidae > Maylandia > Maylandia zebra. The sequence goes on from NC_135170.1 coordinate 25,061,061, forward strand.
GTGTTAAAATATGGCAAGAAAAGTTTTAAAGTAGACAGTTGGGAGATTAACATCCAGAATGAGGAAAATAAATGAGCTTCACAGGATGGCACAGGAGGGAAAAGTAACATTAAGGGGAGCAAGAGGCAGTGGCAGAAAGAGAAATAATAAAAGTGAGCGGGTAGACAAAGTGAGCAAATCCAATTTAGCCATATGTGAGCCCATCTCCACAGCAACCCTTTGTGTTTGCAGCGAGCAGTTTGTGAGCTTTGGCACCGGTCGACTCTTCTCCCCATGTCAGCCCCTTGCTAACGACCATCCCTGAAAAGGCAAGCGGACAGAGGGACACGGCGAAGGAAAGAGATAAAAATGTGGGGAAATGTGGGGAGAGGAGGACAACGGAGAGCCAGTGCAGGAGAGGAGGAGAGGAGGGAAATAATAAAGAGCGAGTGGGGGACAAGGAGGTGATGAAGTGAGTGGAGACTTGAGAGAACATTCCTGAGCCAGCTGTGGGTTGGAGGGGGAATTCTCACTGAATGCCTGACAAATAAAACAAGACACAGGCTATTTCAGTATTCCAAAAACCCACTGGCACATCGCGGAGCAATGAAGGGGAAAGAGAGATTTTGGAAGGAAAAAGAGGGAGGCTAATGAGAGAACCAGCAGTCTGCATGGTCCGTCAGGCAGGCCTAAAACCACAGCAGTCCAGCGGTTAATCTCTCCCTCCCTCTCCTGTCTCCACCAAAATGGAAGCAGAAACTGGCAGCAGCAGCGGTGGCGGTGCTGATGGTGGTGGTGGCGGTTGTTGGGCCCTGACGGCACTCACATTCCTCTTGCACAGACAGGTGGTGGGGTTGTTTAATAAATACAGGATTTGGAGGGGGTCAGCGAAGGAGGGGAGAGTCAAAGGGCATCACAGACTGTAAACAGCAGAGCTGAAAAGCCATAATGCTGCTACTGCTTTTCTGGGGAAACAAAAGCTGACTCTACTCATAACTCCTTGTTAATGACTAACCCTATCTAAACACTTCTGTGGAATGACTGACTACACATGCTTCCCTTTATTAAGTGTTGCTCAAGGTCTAATAAGAAGCAGTTTAAAAAAGTAAACTTCACAGTGGAGTGACTCAAAAGTAGTTTCTACAGGAGCTGGGCATTTTAGCTGTCATCTTTAGAAGAGCTACATCTGTCTCCTCTTACTTTCTACTAGTTTAGTTATTCAGCACTTGATACAGTTTCAGGTGTTGCTAAAATTGCCTTCAGCACCCGTACTTAAATTACTCTGATTTCCAGCAATTTTTAACAAGAGGTCAGCACTGTTGCCTCTCAGCAAGAAGAGTACTGTACTGGCAGCCTATTGAATGTTATAAATACAGATAATATTACTGTTAAATGTTATTTGCAGACTTACTACAGAATAACATCAATCTATAATCCTGTTTGGTTGCGAAACTACTGGAGGTGGAAAGGCTGGGCTAATTAATTATACTGGAGCGGGATAGAAGTTGATGCCTTGTTCTTGCTTTCTTGTTATGTTTTTTCCACATAAATAAGCTTTTCCGTTTCAGTGATGGAAACTTTTGATAAGGTTTGTGAGTAACTGGAATTTAAATGGGTGGCCGTGCTGTTAAAAATAATATAATAGAGGCGTCCACGTAGGAAGCAAATTGCTTATCATGCATCACTTTGAGCTGAAGCTGACGGCTGGTAGCAGTCTTTCCAGGCTCCGGTTGCCTAGGTAACCCCCTATCATATCTCAGTCAAAGGTATCCTGTGCTCTCATTGGCAGTAGTTTCAGTTAACTCTGGGCTCGCCCAAGTTGCCAGCAGTTATTTTTGCCTGCACTCAGTGGAAGTAGCTGAATGTCTTTGACTTTAGTGTGTGTGCAGCTTCTAACGGGCTTCACAATTACTTGCATGTGGGTGGGGCGGTGGCCACCCCTGACCTCTCTGTGGTTCAGTCCCTGTATGTCACACAAATATCTAGATCTCCACAGCTGGACAACACAGCTGGGCTTAATCTGCTATAAGATAACTAATTCTTATGATACATTTACTTATTTTCATGTTTTTAAAAAAACATTGCATCCTGCTTCTCTGGTAGTCACCTGATCATCCAGTTATTTCTTTGTGGCTTAAGGATGTTATGTCAGTTCTCAGAGCAGAAAAGCTCAGGTTAACATGTCGTGATGCCTGCTCAATCATCCAGGTACAGAAATCCCAGGTTGAGTCCGTTCATCGGTAACCCAGGTTCCTCCTTCAGTCTCAGCTGACTGCAGGTTTCTCCAGGTCATTATGCAGCACAGTTGCACGATGGCCGAAACTAGAACCACTGAACAACTCCGTGTACCATTTTTAAAAGTTTTTTTCAGAGTTGCATGTCTTTGTCTTGTTGCATGTCTTGCATTTTTGATTATTAACTTTCCTATTTTTTTTTTTACCAACTCTCACTACAGATTAGCCACACATATACAATGTCTACTCATTTTTATTTGTTAGACATTTTTGTTGTTTTATCTTCTCTGTTGTGTTCTGTGTTGATCCATACAAGCATTGTTCTTGTCTTCATTTTTTTGAAATGTGTGCTGCTGACTGTTGTGCAACAAAAAAACGCTGCTTAAAGCCACATCTAACCACAAAGATAAAAGCTATAACTTTACAAGAAAAAAAAATAGCAGTAAAAACTCCCTCCTTCCTTTCTTGTAACCTTTTATCTCACCTGCACTTTGGTGACTTTCACACTTATTCACAGTTAAGAATCAGTTGGCGGTTTCCCATCCATTACTGCATCAGTAGCAGTTATGGCTTTGTGATGCTTTCGGTGCACCCACATTCATGAGCCAACTGCACCTCAGGTGAACTTGTACCTTAACTTCAAACTTTCAGGATGTCAGTTGGTGTTCTTGCATGTCAAAAGCTTTTTTTTCAGGCTGCTGTAGGTGACAAGCAGAGCATGCAGAGGTTTAAAAATAAAAGAGGACCTCAAAGGAGTTCGAGTGTTTGTTTACCCTCTTGCTATCATGATAAACACTGCTAACATGGCTACTGTTTCATCCGCGTGCAGAGACTTGTCTTTCCACCGCAAGTAATGCAGAGTGTGTCAGAGGGCGCACTGGTAGGATAGGTTACCGGTAAGTTGTCAGACAATAATAAAACAAGAAAATCAAAACATCATGTGACGGCTTGACTGCACCTTTAACGTCAGTGATGACTCCGTGGTTACGGGACCTGGTGAATCTTCTGGTTTTTCCAACATCCGCGTTAACGACACGAAGATTTAGTCCAATTAACGTAAATCGGACTCAATCCTCTAAACACAAAGTTGCTAAGGCTGCTTTGAACCAGCAGCTCTGAGGTGGAGAAAATTTTGAGCCAGAGCTTTTTTTGTGCTCGTGTGTGTGTGTGTGTGTGTGTGTGTGTGTGTGTGTGTGTGTGTGTGTGTGTGTGTGTGTGTGTGTGTGTGTGTGTGTGTGACGGATCAGAAAGGCTGGGGCTTTCCGGTGAGCAGTACTCCACTGTTCCCATTCACGGCCAGAATGGTGCCCATGTGTATCAGAGGGCCGCCACATCACAGCCAACCTCCTGCCAAAGTCTTTGTGATCTTCGCCGCAGCGTGCAAGCTCGTCTGTGCTTCTGCACGCGCTTTTTCCTTCCTCTGAAACCCCCCCCTCCACCACCACCACCACCCTTAACCACATAGATGACAGGAGAAGCGGGAAGAGGGATGATTATTTCATATGGAGCAGGAGGGGAATCCCACATCCTGCAATTTTATCTTCTTGTCTCTCTGAGGGACCTCAGAAAAATATGATAAGACCACTACAAACAGAAAGAAAAGAGTAAAAAAAAACAAGAGGGGCGGAGGGGGGGGACCAAGAAGCCATAAGTGACAACACTGCTTCTTTGACGCTGGGCACACGCAGCTAAATGTGCGAAAAAAAAGCGAAAAAGCTGGTAAACTGTTGATCCGACTACGGCACACTTGTGCACACTTCCTTTACTCTATACTGTATGTCAAAAGTCACTTCCTAGAGTTGAGTCACTCGTTTAGGATGACAGCTGCTGGTAGACCGCTGCGACCGCGTCCACTGCCCTTTCTTTTGCATCGCCAAATCTCTTGCTATCGCTCTTCCACAGCACTGCAGTTCTTCTGCGCACACTGCTCGGTTAAAGCAGGCGTGACGCACATCATTGACAATTTCAAAAGCTTCTGTGCAAGTAGTAGCTGCACAGCGATCTCTCCACTTAATTCATCCAGGACATTTATGTGTACAGTGAATATGTCTCTTGGAAACAGCCCTGGAGGAGCAGGGCTTTTGTATCCCACATCACTGATGGAAATGATTAAGTATATTGGAGTGTAATTCCACCCCCCTTGGTCTGGCTCTTAAAATAGTGGAATAGAGGGGAGGGCGGCTGGCCTGCACACATGTTTGAATTCCTCTGATTGGAGCAGAGAAGCAATTTCTTATTAGGCTGCTGATGTTGGCTCGTGACTCCAGCAGCAGGCCTTCCTTGTGGGGGAGAGAAGCATGGCATCGTTGACTCAAGAGGCCCCTCGGTTTAAAACCCTCTTTGCTACTTGTGCTGCCAGCCTGTGATTTCTCAGCACATGAATGATTTCAAAAGCACTCCTTGCTCTGAAATTTAAACATAAACATGTGAAAATGTGCCTGCAAACTCTAAATTCAAGCTAGATTCAAGCTCTATGTTTTGATCGGCTCAGCGTCTCTGAAGTTTACGCTTCGAGTTTATATAAAATATACAACAATGCTGCAACTAGTGTGATTATTTATCATGCTAATAAGCCACACATGTCTGGAACACTGCAGCAGCCCCGGATGTTATCCCTGAAGGCTGGCAGGAAATGATGCATGAACAGGTGAAACACTTTAAGAGAAGCAGGGGTTACGCACAGAACATATACACCAACACACTATGACTACCAGCCCTGTAATTAGGACTTCTGCAGGAAGACGAGGTTAAAGCAAATGACAGAAAAGGCTATAATAAAAACAAATGCTTCTCTGCCATTTTTGACTGTGGAAGCTGCTAACAAACAGAGATGCAGAGAGCTTTTCAACACGAGAAACTAATCTGTCCCCCTGAGGTTAACCAGACAAGACAAAATTGGCCACAACCACACTGCAAATGTTGAAACTCGTATTTTTTCACTTCCGAGCAAATAAGACGGAATTGAGAACTGAGTAAAGGTGCAGAAAACCTAAAAAAAACTATATCTAATACCTTTAAAAATAAATAAATAAATAAATCACACCAGCAGATAAAACTAGATCATCACAGAGCTCTGAGTTTTTGATGCTGCCTCTAATTCTACGTTTCAGCAGATCCACATAACCACAAAAGCCGTTTGTTTCTGAAGTGGCCTGGATCTGCCCTTGAGATCCACGAAGATGAGCAATAATTCTTGCAACCCTGCTCTTACCAAGACTGTGTCACCGATTTCAAAAGACTCGACCTGTGTTGCAACTATAAAGTGACGACAGCTTACATTCTATAACTTCCGATCAGAGGATACAGCTGCTGCTGAAATAAGGCGCATCCTGAATATTTACAAAATCACGTGACAGGGGGATAAATAAACTGCAGAAAGGCTTGTTAACAGACTGCAAAAAAGAAAAAAAGCACACCGGCTACCATGTCATCTGATTTAAGAGTCCTGTGATGATCTTTGGGGCCTCGCAGCTGTGAATTGTCAAGACTAGCTGCATGTCACAAGTTCAAGACCAGCTATGCTTCTTAAACTACCCCGAGAGAGACCAAATCGGCTGCACTGTCATTAGGATTTAAATCACATGCTTTAACAGCAAACAAGTGACTGCCTTTGACTGAGGTCACACTCCAAATTGGTAACTCTTAAATTTGCCAGGAAAATAATAGTACGAACTATCTCTTGCTGCATGCACACACATAAAAAAAAAAAAACTGAGTCCAACAGATGTGCTCATAGATAAGGAGGAAAATGACTCATTAGCTGAAACTAATAACGCATGAAACAGTGTTATCTGATGTGATTCATATGTTTTTTAACTAATGAAAAAGCCTCACAAGTTCATTAGTGCATGGGAGCGCATCTTGTATTGCATCAGTTGAAGTCCTCTTTAGCCATAACTTTTAACTTTATTAGACTTTTTTTTTTCAAATGAATTTGCTTAACCAAATGAATGTATCTGGACAGAAGGGTTGTGTAAATGCTGGCTGCCATCAGGGATTTCTTTATCCTCATGCCACGTGCATATTTGAATAACGGGTAAAGTTTTCATCAACTGTAAAAAAGAGAAACAGAATGCAAATCCAGATTTGAGCCAAGTCTCTGTAATAAAAGTTAGAGCTGTCAAACACAGTTTCAGAAATGGGTGATGAACTCAGTTTGACCAGGTGCACTTTTGGAGGGATGGTCTGATGAGAATGTAACACCAAGTGTGTCTGACCTCTGTGCTGAGCAGCACCGCTGCCAAACTTGAATTACAATTAAACTGAGTTCAGAGTTGCCCCCCCCCCCTCCCTCCCCAAAGTTCAGAATAAGCTCGCCGCTGTGTGACAGATGTTTTTGATAGCTTTCTTTTGCAAACCGCAGCCTTAACGTACCCCAGATGAACACCTCTCCCCCACTCTCTTCTCCAACATATTGCAAATCCCAGTTCCAAAAGTGCTAACTTTAAAAAAACGAACGGATTTCGCTCACACTATGTGAGCACACTATGTATGTATGTACACTAGGATTTGCTCCCAGCTCTGGATGAGCACCAGTCTGCCTGCAGTCTTCGCCCTGCCAACGGCTGATCCCAGAGAACAGCCGTTAATCTGAGAGGGAACATCGAGAACGTCTCCTTTTAATTATCAGAAAACTCCAGCCGGGTTGGATAATGGATTCCAAATGGTGAGCTAAGGCAGAAGTGGGTGAAGCATTGGAGGAGGTGGCCACGAATGGAGAAGTGGATCAGAAGGAAGGGGGGGGGGGGGACGGGTGACTCCTTCTCAGGTTCTGACCTTTGGCTGGCCCCCCTCCTGCTCGTGTGCTCTGCTACAGATTGAGACCAGATTGACTGTGTTAGGCCAGGAGATGACTGAGTGACAGAGCCCAGCACACAGTCCAATGCAGCTATCTTCCTCCCAGGGGATATCTTTCAGGCCTGCTGATACCTTATACGCTCCAGAGATTTCTAACTCATGCTGATATTATGCAGCGGCATCAAAAGAAAGTGTAGCATGAGTAGCAGCGCTGGAACTAGCAATTCTCTGTGTCCCCTAACTGACAAAAGCTTCCTTCAGGATCCGCACCCCTTCAGCATTTATCTTCATAGAAATAGCTGAATGAATTAGAAGCATAATCTCTTGTGTGCTGTTCCTCCTCGCTATTCCCAGGACACGCTGGGGGGTTTGACAAAGACAGAGAGAGATCTTACGGCCCGAGAGCTTAAAACCAAAGCAAAAAAATAACAGAATCACACAAAAACAAAACACAAGCTAATCATCGTGGCTCCAAACACATCGCACATACATTCGCACGCATGGACTACAAGACCACCCCTGAGAGCTGACCTGGCCTTGCCCCCAACCGCTCAGCGCTGGCGTGTGTCCAGAACAAACTGGGCCTCTCCGTAGGGAACAGTGGAGGCCTGAGGCCGCGCTGCTTAGCAGGCGCCGAGGGGGCGGCAGGCTGCCAGTGGTCAGTCCCTGGCGGAGCCTCTGGGAACCGTGTCACAGACGCACCACCTCACGGCGTCGTTGCCGGGTGAGGAGGTCAAGGAAGAACAGCACTCCTACGACCAAGCAGCTGGAAGCACTGTCATGGATGAGCTCATTTTGGCCGGCGTCCAAACAAGAGGCGAGCCAGACCCCTGAAGTTTGAGCTGTCTCCATGAAGTCACTCTTCAAGAGCACAGAGCATCAGCAGGACAACCTCTGAAGACATGCTCACAAACACAGAGAATAACTGAGGTTCATTCAAGGCCAGAACGATAACAGGAAGAGGAGTTACATCTGAACTGGAGCGGGGCTGAAACTGCTTGCTTCAAGACCAAGAACCACATGGAAAGTACTGGCAAAGGGAACCCCCAAGACAACAAAAAAACCACAGCTTCAACAGATGTGATCAGAATAAAGAGCAGAGACAGGGTTAAGATTTGTGGCACAGCTTCACCAACTTCCATGTTGCAGGAAGACGATAAGATCGCAACAAATTAAATCTCTAGCAGCACATGCAGTATATATAACAACTTCAGTGCCCTACCAGTGCACTTCAGCTTGCGGCCAGGAACAATGACCGACTCTAAACCGCAAGATCAAAGCCCATCGTTGTTAGTGCGTCAATGACCAATGTGCATGTTGGTCTTTGTGATTGTCTGTTTTGTATTTTTTCAGCCCTGTAATTATCCTACTTAAAATGCTGCCTGTAATATGTTTTATGATTATGAAGAAGGCCATAAGCCGAAACTTTTTGGCCAGCCAATAAAACTGTTGTATGCACTAAATGTGTTAATGGGTCTACAGCTTCAATATAGAGTGAGAGAGCAAAAAAGCTTTTCTTTCAAGGCTAAATTTAGTCTTATCATCATACTCATAACCAAGCAACTATGAATACACAACAAATCTTATCGGACAGAAAAACCTTGACAATTCTAAGTGACGTTAAGTAAGCAAGCCTGAACTTCTTTAATCAAACAAACAGTGGATGGAGGACATCGCTCAGAAGGCAACAAGAAACTCTCAGCAGTCATTTGATATCATTTTAACCCAAACAACATATGTGACTCACAAGCTCCTGACCTGCACTTTTAGCCAATAAGAGAAGAATCGTAACTGTCCTTCACTGCTCACAGGTCAGATAAGTACAGTTGAACAATAAACAAACACAGTTCTTTGTGAGGATGCAAGTGCACAGAAATGCTGCACACGCACTATGAATAGTGAATGGGGAATCTGGGAGGGGCTGGAGCCGATAACAGCTGTCAGCCTCCTCCAGGTCAGCAGTGATAAGGAAGGAAGGCTAATTGGATGGTGCATGCTCTAACAAGGGCGGTCAGTATTCAGAAGACACGAGCCCGGGGAACTCTTTCACATGCTACTGAATAAGCTGGTCACACTTTAAAAAAAACCAAGAGTCTATTATACAAGCAAATAAATGAACATTTTATGGAAAAAAATCTATAAGATAATGTTTTCTAACTAACAAATGAGGGAATTAAAAATACCACCTTTCCGTTCCATTAGCCAAATTATCTACAAGCACATGTAAGCATTGTCGATATAAAAACACACCACCCATTAACCTGTGGTCTACAAAAAGGACACAGGCTTAGCAATTAAGCCACATTCCCAAACGTATCCAACTGCCTCCATATCCAAATGACTATAATTCCAAACAACGTGGTAATTTCCTCGGCAGAGAGCGCATGCCTGGTGTGCTGCTGATTATGGCTTTTTGAAAACGTATAAAGACGGTGGTTTCCTGGAGGGAGACCGCATCAGCTGTCATATTCATAATTATAGCATTTCTGCTATTTCTATCAATCTTATGATTATCGTATATCTGCTATTTCTATCAGTCATATAATTAGGTCTTCTGTCATTTCTACCTAAACTTTACTTCTGCAGTTTCCTAAAGTTTTCTTAAAGTTCACGATCCATGACTTTTATGACATTTGGGACAGCGTTTCTCCTTTTTTTCCGCAAGCAACACAGAATTTTTCTGATTGTGGAGGACGACGTGGCTGAGCACACAGTTTGGAGGATATTGCTGAACAGAAAGCAAAAATAAAGGAAGAAAAGCCTTTTTGTTTGTCAAGTCAATTTAGACTTGAGCACATGGAGGATTGTGGATATACCGGACAAAGGATGTTGACTATGGAGTTGCCAGGCAGGAGGAAAATAAGAAGTCCACAGAGGAGGTTCATGGATGAGGTGAAAGAAGACATGCAGTGGGTTGGGTTGATAGAAAAGGATGTTAGGGATAAGATAATCCAATGTGGCAACCCTTTAAGGAAGCAAGCGAAACAAGAAGAAGCAGCTTAGAAAATAAAAGAACTATCACTTCTAGTTAAGCAAATTCCATCTCAATGTATGCATTTATAATATATTAAAGGTTGTTCTGGAGGCTTGAACTTAAAGGAACACTACCTGTGACAGTGGCTTGATGAATTTAGGCCCTTTACAGCCTGGGCTTCACTAATGAAGCTGACTAGCAAGCAGGAGGAGGGTTTTGCTCCCTCACCAGGTGGCCATATACACAAGGACCCAGCAGGAAAAACACCTGGGAATAATAAACTTTAGCACCATCTCAGGGCTGGGACACACTGAAAGCACAGTAAAAGCTTTATCCATAGAACATATAATAGATAGTTAAACTGCATAAATGCCAAAATTAGAGCCATGAATCTCCAGATTAAATGGCTTCTGCCGCGTGGTGGTTATGTGGTTATTAGGCCACTGATGGCAATAGTATAAATCAACAAGCAGAACTGCTTTATGGGACTACTGGATTTACAAGATTTTTTTTAAACCATTAAATATGACATTTAATATTCTATGTATTGTACTGCAGTAGTAATATAAAATCAATTACCCGTACTATGACGTCAGGTTCAATCCACGCCGCGCTGGCTAAGAGAAGTGCATGCTTGTACTGAAAGACATTTATATGCCGTCCAGTTCCTTTTACCCCAGAAAAGTACTGAGCAGGTCAAGAAACCAAATGAATAAACAAAAGGTTATCCAGAGGGCAATTAGCGTAACACTCGCCTCTGTGTTCACCACAGTTGAGTCATTGATTGTGAGAGGGGAAGTGAATTTTGATTATACATGCTTCTGTGATGTTGATAGCAATCACTGGATCATGAGGTAAATTAGAAACACACTGTTTTCTTTAAGCCATAACAAGTGTTCAAACAGAGCCTGACATTACTGATGAGAGAAAAAAAAGCGCACAACGCCCTCACACCGTCCTCCTGCAGGGAACAGCGACACGACACACAGGAAAAGAAAAGAAAAAAGGGGGCTGAGGAGCGATCGAAATCTTATCTACGTTAGGGAAATTCTGCGATGATCTGGTGATGTTTATGTTTAACCATTTATGAGTAACTCTTTCAGGCAGACTACCAAACCACGTTACATACAGACACACCTACAAATCGCTTCATAATCATTAATCTAAGCAAACTGCATTGGATAAAATGTCTAATAATAACCTGAACAGCTGAAAGTGCACAGGAGCTCTTTCTTAATGTCGCACCAAACTGAATCGACGAGGAAGACGCCTCCCTCCCCTCTCCACTCCTCTAAAAAAAGGCCACCATTGTATGTGAAGAATTACCATGGATACTGCCGGCGCACTGTAAGCCTTTTAGAATTATTAGCATTCCTCTCTACCCTGAGCACTGTAGCAAAGCCGCTCTCTTTACGGTCAATCCGCCTTGAGAGAAACAACATTTCTTTCATTAGCAACTACAGGAATTTCCATCTGGCTGGGAATTAATTAAAGTCGAATTATGGGCCGCGGCAATATTGGCCTACTCAGACAAACTCAACAACGCCCGTGGAGGGTAAGAATGAATGTGGCCTTGTTAATGAGCAGGATACGAGGCACGGCCACTTGTCAGAGACACTAATTCAGAAGTTATTACTCACTCGTTATGAGACAAATCATGTCATATTTAATAGACCTATTTATAAATGAGCCGAAGTGACTGAACGGCTTTGGCACCATTATTGCTGATTCAAGAAACATATAAAGCTAATGGAAACAGCTGAAGCATGGCTTTCATATAAAATAACCTCAAACTTCATGTTATATTTCCTGATTTTGTCATGTTGATTTTCGATTACATAAACCACCACGAGGGGATTTTTTTTTCCAGTCATGGTTTTGTGCTGTGGAACTGCTGTTTAGAATATCATAGAGTTCATCCGTGAAAGAATAACTGGAAAAAATATGTCACTAATGATCTGGCAGCACACGTAGCCTTGCTGAAATACACGGAGCCAAGCAAATCATAAAAAAACTTTTTTCTCTATCCATTTTAAACAGGTCAAAATACAGATCAGTTTCCACGAGAAAGGATAAATCTAGTTACATTAATCATATTATACACAGCACAAAAAAATGTAATGCAATATAGTGATTACCAGCTTAGGGAGTTTCTACACTGTGTGACTCGCAATCAGAAGCACGTAATTTGAAAATAATGCAACAATTCTATCTTTGTGAAGGAAGGTGTCGGACACAATGTGGCTACTATCAGCCTCTGATGACAAAGGCTCTGTACCACAGAGCACCAGGGAGGCTCTGCTATCAGGCCCCGATACTCCTCTAGCCCTTGGCACTTCCACCGATGCAGAAAAAGTAGGTCTGCGTAGGCCTCAGTGAGATTCCACGGTGTGTGCCAACATGGCTAAATGAAAACATCCCCCTGGAGTGTACGTAGACTACAGTTTAAGTTTCATCTATCTGTGTCATTCCAGGTGCAGATTACAAGTAAACAGCTCTACTGAAACCAAAGTGACATTAGGCTGTAACCAGAACGCACGCAAAGTGATAGAGATATAACCTTTATGCAGGTGTGTCTTAGTAATAACAACACAACAAATCAAGTAATTTCTTTTATACATTTATTGTATTTCGACTGTTTCCATGTGTTTTATTGGCAGTTAGAAGAGCTACCTGACATGGGGTGTTCTTCATTTCCTGTGAGTGATCAGGAAACCTGGACAGGGCCCTGCTGATTAAAGACAGCAGTTAGGATCAACTCAATTCAATTTGTTTGCCTTGTGCTCTAAACTCTCAATAATTACGCTAAATGGTTACCTTTGTAACTGGTTGTGGCCTGGGGACTCCTAACCAGTCGCAAAGCTGATTCCTATGTGGCCGAACTGTGGCGAGGTCACTTTCCCTGGAAAGGAGCATGGCAACGTTTTACATACTGCTTATAGTCAGTTTATTTAACAGCTGCCTCCAGTATGACTACTTACCAGTTAGTGTCACTTAGCAAAGTCATGGCATCATCCAACACCTCTGGATCAACAACATCATCGTAGGTCAGAAGCATCTCATACATCTGGCTGGCTGTGGTCTTTCTTATCTACAGTTGTGAGAAATACAAATTAGAACAAGAGTCAAGAGCTATTCCAGCAATCAGCTATGCTTGATCCAAACATATAAACTGAGAACTAGACCTGATGACAATAATCATCACCCTGCATGTGTCCAAAGCCACATGCATATCAATTCATCCATTCATTAAAAGCGAGCACGTTATGCTCACATTTATTTTTATTCTTGGACTCTACTTGAGTAGCTTTGCATGATTCACAGTTCAAAAGGATTCATATATCTAATACTAATACAGTTCTGTTGATACACTGTCTGGAGGAAAAAAAGCTGTTTTAGCTCCTCTTGCTTTGAGGCCCCTTCCTTCTGATAGGTTGCCTCTCACAAACAAAAGCTTTGATCAGCAGGTGGGTGGGGCTTATGTGCTCACTGCCAGGGCTTTTCAGAGCAGAAGAAACTAGAAACTGTGTTTAGAGAAGTCTGAAAGCCAATTTTGCACTCTGTAACAGCGTGACAAAATAAGGAAAAGCACAATAGGTCCCCTTTAGTCCACTCAAAAATACAACGTGATGGGGCTCTAGTTTTCCTTAGAGCTGGCTATAAATATACAAAAAACATAAACAAAGCTGAATGTACAGTAATTAGGTGTTGAGATCTTTCCACCTGGATGAAACTGTTGATCAAAAAAACCCAACAATCCTGCTTCAAGGATAGCGGTGCACGCTCCAAGTAAACCTACCACAGGAAATGAATGGCAGAGCAGCAGCAGCAGCTGGGACAAAACCTTCTTTCTCACCTCACCTTGGAACTGGATCAGCCCACATAAACTGGGAAACACAAACCGGCATAGTCAACATACATTTAGCTTTAGCGATTTGCATCATGTGTGCATTTATCAGTGAGACAGAGACTTACACTGATATACATGCTCGCAGCTTGGAAATGTCTTTGGACTTCTTGAATTCTTTGCAAAGGGCCAAAAGGTCCACACAGAACGGATGACTAAGAAAACACAGGCAGAAAAAGTTTAGCTCTGACAAACATCCACATTTAGTTTAATACAAAGAAAGAAAAACAAATCACAGCACTCACTTCTCTTGCATGGTGAATATTTCGAAGCAGCTGTTAGCAAGAATCTGATTGAGCATCTTAAGAAAGGAAACGGACACTCTAAAAGGAAAAGAAAAGAGAATATATGCAGCTTTTACAAGTGTAATGTACTGAAAACAGGACAGATAAAAAAAAGCCTCACATCATCACGTACCTGTCATTGTGAAGATTGTCTCTGAAGATCCTCAGCAACGTTTCTCCAAATTGTCCCAAAGCAGCACTATCGCTCTGAATCAATTTCAGATGGTCAAACAGAGACTGGGAAGAGAAATGCACCTAAACAGAAACAGAAAAAACTAGTAAATATATATAAAAAAATAAATAAAGTGTTATTGTAAAACAGTATGATGTCACAGTGAAGATGAAGTCTGAGCTTTTTGTATATAAAACTACATCATTTTAACTGATCATACATAATAACACCCAAGTTTTGGCCACTGTAAGGTCCGTGTCTATAGTTTAATGCTTGTTCCAAATGGAAAAAAGTGTCTCACGGTGTTTAAGAGACAATAAATTCAATAAGACAGGACAGATTGACAACCCAAGAGTACGTGTACATGCAGTACAAAAACACTGCCGTGTTACGACTCTTTTCCTGTCATTCAAAGGCAAAGGTAGGAAATGTAAATAGAAAAAAACTGAGAAAAAACAGAAACCTGGACTATAATATTAAAATTACTGTGAAGTTATTGCTGAGCGAGTGCAAACTTGAGGAGCCTGGGAAAGAAAAGCATCAGATATTATCAGACCACAGCGAAGAAAGTGTCAAATCTTGACATTTGCAAGATAGCAACATAATATAGTTGCACAATGCCCTATAAACAGAGTTACTAAGAAACTCTTGGCTGAAAATCTCATCCACATTAATGCACATATATACACATAATAATAACAGTTTTTAATGTTTCAGTGGTTAATTTTCTGTTTTACGCCTCCAACTTTTTTCTGTTGTGTGGCTGCTCTTTTTCAGGGTCATGTGGGCCATCTACGTCCACACAATTCCTGGAAAGTTGGTAGATGCTTCATGTCTCTCTGGCCTGTGTGAATATGTGCCTGTGGTGTGAGAACAGTATTCTTGGCCCATGGATTGATGCAGTCTTGGCTCAGTTTCCTAAATGCAACCCTGTGCAAACATATCACTACTTCTCATCTCTGAGGATGTATCTGCAGTAAAAACCACTGGAAGACCAGGACGAGAGCTTGATTGCCTCTTGGGGAATATATTTAGGCCACCACTGGAAGACAAGTTTGACTTTACTGGCCCCACTGCTGCTATTACAAGCATTAAACTTATTTTCTTTAGTACATCTATAAACACTAAAAGCTAAGAAATAACCTAACTGGCTCCAATTTGTGTGTGCAAGTTCTCCTCCGAGTGATTGGTTTTAACAGGTTAGGTCATAACAGACGAAGGGGGGAAACTTGATCAACCCCAGCTGAGTCTCCCGACTGACGTTGAGTAAAATATTAGGACAGGAAATTAGCTAAACTCCAGATACAACCTATGGGATGTTCCCATTTTGAATCTGTAGGTAAGTCTGACTCACGCTTGGCCATAAAAAAGACAAGACGTAATCAGGTGGAGATGAGTAACATAGCTGGTATCAATGACTCGATGGACTGCCGTAAAGGCAGGTGTTATACGTCAGACACGAGATTAGACTGAAAGCTCCCCCTGCTGGTCTAAACTCAACCTGAGTATCAACACAAATCTTATTGTGTGTTGATCTTATTGTGGGATGTTTAATGCTGAAAAGTACATTTCTATAATAAGCCACTGCTTTATTCTACGCACAAATATCATTAAACATCTACTGGACTTCATTAAAAACACAAAAGCCCACAATAAGAGGTGCTAAATTTGTCCCTCTTTTCTGAGACGACTGAGTTCTTTAACATCTACCGGATGATGTCTTTCGAGTCTGTGTTAGCCAGTGCGATCCCCTTTGCTGTGGGAGCAGACTCAGGGTAGTGGACAGCCACAGAAGCAGGAAATCATTCCTACCGGTGATCAAACTTTACAGCTCAATAGGTGAAAATCTCTAAATCCCTCACTGCCAACCTTTTAGACGTTTACAGATTAAAACTATCACCCATCTGCACATAACAATGTAAAGATTTGACAATATTCAACTTCTCCACCTACTGTGGACTCTGTGATTCCTCCCACAGACACGGTGAGCCCCAGCAGAGTGTGGTACTGATACTCAAACAATCCCAGCAGCTGGGCGATATACTTGAAAGCGTGAGATGGAGCATTCCAGTTCAGAGTGGTTGTGGTCTCACTGAAACACAGAGCAAATGGGTCACAGATCAGCAAATAAAGCTGTCATCTACGAAACACTGTTAAACTGCATGTGCATGTGCCAAAACCGACCAAACACAAAAGGCTGGTTAAAATTATAGCAATTATTAAAGCTCCTAAAGCTACTGGTTAACTGTGGTAGTGACTCACATGGGGAAAATGCCCAACAGCTCCTCTCGGTGGGGAATGTGAGGTACTACAGGATCTGTGCTGTGAAGGAGGTGAAGGAAGATGGTGCCAGCGTGGGCTCTGTAGCGATCAATCTTCTCGGCAGATTGCTGGGCCAGGCAGCACATCATACATTTCACCCTACATACATTAGTGTGAAATAAAGACAATGAGCACTATCACTATTCTCTCACAGTTGTGTTTATACAAGTTTTGCTGCCATCAAGACTTAAGAAAAAAGATCTTGAACTACAAGAAGCTCAAAGGCAACATTGGATATAATTTATATGACAACAATAAACAGTAAAAGTAAAGTTGGAGAGCCTAGAACATACAGAAAAAACAGAACATATTTAAATAATTAAAGATTCGTACTCACATGTCTGCTGAAAGGATTTCTGGAGCACTGCTAGCCACCAGCATAGTCACATCTTTCAGACTAGTCATTGCCGCCTCTCTGACCCTGAGCAAGTGACACACACAGTATATTTAAATGGCATGGGCTTGAATAAACCCCACCACTTTCTATTAAATCTATCAATCTATTACTTTTTTTTAAGGTAATCTAAATGGACTGGAACTTATATAGTCGTTTTCTACTCCATCTGGGCACTCAAAGCGCTTTATACTACATGCCTGATTCACCCATTCACTCTTACTCATTCAATCACTTTTTTTTTTCTATGCTTAAGTGCTTTCTATCTAATGTTACACACATTCACCCTCTGATGGATTCATCAAGGGATCAAACCAGGGGATCAAACCACCAACCTTCCAGTCAGTATTTGAACTGCTCTACCTGCTGAGCTACAGCCGCATAAACAACAGAAGACCGTTGCAGTTTTACAGGATTCTGCAGTTTTACAGTCAAATTAGTTTCATGGCTAAAGGGCACAATTTGTTTATGTGAAATGCTGATCAGGGTGTTTATTCAAAACTTAAACACAAGCAACTTGTGAATTCTTGATTATATATGATGAAAATAAGGGAAGGACTGTCTTCATTCAGTGTTATTACGAAAGAAAAAAAAAAGATTGCAGGTAAACAAGGAAGAAAAGCGATTCAAGAGAAAGAAGGAAATAACAAGATTACTAGACAGTGTAAAGCAAGCAGCCCATCCCATGTTGGAGACAAGTGACAAGCCTGGTGACATTCCAGGCGTGTCGGTAACCGTGGCCTGGAGCTACCTGTGACATGGGCACGTCCCTTTGTGGAGGGACAGAAGACCAGACGTCTCAATGGGGAAGAATTCTTCCTCCCCGAGGTGGTTAAAAGAACATATGTGCCTTTGAGGAGCAATTTCACTCACCAGGCCCCGACATCCCCTCTGCTGTCGGTGGTGTAATCGACCATACTGGAGAGGAGAGTGCCATACACCTCATCTACATTTGCAGAGCACAGGGTAGAGTCCGGAGAGCCTTCAGCACATGCGCCTGCTTTCACACTCACTCTGGTGGAGAAAATGAAAAATAGTTTGCAAATCAAAACATAATTTAAAAGGACAACGAGAAATATACACAAACCACAGCAAAGAAATTAAATTTGAATTTTGAGGAAAGATGCTATCGGAGAAATGGCCAGACATGCCCTTCAGGTCCTGCAGGTATAGTCGGCCAATTGTTTATTTTAGCACCACTGTCTACATATCCACGTGTTTAAACTAGCAGGCAAAGAGCCGAGGACAGACAAACAAACATAACAGTGCACAAATACACACCAAAGAAACAACAGGGTAGAAAAAAATGTAGATAGAAGATGAGAAGGCAATAAGCGTGTGCATATGAATACTCACTGAGCTACTGATGTGATTGCATCTCTCCTCGCCTCAGTAAAAGTCCCTTCCTTCTGGGTTTCAGCGCACAGCTGCCGAAGGCCTTCAATGATCTATCGCAAACACACAAACCAATTTATACCTAAAATGCAGAGACAGCTAGATGGAAAACAGCTTGAAAATGAAAGTGTGGACACACTTCAAACACACCTGCTTCAATTTGCCATGGATCATAAATTTTGGCAGACAGCCGAGGGCCAGGGCAGATCCGCAACGAGTGAGCATCTGTGGGTTGTTAAGCCCTTCAGTGTACTGAGACACCAGAGCATCTAAACATGTAAGGACACGGACATGTTACAGACATTAACCAAATCATACAGATGAAATCCATATTTGGTTATAGAATAATGAGAAAACCATAGCTAAGCTACCTTGCATTTGTGGGTCAGCCTGGCCTGGACTGGCCTGGTAGTACTCCTCACACAAGGCAGACAAGGCTGATACAAGTGCAGCCTGCAGACACAGGAAAGGGAAGGCCAGAGAGTAGAAAACAGAAAATAGTCCACAAATAAACAAATGGTGACAGTATTTGATTCCACAGCTTTGAAAATGACCAAACTAGTACACACTCTGGTGGAGCAACCACTTTACCTTATACTACAGATACCTGTGTTTTGCTCTATTGATTGGTTACAATAAACAGATATAACTGACGTATAAAAATGAGCATCATCATTCTCACTGGTTCCTGGAATGACCTCAACATTAGAGAAGAATGAAAAGGCATTAAGCTTACCATAATGCCATCCTTTGCTCCACTAGAAACAAGATGAAGAGACTTTATGGTGTCGTCTATAATCCACTGCCAGCCAGCTGTAACATAATACATACTGTTAGTTGTGATGCTGGAAAAAAAAAGAAAAGCAAAACCTCAGTGCTGTAAAGAACTGCCTTACTAATGATGGGGTCGTTCTTGAAAGGCATTTTGGACAGGGACAGCTTTTCTATAAGACTACAAACTGTGAAAAAATAAAAAACAAACAATCAGGAATCGTCAGCATGTCATGCAACTATTTTTTAAATTCCAACTTTGAATGTAAACTTACTTGCTGGTCTCATCAGCTCTCCACCAAAGCCCCTATGTAACAAAATAAACATAATTGTAATACGAGTAATATATTACTGATCTGCCATACTGCAAAGCTAAACAGATTATTTCAGCATACCTGTACTGTTTTCGGTCGTGTAGCTGAAAGTGGGCCAACAAATTTAAATGAGCAAGAAGAGCAAAGTTTGTTTAATTTGAAGTTAATCTTGAAACTATTTTTAAGTTCATGCACTTACCATTTGGTGAATGTTCTTTAAAGCATCCACACATTCTGGAGAAATCATGTCCACCACAGTCCTATGGGACAAATACAAGCCCGATTTTAATAGTGCCATCATTTAATGTGCCAAAGGCTTACAGGGCACTGTCAAAGCACGCTGCTAAAACAATTACATGGACACTTTGAAAACACATCAAATCGTTATGGGTTATCTATATTGATAAGGACTCAGTAATGTGTTAGTAACAAAAAGATGCCATATTCAGGGAGTCCATTTTACTGAAATTTGTATGGCCCGATGTGCTTCCATGCATGCCTGACAACATCAGGGCATGCTTCTAATGAGATGAAAGATAGAGTCCTGGGGGAATCTCGTCCCTGATTTCAATCAGGGCATCACTGAGATCTTGTACTACCTGGTGGCATCAGATTGACCAAAATATAATGTACCAAAGGTGCTCTACTGGATTTAGGTCAGGTGATTGTGGGGGCCAGTCAAGGGTATCATCGTCCTCCAGGAACTGCCTGGACACATGAGGTCGGACATTCTTGTCCACCAGGAGAATGCCAGGACCCAAAGCGCCAGTATAGGGTCTGGCAATGAGTCCAAGAATTTCATCCTGATACTTAATGGCAGTCAGTGTGCTGTTGGCTAGCCTGTAGAGGTCTGTGCATCCCTCCATAGATATGTCTCCCCAAACCATCAATGACACACCACCATATACTGAATGATGTCACAGGAATCAATATTTTCCCTGGCTTCTCCAGATCCATTCACGTCTGTCATGTGTGCTCAGGGTGAACCTGCTCTAATCTGTGAAAAGCACACGGTCCTGCCAAATGTGCTATTTTATAGCAAATGCTAATTGGGCTACGAGCACGGGGTGCTACAGGCTGTAAGGCCCTTAGGCCAGCCTCATGAAGGCTTTTTCTCATTGTTTTGTCAGAGATATTCACACTAGTGGCCTGCTGGAGGTCATTTTATAGGGCTCTGGTAGTGCTCATTTTCTTCCTTCTTACACAAGCAGATAGGCGGAGCAGATATCAGTCCTGTTAAGGGGTTAACAACCTTCTACGACCCTGTCCAGCTCTCTTACAGTAACTGTCTGCCTCCTGGAAACTCCTCCATGCTCCTGAGACTGTGCTGGGTGATATAGTAAATCCTTTGCCAGTGGCACATATTGATGCGCCATCCTGGAGGACTATCAGTGAAACCTCTGCAAGGTCCAGTGAGGTATGGCCTCATGCTAGCAGTAGTGACACTTAAACTAGCAAAATGTAGAAGTGGTCTGTAAAACCATTCCTGTGTTGGGGGTTGTGTCATTGTTTCCCCTCTAGTGCACCTGTTGTTAATTTAATTAACACCAAAGCATGAGAATCAAACCAACAACCCCCTCTGCTACTTAAACGACCACTTTAATATGCCAGAAGTTTAACTGACTTAATGCTTTACTCTGATTAAAAAGTGTTTTTAACCCGTGTACATTAAGGTTTAAAAAGAAGTTTCAGTTCTAGACCAACCCTAGCTAATGCTACTTTTATTGTGTATATAAAGCCTACCTGTTGGTTTGAAGGCCCACTTTGTACAGAGCATGTGTGATCTGCCCGCAAGCCTGGATGGCTCCATGCCGGCCATGGAGATCAATACCCACGGCCATTTTCAACAGCTGCGGTAAAACTGAAACCGAGCAGGGAGGGGGAGTATAAAATTTCCACTCTTTATTTTTAATTGAAGGTTTCATTCAGTTTCATAAAGCATTTAGCAGTTGAACTAAAAGACAAACATTGACTGAGGAACAGGTAGGGTGACATTGTTTACCTGTTGCTGCCATATAATCAGGCACTTGAGGCGTCAAGTTGTGGAGAGCTTTAGTGGCAAGCTCTCGAATCATACTGCAAAATATATACACAAAGATAAATAGATAAATAAATAAGTGAAAACAAAACAGTGTCCTTTTCACATTTGGCAGCATTATTAATGCAAGTACTTACCCATCCCAGTGGTTGATCTTCATAGCTACTAAATGGTCGATCATGGATTTGGTGTACTCTGGGAAACCTGCTATATAGACACTTTGAGACAAGTAATAAAAAAATAACAACACACATAACAGTTTTATGCATGTTTTGGTAACCAATAGAATGCAAACATCAGTTTAGCCACACTTAAATCACATCTGCTATCACTGTGCTATGTTCCTTCCTCGTTCTGTATTCATTCATGCCCTGAGGCTAGCATCTTTATTCGTTTTCACCGCTTAAATGTTTACTAAGTTGGTGACACATTCCTGCCAAAGGTGCAGATTCTTGTAAAGGCTAAAGTTTTTCTGCTCTGGCTTCAATATACACTTTATCAAATGTATATACTGGGTTATAATATTAAGATTTTTGGTGCCGTTACAACTCAGTTACCTTAACCCAAGGTCATGTGATGATGTGATGATGGACTGTACACTTTATGTAAAAGGTTCATTTGAAGCGAGTGAAGAGTGGAGCCCATTGACATAGCAAAGATGAGGTGTGCTCGTGTTGTGGCAACTTGTCAATCACAAGGTAGCCACTCCCTGAAGCATGCCATGGTTTACTGTCTATTTCACTCTGAATAAGACTGCAGTGCACACAAAGACCAGTTTGCTGTACTGAAAAGGTCTTGAAACTGATTAATCAAGAAATAAGGAAAGTGTTTACTATAGTATAAAATGGAAAAAAGTGTCATTTTCTTATAGACATAATAAAGTGTGACCTTATTTTGTCATCAGTCAAAGAAGAATCCAAGATTATGACATTTCTGGACAGGTTTCTCTTTTTAGAGTGGGAGGCAGGGTCTATCTTCTAGAGCAGCGGTCCCCAACCCCCGGGCCTCGGACCGGTACCGGTCCGTGAGTCGTTTGGTACCGGGCCGCAAGAGTTGAGGCTCGGGTGTGAAATGTATGGTTTTCAGGGTTTTTATCGGTTTTCAGCGTTATTTTGTTATCGTTTTTATCATTAACTCTGTTTTCCTGGGTCTTTTCACGTGTGTTATGAATAAATCTTCTTTTTTTCGGTACCGGTACTAGTTTTATTTTGTTGTAATTATCCGCGACACCTTAAAGGCCGGTCCGTGACAATATTGTCGGGCATAAACCGGTCCGTGGCGCAAAAAAGGTTGGGGACCGCTGTTCCAGAGAGAGAGTACACAACCCACTTTTGGCCCGAATGATTTTTTTCTTGCTTGTCACTTATAGTGAGATAAGATATTTTTAATTAGGGACAACACACATAAACAGTAATGTTAGGAAAAACTGAGATTTAATTCTGTGCTGTGCCAGTGTGAAAAGAAAATGTATTACCTGTTTACAACATTTATTTTTTAGGCTACTGTGATTTGTGCAGTGTTTCTTACCTGATGTTCAGGTAGCAGTTGTTGAGATTACCAACTGCATAGTAGTCTGCTGTTGTTAAGATGTCAATACCATGAGGAAATGTCCCCTATTGAGACACAAGAAACCAAGAAAGTGCTGAGATGTTTCTACTGCATTTCATTAATTAAAGGTTGCTCATATTATTAAACACTGAGCTCATGATTATGAGATAGAAAACACACAGTTAGGTTCCAAATTCAAGAAACGATCTCACAGAGTTATTGCTCGAGGTCTACTTGCAAATCAAGCTTTTGCTGGTGCCCTGCAGCCATACTGGGAGGCTATTTCTTTACTTAAAAGGTTCTCACTAACAAGGCAAGTTTGAGCATGAGCTAGATATTTGGCAACAAATAAGCTTCAAATCACAGCGATTCTGTTAGTCACAATGTTCATGTAGTCAATACTGAGGTCACAAACCTGTCTGCCGACATTCTCCTGGAAGGCAGCCTGGGACAAAAAGAGACAAAATGAACTGCTGTCCTGTAACTGTATGTCTTAGTTAGGAAAGCATGGGATGTCGAAAAGAGAACTTACAGATGCAGCTCTGCGGCAGTTAACATTTCGATCAAACACAGCAGTGATCAGCAAAGCACTGCAGAAAGACACAAAGTATATGTTAAATACATTCAACCGCCACCAAACGTGTTGGAGAAGGTAATAACTTTTTCTTGTCACAGGGCGTTAAGTAAAGATGAATCAGCCTTCTTGTACTTTGTTTTTATAATTTTTCTGCTTGACGGATACTTCAATTTTAGAAAATTCTGTAGTTAACGCTTAAATACAGTTTTTATGCATATGGAATTAAAAATATACTAATATAAATGTTAGACTGCCCCATTCCTGTGAAATTAACCTCAATCTTCACCAACAGTGTACAGATTCTTATGAGCACACAGATGAGTCAGATGCTAGGTTTCAATTACATCATTATTGCAAACTGTGATTGTGAACCACAGATTCTCAGCACAGACGGTAAACCATAATATGATTAAGCACGACTGCCTTCTGACCTAAATATCCCCACACCACGTTTAAGTGGGGGCCAACCTGTGACAGGCTGAGACTGACTGCTGTTGTCCTTTTTCCCTTCATGTACCCAGCTTCAGCAAGATCCCAGCATGGAGATTTACCAGCTGCCCAATTTGGCTATGCTAACTGCCCTCACCCTGAGGGTTTAGAAAACAAACTTCCTGGCTGAACTCTAGACATAAAGCTTACTCTAAATTACTTTTACCACTGCTACAATTAGTATATAGTTTATTTATTTAAGTTAGTAAGAATACAAGTGCATGAGTGTGCCCCCAAGCCACTGACAAAAGTGAGTTTTCTGTGAATGTCATCAAGCTTTGATGAATAGAGCAGGAACCAGCTTGTCTTAGCATTGCTGCCAAACGGCGACCGAAACCTACAACAGCAGGCGAAACCTGGCAGTCCTGTAGGCTAGAGAAAGGGAGGGTGTTGTCGCGACTGCTGATGATAATTTGCAGGGGTTCAAACTGACACTGCAGAGCTGGTCTGCACAGTCACAGGCCACAGGTCCATACATGCACACCAAGAAAAAGAGCTCAAGGATGAGATAAACCGTTACTATTAACAAAGACTGAACACATGTCAATGGGTGATGTCGTACTTCTCTGCATGGTTGCTCATTAGATGGGAAAATCTCCCGATCTTGGTTTTTATTTTTAGAGCTAGTTCTGATTTTAAAGTGAGGCATATAAAACATTTTACTCAGCAAGTACCGTCTGTTAATGTTCATGTAAAAACAAACAAACAACGATTTCAGTACTTCTTGCCATGCCCGTATAAGCATGCTGCATGCAAATGAAGTCTTAACTAAATGCCTGCAGTTTAACATAGCGGCTGCTGCAGCAACATGAGGGGAAAACATGCAGAAAGAAATGCACTTCTAATAGAGATAATGCAGTCTAAGGTAACAGAACATAAAAATCATTTTTATAAATTTGATGAGGATTGTAGGAAAAGACCAGATTTTGGTTCCTTGTTTTTCTAAAATAAATTTCCCTTCATGCTGCACCAGGGTTAAAAAATACTGAGATAAACCTTTCTGCACCAAACCTATAAACCTTCTGTTTTTCAGTCAAACACCAAAACAGAGCAAAATGTGCTCTTTAGCAGATATGCTAGATAATACTCCAAATGTCAACGTCCTGCAAACCAGGAATGCAGATCTTTAGATACTGGATGTCATTTCAAAACCGAAACGTAATATAAAAAGTTCTATGTAAAAAAAATAAAAGGACTATAGCCTTTATTTAGCATATAATGCCCATGTTGTGCATTTGCTTTAAAAACAACAACAACAAAAAAGTACTTTTCCCACCCACTGCCTCAGACAATTGGAGCTTTACTGAATCTATTTGATTTTTACAACATAAAAATCCAAACTTGTAGCCTATTCTAAATTGAACACATGAAAACATTATCAAATGGCGATGTATGTTGCCTGTGTGGGGACATGCAAGACTGATATGACACAGAAAAACTGGTTTGAGGCAGTAAAAACACCTTGCAGTTTCTATGCAAATTGTAATGATAATGTCACTCCTAACAGCTGCAATCAAATGACTTGACTGATTACTTGACATGTCACGTGCACCGATCTCTCGATTTCAGCCGGTTCTTTGCAAAATTTCTATCCTCCATTTTCAACTGTATTATATTAATTAGAAAGGTGTTTCTAATTCTTAAATGCATTAACTTTAAACTGCTCAGGAGGATAAATGCTGACTTTGCTTGAATATTAAACCGCAGCAAGGTACTGAAGGAATCTAATGAAACTGGAGATAATTCTCTAAGTAATTATTTTGCATTTTACTAGTGGAATAACGATAATAGTTTTCCTCTGGGGAAATGAGGTTTGTTATACATTTTCTATAACAAGTGAAATTACTTTGAAAAAGTAATTAATTATAGTTACTAGTTACTTCTTCAAAAAAAGTAACTGAGTTACAATATTCTAAAAGTAATTAATTACTTGAAAAGTAACTATTGCCTTACTTTAAAAAAAAAAAGTAACCCTCTGGGGTCCAGGGTATAATTGGCCATTTTTCACTACTTTTGATGTTTCCTCTACATTTCACCGTTAAAAACTATTTACTTTGCCTTGATTGGTATCATTGTTTTTCAGCACAACCTCACGTGTTTGAATTTACAGTTATGTTTTCATTTTGATATACTGTATTAACGCAATTGATCTAAAATCAGACAAAAAAAACATAAATTCCAAGTAGAAAAGGTCTTTTACTGTAACAACCACAAACATGTTTATTTAATCATATTTCATAACTTTAAATGCAAATATAAATTGCCAATTTTAAAATCATATGCACAAGTTTTGCAAACAACAAGTTATTTGCAGCCATTTACCTTTTACCCTTTTTAAAAAAAAACATTTCAAACTATTTACAGAACAATCAGCTGTTCTGCATTCAATAAGATGCCACACAAATTATTTGTGCCACTCCAAAAAAATAATTTCTGTCCACTATAAAGGAGAACATCACAGCTTGATACCTGCAGATAGCAGTCACCTCATTGCTCGGACACACAACACAAAACTATCCACAACACTACACACTAACTACACAAGACAACACATTAACTACACACTCCAAACACGCTAAACGTCACACATCTCTCACATCTCAAAACTGGCTCTCTCTCTCTTGCCATCACTCCTAAAACTTCCCCCTATTCGTAAACAACCAAATGTCAGGTTGCCATATCATTTTTTGATTGGTCGACATTTTTCCACCAACTCGAAAGAGGTGTTTTTTGTTTGGTTGTTTTTTGGTCATAAGCAGAGAGTGCTTGCTAGCGCTGTCCTTAGACCGTAAACGTGATGAAACTATTGAGGAAAAATGCGTATATATTGTTTATCATGACTCTGGTTTTACGTGGCCT
This sequence comes from Maylandia zebra, assembly GCF_041146795.1. Taxonomy (NCBI): domain Eukaryota; kingdom Metazoa; phylum Chordata; class Actinopteri; order Cichliformes; family Cichlidae; genus Maylandia; species Maylandia zebra. The sequence goes on from NC_135170.1 coordinate 25,088,115, forward strand.
ATCAACACAATTTAAAAACTGGTATATATCACCTTGTTGCTTTGTCATCTTTAAGTGGTCATGTGATTGGGTTACCACAACTACTTTATTCTTCCTCAGTCAAACAGCAGCACTCATGCGATTGTTTTGCCCCCTTAGCTCCAGGTGTTGTGCAAAAAAGTGATCGTGGGCCAGAAAGTGATTGCCGCCCGTGGGAGCGTGCCGCTGCTTAAAGCTGTAGCGCCCAGATTACTTACAGCTACTTCCGTGCAACTGATTATAGGTGCTGGAAGCTAAACACAGCTTCAACCGTCTGTTTGTTGAAAAATAGTAACGCGACCGCGCCGCATTTTCTTGTTAGTAACGGTAACGGCGTTGTAACGATAGGAATTGTAATTAGTTAGATTACTCGTTACTGAAAAAAGTAGCACCGTTACTTGTAACGCCGTTATTCCCATCATTGCCTATGTGTAGCAGTGTTTCATGTGTATAAGGGAAGGTTACCTGGCAATCTGAGTGACAAAAGGTTTGAGCTCCTTGGGTTCATAAGCCCTCGCAAAAGACCAGCAGACGTAGCAGGCAGCATCACGCACATTGGAACCAACACTGCACGCTCCTCTCTTTTCCTCGTAGATTAGGGACTTGATAATGAGTGGCACAACTGCAAGCAGACACCGCAGTGAGATGAAAAGTTGTCAGAAATGTCCAAAATATATATTACACAAACTGCATGAAATGTTTTTGGTAAGCAAAGATCACTACTTTATCTTCACAAAGCTTGACTTTTGCAATTCCAGATTAAAGGAGAGTAATACAACATGAAAATAAGCTAGCACCAGTTCATAAGACTTTTCAAGGTCAGATTATGAACAATATAGTAAGTGCATGTTATTTAGGATGATTATCAAAATAAATCTGTTTCATAATAACAGAACATTTGTTTTAACAGAAAATAAAAAGGACTAATAGGAGAATAAATGGCCTGCCTGCTATTAAACTTTATTTAAAACTTCATATACATTATTTGTTCAGTTGGAACCAGAAAGGGGAAGAAGGATTGCAACCCCCCCCCCACATGTAAATCATTGCTTGAGGCTTGACTAATACCAGGTACATCAGTGTTGCCCGAGGGCCTTGCTGTTTAGATGAAAGCTCCACCCACAGGTGAGACAACTCCTCAGAGATAGAAACTCACCACACAACAAATATCAAACACATTCATGATCACACACACGTTCACCCACTCTGAACTCCGAGCACGTACCGACGGAGGTGTCCTGACCAGAAAGTGCCGTGCGGCGTGAAGCGTGGAGCAGCCCACTGGATAAAGAGGATAAGATACTGACCCTTTGGCTAGAGAAGGTAGGGTTTGTTTTGTTTTTTTCTTTTTTTGTCTTTCTTTTATTAACACTAAACTTATTTTCAGCACTCTATCAAAGCATTTCTTTGCCAATGGATAAGACTGACTGTGATTTGTAATGGTGTTTCTAACCATTTTTATTGGCTGCATAAAGGGTAGGGATAACTGTGCACCTGCTACCTCTTGATCCTAATTAGTCCCTGCTCAGGCTGCAGTAACTGAGCCACAGGTAAATATCTGAGCTCTGCAGACAACCTTTTAACCAGGTCTAAAATACTTATTTAGACAGCAGACAGACAGCCTTCTTTAAAGAATATCATCTTTAAAAAACTAAACTTACCTGATCTCACTCCATCCAGATTTATTTTAAAAAAACAAGTAAGTTTAGATCCTTTATTTTGTTCTTTGTTTTTGTTTTTTTAAAGCTGTATTATAATGAAAATAAAGACTTGTTATAAGAAGACTTTCGAAAGACTTTTACTTCTTAAGAAGGGAGTGGTTTTGCATGCTACCACAGTTGGGACAGAAACTCGAGTGGCAACTTCTTGCAACAGCGCATGACAAGCAGGTTCCTCTGAGTCCGCCCACCAACACTGAACTTACAGCTTTAGGTGATGATTCGTTTCAGAAGCCTGAAGTGCTACAGATGCCATTCTCGTTTGCAGACTTACTAATTGCTGATATTGTTCAGCTAGCGTGAACGCTGTATCACAAGAAAAACTATTAAACAATTACTTCCAATACTCATGCGTCTCCTGAGCTGGTGAGCTCATCAAGTGATAAATTCATCCCGCAGGTGTAGTCATGGGAAGCAGGTGGCTGGTGGTTCCCACGCCGACAGCGCAGAGTTTAGTAGATTGAGAGCGAGAGAGGGAGCGAGCTTGTCTCTACATGCCCTCGAGGTTTGTGCTAGAAAGTGTGTAGTCTAACTGTCTAGTGGATTAGCGACTCTCTAACATTGGAGGCGTGATGAGCAAAGCAATCGCAAAACCGACTGTCGAGTGAAAGTGCGAAACATGTGGAGGTGTTTGCAGGCTGCCGTCAATCAACCAAAACGAAACTAGGACAGAACTGCATCTATGCAAACGTGTGGCAACATTTTTGCATATGGTAGGCTACTTTACATATTTGGGTATATTTCTGTTTGGTGTCCAAAGCACTGTGAAGTTGCAGAAATACATTAGCCCGAGGGCTCGGTGTTTTGTGCAGCTAGAGATTTTCTGGCTGAGCAGCTGAAGAAACACTCACCGAAAAATCAACCACTTTTTACGGTAACCAGTCAAACAACTTGAGCAGGCTCATTACTTGACAGCAAGCTTGGGAATCTGGTACAGAGTAGGGTTGGGCATTTGGATGGATTTACTGGCCATCGGCAACTGGCCTAGTCCATTGACATTTGTGACTTTTTTTGTAAGACGGGTGTGTTTTGTTTTTTTTGCCGATTTATTGGCATGTTTACTTTAGAATAGAGGTACTTCAGTAAAATCTAAACCATTACTAAATCTCCAACTATGACACGCTATACTCTTCTTTCAGAATCAAGATGGAGACTGTTCAAGAACGCAAGCCAAAAAGACCCCACTATATTCCCCGACCACCAGGCAAGCCTTTCAAGTACCAGTGCTTCCAGTGCCCATTCACCTGCAACGAAAAGTCCCATCTTTTCAACCATATGAAATACAACTTGTGTGAAAACTCCATCTCCCTCGTATCACAGAAAGGTGGGCAAACAGCTAGACAGATGAAGGCAATGGCAAAAGCAATCCCTCCTAAAACTAAGGATTTAACAAATGCCCAACCAGCAGTTCAGAACAACACTCCAGAGAAGCAGGGAGCTGAAGAGAAGAAAGCTGAGAGCACAGATGACACAGAAAAGGTCGATGTAGGGTGTGACAGTCCAGTCATCAAGGACAGTCAGAGTGCAGCAAATCCAAATATGGTTTCAGAGACACAGAGCACGGAAAGCAACGAGGAAAAGGATCAGACGCGCCCATCTGCCTTCTCACCTGTCACACCCAACCGTGACGGAGCAGAAGCTTTCAAGACACCTGTGAAGCAGACCGAGGACTTGCAAGCTCCTGTTCCCACTTTCAACCGCCCACGCTTCCCATGGAGCACGGTTTCATCATCCATTCCCTTAAAATCATTCGCGCCTCTCTTGGTTCCCGAATATTCTCCTTATCTCCAGCCTGATCGGCCCCTATATCCACCTTACTATCTTCCAGGAAATCACCATGTGAATGAGCCAAACTCTCCTTCCTTTCAGGCAGATTTTCTGGATCCCCAGAGGCCTATGGTACAACAACCAGTGACTGCAGCTAACACTTCCCCATTTCCCTCTTTCCCATACAGGTACTGCCATCCTCTTCACCCAGGGCACCCTCTGCCTTACACTCTGTACAGACCCCACGAGCTTTCTATGCCAATTGCAGGACACAGATATATTCCTTTGGATATGTATGGCCCAACTTTTGGCCATAAAGACTATGACTTGTACATACATTCACGTGCCAGTCTGAACCACCCACACACTTCTACACAAGCAGAGAGCCACCACGGGCAAAGTGGAGACAAGGCAACAAGGCTGAGTCCCAAAGAGGGCAGCTCAGCTCTGGGATCCCCTGACAGACCCAGCCAAGCTCACATCATCCAGCGAGACATCGAGGCGCTGCAGTACACCAACATCAGTGAGTCACAGATCGGCCCACAACTAGGAAACACGTCTACAGCGGTGCAACACATCAAAAATGACTTAAGACCAGAGGAGTGTGCAGAAATGTCAGCTCAGCACGTAGACAGAGGGTAAGCAAAATTCAAAATTTTGGATGTATTAATTTTAAAAACGTTTTTGTTTCTATTATTGTATTGTTATGTTGTGTACATTATGGTTTTGGCCTTTCCGTTTCAGATTAGCTGCGAACAGCAGATTTTCCTTCATGTCTGATTCTGATCCACATCCTGAAACTTCATCAGAGCGTCATGAAGTCGACAGCACAGATGATATGGCTCCCCTCAACCTCTCAACAAGAAACCAAGACAAGGAAAACATTCAGTCTGTCGACAGACTGAGCTGCTCAGACACAGTGAAATCAACAGAGCATGAGTCGCCCCTGAACCTCAGCCTCAGAACTTCTCAGACCAGCCCTGTATGCAGCTCTCCAACAAGCACTTTAGAAGATCTTCAGCAGAGCTCCATTGAAAAGCTGGATGAAGAGCCTTGTGACCAGAGGCAGACTGCAGCTCTAGCACTCTGTCAGCTAGCCATTGCAAGCTCTGCAGCGTCTTCACGTGACTTCAGTACTATAGACGAGCCCTTGACAGATTCCACAGAAGCTAAAAGTCCTGTTTATCAAGAGAAGAGCAAACAAACGACCAGGGCCAAGGCAACAGCAATCAAAAGACCACACAGTGGAAAGGCTGAAAACAAATGCCATAAACCCAAGAGAGTAAAAGCGCCCGGACGGGTTCTGAGGAGGAGATCTCGTTGCTGCTAACAACTAAACTCTGACTATAATAAGGACTATCTCTGATCTAAAGTCTAAAAGCCTCATTGATAATGGACTTCTTATTGTATTGATTTAGCACTGAAAGATTTGACTGTTTTAGCCAATAGCACTGCTACAAGGTTAAAAATGTAAAATGTTACACTGTTCTTTTTTTTTTAATCTCAGAAATGACTTGAAAAGGTGATGAGCAAATTTTGCAAGTTTTCTAAAAGTTGAACAATTTTGTAAAGCAGACAACTGTAAATGTCATGTCATATGTATAAAGATGCTTAATAAAATAATAAAAGTTGTTTACAGTAGTCTGTGTATCATACATTAAGTATTGAGATATTAAATCACCTACCATCTGTCAATCTGGAAGGCAGCAGCAGTCCTCTTCTACCCAGTTCAGCAAGTGCCAGGCAGCCTCCATGCCAAGCGTTGTCTGTTTCCTGGAAGCTTCAGGATCAAAACACATGCAAAGCATATCAAAACGCAGAACATTGCCCCTCTATGAGGGGTAAGTAACAGAGAGAGCCGAAATGCCCCAAGCATGAATGTACCTGAAGCAGTCCAGCACTGATCCAACCACCTCATCTGCCAGCTCCTTGGGAAGCCTTCCAGTCACCCTCCCAATGCTGAGGGGTTAAACAACATAGATTACTGTAACACAACAACTCTTTCTCATGATCTGCTTTTGACATGTCAAAATACCAAAGACAAGCAGCAACATGGATGCGTTTTTATAAACAGTTCAGGTTTTTCAAGTGTCATATAAAAGGTTTGTTACCCCTTTGCTGCAGACCAGCGCACGATTGTTTCCTTATCTTTCAGTCCCAATAGCAGATGTTCTGTAGAATAACATGCAAATCAGATTTTTTTATTTTATTATTATTTTTAAATGTTTTGTAAGGACAAACATTTTAAATTAATTGGAAGCAGAAACTTACCAATGACAGTCTCCACTTCCTCGGGAATGTCGTAGTCCTCCTCCTGTTCTTTTGTCTCCACTTCAGAGGTCGCACCAGTACTGTCTGCAGCCGATTGGGACATGGAAAGGTTTGCTGCTAAGGATCGGTTGCCTCTCTGATACCTGAAAATTTTGCATATTACAAAAAAGCACACACACAAAATGCATTTCTGTGTTTCTGCTTATTTTAAAAACTAATTGGTACTAAATCTGACCTCCAAGCGGCCAAACGGGGCTTTAAAAAGGTAAGGCCGAGCCTCTGGGTTAATTTGACACCAAGCTTCCTCAGCATGGCCTCGCTGCTCTCTGACAGATGCTTCTTTTCCAGACACTGTAGAACTGCAGGAGCTGAGGAAATTTATTTATTAAATTTATTACATGAGCGAACACACAGGAATATAAAAAGTTTGTGGAAATTAATACTTAGATTGAAATATTTTCCAGGTAGTGAAGCTATTAAACAATTAGTTAAACAACAATCACATGCCAGTTATACAAGAGACAGCATGTCAGTGATTCTTTTTATTTATTTATTTTTGTCCCCAAAATGAGACTGTAGAGCAGGGGTAGGCAACTCCAGGCCTCGAGTGCCGATGTCCTGCAGGTTTTAGATGTGTCCTTGATCCAACACAGCTGATTCAAATGGCTAAATTACCTCCTCAACATGTCTTGAAGTTCTCCAGAGGCCTGGGAATGAACTAATGATTTGATTCAGGTGTGTTGACACAGGGTGATGTCTAAAACCTGCAGGACACCGGCCCTTGAGGCCTGGAGTTGCCTACCCCTGCTGTAGAGCAAAGTCTTGCTTCTTACTTTGTGCATGAACAAAGAAAAGGAACCTACCATACTGCAAGAGGTCATCTCGTTTTCCATGCTTGAAGAGCTTTGCCTGTAACATAGTTTGTTTTTTTTAATGCAGCTGGTACATAGCTGCACTTTTAAGCATCTCCCATTAACCACAAAAACATGTAAGCTTGAGTTCTGAAGTCTTGAGACTAAATGCACAGAGCCAGTTTTGAATGCCCTAAGCAACACCTTGGCTCCAGGTTCATTTAGCAAACATTAAGTGCAAAGCGACGCTTTTTAAAAACATGCTATACAAGTTTACATGCCAATTATACAACATTCATGTGCATGCTTGTGGGATCCATTAGATCACCTTAGATTAGACAAAGTGATCTAAACGTAGCTTATCAATGAAGGTGTAACATGGGAAAAAACTTGTCTTAAAAAAAAAAAAAAAAACAAGAAACGTTTTTCTTAAATCATTAGATGAAATTGAATTAAGTCACTTGAAGCAAGAGATCCCACACATGCAGCAGGTGCATAACACACCTGCTAAAACCACACAGGCTATTGTGTGAAGCATACCAGTCATGTCAGCTCTTGTAAGTCCCCCTCGACAGGTTTTTATACACACAGACTACACTGTCTTCAAACACACATACACACACAGACAAGTATGCACACAACATACAGGCTTGAGTGTGAGCGCATATGTTTACCAGAGACTGCAGAGCACCATCCAACACCACAATGTTTCTTAATGATTGATCATTGGTCTGGGATATAGTGGCTAGATTCCAGTCCAAAAAGTCTCCGAGGCGCTTCTGTTTCACATCAGGGCGAGTCACGAACCTGCAGAGTCATGTAAAATAAGACAACACCATGAAAGACCAAATCGCTGACACTAAATATAACAAGAGCAATCTTGCCCTCTACTGGATAAAGACCTGATTACAGATCAATAGTTTTAAATTGTTTGTTGGAATTTACTTCGAATCTGAGATATATTTGTAACCAGGGGCAAAATGCTTTAGTAATGATCTTGTATGGTTTTCAGTAAAAAACATATTTTCACAAACATAAAGATGCAAAATTAAAAACATCGTAACTGTGTTTTTTAGCTTAGCTTTGAAGCAACACACTGTAAAATAATTAAGATTATGGTCATTTGAAAAATACCCTGGTTTCCACTAGACTGAAAGTGACTATGATGTCAGCAGCACCTGAAACACACACCATATCTTAAATCTAATACTGCATGCTACACTCTCCACTCCAACACACAGATGTCTAATGGAACAAATACCAGAAATAATTTATTAAACAGCAGGGGGAAACATTATTAGATCATAAAAAACTAAGTTTAAAATAAAGTCCATAAGAATTTGAACAATGTAAATCACTAAAAAGATTTTAAGTCAAAGAATCAACATGTGGTTGAACTGCAGACTTTCAGGTTTAACTCAAGGGCTTTGACAGAAATATTGCCTCGACAATATTACTACACTCTGCTCAGATTCAACCAAATGCAGGTGCATATATCCCACCTAATGCTAATGATAAGCTTGCTATGAGCGAAATCCATGCGGCCACTAGCAAACAACAACCTGTACACACTGAGGCTGCATTTATTGTAGCAGGTGACTTCAACCACTCCAACCTAAAGACAGTATTAGCTAAATTTTATCAACATGTCTCCTGCCACACAAGAGGGGACAACACAGGACAATGTGTATACAATTGCAATTCCTTTTCTGATAACATATTTTATTCTGTTATATATAGTATTTTATTCTATTCTATAGTATATAGTATCTTATTATCTTATCCTACTCCAGTGTTTTTCTTAATTTTTGCTACTGTAACTTTAGACTGTTCACTTTCTGCTGTGGTACAACAAATTTCCCATGTGTGGGACTAATAAAGATTATCCTTATCCAGGACAGCACGGTGGCACGGTGGCTAGCACTGTTGCCGCACAGCAAGAAGGTCCTGAGTTCAATTCCCCCATCAGGCCGGGGTCTTTCTGTGTGGAGTTTGCATGTTCTCCCCGGGTACTCCGGCTTCCTCCCACCGTCCAAAGACATGCAGCTTGTGGGGATAGGTTAATTGGATAATCCAAATTGCCACTAGGTGTGAATGTGCGAGTGAATGGTTGTCTGTCCCTATGTGTTGGCCCTGCGACAGACTGGCGACCTGTCCAGGGTGTACCCCGCCTTTCGCCCTATGACAGCTGGGATAGGCTCCCGCGACCCTGAAAAGGATAAGCGGAAGCGAATGGATGGATGGATGGATATCCTATTGCTGGAGCCTACACGGTAACGCCCCTCCCCCACCTGGGACAGTCTGATCACCTTTCTTTGTTTCTCCCCCGAATATTCACCACTCATCAATCGTGTGAAACCATTAGCGAAGACAATCAAAGTGTGGCCAATGGGAGTAGGTTGTGTACTCCACGACAGATTTAAAAACATGGACTGGAGCATGTTTACCTCTCAGGTATGTTACTAAAAACACTGTTTAACTTTAAGTGTCTGTGTGGTATTTGTCCACTTACTTTGATACCAATACAGATGCAGCATTTCTTGCACTGTCGCTCACAACTAGATAAGACTGTGGAAGAAAAAAAATAGTGCGATTATTCATACTGTTTAAAAATACACAAACACATACTGTATTATGCAAATTTGAAAAAATTGACAAAAATCTTAAATGACAAGATTAAATCTAGTGCCAATATCACACTGCTGGATTTTCTTGTTAAGGAATCTCTGGTGGATCAGTTTGTACAGGAAGGCATATATATCATCAAAAATCAAGCCGCAACACTACATAGCGACTCCCAAAGTGTGGGCCGGGACCCCTGGCGGGATGCAAAGGCACTGTAGTAATAGAAATTCACCTTAAAATTACTCTCAGATATGTACAGTTAAATATTTCTATAAAATTAGTTTATGTATATAAAAAACTGGTAATATGAGATGGTTTACTCCTTATTCTGACCTAATTTCACTACTCTTGTACTGAAGTTTGTGTCTCAGTGGAAGGTGGGTCACACATTGGCCTTAGCACTTTACATATGACTGAGTAGCATTAGCTATCTATAACCAACAGCCTTTGTTATGTTTTTTAAATAAGTTTTTCAAGGAAACACATCACTTTCTTTCTTATTTTGATTTGAGTTAAAAATTTAAGACTAAGTGGGCCCCATGCGATTTTCTTTTTTAAGTAGGCCACAGCACTCTTGACTTTGGCAATGGCTATGCCAAAACATAAAAACATCATATCACTTTGGTATAACTAACCTTGGCAATAGCTAGAATGCGATCCATGATAGGCTCTCTAGCCTTACCACCATCTGACTCGAGGTGGCCATCCAGACGAGAAAGATCGAAGGGTATGAGGCAGGTCATAGACAGCCATAACAACAACATGTACCGAGTTTCCCAAGTCTGGAACAAGTAAATAAATAAAGATCAAAACAATATACACTATTGCCTATAGGTATATGTAACTGATGCATCAGTGTGAAGCTATTATTTTTCCCTTTAAACTAAAGCCTCACCTCAGAGTCACTGGGATCCTGTCTGGACATCAGGTCCAGAACTGGCTGGACATCGGCCACCTCATGAGGAAAAAGCTGCATGAAAATTTTATAGCCTCTGACCTAACCAGAAATAAACAAACAACGTGCAGGATTAGTGAATCTGCTGCATAAGACATGCGTGAGTGCAATCACATTGCGGCTTTTATTCAGTGCAGTCAGGAGGTTTTTAATGAGAAAACTGACCTTGCAGATTACGTAGAGGAACTTGAAACACAAATGAACCAACGAAGGTGGAGACTTTTCACTCCTTATAAAGTCCAGTATCATATTTAACATCCATTCTAAAATAAAAAAGGAACAAAATAAGGAAGGAAGTGTTTTTATAAACTGCAAGCTCCTTTGACTTTTTATAAACTGAGTGATTTTATTTGTAAATTAGCTGTTGTAGTGTACCTAGATGAGGGTCCAGCAGATGAGGCTGCTCTTGATATCTGTTCATTATTACTGCAGGGAGAAATTAGCAGACCATCACGTCTCCAAACTAATCACTTAAAATTGCTTATCTTGGGGAAGCTGATTTATTTGTGACCGTCTCACCTAGGAACCTCTCTGTAGTAGACTCCCTTGGCCCCAGGTCTCCGTGGACCTCCGGCAGGCTGGAGATGAGGGCTGTGGTCTCGCCTCTCTCACTGAAGCTGCCCAGCACACAAGTCTGCACAATAGCGTCCGCCTCTCCTCCTCCTTCACCACCGGAAAACCCATTCTCCGTCTCCGATAGAGGCATTATCGCAGACCTTTAGCACGAGTATCTGTTGCAAGTTATGACAGGTTTAGCTAGCTAATATTAGCATTTGTGCGAACAAATAAAAGCGGAAAGGTGGAAATTATTCCAGGAAACTGGTGAATTGAATTAAAACATATACTGATAAGATGCGTAGGAGGTTCAGAGAGTATAAGCGCGAAATATGGCAGCTCTCAAAATTACATAAACTTCACTGGACACAACTATTGTTGATGTCTATAACGATGCAGCTAGCTGTTGTAGTCGTACCCCGCCCCGGTACGGCAAGCGAGATGGCTCACGTGGTTAACAGGGGCGGAAATTAAAGTCCCAGGTCACGTGTTCTCTAGACCGTATTAATGCAGGATATGTTTACTAACCTTTTACTAAACAGTTATTTGGGCTGCTGTGAAGTTGACCTAATGATGAAACATTTCTATCCAAATGGGATTGTTTTTCTTTTCCATGCCTCCATTCACAGGGAATTAAGGTGTGTAAATCTAGTGTGTAAAGGTTTTCACACTAGATAAATAACAAATTCAGCAGGTCTGGAAAAACACAATGGATTCGCTTAGGATTTAATAATGGTTATACCATGCACAACAAGGGCTTGCAATGACTCACTGTTATACAGGGATATTTTGTAGGTGTAGTTAGTATGCCAACCTTTATTCCATTCGTAGCCATTCTACTATAATGTAGATAAAATATAAAACATTGCATCCATAGTGAAAGTCAGATTCTGGTTTGTTCTACCTGCTTATAAAGGATTCCTCAATATTAACATAAATAAATAAAAAACAATAATTTTTAAGTTCAGTCATTGGTGTGTAGTACAGACTTCTGATTTGCAAGTTTTGTTTAATTTATGTCTATAAACAAACTACACTTAATTCACTGTAACACCTTGTGCAAAATACAGAATTTATTTGCAGATTCTGTTTTATATATTAGGAAGCAGGAAAGTGTCAGATGAGCTGGCAGGATGCAACTGTTTTTTCTATGTTAGGTCAGTATTTTCTGCACAGTACAGAAGACATTAAAGTGTTAGATGTGTTGTTTAATGTCTTCACACACTGTTTTTGGTCAAATAAGCAAAATCGCATAATACTTCAATGTAAGACTGCAATGCTTTCTAAGAGTGCCTGTGAGTGTGTTTATTTCAGCAGGGTCTTCATAACTCTTATGGAAGAACCTTTGTAACCACCACCAAAGTGGTTCCAGTGATTCAGGTAGTGGAAGAGTTGGTAAAGCTGGTTCCTCTTTGCAAATCCTGGTGCTTGGGGAATCTTGCTGTGGTATGCAGAGTAAAAAGCACTGTTGAAGCCACCAAACATCCCAGCAATACCCAACTCAAACTCAGAGTGGCCGTAGAAGGAAGCAGGATCGAAGATGACTGGGCCGTCTGCACATTCTGCCACGTTTCCTCCCCATAAATCTCCATGTAGGAGAGCAGGGACTATCTCCACATCTTTGAAGAACTGAGGGATCTTCAGCTGGAAATAAGAGACACAACATGCACATTACAATGCTGATACAATCATAATGTCTTGTGCAAAATATGTTTAATTTCAAACAGGATCAAAGGGAGGTTGCACCTGTAACTCAGCCCATAGTTCTCTGGTCTCCCTGTCTCCATACGATTTCTCCACCATGTTAAGCTGGTGCTGTAGCCTCTGCTGGGTGTAGAATGGAACCCAATCACTCTGCCATTGATTGTCCTGGAGAGGTAAGAATGAGAAAAAACTGTGATGCTGCTGAAATTCACTTTAACATCTTGAAGATTTGGAGACCAAACATTTGTAACACAACTTAGAGACATCAATACTGTACACCCTCCACTAGAATGCAGACACAGTATATAGACACATATACATTGGCTTTACCTGTGGCAGATATCCACAGCATGTAGTTACATGGAAGCCAAATTTTTCAACAGCAGCCACATCTGACTGCCCCGCTCCTTTTCCTGCATATATAGCCGTAATATTAATAAACAGTAATCACAAACTTTTTACCTTAAATTTGACACAGTTCATTATTATTCATTGGTGTGTGTGTGTGTGTGTGTGTGTGTGTGTGTGTGTGTGTGTGTGTGTGTGTGTGTGTGTGTGTGTGTGTGTGTGTATTATCCACATTGTGGCATCCTAAGATGAAGTTAAACTGAATTACCCACTGTCTGTTGCTCTTTATTTAATTTTTCCAGTTGTTTCTTGTTGTGAAGATGCAGATCTGCCATCTTCTCTCCTAGCTGTTTTGAGTACCTGCTCATTGTGTTTAAAAATCAAGTATGTCATTGAAAAAATATTTTGCTCAGTGTTTCTAAAACTAAATTCATCTGCCCAAATTCTGCTTTAATCTGCACTAAAGAAAAAAATGTAGTCAAGAGCTCTCTTACTTGCTAAGACTGTTCATGTCCAGATGTTCCATCACAAATACAGAGCCTCCTGTGTCAAGCTCAATCACCTTTATGGGCTTGGGGACTTTCACGGTTTCTGTCTTTACAATAGCCTCCAGACTGGCCATTTCTCCATCAAACATCAGTTTGGCCTGGATAATTTAAAGACAGGACAACACGGTCTGGTAAACACAAGCTTCAGTAAATGTGAATTTTTGCATTGTTCTCCACTCCACAACATCTACACAAAGTCCACGGACAGTAGTGTGGTGCAGCTGCTGGATCATGTCCCATTCATTTAAGTCCCGAGTTGAGCACACGCCGAAAGCCGATCATGAACTGAATGACACAACAGATAAAGAAAATGAAAAACTAACAATAACAAATACCTCACTCTTGTGATTTATCTTTACAAACACTTTCCCAGTGTCAGTATGATAACTCTGTCCCTCGCTGATGCATCCACCTCCAGCATGACCAGCTGATTTCAGCATGGTTGTCCCCAACTCCCTCTTTAACTTAGCTTCCATGATTATTTATCATCAGTTCCAGGACAGTTACAGCAGGACTAAAACCACCTACGCATCGCAAATGCGGGTATGAAAGTCTTTCTGACAGTTTCCGTTGCGGCAGCCAACCAGGACTTTGTCCCGAAGCAGGATCTTGTTTTTCTTCCGTTATGTAAATAATGATTGAGTAGTAGCCAATCATAAACAAGTCTGGGTTGATTGATTTCTACTTTGTCCAATAGTTGCGACGTTTGTCCGGTCACGTGAACGTCGCCATGGTGCCAAGTGAGGCTACAGCTATACGCTACGAGTTTAACTATGGTTCTGCGGAAAAACCGGCATGACCAGCAAAGAAATGTGTTTACTCCTCGGAGCGACCGGTGTTGGAAAGACGTTGTTGCTCAAACGTCTACAAAATATCCTTTGTGGCCATGTGAATTTCTTTGACGTAAAAGGAAATACTACCAAATAGCTTAATTAGCTAACTAATTTAGCCTATGAGCTTGTGTAGTACTTAAGTTGCTAAGTAATGGACGACCAGGGTTTGTATATCGCCTTTCCCAATTGCCAAATGTCGATACCCAGTGTTATTTTATTTTGCATCGGTATGTGTACAAATTCATTTTCATAATAAGATCTGTAAGAGAGATTATTATTACAATATTTAAGCTTTGGTAGCCCTTATTAGTCCAATAGTTTGGAAATTCACATTACAGCAGAAATTAGTGCTGTACTGTAATGTGAAATTGTCAATGGTCAGAAAGTGGATAATAACAGTAATAATTATAATTATATAAAACAATAGGAAACATGTACAAGATAGACGAAGTATAATTTAAATGTGTGTACATATATGTCGCAGTGATAAAATAAAATAACATCTTTAGATGCCTAGAAGCAAAAAAACAGAGCCCCAGATGATGCTAATAGAAGATGGAGTGTTGAAAACAGTTGCACACTGTGATTTATCAGTCCCCAATGTGTGCATGTGTAAGTATACATGTGTTTTACTGCTGCGGCTCTGCTGGATGAAAAGACCTCCAATATTGCTCCTTTACACACCGTGGGTCCAGCAGCCTGACGCTGAAGAAGCTGCTCAGTGCTGTAAGAGTGTCCTGCATGGGGTGGGATGTGTTTAGCTACCATGCTACCTGTCACTTACTACCTCCAAGATGTCAAGAGGGCATCACGTTGGCACTCTTGGTCTACCTGTTTCAATTCTTTTTGACCCCAGTAGAGATACTGCTGCCCCAACAGACCAGCACCATTACAGATAGCTGTTGGAACCACAGTCTTCAGGAGCTTCTCCTGCACTTCAAAAGTCCTTGGCATACTTACCAGATACAGCCTGCTCTGTCCTTTTTGGTAAATAGCATTTTTTTTGATATAGTCCACATTCTCCATTTCGTAAGTGGAGAAGGATATTTGTGCCTGTGGACGTTCACCACCAGCCCTTTGGTTTTTCCAGTATTTATCTGGAGGCAGTTCTCGTTCACATAGCTATTTCAGAGATTGAAAGGGAAGTGATCTGCAACAGCACAAGTTAAACACTATCCTCCAGTTGCCTAGATTACATGCATGGGGCCCATCGCATATAAACTTAGCCCAAATTGGTGGATTATTAATAAACTGTCATCTGAACAGATGACGTGATTTCATTTGTGAGGTGACAAGTCAACAGTAGTCTCTCAGCTGTGACATCACCAACCTTACTCATAACAAATATTCAAGTTCTACTTTCATAGCTCATAAAATATTGCGTAAACATTTCAAAATGTTTTTCTTTAAAGCTGATAGCAATGCTGTCTCCAGTCGATTTTCCTATCAGATTTCATTTACAGTTTATCGTACATGGTTTAGATGAATTGGGGACACCACCTTCAACTCTTCCCACAGTAAGTACTAATGGACAGTTCAAAGTCTCTGACACCTTATCCGTGTAAGTTCTCCATCTCCAGTCTTCATTCTTTGTAGGTAGGAACCAATCTGACAGATCTAACCGTGAAGAAGAAGAAGGTGACTGTGAGAGAGCTGGGAGGCTGCATGGGCCCTATATGGCCCAGTTACTTCAAAGACTGCTCCTCTGTCATTGTATGATCTTTGTATACATGCTGTTTATATTTGTAATATTCAATATGGGTTTACTAAATTGAAGTACTTGAGTAGATTTCTTTTGTTTCTCCATAGTTCATGGTGGATTCGGCCAACATTGCTCAGATATCCTCCTCCTGTATCCAGTTGCTGTCAGTACTGTCAGCTGAGCCTCTGAGCAAGGCCTCTGTGCTTATTCTCTTCAACAAGAGGTGACACTCGTAGAATACACATCAGTCTCTATTAGTGTTTTACCATATTGTACAGGATCTCTAGCAGGTTTAATGCAATTTGTATGTAATAAGGAAAGCTAATAATACCACTAGGAAATTTTTGATTTTCTTTTCCAATTTTATATTTTCCCCCAGGGACATGCCTTGCACTATGAGCCTTATAGAGATAAAGTCACTGTTCAGGATGGATGACATTGTTGCATCTGCGACTCAGCCAATCACAACACTGGAAGTCAGTGCCAGATCTGGAGAGGGACTTAAAGAGGTGATGAGCTGGCTGGAGTCCGTCACAGTCAAGTGACATACGCTTACTGATTACTTCATTAGGTACACAATTACTCTTTCATGCAAATATCTAATCAGCTAATAACATGGCAGTAACTGAATTAGTTTAAGCATTGAAACATGGTAAAGATGATCTGCTGAACCGAGTTCTCTGGGTTCTCTGGCCTTGTTGTTGTAGATGATCAGAGGAAAAGGAGACCAGAGGGGCTAAGAACAGGAAACAGGCTATAGTTTGCACAGGCTAACCAAAGTTAGACATCAAAGAATTGAAAAATGTTGCCTGGTCCAGTGAGTGTAAGTTTCTCCCAGCAATTTGGATGGTATTGTTACAATTTGGCATAAATAAAATGAAAGTATAGATCCACGCTGCCTTATATCAGAGGATCAGGCTGGTAGTGGTGTAATCGTGTGCCGGATATTTTCTTGGTACCCTGCACCCAGCAGGATAACGCAGTATGTCACAAAGCTCCAGTCATGAACTTGACAATCAGTTCACTGTACTCAAATGGCCACAAGAGTCACCAGATCTCAATCCAGTGGAGCAACTTCAAAGTCTGGTGCAAACTCACACCATGGTTGTGCATATGACAGATCTGCAGCAAATACATAAGACTGTCAAGTCAGTATGGACCAAAATCCAAGGAATGTTTCTAGCACCTTGTTAAATAGAATTAAAACAGCTCTGAAGGAAAAATGGGTCCAACCCTGAACTAGTGAGGTATACTTAATAAAGTGGCCAGTGACTGTGTGTGTGTGCGTGCGTGCCAGTTTCTGTATTTGTATCTTATAATAGTGATACTGTTTATACAAAAAATGTTCTGCCTTTTGGTCTTTATCAGCTTATATGCTACTCTGTTGAGGTTTTCATGGTGTGTTTCTCGTGTAAGAGTGTTTATCTTTGGTAGCACAATATTTAATATTAAAAAAAAAAAAAGAGTAACAACTCTTATAGAACTTTATGAAGATTTTACAGAATATTTTCTCATGTAAGGCATTCAGTATTTATCTTTGTATATGTTTTTTTTCTTAATGAAATTTGGATTTTGTGTATGAACTTTGTTTTCAGTGTATGTGGATGTTATGTTTTAATTGAGAGGAGCAGTTTTTTGTGTTTCTTTTTTGGCTTATTGTCACTTTTTTCTGTTTATTCTGGTAGTGGTGTAATGTAAGAAGAGGTAATATTGCTGACTTCACTACCAGCAGGGGGCGCAAACTGCTTATGAGACAGTGATACTGAGTCGTCATGATTTCATGTAGCATGTATTGATACCAAGGGAAATGAGTAAATGCAAGTGAATAAACCCATGTGAAGAACTGAGCAGTGTTGTAAATACACTCCTATATTTGGTGAAGTCAGTGGTTTGCAAGCAATGAATAAACTCATATTCATACATTTTTTAAGGTTACTTCATATGAATTATTTGCTCACAGTCCTCCCAAACTATTACTTCATTCGCCACTTGAATTTCATAATAGCAGACTGGTATACACTGATTTTTCCCCACCAGCTCTGTTCCAGCCATATACCAGTATGATGCAGTACTTCAAGCAGCGAACAGGTAGATGTGCACATACCGAGAATGTGTAATCAGCAGTGACCACCTAAACCTGTAATGCATCTTCCCTCTACTTACAGCTTAGTTTGTTGACAGCAAAATATTATCAGACCTTTTGTTTCTACGTTGTAGGGTATGACCTTGAAATTGTACTTGACACTTGGTAGTTAGATTTAAAAAAAAAAAAAAAAAAAAAAAAAAGTGTTATCTCTGTTGTAGTCTGTTCATTAAAAGAGGAGCAGGATATGTTGCTGCAGTGAAGAGCAGATTCAGCTTGCGTCTACCTAAAGGTTATTGTGCATTACAAGAATATAAAAACAACTAAGAATAGGTTTTTCATACAAGTCCATTGGGCTGTAGTTTGGTGTGCAGTTAGAGCAATATTTCAAGAGGACAATTTAGTGAATTTCCATTTTTCTAAAATATTTTTTCCGGTTTAGTTTGTCCTCATAAGAAGGGGTTTTGACTGCTCTGTGCGGCCTGTGATCCCTGAGCACTTGCTGAAGAGAAAGGCAACAAGGGCTCAGGGAGCCTCACTGGCAAGTCCAGTCCAGGATGGGTGGGGTGAGTATGTGACGACGGGATGCTGGCACCCGGATGACTTGTAGGCAGCGGCAAGGAGGCACTGTATGGAAGAGAAGTGGCGTGGGGAGCCGTCAAGGCGGAGCCGGTGCCCATTTGATTTAGACTTAGTTTCGGCTGATCTGCTTGGAATGGATTGCTGGGTGAAGGAGCATTCAGGCCTATGTGAAAAGAAATAAAGAGAAAAAGTCTACTTTTAACACCTATTCAAAGTTTATTTTTTCTAAAACTGAGCCTTGAACCTGATGAGTCAATGACCTCTTTATGTCTCTCATGACGCTACAGTTTCAAGCACACACTGTTCCCAAAACTCATCTGAGATTTAAAAGGCAGGAACAAAAAAAAAAACTTTAATTCTCATTCACAAACCAACTGGAGATCACAAAAAACAGATACCAGCAAGGATAAATGGAAAAATGGAAATATCTAGCACTCTGCACGTGGGGGTTTTACTGCAGTCGTTACATGGCAGCGGATTATCACTCGCTTGCATTTACCAGTACATGGCACACACTGGTAAATGATTAACACTGCCAGGTGGTGGTTGTGCTCATCTTATGCACAACCAGCACCTGGCTGATTTGAATACAATGTTTTAACTACTCTGTATGTCCAATAACAAAGTGCAATGACTACACCTGCAGTCAATAATACAAAACATACCTGATAAAAACGGGTTCTTGTTCTTGGCTGATGGGTTTCCTGGGATCAAGCTGTCCAAGTTCACCAAGGAAGCTGCCGAAGGGTCCAGGAAGGACTCGGGTGTCCGGCATGTTCGAGAGCTGGGGTCATTCAGGCTTTCTCGAAGACGAGAAAGGTCAAAAAGCTCAGGGCTGTCCTCTCGCCCACTAGCCCCGTTCACCTGACCACCATCCATAGCGTCATCAAACAGATCAGCATCTGTCAGCAGAAAAGTAGAAAGACAAGTAAGACTGCAAGTGGAACCAACGTACAAAAAGTAGAACAAGAATAGCAGATAGTGTATTGTTTACCTGAGGGACTTAGAGTTCGGGGAGCAGGTTCTGTAGGGGCTGATCTTCCTAAAGGCGCTGTGAACAGATCAGCTCCTGACGAGGATAAAAACATGACAGAAATGCTATTTAACTTTCTGTGGAACATAGGTAGTTTTTAAGATATCCAGGTGACGTCTTTATTTTAGTTACCCTACTTGTAAGTGAAAACACTCACCTGTATTTGCAGGCAAAGACCATACAGGACTGAGGCTGGAGACGTTGTCCTGTGGTGGATCCCAGGGGTTGGCTGGAGGTTCCCACGGTGGGGGAGGGCTATTTGAAGGTGGAGGTACCATCCATGGAGAATCAGCTCTTGGAACGCGGCTGCCTTCTTAATTAACACACAAATAAAAGAGTGTTAGCCGGTGAGCAGTTCAAATTATTTTGTAGGTACAAAAAGCAGAGAGTTTCATGTAAAAAAAAAAAAAAAAAAAAAAAGATTCTTCATCTTCATACGATTCCATCTAAAATAATATACCATGACCAAGCCAACTCAAGGCTCACCGAAAGAGTCCCAATGGTCTGTACCTCCAGCCCCAGCAGCTGCCTGGTGTGAGGCATTATTCCACCGATGGTCACTGGGAGGCAGATCTGTGGGTACTGCGAAAACATCTACCAGGTCCATAAAGGCCGTCTGACCAAATTCATCAAAGAAAAAAACAAAACCAGAAAAAGTTTATATTTCAACATATATTTTGACAGTATTATTGAATGTTTTCATAGTCATATACTACTGCTTATGTTTCAAGCTTTCATACCCCGCCTTTTTTCTCCATTTCACGTTTGCTCTCGTCCAGAGCTTTCTGGAGCAGGGACTCATCTCCTTGGCGGCTGAGCTGCTCCTTTCAACAGATAAAAGACACACGTAAGCCTTTACGGGTCACATATTGTCACATCACACTATATTTCTCATTCAGTGACGGTGCACAGGAAAAATAGATGGCTTGCATTTTTCCTATGCAACATATGTACACAGTTGGCAGAAACCAGAAAATTCCCTGGCCAAAGAGAGGACAGAAAGCAGAGCATCCCTGTGATCTCTAACAGAGCAGTTCTATTGTGTTACTATATAGGAGTGTAGACAGAGAGGGTAAAAAAGGGGGAGGAAAGAGACAAAGAGAGTGAGACAGGAAGCGGGGGTCCAAAGGTTGCCGAGATAATACAACAAAGTGAACGTTATACAACTTTTTCAAACAAGGCAAAGAAAAGGAAGCAGAAAGTGTGGCAATAAGGTACTGTAAAGGTTGTATGGGGGAAAATATAATTTAAAAAAAAAAATACAGAGAGAAAGGATGATTTAGGACAAGTGGCACTGATCATATAATGGCTTATGTTGTAACAGAGGACTGAAATTAAACAGGTAATATTCTCCTGAGCTATTCAGGAAGCAAGTCTGAATTTACATTATAAATAAAGTATTGTGCAAAAGTTTTGACCCACATTTAATTTCCTTATATATATATATATCACTGGGATATAAAGAAATAGGCAAAATAGTAATGTATTCATTTATGATTTATTTATTTAAGATGTGGAATAAGATGGCTTGAAATACAGCATATATAGCAGCTTTCTTTCTTCTTTGGATGTTGGCTGTCTTTACTTCTGTTCTCTGTCAAGATGATCTCACACTGTTACAATAATGGTGAGGTGTGGGCTCTGTGGAGGTTAATTCATGACCAATAGTGTTCCACTGTGTGTTTTTCTTTGCTGGATTTTTCCTGTTTCTTAAGAACATGATAAACCCTGAGACACATTGGCGACCTGCCCAGGGTGCACCCTACCATTCGCCCTATGGCAGTTGGGATACGCTCCAGCCCACCCATGACTCTGAATTGGATAAGCAAAAGAAGATGGATGGATGACTTTCAGATGCTTTCCATTTCCTTTTTTAGTCCTTCCACTTCTTTTGTCCTCCACTTGTCTGATTTCCTTAAATTTATAATGAACACACCGCACACCATGCTGAGATATGGCGAGTTTTAGCTAATAGCTTTGTGGGAATCACCTTGTTGGTGCAAAATGATTCTTTTTGGTTTGTCAAACCGTGTCATCTTTAGTACTTTTCATAGATTCAACTAAAGAAAATGGAAAATTTTTTTTGATTTTTGTGACAGACTGGAAGTGCCAAAATATACCATTTACAGTTGCTTCTTTGCTAAGTTGTCTGTGTTTACACAGCACTGATTCATCACTTGAGCAGGCTGCCTTTTTTTTTGCTTAAATGATTGTTTTTTTTAAGCCACGTAACACTACCAAGAAAATAAAAATCCTTTAATAATGAGTGGAAAAAACAGTCAATGTCCAAGGAAAAGCTTTGAAAGACCTCCAAAAAGTCTGGAGAATTATGGCTTAAGACAACTTCAAAAAATAAAACAGTTACAAGAAGTCTGGTTCCGTAGAAGCCAGAAATGAGGGGGTGGCTCAAGTCTTTTGCACAGCACTGTAATTCAAACTGAAGTGACAAGTGTGGTCACCTGCACCTTCATTTTTTATAAATAACTTGTGAAAAATGTCACGACAGTTCTTACTGTCTATTTCAAAAGTGCTTAGGAAATGGTTCAAGTCCTCTCACCCACTCCCCAGGACACTCTACCTGCTGGTGCTCCTCCTTGCTCAAGCTCAGGGCCAACTGGAGCTGAGTTTCCTCGTCCATATCCAGGGCAGCAGCAGGAGCGCGTTGGACTGGCTGTGAAAGTGTAAACCAAGGAGGGATTTACAGTCAGCTTCCATTTTACCAGAAATAAAGTTGGGCATCCTCACAGTACTTCACAAGCAAATTTAACAGGTTTCCCAATCAATGTGAAGGAGCCAGTCCTTTGCCCTTCCCTGGCACCACACCAGAAGGTCAGCAGCACCAGGTCAGAGCCTGAGATGTGTGTCTCATACAAGTGTACTCAGAGGAAACAACTTATGGTTAGTATAAGAAAAAACAAAGGATGAAACCACAATTGGTTAATTTTTAGAGAAAGTTGCATATTTCTTTGCTGTTCAAAAGTGAGTGAGTGAAGGGCGGATAGTTCAGTTGTAGGAAGGAGAGAAAGTGAGTAGGCATGCAGTTGCTTCTGTGAAGGAAAAACACTGGAATGTGATACTGGGTTAAATGTTTAAACCAAGGGACAAAGAAAAAATGCAAAGGTAGCTGCATCCCTCCCAGTATACATGTACCTGGTGGGCCTCCTCTTTGCTGAGGCTCATAGCGATCTGGAGCTGGGTCTGCTCATCGATATCCACTCGAGGAGGTGGCTAGAGTTACACATGAGGGAATTGGAGGAAGGCAAATCAAAAAAAATGGTAAAAAAGCATGCTTGATTTTGCTGTAATGATAGGCTATGCTGGAAAGAAGAGAAACAGATCAAATGCCTTGGATTTCTTATCAAAAATCACAGCCGATTTGTCTGATTGCTGAAGTGGAAACTGATATGCACTCTAATATATTCCTACAGGAGCTGAAGCAGGAAGTCTCCGAGGGCAAAGCTGCCCTTGGCATGGAGACCGGGGCGGGCTGTGGAAGCTTGAGAGTGGATCAATGCACACATTCTGTCTGGCTTCTCACTCTTTCGCTCCCAGCTTCCTCACTGTGCTCGGTCATTGTTGGCTACATCAGAGGTTGAGCTGATGATATCATTTTCTGACAACAGTTCTGGGAAATACACAGTCAGGAGCAACGCTTCACCACTGGGGCAGCTGTTTAATGTTTTACTACAGCATAAAATGTCAACAACAAAGCGAAGAAGCCTCTTTCTGTCTGGCGCATGTGCCTGTAAGCGTGAAAGGTTTGTGCTCACTGAAAGAGCGAGTGTGTTGTGTGTTTTTGTACCTTTTCACTTTCTTCTCGGCTCATAGCCAGGGCCAGCTGCAGCTGTAGCTCCTCTTCGCCACTGGTTGCTGGGCGTGCTTGTTCCAGGTCTGGAGCTAGTTGAGGAGAGAAAGAGCAGAGGGGAGTGGGTTTTAGGGAGGAATGGGGAGCCATAGGATGAGAGAAACATCAACAGATGGAGGGAGGAAGGGGATGCAAAGCCAAGAAAGAAACACTTTAGGGTGATTTTTAAGGTCAGAAACGAGCTGGCACTGTTTTTGCATGTTAATTTTCCATTGCCTGTTGTTAAGGGCCTTTGATCACATTGCTTGCCACAGTCTGCCTGCACTGAGAACAATGGTGTGGCTGTGTGGAGAGTTCGGCTGGTGGTGGGGGAGAGGAATGGATGGATTGGAGTGGGGCCCACCTTATTACCCCGAATCCTCTGGGCCAGTTGGAGGATTCAGGTCCAGATTTGAGAGAGGGAATAGGGAAGGGGGTCGGGGGGAGCTGGCAGCTTACCAGTCTGGGTGCCAGGCTGTGGGTCACAGGGCTAAAAGAGGGAAGCAGGCCACACGCTGGAAAAGTCAGGTCTCGGAAACCAATCTTTTCCACCGCACTGCCCCTCAATATCCCCCGTCTGAGCTGGAATACTTTCTAGCAATTAGCTGCTGACAACCTGGTGACCCCCTCCCACGGTACTAATCATTATCATTATCATGGAATCTTCTGGAAATCACCAAAATATCCCCCCTTTTTATAGTTAAAATCAGCTAGAGAGAAACAACAACAGAGGACTGGTGGGGCTTTCTAAATCATCTGGGGTTTCTTTATCCAATTCCTTGCTATGATTTCTGGAATGGATAGGAAAGCCTCCTTCAAATAAACCATGCTATTTTTATAGTATCTCTGAACCACAGAACCAGAGCTAGAAATTGGACACTGGCCATGTGCTTCCGCTGGCACTCATTCTTGCTCAGAAAAGTATGCTAGTAATTTGTATTAGGTGGAAAATCTGTTGAACAAAAAAAAGAAAGAAAGAAAATACAGTCATATACCGTCTTGCGGGTATACAGTATTTACTTTTCCCTCATGAAGCAAGCCACAGACATAAAAAGATAAACATCTGCCCTTGAGACACCACAAGGGCAAAAGTTACTAACGGACTTTTTAAACAACATTCCCCACAAAGACCACACATTTGCCAAAGTATAGTACAGACCAGTAGCACCACATTTATAAATGATGCATTTAGCTTTCCAGTTAGAGTTGTCACTTGTAGCTGATGAAGTCAGTGATACCATCTCTCCTCAGTCGCACACTGAAAATTTCAGTCTTATATCATCAACCCATCTAATGACCTAAACACTTAAGTGGCAGATGACAGAGCATCACCTCAAGCAAACATGCTGTAAACCTGTGTTGGAGTGAAACAAGCACACATTGGGCCTCTTCTCTATCATAAATCCAGTTTAGCTGCCAGACAATCAAAGGAATGCAGATGCCCAACAGTGTGAAGAGAGCAAAACTGAAACGAAATCGCAGTCAGTTTATGCATGTCAAGGCTCGGAAAGGTGGAGCGTGAGTATTAAAACTAATAGTGTTTTCGAAACTACCTTGAAAACAGGTTTTGATTTACTTCATCACATAAGAGTTCAGGGAACTTATCAGATGAACTCATGACCATTTTAACTTGTGACTTGCCATGTGAGTGATTCAGAAAAATGACAGCTCCCGTGCAAAAGGAAATATTCAAGTACTCAACACTGTGTGCTTTGAGTAATGTAATATATAGTCTGTAGTTACACAACAGCCCCTGCTACTCACAGTGGAAGGAGGAAGGAGAGCTTCTGCACCTGACGCCCTCATCACTCGGGTATCCTGGGTAAGGAGGAGGTAAGGGACTCGAACCTAAGCTACTTGTGACCCCTGTCATGCGTGTTTTGGTCTTCAGTGCCTGGGTTCGCTCCTTCTTTAGCTTTTCTTCATCCCTCAACAGAGCCACCAACTGTTTAGCCTTTTCCCTCACATTGAGGCCCTGGTCACGTCCATCTCGATCTAAGTACTGGAAGTCTCTCAGTGTCTGAATGCTGTATATGTTGTCCCGGCAATCCCTGGCTACGCGCTCAGACCCTGTTTTGATTAAATAGTCCAGTAGCGTGAGCGCCTTGTAAACATGCCTCCAGTTTTTGCCGTGATCATTGAGCCTCTTCCAGACCATACCCATAACCTCTGCGAAAGCCACAACATTGAAGGTCAGATCTGCAATTTCAGCCATGAGCGAGCTGGAGGGTCCCCAGGGGTCGTTGGAGGTGGCCTCTCTAACCTTTATCTCGGCCTCGGTGTAGTTGTTGACCATGTTTTTCATTTGGCGGCGGATCGATGATGTCTGCATGATGGCAGCGGTGTTTAACAGGTAGAGGAAGAAAATCTAGCAGCAGCAGGCCAGCCCACTGTGTTGCTTCAAAGGAAAACGGCTTGTTCAGCTTAATGGAAAAATGCGGTTAAAGGGAAGGCCCAAAGGTGACTTCAGCTGTGTCCACAAGTGTGCTCCTTCTGGAAGAATAAAAACATGATTTAAGCATATGCATATGTAAAATAAGAATTTCACATAACTTGTCAGCTTTATAACTCCTTATACATCATCTTCTGTCTGCAATTATCAGCAGCATTAGTGAGCTCGCCTAGCTCTCATGTTTTCCCACCCATTATTAGTGTTTGGAAGGAGAGAAATAACTCCACGCCTCTGAGCAAAGTGAAAAAAAAAAAAAACACCTGATCTCGGTTTTCCCCGAATTTACTTGAAGACATGGGCGATGGCTTAAGGCATGCAGTGCACTGTTCCTAAGCGGGCAGCCACCAGCTTGACAAATATTTGCTATATCTTATTTCATTCGTCACTTTTGCTGCTAATAAAAGCACAGTTTTGTGTCATACCAAACTCACTGTATCTGGGACTACTGTTTAATCTGCAGGTGTTGGGCATTATGAGAAAAGGGAGGGGCTCCACCTCCCCTGCTGGTCTGACCAGGTTACATCATCATGACAGCGGTGGTGGGCCTCCCATAACTAACGAAACACCCAGTGTCCTGTACATGTAAGCATATGTCTATCTGCCTGAATCACCAAAATGTTTTTCTGCAGCAGTTACAGAAAATTATGCCTTACAGTACATGTCACTTTGTCCTGAACTTTGGATTGCTTTGTCTTACATAGTCAGGGGAATCATAA
Source organism: Maylandia zebra (assembly GCF_041146795.1). Classification (NCBI taxonomy): domain Eukaryota; kingdom Metazoa; phylum Chordata; class Actinopteri; order Cichliformes; family Cichlidae; genus Maylandia; species Maylandia zebra. The sequence goes on from NC_135170.1 coordinate 25,114,720, forward strand.
GCTAACTGATAAGCTTCCTCTCCCCCACATGAAGGAGTACAAAGATGAGTGACAGCCCAATCACATCAGTAGGACTTACAATAAAAAAAAAAAAGTAAAACAGCAAAAATTACGCTTGAAAATCTATTGTGTTACACGAAATATGAGCACACTGCTACTTTTGTCTCTCAAAAGATTTAGCTGTACCTTTGACTGTACCAGGATAAGAGGGAGTGAGTGAGTCTATTTCTGGTTCAAAGAACAGCAGGTTCAGTGATCAATGCAGGCCCGGTTCACTGCTTAGGCCCTTCTTGAAACTACATAGCTGTGCCCAGAAAATAAGAGAAAATGCGTTCTTCCTATAACTTTCTGTCAGTGGAAGTCAGTTTAAAGGAAAAGGTGGTTTTATGAGGGCTAGCAGAGGAGAAATGTTTAACAGAAGTCAGTTAAAGTCTCTCTGGACAGATTTCTGCCTCTGTTAATGTGGCAAAATGAAGACGATAAATTCTTTTTAAGTCAAATTTTGGCACCTCGATTTCGTTAATTATCACAAAGTTCAAAGTACAGCCAGGAAGAGAAGCAGGCCCAAAACATTAACACGCACAAAAACACAACTGATTTTCCATTTCTGACCTTGACTTGACCATTTTCAAATTTGGAGGATTTAAACAATTAAAAAAAAAAAAAGAAAGAAAAAAAGTCCTGCTTAAATTAAAAGAACGCGATCTAGCTGCACTTATAGGACGCAACCCCCCGCCCCAAATAAAACTGCTCCCAGATCGGGCCTACATACCCGCCCAGGTATTCTTCACTGCGGGCTACAGCCGTGAGAAAAATCACTGACCCGCTGGGGGAAAGCGCGGCTCTTTTCCTGGCATGCTCTTTCTGTCCCAAACTAGGAAGACCGGGGCCATTATTGCGTCAAATGCGATGATCGGGTAGGTGAAGTATGTGACCGTGACTCAGCCTTGTTTCCGAGTTTAAAAGTTAAAACCCCGATAAAACGAAAAGAAACCACGAAAAACATAAAGATCGTCTCCACCGTGTCCACTTTCCCTCTTACCTTCATGTCATAGCGCGTCAGTGGGGTCCCAACTTGGGGAAGCTTTGGGTAGAATAAGAAACGCCTCCGCCTCTCGGCATATCCCGTAGCTGTCGCACAGAGAAGAACTAGTGGAGAAAGATATTTAAAGCCCAAAGCAGTCAGCGAGAAGCGCACGGACCGTGTAAGAATCCCAAACTACGGCGCGGAGGCGGAAGCTGCTGTTTAGTTTGTTATCAAACTAAGTTGTGTGTGCTTATCACAAATCCAGGCACTGAGCCTGCAGATGGCACAGCCCCCTATAAACACGCGAACACACACAGTAAAAATGGATGGATGGAGAGAAGGGGAGGGAGGCCTGCTCGGTGCATGCAGAGTCAGACTTAACTCTTTCACTGCCTGATGGAAAATCATCTGTCGTAACTGAAGCAGGTGATCACAGCACATGCTGAGGAATCTCTCTTTTTCTCTGCCACAAACATTCACAAGCTTAAAACAACTAGAACTGTGTGTAATTTGCGAGTGGTGCAAACACACAGCTAGACCGATGTACAATTTTGTACTGTGAGATAAGAACAAATAATCTAAGCCAGGCACGGATCTTTTCACAGAAAGTCAGCGCTGCAACACTTTTTGAGTGAACATGCTCTCCCATGGGGGAGTGTACAAAGAACTACACTTCCTTCCCACCAGCTTCTTCCATGCATTTCTGCTCTTTACTTATTTATTACCACTAATGGGTTCTTGTCTGAACTCCCATCCTTGTGCATTAAGACCTCAATCTGCTCTGTATTCACTCTGGCTTGGACTCAGACAAATGCACAGTGTAATCTGAGGGTGTCTGTATGAACATACAGTGAGTGCAAAATGATTATCTAACTAAAGGGAGAAGCTGCTGGCGAGAGAGCAGCGGGTCTTGTGGTTGACTGAGCAGGATATACAGGAAATACCAGCTCAACCTTGTAACAACAAAAACACTCCTGAAGACAACTGAAGGGCAAAGTGCACAGGAATTAAAATGTCATCAAGCGATATGACGTATGATTTGGGGTTTAAAAATAATATATATCTCTGAAATAAGTGTGTACTGCCCAGCCCTGTGTGTAGGAATGTACTATTGCTTGCTGCAGCCGCCCTGTTCACTTTCACTGATCCAGTCAGTCAAGCTCATTTCATATACCTCTTTCAGCCCTCCTCCTCTCTGTCTTTATTTCTCCTCAAAACAGATGCCTGAACATTCTTTGTTCCCCAACAAAGGCGTGATGAGGTCAGGACAGGGGGGACATGCAGGCGAGGGCTGGGAAAACAGAGGGGGAGGAGAGAGGACGGCCAGTGATGACGTCATGCAAGAAAGGCAATCAGACTTCAAGTGTGTGTGCACATGTGTTACTTCTGGAGACATTAATCTATTAACACAGTCTTATACCTCCTGGGGACACCTCCATTACAGTGAGTGTGTATAATGTAAATTACTACACTGAAAGGAAGACTTAGATTATGGTGGTTATAGCTATAGTAAGTCTCAGGGATATTAACATGACATCCTATTTCATCAAAAAAAAAGCTGGATTTTTTCAACTGTATAGTGTAATAATGCAAAGAATTTAAATATAATTTAACTATAAAGTTTATTAAAACTGTTACAGACATGATTAAAACTAAGAATTTGGCACACAAGCCTAATTCCCAAAAGTTACCAGACTCTGTAAAATGTAAATAAATACAGAATAAACACATATTTTATTCACAGTGGAACATAGAACACATATCAAATGTACAATTATAAGAACAATATTAGCTCCACTTTGAATTTCATGGCAGTCTTTTGGGAGAGGAATGTTGTTCCATTCTTGTCCGACAGCCCTTGGTCTTGTTTCCGTATTTTATGTTACAAAGACGGCAGTGTGTCCCAGTGATGTTCACATATGGCTTCTTCTTTGCATGTCAGAGCTTGTTGCAGATTGGTGAACCTCCGCCCATCTTCAGCTCTGAGAAACTGCCTCTCTAAGATATTCTTTTTATATCCAATCATGTTACTGACCTGCTCCCAGTTAATCTCATTAGTTGAAAAATGTTCCTCAAACTGTTTCTTTTTAATGTCACTTACTTTTCCAGCCTTTTTGTTGCACTGATCACAAGTTTTTGAGAGATGTTGCTGCTATTAAACTCTAAATGAGCTCAAATTTTCACAAAAATGTCAAATGTCTTTATAGTTTAAACATTTATATGTTTTCTATTATATTGTGAATAAAATGTGGGTTTATGAGATTTGCAAATCATTGTATTCTGTTTTTATTGACAGCATATTTAAAAGTATTTGAAAAAAATATATGCTTAATTTAATTCAGTACCAGCAACATATTTTTTTTAAAAGCTGGGTGCTGTGACATCAGAGCTAAAGAAGAGAGCCTTGTTTTCAGTGCACAGTTCTAAGGTTACATCTGTGATCATGTGCGGTGCTGCAAACAGCATGGATAACTTGCTCATTTGTGAAAGGTCCATTAAACAATAATAATAAACAATTTGAAAAGGTTTTGGAGCAACATATGCTGTCTCTCAAAGAACATTGTTTTTTCAGGGAAAGCCTTGCTTATTTGAGCATGACAGCACCAAACTACATTTAGCATGTAGTAAAAGAGTCAGCAATCTAAAGTGGCATCCAGACCAGACCAATCACAAAAGGAACACACCAGGGAGGATAAGACACTCTGACTAAGAACTCTGACAAAGGAGGGCTCAGGCTGTTGTTTAGGTAAACTGCTACATCAAGCAAAGAATGCTAAAAACAACAGCTAAAATAAGAGGCCATGCAAGACAAAGGAGCAGGGTTGAAAATGGGTGTAATGTCCTGTAATGTGTATGAATTGGAATAATAATTTACTTTTAGTTAATTGCTGCTGCAACAAAAGCAGCATGATGTGCATAACCATAATCAATTCCTTTCCACTGGTTAATCAACTAACTTCATCTGTTTGTCTCTGGTGCCCTCTAGGGGCAGTGTTTTTGTCTCCTTCTTATGTCCTGAAAACAAAAAAGAAAATCTGCAAATTTTGCACAATGCGAATCTCAAGTATATGCTCTGATCAAAACCAAAGATGCACTAAAATACGTGGATTAGTGTTTCTGCTCACTTTATTAAGCTCACTGTTATTGTTAATGGAAAATTTTACAATATAATTTCGAAAAACGCAAACTAGCTAATATATTCACGAGCTCTCTCAGACTTTTGCACCCCATTAGTATTTCTAAAAGTATATCAATGTTCCATTATGTACTGCTGATAGCACCTATTTAGAAACCAACCATCTACTAGTACATTATCAGCTACTATGGCTGCTTATACATTATTCATCACAACATGGTTTTCAGCTGTAGCACTAAAGTGCACTTATTAGAGTGAGACTGCAATCTCCATGGCGATCAGCTAGTCTTGTATATATAACTGCATGTTTTTCAGGTTCAAGAAAGAAACCATTATGTGGGCTGTCCATTCAAAGTGTCCTTGGATTTTGAGAATAGTTTGATGGAGGGGAAAAAAAGGCTTTGTATCATGTTCTAACTTCTGCACTGAGCTCACAAATGATTTGGTATGCTCCAGTGATTCACCTTCTCCCTAAAACATCAGCATATCTCTCCTCCAGCAATACATATTTGATTTATATGTTAGTGTACCGTGGAAAAATAACATCAGCTTTCTGACTCCGGAGGTTCTGCAGAGGACTCATCGCCAGGTCATCTATGATTCATAAAGCAAAGAGTTGCTCTGTTTCAAGCTTCAACACTCGAAAAAGTCGTGAGGAATTCAGAAAATAAAGGGACTTCCAGAGTATGCGATCACAGTTCAGGAATAATAAAATCCGTCATGCACAGATTTATGTCGGGCGGTGCAGGGATGTGTTGTTAAGTGGGATTTGTTATGAAAACACTGTGGAACTGTTAAATAACAGATATAAATATATATACGGCAAATGGCTAATGCCTCCGTGACAGCGTTTCAGGAAAAGAGGATAAACAAAATTAATTTGCGCTCGCACGTCACACCTCAATTGTCCATGATATTGGCAATTATCTGTACTCTGTCTACCAAACATTTACCCAGAATTAGACAGGAAGCACCTGCAGGTCAAATGCTAAAAATAGAAACGTGCCAGAACAGATCAGTGTTTCGTGCCCCCCCCCAACAAAGTAAGATCGTAATTTAAAACAATCCGGATAACTTTCAGAAAGCTGCAATGCACCAACTGAAAAAAGTCTACTGTATATTTCTAGACCAATCTATCACTTTTGTCTTCCTCCAAAGGAATATTTTTCACAAGCGGGGGCCGTGGGGGGCTCCGTGCTTCTATAAAAGGAATGCATTTTGAATGAGCCTGCTGACGCAGAAACTGTGGGTGTATAAGAGATGACACTCGGCTCTGTTTCGCTGGACACATGGGAAAGCAACTGGGTTGGTGAGGTTGTGATTGCCTCTCGGTGACTGGAGACTCTTGAAAGAGCACAAGAGATGAACACAACTGAGAAGTTTTATCTTCCCGTTGATGGCATTCTCGAAATGTTGAACTCTCTCACCGGGCATCTACAATCAAGCATTACGCACCCAGATCTTCAGAGCACCTCACTCGGTCCAGTGCTCCAGCACCCCAAAGTCTCAAACGTAGCGACAGGCATGGGGCTCGTCAAAAAGGTTAAGGGGTGCTGGAGACAGCAGGATACGAGGATAGTTGTGAGTAGATCCTCAAGTTCTGGCAATCGGCAAGTGTCGGCTGATCGACTCCCGAAGAGGTCCGTGGACCTGCTGGAGTTGCGTTTGACCAAGCCCAGAAATTGTCATAGAATAGTTGTGCTTGGTGCGCCCAGAGTGGGTAAAACAAACATTCTCCGGCGGTTCATGGGGAAAGACTTTGAGGAGAGCTATGAGCCCACAATCGAAGACTTCCACAGAAAGCTGTTCCACATAGGAGGAGAGGCATACCAGGTCGATCTTCTGGATGCGGCAAGTGAGAGGGACTTCCCTGCCAAACGCAGACTATCCATCCTGACAGGTTAGGAATCAGTGCTGTATTAAATCTGTTTTTAAGGGATGTTGTTTTTTTATATTTTGAAAATGAATGCTAACTACCTTAATTTACATCTGATGTTCTTTGTCTCTCCAGGTGACATTTTTCTGCTCGTCTTCAGTTTGGATGACAGAGAATCTCTGAGTGAAGCCTGTGAGCTGCTCAGCGAAATCAAAGCTGCTAAGGCAAAGTTGCTGAAATTAAAACAGCCAGTGAGAGTGCCAGTCATTGTATGCGGTAATAAAGGGGACTTAGACTCAGAGAGAGTCGTGAGACGGCCAGACGTGGGGAAAATCCTCGGCGAGGATATCCCATTCTTCGAAACCTCTGCTAAAACCGGCACCGGGCTGGACGCGATGTTCAGAGCCCTTGCCTCTCTGGGTGGACTACCTCACGAGACTAGTCCATCGCGACATCAGGTCATACCCATCCTCACCTACCGGTCGCTGTACGTCGGCCAGCGAGGCAGGAGGGGTAGCCGTACGCGGGTACTCTCTGCGCCCTGTGCCGCAGTGGACCCTCTGGCGCGCCGCCCGAGCTTCAACAGCGACCTGCAACTCGTGCTTGGATCAAGCACCAAACACAACAAACCCGAGAAGTGTCAGATTCAATGAATTGTGAGACTTCTCGACAAACAAATTGTAGTAGTACGCTGCAATATGGTATACGTAAAGAGTTATACTCTGTAGCACCTGGCTGGACCAGTGCATTCTTATCGTGTTTTTTTTGTATATCCCTGTTCTATAACCCTGTAATAAAAGCTGAATATTTCCAACTATCTTGCGTGTTTTGTGTCCTTGCTTTCCATCCTTCCGTTTGTTACAAAACATTTAAGAATCTCTTCACAAAGAGACGGGCACGGCCAGATTACGCACACTGACGTAAGCAGTCAATTCTCTTCGAGTGATGATGTAAAAACCTCGAGTGTGGGAGGGAGTTCAGAGCCATGGGTGGATGATTCAAACGCAGACCTTCAACATCTTCCAGTATCTGTTGTCAGTCTCGAGAGTTTTTGCACGGTTTGTTTAGAACGCCCACGGCTTAGTGAATGGCTTAAAGTACAGAGGTGCTACAATGCCTATTAATCAGCCGAGGTGGTGTACGCGCTTGTGTGTCACCATGGCAGTTGGAGGAAACAATGAGTGATAGCGCATGATTTATTAAAGAGGGGAAGGTGGGCGAAAGGAGAGAGACGGAGTGAGATCAGCACCATGGAGAGAGCACAACGATTATTCAACTCGGCATTTAATATTACTGACACTGACAAGAAGTTCAGTATATTTGCTTAAAATAAACCAAACAGTAAAACTGAAGTGGATCAATAAAACCCACTTTGGAAAGATAAACTAAAAGTTTATTGACAAATTTGTCTGGTACATTCACAAATGAGCATCAGAATGGGAACGAAAGGGGATGTACCTCTGATCACAGTGAACCCATCTTCTAATGGCTGCTAAGGCTTAAATCATCTCAAACTGGTGCTCAACATGCCTCCAGTCACCAGATTTCAATCTACAAACAAGGTTTAAAAGGTGCCGATGTACCCGCATGTACTTTTTAAGTGACAGGGCACTAGCTGGGTTTTCAATACACAGTTGAATCATAAAGATCTGTATTTCCAGACCTAGTTCATGGAAAAATAATAATGTCTGAATATGTCTTATGACAGTAAAGTTCCTTGAGATAAGACTCAATCCTTTTAAATGGACTAAATATTTATTATTTATTCTCTCATGAGGGGGAGTTTTATTGTATGCACAACACAAATGTCTCACTTCTCTCCAGGAGTACCACATTTCAAAGCTCTTTTTAGGCAAACTCGACAGTGATTACGAAATGTAGAGACTTACAAGTGAGCTGGGATCAGTTTAAAGCTATATATATATATATATATATCTAGATATCCCTTTACTCACCAGGAAATTAATGTTCATCCATCTGGTATGATTTCCAGGGATTTGAGAAGACATGCAGCACCTGCAGTGATATCAATCAAGTCCGAGAACAAAATGATTGCTTACTCGGAGGCTTTACTTGGTATAATATAATTTGTTCACCCTCTAAAACTTCCCACTCACCGTGTACATTTGCTCAAAAGACTATGACATCAATCCAAAATAATTTCCTGTTTATTGTCAGAGGTATAATTATGATTAAACGACAGCAACAGCAGCAATTAAAGCTTTAGTGCAAAGTGTATCCGTTGTAGTAATGACTGCATGAAAGCATCTGGAGACTTAAATCCAAGACTCGTTCTAACCGGTGGGAGAGGCAACACGGACATAACACAATATGCTCGATCGCTGCTGGGCTGCAGTCATTAAAGATAAAGTCATGTTTGCAATGGTATGGAAAATGATGAAGAGCCTTCACTAACACGTTTAAAAGGTGTACCAAACAAAACTGTTGGTTTTTATATGTTTTGACAGCCACGAGCGTATCTGCTTTATAAACATTTGTGTCATTGAAGGTTGGAGGTGTTCTTGGTTTGTCTGCCAGCAGACTCAGAGTGGTCCCTGTGAGGCTTTGGGGGAAATTTGTCTTTCCAGCTCCACCAGGAGAGCTGGAAGGATGCTGTCCAGTAAGGCCAGTCCTTCCCAGGAGCACCTCAGACCCCTGACAAGGAAAAAAGAAAAAAAAGACACAAATGATTTAACCTTCAAGCTGTAGAGACGTTTTAAATACCGTGTGCTGGGGAAATCAGAACAGACTATTCCCCTTATTTTCTGTCACCTCATGCACCAAACAGTTATATAATAAGGGAAATATTATCAAATAATAAAAACAATTGTTAGGTTGGCTTCCGCACAGGTAAGGAAACTTAAAGAGAAAATTAAACATCATAAGTCACCTGTCATCGAGAATCAGCTGTCCGCTCTGGAGCAACTCTTGGACGACAATGGATTCACCAAAAACTTCATCAAGGCCAGTTTGTGGGCTGAACATCTCCCAGTGCTGTTAACATAATTTAAAAAAAAAAAAAAGTCTCTGCGAACTGAACATTATCTGCCGTGACAGAAAATACAATGAAAGATTTATTTTGTGTGCTTTACCTTATGATTAATGCCCTCAGTCATTCTCATTCCCATCACCAACACCTCCTCCAATCTGCCAAGCAAACATCTTTCATAACTTAAACTGAATACAGAACAGCAAGGACAGAACAGAAAGAGTAAAAGGCCTGAATACAAGTCTCATAATAGCATCTCACAAGGACAGAATGTTTGAGAGAACAAGCACATGTGCCACGGCCTCAACGCTCAGTGTGATAAATTACACTGTGGACTGTCTCAGACTTCACTGCTACATTTCACATGCTCAGAGCATTTCTGGGCATCTGTCTCTGCCTGGAAGTGCAACGGCGTACAATTCAAGATGGCCAAGCTGAAGCCGCCTCCGCGTCCCGTGTCCCCAATGCCGCACTTCACGGATCCACACGTCAGGCTCCAGAGTCTGGGTCCGGGCCTCTCGAACAACACCTCCCTCCCCCAGAGGAACAAACCGCCCATGTGCTCCTGTGTCAGAGACAACAATATAAAAAGCACAGTTTCCAACAGGAGCATAACCGGAGTGATTTAGTGCTTTACATCTAAGTATTACCTGGGCCGACACCGATGTATTGGTTGCCTTTCCAGTAGCTGATATTGTGATGACTCACTGAGTTCTACATTACACAGAGAAAAACATTTACTGAGTGTTTATGAGGGAGAATAGTAAAACTGTCATATTACGGAGATTTAATGAAGACAGAAAACCAAACACAAAGTTAAAAAGAAGCTTAAAAATACAACTTAGTAGACTCTGCTGGGGAAAAACAATATAAATCTTTGGTTTTCGATAGAACTGGACATTTAAATCTCGCTCAATAACCTCGAAAACATCCGATGACTCTAAATTATACAAGAAAAATATGGATGCCTATAAAACAGAGGACTGAACATGTAGTTTGTTGTACGGATTTTGTTTTTTTACAATTAAGAGTGAAGGAAGACTTTTTTTTTGCATGAACTGTAAACAGTGAAGCCACTATCAGTCAGATTGAGATGACTTGAGCTTTGTGATATGGCACGTTATTCTGAAAGCAGTCATCAGAAGATGACGACACTGGTCGTAAAGCGATGGACACAATGAGTGACAACACTCACATAGACTGTGGCGTTCACCATTATAAACCACCAACAACCTGAACTGTTGCTACAAGGCAGGATGGATCCATGCTTTCATGTTTATGTCAATTTCTGACCCTACCATCCGAAAGCTGCAGCAGAAATTGAGAATCATCAGATCTGGCAACATTTTTCAATCTTCTATTATCCAATTGTGGTGAGACCGTGGGAATTGTAGCTTCAGTTTCCAGTTGTTAGCTGACAGGATGGTATCTGGCATGCTTCTTGAAGATTTGGTGTGGTGTGCAGTCAGAGATGCTCTTCTGCAAACCTTGGCTGTAACGAGTGGTTATCTGAGTTACTGTTGCCTTCAAGTCAACCTGGTCATTCTCTTCTGACCTCTTAACATTAACAAGGCATTTTCTACCAAGGAAGTGTTGCTGAGTGGTACTTTCACTTTTTCAGGCCATTCTCAGTAAACCCTAGAGATGGTTGTGTGGGAAACTCGCAGCAGATCTGCAGTTTCTGAAATACTCAGACCAGCCTGTCTGGCACAAATAACAATGCCACATTGTGAGTCACTGAAATCAGCGCTCTTCTATTAATTCTGATGCTCAGTTTGAATTTCAGCAGGTCGTCTTGACCGTGTCTACATGCCTAAATGCAATGAGTTGCTGCCACTTGATTGGCTGGCTAGGTATTTGTGTTAATAAGCATTTAAACAAGTGTACCAAGGAAGTGTTTTTCTTTTATTTATTTTCTCTTTTCATTCTCCGAACCTTCCTTCGATTTAACATATCATTTTTGTGTATAAAACGGATGCATGATAAGGTGAAGCGTTAAAGTACGGTTTTGTTACAGCAAAGACTTACATGTCTTGCAAAATTCGACACCTCGTACTGTTGAAAGCCGTGCTGGTGCAGAGTCTTCCTGGCGCGCTGGTACATTTCTGCTGTCACATCCTCGGAGGGCATCGTCACTGCACCGCACTCAACCTGTTTAAAAAGCTGAGTGCCTCGCTCCAGGGTCAGCTGGTACAGAGACACGTGATCATCACACACCCTCAGCAGCTCAGACAACTCTATTTCCCAGGATTCAACGGTTTGTTTGGGACGTCCGAACATGACATCCACCGACACCCGACCAGGGCACAGCCTCCTGGCCTCTTCGATAGTCTGCAAAGCCTTGTGGGAGTCGTGGTCTCTTCCCAGACTTTTCAAGTCCTCATCCTGCAAAGACTGAAGATAGAAAGTTTGATCAGAGTTGTTCCATAAAATGAAAAAAGTTCTCACCTTACCCTTTCAGAATCAAATTATTAATGCAATTTTCAGAGTTACATCACCTCATAATACATATAAGTGGGTCAACATTTTTGAATTGTGTTATTTTTCCAATATTATCGAGTCAGGAGATAGACAGATGGAAAGATTAAGCTCTGAAAACACATTTAAGCTCTGTTCCAACTGAAATCTACAATATAAAATCCAAATTGCAATTTTCATTGCATGCAATTTCATGTCTATGATGCAGAGCAAAAGAAACAAGCACTGGTACCCTAGATGTGTGATTTGGACCTGACAGGACTAAACTTCAAAAAGTGCGTTTTAAATAAATGTCATCACACAGAAGAGGGAATTTTAAAAAAAACATGAACACAATGATAGGCCTTGAGTGTAACGTTGCAACCAACCACTAAATGCTTTGAGTAAAACAGCTGGAAGGCCCTGCTTTTCCATGGGCTTTCATGAGCACCCGAGGATTACGCTCACCTGGACCCCGATGGAAAATCGGTTCACCCCGGCACGGCAATAGTCCTCTAACCTGGACTTTCCCGCAGGAGTGGGGTTGACTTCGAGGGTGACCTCGGCCTCATCCGAGAGATTCACCTGCCTGGAAACAGTCTCGAGGATCGCAGCAAAGATGGAGGGGTGGGCCAGGCTTGGAGTCCCACCTCCAAAGAACACTGAGGTGATGCTACAAATGAAAACCAGAGTGTGATCTCAGCTGCAGTTTACAGTTACTGATTGTCAGGTTTAATAAATGCACATACCAGGATACTTGACTGAGTCGCAGCAGTGTCTCAGTCTCCATCTGAAGGCACTTAGTCATGATATGGTCATTGTTCTCTTTGGATATGTACTTATTGAAATTGCAGTAGGAGCACCTCCTGAGACAGTAAGGCCACTGGGGGAGGAAGAACCTTATAGTCATGACACAGCCCACTTATGCTTAAATCAGGTGAGTCAACATGCAGTTACGGATACATGTGCGCGTGATGTTCTCAGAAAAAGAAGCTATAACTCACGTGCACATAAAGAGACGCGCGCTCTGTGATTTGTGGAGAAGCCGCACATTCAGACACATCTTCGGTTACTTCTCCGACCGAGAAGTGCTGCAGTCGGGGAGGGAGGACACGACTGACCGCATTTAATGTGCGTCTCATCATTTTGGAGACAGCGTTTGTTTCGCCACGGGAGATTACATTCTCCGACCCGAACCAGAGGTTACTTCAATACCCGGCTTCATCACTCAAACGGTATGCGTTTCTGTGACAACAAAGTAGCTACAAAATAGCGTAAATTCACTTTGTATTTACGCTATTTGAAGGTGCAGTCAAGTCGCTCCAACCGGAAATACATGGAGCGATTTCCTCCTCATGTTCCCGGTTTGGCCACAGCGGGGCGCTGTTTTACCACAGTAAGAAATACCCGAAGCACAAGAGGGTCAGCCAGGTTTTTAGGTTTGCAACATTTGCTTTTGGTGAAAAATATGTATTTTCACACAACATCTTTTCCAGTTTTACCCAAAACGTGAAAACGTTGCAGCGGTAAGGATTTAAATATATTCTAACGCTAAAGTAGAAATGGAAAGAAACTCCTTGAACTCTTGGGATTTATTATATAACCATGTATGACCTTTACAACCATTAAACACTACGATCAATGTTATGTCATAACAAATCTCTGTAAGTACCATCTGCAGTTATCATTATTATCGCAACATTAATGAACTCCTTGCTTGTGTGGGACTTGCACATGTGTTATGTAACTATGAGACTATCAAAATGAATTATTTCTTTGTTTTTCTTTTCTTTTCTTTTTTTTGACATTTCAGGTCTAACTGTAATACACTCATATTTATATAGCATTTTCCACTCTAACCACTCAAAGTGCCTTTAAACTTCATACTGAATGGCCCTAGCCAGGATTTAACCAGGAACCCTCTCTCTGTGAAGTGAAATTGGTAATCATTGGCATCAAGGCACTCTTTGACCTCTGCTTGTCATGTAGGGTTATATATTATAACTCCTATTCTTTCTTTGCACTAACCTGGTCAAATGTGGCCCTTGAACTCTGTCACCACCACCCCATAACAGACAAGGCACACACAGTTTTGAAGTTTCAAGAGTCCCTAAAATTCATAGTTTTCCTTGATTTTACTAATGGTAGTGAATCTGAAATACATTTGGATAGATACAGGTCAAATCTGACCCCAAATAGACTCACTATATATAAAATTTGCAAAAGAATCAAACAGTATTAAATATTTATAACACGTAGGGTATTTTTGCTGTTGTCAAAGTTTAAAATGGTTCAAATTTGACAACATGCTGGAAGGTGAATAGTATTGTTAGTACGTATTCTATGATTTAGAGGCTGATTTTAGGCTATTTCTGATTAAAATATGATTTATATGGGCCTTATATTGAAAATGATGCAGTTTATTTAGGAGCCTATGAATCATAAGTAATCTTTGTTGGGCACACCTGTTCAACTGCTTGTTATTACTTCTAGGCTGAACTACATTCAGCATTATCAAGATGTCCTAAAACTCTCTGAAAAGGTTTCAGCTGATCCAAAATGCTGCAGCAAGAGTTCTGACAGGGTCCAGAAAGAGACAGCTTGTCTTCATTGGCTCTCTATTAAATCCAGAATCGAATTTACAATTCTGATCCTATCATAAAAGGTCTTGAATACTCAGCCCCCACTTTATCTTAAAAACCTCACAGTACTCTATCACCTCTACAGAGCACTCTGCTCTGAGACATTGGGAGACAGGCACACTCTCTACTTTTAAGATTAGGCTTAAAACTTTTTTTAAAGGCTTAAAGTTTATAGTTAGGGCTGGATCAGATAACCCTCAGTCCTAATGTAAACCTTCCCTTTGTGGGAAGGCTGCTTGGGGATTCCCACAATGCTCAGTGTTTCTTCTTAATTTACCTTTTTAAGTGTTTATACATCACTCAGCATTTAATCATGAGTCATTATTAATATCTGGTTCTCTTCCACAGCGTGTCTTTATGCTGTCTTCCTACCCTCACTCCCAACTGGTTGCGACAGATAGCTGTACCTCCCTGAGCCTGGTTCTGCTGGAGGTTTATTCTTCCTAAAATGAAGTTTTTCCTCTCCTGTCACCAAAGCCATAGCTCATGGGTTCATATGATTGCTGGGGTTTTCCTCTGTTTTCTCTGTATTATTGTATGGTCTTTACCTTACAATATAAAGCGCTTTAAAGCTAGAGTTGTTGTGATTTGGCAATGTATATAATTGAATTGAATAATACAAATATCTGGCACCAACTCAGTGGACCGACACATGTAACCATAGTCAAGACAACCTAGAGACTTTCAAGGGTATGGTTGGGCTGATCCACTGGTAGATTATGTGGGAATTCTTATGAGCATAGCTGATACATTAAATAAAGACACAAGTCTATATTTGGAAAATAAATGTGTGTCCCACTAACACACGATGAAACTAACTAATGAGATATTGATTTTTCCGAAGCCTAGCACACAGACAGTAACACAGCCTAGAACAGCTGCTTTAAAAACGGATTATTTTTTAACTAAAGATTAAAAATATAAATCAGGATTATAGGCAATAAATGTCTTCATCATTCTGATATGACTGCAATCATGGATCCATGTCGGTGCTACTCATCATCAGATGAGTGTGATCCTCACTTGATAATTCAAATCAAAACAAATAACGCATGCATGTATACCTGCTCTCATTTTGTTGCCATGATGCCAGGTCTCTCTTGGAAATGAGATTTTTAATCTCAATGAGATTTTTACCTGGATAAATAAAGGATTAATAATAATAAAATTTACTGCAATATAATTTCCAAAATAAGACAGTGTTCATACATTCAATCAGTAATAAATCTAAAGCTTTAATTACACATAGATTAATATTAATGTCAATAAATGTGAATATGTTCACTGCCAGCTTCCAGCCCTGAGGTCATTTTCCACTTAATGTAAAATCTAGTGACCAGTTATCTAATCAGCAGATACAGTGAGGCAGACAGAGGGAGAGACGAGAAACACACAGGAATATATTTTCACCGAACTCAAATGTGTGAAGTCGGTTCAAGGAAAGGTTTTAATAATTTCCAAATTTAAAAAAAACAAACAAACTACTGAATCTGTGATGTGAAGCTGCCAAATGGATACAAGGAAGAAAGGTAGGCTTTCCATTAACCATGAAAACATGACAAAGAAAGGATTTGATGTGGTTTCTCTTTGCTCTAGGCACAAAGGCACAAAGGGGAATATTCTCAAGTTGCATGTCAGGCAGGGACTGTGGGAAAATACCTAAAGGTGGAGAAGGAGGAGTTGAACCTTGGGTTTAACTTTAACAATAAAAATCAAACTACCCTACTTACTGTTAGATTTTACTGCACACATGTACCATAAGTTATGTTCAGAAAGTAGGATGAACCAGACACATGCACACACAGCCCTTTTCAAACATGCTTTGCATTGCATTGATATCAGAAAAAGTATAAAATAAGACAAACACAAACAATATGGTGTTAATGATGTTAATTGCTGATATTGTAGCTTCTTTTGACATTTTTTTTTATTGTTTTCTGAGTTTATTACACACTTAAAAAATATATCTTTATCAATCTGATCCCAATTGAATTTCTGTTTTTTTTTTTAATTTTTAAAGGTGGTGCCATAGAATTAAGGCTCATGGTGGTTGGTAGCAGTGGACCTTCTCAGTTCCTACTAACCAATTCCATACTTGGGAGACAGGTGTTTTCTAAGGATGTCACCAGCCTTTCTGGCAGCATAAAGAACAACGGTGAGCTGGCTGGTAGACGAGTGGCAGTGATCAATGGACCAAACATCTATGATAAGGATATATCTAAACCTAAGAGGAAGATGGAGCTAAGGAGGTCCAAGTGCTTATGTATACCTGGTCCCCATGCATTTCTTGTTGCCTTTGACATGGAGAAAATCTCCCCCAATGATGTGAGAACCTCCAGACTGATGAGGGAACGCTTTGGAAGACACTGTCTGAGACACGCCATGGTCCTCCTGGCCTATGAAGGAAATCAGAATAGAGCTGCCTTGGAAGATAGGGTGAAGAAGACAGATTGGCATCTGCGAGAACTCATCGAGAAGTACGGTGGACGCTTTCACCTTTTCAACAAGAACTGGAGAGATCGAAGTCAGGACAGAGAGCTGTTGAAGAAGATAGAGCTGATGGTTGCCTCGTTAGGAGGAGGCTACTTCTCCAGCAGAACTTTCCAGAAGGCAGAGGACTGTGTAAAGAAGGAGGAGAATAAGCTTAGGAAGCAGCGAGCAGCAGAGATAGAGAAGGCATGGGCTGAGATGGAAAAGCAATACATGGAAGAGGAGCTGTACTTCCAGAAGGATGCCTATACGGCTAATATTGGCGCAGAGATTAGAGCTCAAGCGGAGATCGACAACAGCTGGCTCAGGACGTCCCTAGTCAGAGGCCTGGGGACGGGTTTTGTTGTGGGGGCTGTGATGGGTGCGCTGGCCGGGTCTATAGAGGGCCCAGGAGGGATGGTTCTCTATGGGATCATAGGTGGTGCAGTGGGTGGATCAGCAGGGGGAACAGCACAGGTGGCAATAAAGCATATGGACAACAGAATGGCCCCGACTGCCAGACTGAACTTCAACTCAATCTTTATTAACCGCTTCTTTGCAGCTCCTCGTACATGACAAAGGGAACTGACTGATGACCTGATGAAAATAAAAAACTTACTCTTTGTATCCAACTTCTGGTTAGGTAGCTTTCTGACTTACTTGATAACAAACTAGATAGCCGTCTTAAGCCCTCTTTCATCTCAAGAACATACGTGTAGTACGAGACTATTTCGACAGAAAACTTGAAAGGTTTCCAGTGGCATCAATTCAAACTGTGACAACCAGTTTAAACTATAAATAGGCCTATTATAAATAAATGAAGCTGTGATTTTAGCACATTTATAGCAGATTTGTGTGAACACTTTATATTTTATTCAACCTCCACCTCTTCCTGGTGCCTTGCTGTGGATTAGTTGAAGTGCAACTCAAATAACATGTAGGGCGGAGTCTTAGCTGAACACGCCATTGTCTAAAGCGCTGCCACTTTCCTAGACAATCCACATACCTCAGTACACCTGTTCAGTGTGAACCAGTGAAGTTTCTGTGTATTATTAACTAAATTAACAAGTACAAGCCATACAGACACCGCTCCTACCCAGAAAAGATCGACTAAGTAAAGGTAAGATCACATTTCCTTTAATACTTTTTAACAAACGTGTCTGTTTTCACAAAGTTACCTGTGTGCTGATTTCATGTTAGTCCTCTCAATCTTTTATGGCCATGTTGCATAATCGTAAACTGTTTCCTATGTTACAAGGGAGTACAAGGGAGTCTGAACTGAGGATTGCACATTACATTAAAACGATCTTGAGAATTTAGTGAGTTCATTTTTGTTTTGAGTAGTAGCTTCCTCATGACACAAGAAAACTATTTGGCAAATACCAGTTTGACTGCATATTTTGCTGCCTCTGTTTGTTATCTATCTGCTGGTGCTCACACTGGCTGTGACAGTGGCAATCAAAACACGCAGAGATAGAAAGAGATAACGGGGTAAAGTTCAACAGCAGGGCATTAAAGTATAATCATGTCCAGTTGTTTCTGCCTCTTTAGTCTGTGTAGAATGAGAGTAATCCATTCTGTATGAGAACACAATGTTAAAACATGACGCCCTGAATTCCAGTGAAAATATTTCTGCCATGAGTAAATCCGCCTTCTCTCACGCGAAATGTGAGCTGAATCCTGAATTTTTACTGTTGTTTAATAAGCATGGATTTTATAGTCAAACATTAAGTATCTGTGTCTAAAATCTTGGGTTGTGGTGGTACTAAGGTGTCTGAAGTGTGATTAGAAAATATCCCACAGGTCATTGCACCAACACCACCAACCTGAACTGTTGATGCAAGGGAGTGCGGATCCATGCTTTTGTTTACTCCAAATTCTGATTCTAACATCTGAACATGGCAGCAAAGTGAAACTGAGAGTCATTTGTCCAGTCTTTTATTGTCTAATGTTGGTGATCCTGTGCAAACTGTAGCCTCCGTTTCCTGTTCATGGTTTACAGAAGTGGCACCTGGTGTGGTCTTCTGCTACTGAAGCCCATCTGCTTCAAGGAGATGCTCTTTTGCATACTTTGGCTGTAAAAAGTAGTTATTTGAGTTATTGTTGCCTTCCTTGAAGCAGTCTGGTCATTCTCCTCTGACCTCTCACTGGATACAATCTCTTTTTCAGACCATTCTCTGTAAAGCCTAGAGATGGTTGTGCAGGAAAACCCCAGTAGCCCAGGGTGATTCTCTGCCAAGTACTATGCTACATCGAATGTCATTTAAATTGCGTTCTTCCCCATTCTTATGCTCAGTTTCAACTTCACATCATTCTGACTATTTCTACATGCCTAAATGTATGAGTTGCTGCTATGTGATTGGCAGATTAGATATTTATGTTAACGAGCAATTAAACGGACTCACCTAACAAAGTGGCCAATCAATGTATGACTAATACACTTGAAAATTCATAAAACATACGATAAGCATCTTGTAATATGAGTAACAGTGACTAGTACTTTTGATACTTGTGTACCGTCATAGTGCGCAAGTAAAATCCTGGATGCAGGATTGAGCATTTACACAATTATGTGTTAAAAACACAAATCTACTTTATAGTACTTTATAGAACTTTTAAGTTTGGACTGTTAACAAGATGGTTTCATTGCATTTGTTTATCAAACGACTTCTGTTGGCACTTCTCACTTACTCTTAGGTATCACTTTTGGTTTAGTCTTTGCTTTACTATTCAAACACAACACTCCCTTAAAAGACTTCGATATGCACAGCAGGAAAAAGCTCTGTTTCTTACTTTTTCTGACATAATTTCTTTTTCAGATCATGGCCTCTACCATCTGCTTGCTCCCTGAAAAGCACTTCTTGTGCTTTCTGTGTAGGGACATCTTCACCAGCCCCGTAACCATACCATGTGGACACAGCTTTTGCTTGTCCTGCCTGTCCAAATACTGGACACGACATCAGTTGAAATACTGCCCTCACTGCAGGAGACTGTTCACAGACAAGCCTGATCTCAGTGTCAACCACATACTGGCAGACATATCTGAAAACTACAGGAAGTCTCGACCACAGAAACCACCAGATGAGGAAACGGTACTCTTTTGTCTGTTATCTAATAACAGGTAATCTAATCTAATAAATCTAGTGTATTTTTGTGTGCTGATGCAAATCGTTTGCACATTCACAGGTTATAGATGTTAACCAAATGATTCAGGAAAGGGTGCAGAAGATAGAAAGACTGAAATACTCTCTCGGGCTACAAAAGGTGAGTGGAAATATCTATAAAATTTAAACATGTATAACATAATTTATATTTTTTCTTTATTTTCCTTTGATCTGTACATCATTAAATGATGTTGCTGTCCAATCAGAACTCTTACCTCAGAGAGGTGCGAGAGAGTCAGAAGATCTTCTCTGCACTTGTAAATGCTATGGAGAAGAGCCATAAAGCTGTTGTTGCTGCAATTGAGGAGAGGCAGAGAGAAGAGGAGAGCAAGGTAGAAACACTGGTCAAAGAGATCGAACAGGAGATTGAGGAGCTGAGGAAGGAGACCAAAGAACCGGACCCTCAGATCTCTGGTGATCAGAGTGACGACTTGAAGCGACCTGCCAAGGTAAGTTATCTCCATCTACTGCCAAATGCATGATGATGATGATGTGATTTGAAGCATAATTGTAAAATCTTTCCAACACTGCGAATGCTATTTAGCCCTGTGAGATGAAGGACTGGTCCAAGGTTACCATAGAAACTGATCCTTGTATTGGAGTCACCAGAAGAGCACTGTCAGACGTGTTGGAACAAATAAAGTTAGAAGTCAACAGACTCTCCAAAGCTGGTGGGTGGTGCTGTTTTAATCTTGCGTGCATCATATCAATCTTAAAAGATAAATTCATTGACATTCTTTTTTTTCCCCTGTTGTTCATTTTTAGAACTTAAGAGAATCGAGAAATACTCAGGTAAGGTTCTCGCTGTGCAGAAATACATTTTATCAACTTTACAAAAATGATTAGGGATTGAAGATTATTTTTGTGGATAATATCAAAAATATAACCATAATTCAGCTTCATTTTGAGTTCAAAATTTAACTGCATGAATTTTCAGCTGTTGTGAATAGCTGAAAATGAACGAGCACTGTTTGACTAATTCTTGACTTTTTGCTCTTTTTCTCCTTTCTTTGCTCTTTTTTCTTTTTAGTGGATGTTAACCTAAGTGCTAAAACAGCAAACCCTTTCCTTTGGGTCTCAGATGACAGAAAGCAGGTGAGGCACACGGATAAGCTTCAGGAAGTACCGGAGAACCCCAAGAGGTTTGACAGAGTGGGAAATGTTCTGGCCAAAGAAAGCTTCGCTGGCGGGAGGTGCTACTGGGAAGTGGAGGTTGGGGAGAAGATAGAATGGACCCTAGGTGTTGCCAGACAGTCCGTAAACAGGAAAGGCAAGTTCACAGTGTGCCCTGCAAATGGTTTCTGGACCTTAAGCCTGAAAGCTGGAGGCCAGTACATTGCAAACACCTCTCCTGTCACCCAGTTGGCTCTAGACCAACGACCCAAGAAGTTTGGAGTGTTTCTGGATTACAACGAAGGTCGTGTGTCCTTCTACTGCGCAGACTCTGGAGTCCACATTCAGACCTTCACGGATAAGTTCACAGATCGGCTCCATCCATTCTTCAGTCCTGGTCGCATGCATGGAGGCAGAAATGCAGCTCCTCTAGTCATCTGCTCAAGTTTTTGCAACATCTAAACCTCATTCCAGTTTAAAAAGAGTTACTTGTTGGTTCTTGTTATCTCCTTAATATTTATCTAGCGTGATTAATGTGTTTATTTATTTACAAAGCTATTGAACAATGAGCCACATTTTCCCTGTCAGAGCAGGCTACTGAACAAGATGGTGCAAAAGGACTACGTCAGTACACTTGAAAACTTCAATGAAACGCATAAACAGACTGAAAAAAGAAAAAAGTGTGGCAGTAAATAATAGATGGCTGTCATAAATGAACAAGTGAGTGAAAGTAGAAAAAAGAGGATTGCTGAGTTGGATGGATGCGCGGGGCTGCAGGGTTGGGACAGAGGTTGACGAGAAGCAGGGAAAGCGGGGGGGAGGGCACAGTAAAACAGCAGGGCATTGTGCCCGTACACCAGGCACTGGGAGACACACTCAAACACATTCACGCATTCACACACCGACACAGTCGTGCACAGAAGTGCGTGCTTCAGCCCACCGCCACACAGACACACTGGCATCTCGCAGGGCAGCCCCATCTCCAGTCCTGTCCTGGGTGTTGGAGCTGAGAGACAGAGAGCCTCCCCTGCTCTCTGGCCTTCCTGTTGACTGAACTGAATTCTCAGGGCTGTCATTCACAACTTCAGGCATTCACAGCTCAACTACAAAACCTACGGAGCTTCAGGCAAACCGTAAACTGTGAATCATCTCCGGGAGGAGCAGTGAAAGTTCAGCGACCTCTATTTCAGGTAAATATTCCTCATAATAACCATTTCATTAATATTGTTTGGACATTTCCAAATGTCAGAAATGTCTTCACTATGGCTTAAGAGCAAATTAATGCGATGTGCTTTGTTAGTTTGTTAGTTTCCAACACATGTATGTACTGGAAGTGGCTTTTCTTCCATTGTGTTATCTGCAAAACTTCCTAGGAATGAAATGGACATTTTAGTAATGAGATCTGGGAATATTCCAGGGCCCTCTGTTATTTTAATATGGTTTATCCACTGTCATCTGCACCAAACATCACAATAATCTTTCAGAATTAGTTTTACTGGAGTCAAAACTCAAACTAAATAACTGAACTAAATAGTAAAATGCATCCCATTGGTCCTCAATGTCCTGCTGCATATGTATCGATCTTGTTATGAATGGATCGTATAAACAGTGTTAGTAAAATTGTAGCTGTAACAAACAGAAGACACAGGTTCTCCTGGCCCACTCTACAGGCTTTCATGAAAGCTGCTTGTGTTCCGAGTCTCCTCATGTTTTTCTGAGATAATCCACCACCCGGCAAGGCGTAGCTCGACACCCACAGTCATGTCAAAGAAAGCTATTCTCTGCAGTTCTTACTGGAATCCAACAGGCCTCCCAGCCTGATTCCAAATATTTATGATAACTATATGCTCCAATAGTCTTTTCATACTTTACTAATGTTATGCTAGTGGTTGTTGTGGTAAATAACAACAGCATGTGATGTAATATCCAGTGTGTCTCTGAGAGTTTTCTTGCACTGCTTGTTTGATTACTAAGAGAATAACCCGGCTGGTGCGACTATTTTATGTTTTGTTAATTTTAGGATATCAATCCACATCAAACTGACCTCATCGACGCCATCATCCACAGACGGCGGAGTGGACCACGGCATTTCGAGCAATATAGACTGTCACATTTCTTTGTGGGACTATAAGTTTGGCCTGTGCAGAGACTAATATATCAGAGACAAGTCCATCTGTCTTTCGCCATGGCTACCACGGGCATGCAGTTGCTGGGTCTGATCCTTTCCATCGTGGGCTGGGTGGGTGGGTTAGTAGTTTGTGCCATCCCCCTGTGGCGGGTCACCGCCTTCATCGGTAACAACATAGTGACAGCTCAGATCATTTGGGAAGGCCTTTGGATGAATTGCATAGTGCAGAGCACAGGTGAGATCCAGTGTAAGGTGTACGATAGCTTGCTGGCTCTGCCCAGCGACATGCAGGCCGCCCGCGGCCTCACTGTGTTGTCCATCCTGCTCTGTGGCCTGGCTCTGGCTCTGGGGGTCCTAGGAGTCAAGTGCACTAAATGCATCGGCGTAAACAGCCTTAAAGCCCGCATTGCTCGCATTTCTGGCTCCCTTTTTGCCATCGCGGGGTTTCTTTACCTTGTGCCCGTCTGCTGGACTGCCCACTCCATCATCAGGGATTTCTATGATCCACATGTGGCAGCTCCACACAAGCGTGAGCTCGGCCCTGCCCTTTACATCGGCTGGGGGGCATCAGCCTTGCTTCTAATTGGGGGGTCACTGCTCTATGCGGGGTCAAGTCCTCCCGGAATCCCAGGCTCTCCCACTTTCAGCAGTGGAGAGAGCAGTCCACGCAGGGCACCTGCCACACAAGTCAAAGGTTATGTCTAAAATGTCTGAAGGCCTTCCACAAATCCACCCCGAATGATGTCAAACCTGTCTTTTCTCCTCTTGACATTGATTCATGTAATTATTTTTTATTAAGTGTCACTTTTCTTTTGTTGTCTTGAGAAATGTCACAGGAGGCTGAAAACTGAACTTGTTTTATTATGTCATACCTGATACCCTTCAATAACACTCTTTCTCTGTCTGCCAGTTAAATACAATAAACGTTGTATGCTCTGTGGAGGAAAAATGGTGTGTGTTTACATTTGTACCATTACATATATTAAAGCTCCTCAAAATACTTGTTTTACAAGGAAAAACCTTTGAGTCATTTATGTAAACACTACGAGGGGTTCTGCTGAATGAAGAAGAACAATAGAACAATGGAGATGTGTGTGCATTAGCATGTGGTGCCATATTTTTCAGTGTGTGTGTGTGTGTTGTCCTGTCTTCCATCTCATTTTCCTTATCTGAGTTACTCTATACGGCGGGAACAAAGAAAAATACATGATCCTTTTTTCACTTCATAAAGATCCTGCTATTTCTTCTAATAAAATCACACATTGCTCCAGCAGATAACTGTATGATAACAAGCAAAAACCAGATTGAGCCTGAATCACTATCTGTCTTTGCATGTGTTCATGTAGTACAATTCCAAGCACCATCTTTATTCATGAGATATTATCCTTGTTCTTAAACCTGATTGATTGCACTGTAGGTGACTGTAAATATAATCGTAGTTGTGCGGGCATGCATTAATCTATCAGTTCCTTTGCTTTCTGTCTGTGACAGCAGAAGACAGAGCAACACAATGCCACTCTATAGAGCATTACAGCACCACAATAACAATAGCCACTAGTGTTCCAAGTGCCAGGTAGTGACTCACACATGACCTAAGTAGGCCTTTACCAGTGCTGGTAGAGTAATGATGTGAATACTGTAAGTCTGTGGCATTTTACTGTATGCTTACAAAGAAGACAACAGAGGGAGACGAGTGCACTAGTTACATTGTAAATAATGAATGGAGTGCTTCAAAGTGGCTTCGAGGTATGGTGTCAATGCAGTTCTTAACAATGACAGTAACAAAGAGTTAACACAGAAGTTGATTACATGAAAGTGAATTAATGAGTGTATCATTTACAAGGAGGCGATAACTGCACACGCCACTGATGCATTTGAGACTTTGGGCAACACTGATGTGTGTCCAGTTCATCTCAGATCTGCTTTCTAGAGCTCTAGAGTTCCCTGAGTAAATACAAACACTGATAATTGTCTGTGAAGTCTTTTGGTGTGAGTGCTGTAGTATGTGTGAAGTGGGGTATAGTTCTTTTCTCTTTCCTTAGGCTGTAAAAATCAAGGGTACATGTGCAGAAAATGTGAAATAAAGACAAACAAACAAAAATGATATTGGGATTTGGTTGTTTCCAAAGTCAACATAACCTTAAAATAAATGTAGCCTAATGAATTGAAGAAAAAAGAAACGTTTTTCCTAAAGATATTTTCATAATCGCATATGTATGTTCAAGTTTTAACATAATTTAAAACCACTTTCTTAAAGTCAGATTCTATTCATCGTTCCTCCATTTATTCGATTCAAGTTCTGGCTGGCTGGAGCCCATCTGTCTTAGGTGCACTCTGGACAGGTCACCAGTTCCACATAGGAAGGCCCCAGTTGGCCTGTGGATTTGAACCCAAGATGTTGCTGCTGTGATCATCACATCATCATCATCACCCTGCTGCCAAAGTCAGATTCCTACATGCAAACTCTTACTCAGATAGAAGGTATCAAGAAATAACTCACTGTTTGTCTGTGTTAGACCGTTACATAAAACTGAAGGATTTTGATCATGCTTTTAAGTGATTTACTGCATGTCAAAATGTCCTGGAGTGCAGAAAGATGATCATGAAAATCAAAACTGCCATGGGTGTTTAATTACATTTTTGGATGTTATTGTGCCTTGAGCACCAACTAATACACATCACTTTACACTTATGAAAGTTCAATTTGCTTTATCAAAGAGCATAATTAGTGTGAATGCTTGAAAAGCATTCACAGTATTGTTCTTCTAATCTTTAAACTATTTTATTATCTATTCCGTACGTTTTTTGTACTCTATCTCCTTCAAAACCGTTCAACTTAGAAAAACCATTCAAACACCGTTAGATTCCTCTTCTTTTGGACATGACTGCTTCTATTTTTCTCATTTTTAACATTTATATTTTTAAAATTATTCAACTTTTTTCAACAAAAATTTCCCATGTATTTCAATGGAGAGACGCTTCAAATTCTCATTCAACTTACTCTTCTTTAAACTGTATCTACTTCCACATACATTGACGTAGAGCCACCATTCAAACTTTAAAACGAAGACAAGACGTTCAACTATCCAACTTGTATTTATCTTTTCAATATCTATTATACTTTTTCTTCAGTTCCAGTTTAAGTTTCATGATGTCTTTTCACCCGTTTCAGAGTTTATAATGGGTGTGTATGGGACGGAATGTTGGGGCTAGAGTGAGACAGCTCAACTGCTAGAGTGAGAGGAGCAAAAAAATTAATCTTAAAATCTTTTTTAAAACTGCTGCTGTGTCCACAGCGTTTACTGTACAGGTATGATTTTACCCTCAAAACGTAGCCATCGCTGTCCTCTTTCATCCAATGTGTTTACTATTGTACTAGGTGTTATGGTTCTTTTATAAATGTCACCAATGCACAGCCTCCTCCCTCCAACTCTTCCATAGACTCTAATGTTAAAA
The DNA here is from genome assembly GCF_041146795.1 of Maylandia zebra. Classification (NCBI taxonomy): domain Eukaryota; kingdom Metazoa; phylum Chordata; class Actinopteri; order Cichliformes; family Cichlidae; genus Maylandia; species Maylandia zebra. Next base: position 25,141,177 of record NC_135170.1, read on the forward strand.
TGGCTCAGAAGGTTCGTTTGAAAATCAGAAGTACAGGGTATCTTTACACTGTCACCACGTCCATATAATATACTCCACAGGCATGAAAACTGAGAATTCAGTAGACTAGACATTGCTGTCGCTCACGGTGAAAGAATTTCGTCAATACGACTTGTACTTTTCATTTGGGAGCGATTTGTTTGGGGCTGACTTTTCTGTTCATTTTAAGCAGCAAAAGTGAGGCGCATGTCTGTGTCTGTGTATGGAGCCATTGGGTGCAGTCACTATAGCAACCAGGCTCACACCTGCCTGCTTAACGAGCTCTCTCTCACTCTGCCAAGATTCATCTTAAACACTTCTCTTTCAACTGCTGCTGTGTCCACAGTGTTTGCTCTACAGCCATCATTTTACCCTCAAAACGTATCCATCGTTCTTCTCTTTCCAACACCGTGTCTTTCAAAAGCTCAGAGATGTAAACCTTTAAAACTGTGTGGATCCAAGTGGAGGGCTCACATTTTAGTCATTCAGTGATTCAAAGAATATGAACTTTTAATATTCATTCAGGTGTTTTCTGACTCTAAAGTTTCTTTTCTCATTTCTTAGATTTTTCTAATTTACAATTAAAACATTTTCAGCTTTTTTCCAACTTCTTCTTCTGTGTAACCTTCAGCTTTTAGCAGTTCAGCACTTTTGTTTTCACGTTAAATTCGGGGTTGTTTTTTTTTTATCATTCAACATTTTTAACTCAAAATTCAGCAATTAATTCATTTCAGTGCATACATTCAGATTCAAGCATTCACACTGCAGTTTCTTCAGAAAATGCACTTTCTAGTTCTTCTTGTTCTTTTGGCTGCTTTCTTTAGCGAAGAATCTTCTCTTTTCCCTCTGCCTAGCATCTCCATATTCAGTATCCTTTGTCTTATATAGCCACTATCGGTCCTCTGCACGTGTCTAAATCATGTCAGCCTTGTCTATAAACTGCTCAACATGAGCTGCCCTGTCAGTATTGCCTCAGAACCAGTCTCTACTGTAATTCCACCCTCACCTTAAACCAATCTGTCACTCCTACCACACATCTCATCAATGACTTGCTGATAATGCATATTTTTATTTAGATTTCTAAAGCGGCAATCATCATGTCAAGGTTTCGCTTAACAATAAATCAATCAATCAATCAATCAATAAATTCAATAAATTAAAAATAATAATAAAATGCACCCGTAATTGCGCATACTCGCCGCGAGAGGGAGACATTTCATGCGTGTCGCTGTTTCTGCGACGGAAGTGGGAAGTCAGAGGAGGCTGTACCTGCTGTACAGCTGTGCTCCGTGGCTAACAGCTAACCTCCGTTGTGAAAGTATCGGGATCCGCTAATTAAATAAGTCATCTCGACAGCCACTCTGAGACTCTGACTTTAACATGGGAAAAGGTGGAGGCACATTTGAAAGGCTTCTCGGTAAGTTAACAGCACATGCGTAAGTTGAGAGTAAAATAAGCAACTATAAGGCAGAGTGCGATGTTTTCCAGCGTATTGTTTTGACAGTCGATCGGGCTGTGGCTCCCAGGCCAGCTAGCTTTTTTTTCCTAGCCTGCTAACAAATTCGCTGCTATTGTTCGAAGGCCAAGAAATGCTAAGAAGTTAGCTGAAGCGAACAGTTTTAACTCAAAGTCTGGTCCAGTGTTATCGCCTTGCTTTTAGTTAAGCTAACCAAAGCTGTTGTTGTGTTCCTGTGCGTTTCATACACGGTAATATACGATTAGCTGTTACTTCACACATTAACTACCCCATATCCAAGGAAACCAGGCAGACAAACACAACGCTGGTATTCGTGAGGCGCTCTGTTGTCCTGAGTTTTTTTTTTTTTAAAGACCACAACAGGTTGATTAGTTCGCTGACACATGTCTATAATTAGCGACTGGGATACTTTGTGATCCACGTATAGACCTACGCTAACGTCAGATGGCTAATAGTTGCTTTTACTCCATGACTAATCATAGAAAACAAGGCGTCTCTGTCATAGCATGTTTCAACAGTTACCTTGGTTTAAAACGAGTCCCAAGTGAATTTCCAGTTATGCAACAACAAGTTTCTTGGGCTACAAAGATGAGCAGGTTAACTAGCGAACCTGGATGAAAAATGTATACACCCAGTAAATGTCAAATTATTTTGTGAAGTGTCAAATGAATACGCAGCTGTGCATATTGATTACTATTAAACAATTTTCAGACATTTTAGGTCTCTTTAGTTCAGCTGGAGAGTTTTGCCTACTCTGCCAATGTAACCAGTAATAATTTGATATTTGAGGCCTAAATATCAAAGTGTTTGTATTAAAACCATCAAATAGGTTATAAATCGTGTGTTTGATTCTTCTTACCAGTGATGGAAATGGTTTCAGAATTTGAATCCATTAAATATAATTCCTGCCGAACTTATCGTTGCAGTCCCAACTTGTTTTTCTCAAGGATTCAAGGGTTTTTATTCCATTTCAAACGTGTGTATTCACATGAGTTGAAACTAAATTTAGCACTCAGGTCCCTGTTTAACGCCAGCAACAATGAGAACACACAAGAGAACAATATACAGAAACAAGGAAGAGAAAACATATTTACAGTGTCATAGAGAATGAATAATCATTTTTTAAGGGTATGGAGGATATTGCAAATGCACAATTGGTGTCTTTGTTACGATTGGCTAGGAGAAGTAGACACAGAAGCAGTCTAAAAGCATGGTGGTTCTGCTCTTGATACTCTGTGGCCTCCTGCCTGAGGGGAGGGGAACAAACACTGCATGTGCTTGGTGAGTGGGGTCTTTCAAGATAGAGGAGGCCCTTTTCCTGTATCTGCTGGCGTAAATGTCTGTAGTGATGGGGAGGTCCTCAGCAGAGGCGTTTTCTCTGCCGTCCTCAGGACACTCTTTCCCCACAAATCTGCAGAATAGGTTTAAGACTGAGCTAACAAGTTCCTCGTACTGCAACCTCCTGAAAAAGTGGAAGCGTTGGTGTTGGTGTCTTAACCAGGACGGAAATGTTGTGACACCAGATAGGGTTTTCAGTGAGATGTACACTAAAGCTGGTGACCACTTCCACAGTTGTTCTACTGATTTGCAGGGGCGGAAGCTAGTCTTTGTCCCTTCTAAAAAGCACACTCATCTCCTTTTTTTTTCTTGAACTTGATGCAGAGATACTACACCTGCACCACCTCTGCAGTTGTTTACCCCCTGCCTGTAGTCAGAATCATTGTTGTTGTTGAAGCATAAATTTTACCTGACGTTCAAAGTATAGAAGCAGATAAAAAAATAAAAAAAAGTCTGAACTGAGTAATGCACACCTCTAAACCTATGATCAGATTCGCAGTTTTATAGCAGATGTCATGTGTATTTAAAACATTTAATCTTTTTAAATATATTTAACTCAATTAAACCACCATTATGTGTGGGTGATTGCTGAATTCACAGCACACATCCTTCAGTTTGACATGTAATAAGATGATATTTGGTTCCTAAAAATTGGGGCAGTTTTTTTTATTTTATGATTTGCAAACAGGTCGTTTGTTGTGCTGAAAGTTGGATTAGGTTCCACTTGTATTTAGAAATGCAAATCAAGACCAGGTTTCATCTACTAAATGCATCGCAATCATATGCCAAACAGGATTATCACTTCGTGCTATCAGTGCTTTCCTGTTTTCCCCACAGTTCCGCAGGGCATAACAAATGTCAGACCCAGGACTGCAGCGCTTTGGCACACCTGAATCATATGCAAGGCTATTTTCTTTCTGACAGCTGAACTCACGGAAGCATCTGTAGCAATAAAATATTTTTAGTTATCCCTGCTGATGATGATATAATAAATAAGTAGATCTCTATTATATCATTAAGGTTTGACACCTCAAACCTTTTGTGTGGTAATAGTTTGATATCATACAAAGATCGATCTGGAGTCCTACGTTAATAGCAGGAGTACAGATGTTTCTATAAAGATTAAAGCATGTGGAAGAAGCGTTTGTTCATGTGTAACTGCCGGTGCAGTTTTGTGGAGCTGCTGTTGTAGATGCCATTTGACAGACATGCATGTTAAAGCTTTCTGTACTCATGCAGATAAAGCCACCAGTCAACTGCTTCTGGAGACTGACTGGGAATCCATCCTGCAGATCTGTGATCTCATTCGACAGGGAGACACACAGTGAGTGATTCTGTCTTCTTCCCCTCTACAGTCACATCCTCCAGCAGCTGAAGATTTAATACAGCTTCGACTATTGTCTTCAATGTTTTTGAAATAAACATACTTGAGAGTTTGCTTATTGAATTTATGCCAATGATTCTGCATTAAGCGATATCTGTGTTTTTTGTCCTTGCAGAGCTAAATATGCCATTGGGGCCATTAAAAAGAAGCTGAATGACAAAAATCCACACGTGGCGATTTATGCACTTGAGGTAAGACGTGTGGAAAGTATACAATCAAAAATACAAAATCTCTGTTGCCTGTAAACATAGTTTGATTTTTGCTTTGGTTGGTGTGTTCTCTTGCTTTGTCACCTAACTGTGGGCAATAGTAGACTTGGCATCTTTTGCGTTGGGTTGTTGAGAATAATGCAGCCTCACCCTTCAGGTCTTGGAGTCAGTGGTGAAGAACTGTGGCCAGACGGTGCACGATGAGGTGGCGAGTAAGCAAACCATGGAGGAACTGAAGGAGCTACTTAAGGTGACATTCATTTTATCTACTCCCTGTCTGCTCAGTTCCCACCACACTCTTTTCAATGCCATTCAGAGATGGCCTGTGTTGTCTTCTTACTGTGAAGCTTAATTTGTTGGCAGAGGTCAGGCGGAGTGGTTGCTTTGGCTTAATCAATGAAGAGTTTTAGTCTTTATTCAAACCTTTATTCAAACACAGGCTCCAGATTCCCAAAGGTGTACATGTTAGAGTGATGTTAAAGTGAGCAGCCACACAGTGGTCTGATATTAAAGTAGTTGATACTAAATGAACTTTTTAAAAAAACAGGTTTAGCGTCTTTACAGTGCTTCAATTATATATTTTGGCTGGAGGCTTCATAAGCTTTCCCCCTCTCCTATGACTGCTCACTCTTTCAGCTGACTGGATTACAGCATGAGCTAGCAATATTTGATTGGATCCTAACTGTATCATGTGACACAGGCTGTATACCTCATGCTGGTTTCAACTTCCTGGTGATGTCATTGCCTTGTGACAGGAGTCTTTTTTTTTTTTTTTCTTTCAGATGAAAACAAGGGACTTCCCACCTCACAGTGTTGATGAATTCAGTGTGTTATTTGACAGTAGAATTCAGAAACAGGGAAAGTAGACCTTTTTGCTTTAATTGTGTGTAAATTCCTTGACTTCCAGAAACAGACGGAACCAAATGTCAGAAACAAGATCCTTTACCTGATCCAGGCCTGGGCTCACGCCTTCCGCAATGAACCCAAATATAAAGTGGTTCAAGACACCTATCAGATCATGAAAGTGGAAGGTAAGCTTGAACGAGCCGAGTGCTCACATCTGAAATGAAACCAAAGGATCTCTGAAAGCTTACTGACCCAGAAAATGTTTTCTAACAGGCCACTTAAAACTGGGTGATACCAGTTCAGATGATTTGTAATGATAAAAAACTGATTTTATTGATTCAAATTTCATTGTCAAAAGGTACATCAGCAGCTAGAAGTTATTGCCTCTTTGTGATTTTTTTTTTTTTTTGTAGCTGTTGTAAAAAGATTTTCTGCTTTTGTTTGTCTGCAGGTCACGTTTTCCCCGAGTTCAAGGAGAGTGACGCCATGTTTGCTGCTGAGAGAGTAAGATATTTTGTGTTTCTTGTTTTACTGATGTGTGAAGAGAGTTATGTTTTTGTGGCATGTGCCCCTTACATTGAGAAGTAGTTGAGTAATGTGATGTCTGCTTTGTTTATCTAGGCCCCTGACTGGGTTGACGCTGAGGAGTGCCACCGGTGCAGAGTCCAGTTTGGCGTTATGACAAGAAAGGTAGGCCGGGCCTGCTTGTAACTAGGCCACTTGGAGGTTTTATGGTTTCCTTCATTCATTTGATGCTGTGAGTGTGTGAGTGTGTGTCTGCGTGTATGCGGTACCTTCTCACGGCGCATGTGTGGAAATCAACCTCATTTTGTGTCCTGTGCTTTCCCAGCACCACTGTCGAGCCTGTGGTCAGATTTTCTGCGGCAAGTGTTCGTCTAAGTACTCCACTATTCCAAAGTTTGGGATCGAGAAGGAAGTGCGTGTGTGCGAGCCCTGCTTCGAGCTGCTTAACAAGTGAGTCCACAGATGTGGTGATTAAAATGTTAGAATTAGTGTGAAGAACAGGCTGTGTGTAACATGGTGGCCCTGGATAGTACAAGTGTTTATGTCTCACAATTATCTAGGGTGCAACAGATTAAACACAATGAACACGTGATTGATTTTATTCAAGGTAAAAATGATATGTAGCTGTGATATGACTTGTAAAAAATGATAGGTTAAATATGTGCAGCTGTGGTGCTGAGGTAAAATGCAGAGAATGTGTTATGGAGAGAGGAAAGAGGGCAAATAGATGTGTGGTGGAATGAGGAAGTGCAGGAAAATATTCAAAGGAGGAGGGAAGCAAAAGAAAAGTGGGATAGTAGGGGAGATGAGTAAAGTAGACAAGAGTACTAGGATGTTAGGGGTACAGCAGAGGTGGAAAAGGCTTAGAGTGAGCTGTATGTGAGGCTGGGCGCTAAGGAACGAGAAAATAATTTTTATCGACTACCTAGACAAAAAGATAAAGCTGGAAAGGATGTGCAGCACGTTAAGTTGATTAAGGGTAGTGATGAAAATGTACTAATGAGTGAGAGTGTGTTTTGAGAAGTTGGAACAAATACCATTAAAGAAAAACACGGAAAGACTTCTAATGAAAAAATGGTATGTAGATATATGAAGATAATGCCGGTTTTAAAAATAAACTATGTAAACGTATGCAAATGGTGTCTGCGACTGTGTAACGTGTTCTGAGGCATGTTTGCACATGTTTGGCAGCTGATACTGAAAGACTGCTGGTAACACTGGGTGAAACATGCTGTGTAGTCAACTGCTCCAAGCAGTCGTTAAATTGTCTCACTCGCAGCTGGTAATTCACAGGACAATGCAGAAAGATTTTAGCTGGACGTGTCAAGCTAAAATCAGGAAGTACTTAGTATGCTGCAACATGAGTAGTTAAGTTTTTTTTCTAAAAAGAAAAGAAATACATGGATTGTGAAAACATGTAGACTATGTTTGTGAGCCTGTCTAGTAAGTAAGTAAAGTTTATAAGGCTTTTCACAAGACATGTTGTCACAAAGTGCTGTGCAAACAGAATAATTATAATGAAATATGATAGAAAATTAAAATACAGTTAATAGCAATACAAAACCAGGCTCAAAATAAAATGGAGATGATTAATAAACAGTGTCAACAAGAGCTTGTTTAATACGTTTTTAACTGATGTCTATCAGAATGAACAGCTCAGAAAGCAGTTCAGTTTCCTTCTTTTGGCATCAGAAGAAAGTAAGAAAAGCGCTGGCTTTTAAAATGGACTGAAGCAAAGTGGAAAAGTGTTCTGTTGTCAGATGAATTGAAATTTGAAATTCTTTTTGGAAAACATGAATATTATATCCTCTGGACTGAAGAGGAGGTGGTTTGCTATCAGTGGTCAGTTGCATTCTTGATGGTACTGGGGACCTGGCAGCCTGCACATCTGGAAAGGCATTATCGGCACTGAACGTTTTTTAGAACAACATACGCTCCTAGCCAAATGACGTCTTTTTCAGGGAAGGCTTTGCAAGACAGTAGTTGAAGAATATGCCTGCACTCCATACCTTTCACTGATTGAAAGCAGCAAAGAACACCTAGAATCCCACATCACACAGGAATTGGACAGCATTCCTTAAGAAAAATGTTTAAGTGCAAAAGAAAATAATAAATAATACTGTATTATAAAATAAGTTATGCAAACAACATAAAACGCCTTGTTTTATGTTGTAAATAACATTTTAATTTATGCCTTATAAATTAAAATGTTATTTCCTTATTATAAAACTTTCTTAAATTAGTAGCAATAAAACAAGTTCTGACAGTATTATATTTCTTGATTGAGGTAGCGCTAATGTGTATGTGTGTACACATACGTGAGCTAGTGAATGAGTGAGTATGTGTGTGGGATCCTTTAAAAGAGCATGTGGCGGCTGCAACAAAGCAAAGTGAGCATATCAACAGTTGTGGTTTGAGGCCGTTTTTCCTGCAGCAGAAAACAGACATTCTGATGATGATGATAATATTATTATAATGATGATAGTATATGTATGTGTGTGTATATATATCTGTATTTTCACTATCTCTTCCACAATTTGGGGGGGGGGCGCAATCTGGACAAAATTTGTATGAACATCATCGCACATACAACAATAAATAATGTTGAAGTAATTAGAGATGGCACGATGCCACTTTTTTTTATGTCCGATACTGATATCATAAATTTGGATATCTGCCGATACCGGTATGAATCCGATATAGTGTATTTTTCAATCAATAAAACAGGTTGTTGTTTTTTTTTATATCTTGCTGCATTTTGTATAAGTTCATACTCACGTTTTAAAAAAACAAAACACTAAAGCTATTCTGTTATACCTGTATGCAAAAAATACACTGCACCCAAAATATTTCATAGTTCAGCAATACTGATCAATCTAATAAACCTGAACCTACACGATCCTCCCTATTCTGGTATTTTAAAGAGTACTTAGCAGAAATATTAAACAACCTAACTAATAGGGTTGTCAGCTCCCAGTAAAAAAAAAAAAAAAAATAGGGAACCACCCACCCTCCGCCTCGTGATGCTTAATCGACGTAATCAACTAGAAGTAATAAATCAGACATTAGGACATTTCAGCTTCGACTTCAAGAAATCGTGATATGCGTCTTCACTGTTTCCTGTTATTTATACACAGAACAAAGAGCTGATGAGCCAGATGTATTGATGATAAGGGTTGTTGTTTACTGTTTCTCTAATGTAGCAGCTTTCTGTATGTTAACTGGGGAAAAATACTTAAACACAAAAATAACAGAACTTTAGTGAATAAGAACGACAAACTAAAAACAAAGGTGTGTACCATACTTGGAAGCATTGTTTGTCAGTGTGTGTGTTTGGATGGAGATCCGAAATCCAAATGGGAGTAACTTGAAAGTGTTTCCCATGATGTTTTGTTGTATTGTTCTCTCTTTGGAGTGCTACTGTTGTTTCAAGCAGCATGCTTGAAACTCTGATTTACAAGGTTATTTGTCCTCCCTGATCCCTCTTCCTTAGCAGCCACCCCTCCCTCTCTCCTCCACTTAGGAAAGCTGAAGGAAAAGCCCCTTCCTCAGGCTCTGCTGAACTGCCACCTGAGTACCTGACCAGCCCACTGTCCCAGCAGTCACAGGTAATAATTTGAAACTCTTTATATCAATCACTGTCTTTCTAGATTTTTTTGTTTTTGTTTTGTTACCTGTTAAATATAGGACTTAAATGATTTTCGAGTTATTATATTGTTGTTGTTTTTTTACATTTTAGACAGCTTTCTAGCCTTTTTGGAAAAAGTTGCTAAAATTGTCACACTGGAAATAAATAGTCATGTACATCCCATCATTCATTAGCTTAAAGAACCACCTTTACCAGCAATCACTTGAAATCAGTGTTTTCTAGCTGACTTTAATTCCCATATTGCTGTGGAGGAAATTTGTCCCAATCTTTCCTACAGTGTTGCTTTGGTTCACTGAGATTTGCAGGCAGAGCTCTCTTAATGTAATTCTACAGCATTTCAATCAAGCTGAATGTCTGGGCTTTATTTGTGGTCATTATGAAACCTTTAGTGTTTTCTTTTTCAGCTATTCTATTGTAGATTTGTTGTAATTTAGATGATCCAGTTGCAGCCAAGCTTTCGCTGTTGGACTCTCCTGCTATATATTTCTCCTGCTCTTCTTTCTCACCAGATGCCCCCCAAGAGAGATGAGGCTGCCCTGCAGGAGGAGGAGGAGCTGCAGCTGGCCATAGCTCTTTCTCAAAGTGAGGCTGAGGAGAAGGAGCGAATGGTGGGTTGCTAAGCTGAAATGCTCATTTTTGGGTATGGATGTGTTTGTTTTCAGCTAGTATATAGAATAAAAGCTGACACACAGCTGAATGCTCAATTGCAGAGACATAAGAACTCGTACTCGATGTATCCCAAAACCGATCCCACCCCAGTGACTTCCTCAGCTCCCCCAGTCAGTACCCTCTACACTTCCCCTGTGGTAAGGCTGTTTCCAGCAAAATCACTTATACTCTACAAAAAATGTTTTCATGATTTTAAAAGCATGTTTGAAAGATTTTTATTATTGTTAAGCAAATTTTAAAATGCATTCTTTTTTGACTATTATGAAACACATTGCAGAACTCCTCTGCTCCATCAGCTGAAGATGTAGATCCTGAGGTACATGTGGTATATTGCTCTTCTCAAATGTTAGCAGTATTGCTGATTAATGGAAATGCTACACCGTGCTTTTAAAGCTAATAAGGAAATATGACATCATTCCAGCTGGCCCGTTACCTGAACAGAACATATTGGGAGAAAAAACAGGAAGAGGCTCGCAAGAGTCCCACCCCCTCAGCCCCTGCCCCTGTGACATTGGCTGAGCCACTTCCGGCAATCAGTCAGCCCGTGGAAAGTCACGTCCCTGTCCAGCCTGTCAACATAGTGGAGGTATGCTGAAGTTGTGAGCTCTAAAAAACCAAAATCAAGCTAAACACAAATGAGCCCCTGCTCATGGTTTGCCCTGTTCATCCCCTCTTTCAGCAGCAGTACCAGAATGGCGAATCAGAGGAGAACCATGAGCAGTTTCTGAAGGCTCTGCAGAATGCTGTCACCACCTTCCTGAACCGCATGAAGAGCAACCACATGCGTGGGCGAAGCATCACTAACGACAGCGCCGTGCTCTCACTCTTCCAGTCCATCAACAACATGCACCCACAGCTTTTGGACATCCTCAACCAGCTAGATGAGAAGCGATGTAAGCGTTGGCCTTGTGTAATTGTGTCCATGTTTATAGATTTCTCTCTCCACGTGTCCAGGCTCTGAACTGTGATGATCTGTGTCTTGTCAGTGTATTATGAAGGGCTGCAGGACAAGCTAGCTCAGGTTCGTGATGCTCGGGCCGCTCTCAACGCACTCCGGGACGAACACAGAGAGAAACTGCGTCGCGCTGCAGAGGAAGCGGAAAGACAGAGGCAGATCCAGCTGGCACAAAAACTGGAGATCATGAGGCAGAAGAAACAGGTACTGAACTGAATCTGTTCAATGAGAGTTCAGATATAATAGGCCATTACCATGCTCACAGGTATTTCTTTGGACCGCAGGAGTACCTGGAGATGCAAAGACAGTTGGCCATTCAGCGCCTCCAGGAGCAGGAGAAAGAGAGGCAGATGCGTTTGGAGCAGCAGAAGCACACCATCCAGATGAGGGCCCAGATGCCTGCTTTCTCTCTTCCCTATGCCCAGGTACACATTTTATACTCCATCTGGCCTCAGACTGAACTCAACCCAAGGATAATCTAGTCAGTAAATTCACTTGATATTGCAGAAACCAAATGTCTCAATAATAGCAGAAATGTATGAACCTAAAGAATAAATTTCAGCTAATGAAACATTTTTTTAGATTTCAGCAGGAGACTTTTTATGTTTTTGAACTTTTTTAAGTTCATTGTAATCTTTTGGTGAAATTTTAATGCTGTCTTTATTTGCTGTTATGTAGATGCAGTCTTTGCCCCCCAATGTCGCGGGAGGGGTGGTATACCAACCCGGTGCTCCGCCCAGCTACCCAGGCACTTTCAGCCCCGCTGGTTCTGTGGAGGGTTCACCTATGCACAACATCTATATGAATCAGCCAGGGCAGACTGCACCAGCACAGTACCAGGCTATGCCTGGTCCTACCACAGGTGAGGAGGTTCACAAGAAAAAGGATCAGCTGAAAAGACAAGAAATCTACCAACTTTGGTCATCTGGTGTTACAATTAGCGATATGATCTAAAATCTTAATCGTTCACTACAATGTTTTGTGTTTCCTCCCCCCCTTTCTTTCAGATCCCAATATGGTTAATGCATACATGTACCCACCTCCAGGAACTAATGGGCAGCCCGCTCCTCCGCCTGGTCAGGCTCCACCCACAACTAGTCCACCCTACTCCACCTATCAGCCCACACCTACGCAGGGTTACCAGGTCTGACAAAGCTCCACTTAAATTTTCTGATTAATACATGAAATGCCACAAAAACGTTTAAAGATGAATGCATCTCACTGTTCTCTGTGTTTTGTGCAGAATGTGGCCTCTCAGGCGCAGAGTATGCCCCCCATGTCCCAGGCACCCCCCACTAACGGTATGGGTTATATGGGTTACCAGCCATACAATATGCAGAACATGATTTCAGCATTGCCGGGACAGGACCCCAATATGCCCCCCCAACAGCAGTACATGCCAGGCCAGCAGCCCATGTATCAGCAGGTCAGTTGTATATTTATGTATTTGAAGCTTCTGACAGACTAAAAGTTAATTGGTTCAACTGTCATTCACAGTTAACGCATGAAAACTTTCTTTATTTTTATCTTTGGTATTTTTATTTAGGTTATTTAAATGTCAGTCCTGGCTAATCTTCCTATTTTTACTTGTGCATTCATGCTGCTAGGTTGCTCCCCCTGGTGGCCCCCCGCAGCAGCAGCAACAGCCGCAGCAGCCGCAGCAGCAGGCACCTCAAGCCGTGCCGGGCAGCGCAGAGGCACAGCTCATCTCCTTCGACTGAAGGGCCTCACGCTGCTGGGTCTAACACACTACAGCTCCTCTCCCTGTTTGGTCTCTTTCTTCCCTCTCTGGACTCTGAGGATACCCTCTGGAAACACACACATAATTCCCACTTTCCACCTCGCTGTGATTTTTGTGGCAACGTGAAATATTGTGATGATGTTGCAGAACTGTTGCTCTCCTTGCCTCTCCCCCGCTGAAGTATAAAAATCAGGAGGGGTGAAGCTGCAATGGGAAGCGCCATAACCAAGAACCTTCACCCTCTTCCTCCTCCTTTCCAGCTGATATGTATGTAGTATCTCCTTATTAAATGAATAACTGAAGAGCAGAAATAGTCAGTGGTATTAAAGTTACAGAAAATATGACCATTTAGGAGATTAAAAAAAAAAAAAAAAAAGAGAGAGCGAGAGAAGAAGATGCAACCATCCTTTGTCTCACATTTTTCTAAATCCAAATTTGCATGTTGAAATTTCAGTTCTTTTCTGGAATGGAAGCAAATTATTTCAACGTGTTTTAACAGTTTAAGAAGTGACTGAGAAACATCTGTATTCACTGTTTAAGATGCTGTTGGTATGTCTGAAGAGTGACAGCACAGTCAGTCACCTGGGAAAAAATCTCACTAATGCATAGGCAGTAGTTTTCATATCATCCCTTCTCATAATTACAAATTAGAGTCTTCTTTTTTTAATGGGGGGGGGGGGCATTTATTTGTTGTGTGCTGCTTCAACTGTGTGTTAATATAGTTTCAGAGACGATGCAGGGATTAGCACGTTACGGGAAACTGTTTAGAAAATTAGCTGGGTGGTTGTTTTGTCTTCATCAATTATACTTAATTAACTAAATCATTAAAAATCCACAATTAGTAACAAAAAAATATTCATACTAAAAGCAGTCCAGCAGTTCTAATAGCATCTTGCATCCCTTCTGTTAAAGCGACTGGTGTTGCCGAACATCAAGTGCCATCACAAAATTGAAGCATATGAATTTAACCTGTAATAAAGTGCAAGTTTCCTCCAGGAGTCCCAGCCTACATTCTATTAGTTGTAATTTTCACATATACAGATGCCTGCATCGGGAGTACATGTGGGCACTCTTTCAAAAGTCTGCTTGAGTATCCAGAAGTGAAGAAAAGCTTGCAGAGCAAACATGATGTGCTGCATGTATGTATCACACACCCAATCAGTGGTTTCTGTAACTCTTCAGTTGGCATCTGTGAACTTCTTTATTCCAACATACTGATCTGACTTTGAAGTAATTTTAAAATTATATTTAATAAATATCTGGTTCTTACTGTCCACGTGCCTCGACTTGTATTTTGTAACCACACACAGAGGAGGGTTTTTTGTTTTTTTTTAAAGCTTTTATTCAACTATATCCATTATCAGATTGCAGAATTGTCTTACAAATATAAAGACTATAGACTTACACTCATAACTGATGTGAACTAATAATTTAATGTCCTTTTGGTATTTTGGCTTCTTTAGAGTTTTCTGAAGATGAGGCATTTGTAGTATTCTTCCATCTCAATCTAAAAGAAGGAAACATTACAAGTGTAAAAGACATGCTGCTGGGAGGTGGAATCGCCTCTAAGCCGAGATACATGACTTACTATCCGCTCCATACGCATCCCGTTCCCATAGGCCAGCTGTCTGAGCACGTCGATATCTGGAAGACCCCAGTCTGGATTCCTGTATGCAGCAGAACCAAACATGGTCCATATCTTATCCTAACAGCCAACCACATACACATATTACCAAATAGCTGCTACTCACATTTTTCGTAGCTCCTCATCCAGCTTTTCATTACAACTTGGTGTGATGATGCCATTAACAGCATACACCTGTGAAATGTTTTAATTTGACATCAGTTAGTAGGTTCAGGTTTATTTGTAGTGTAATTAACTATCATTACATACCCCATATGTTATCAAAAGGCCGTTTTGTTTGAGGATCTGTCCTGCTCCACTGAACACTCCCTGAGAAAATGATAAGTAAATAAAATACTGTGGGGATATATCTCAAGCTCTTCAGTTGATTTATAAGCAACCAGGCCTACCTGGGCTGTTCTGAAGGAGCTGTATTGCAGTAAATTAATGGAAATAATAACGTCACAGGAGTTGTGACTCAGTCCTGCCCATTTCTCCCACGGATCACTGGCATCCAGGTGAACAGGTGGTAGCACCGTCTTTGCTTGGGTTGCAGCAATATATGCCTTGATACTGCCAACAAGGTGTGTACGAGCTTCATTTTAGATTTAATGTCAAATCCATAGACTTCAACAAATCACTTGTTTAAATAGATCATTGATTTAACTGGAATATGTTCGTAAATCTTTCTGTCACACATAACTATACTGACACGTCAACATGGCAAGCACTTTCTGAAAGGCACAAACCTCTCTAGAGAATCCTCTTTGATGTCTGATGGCTGCCAAATGACAAAGGGCATCTTCTGAGCAAACCGTATGATATGCTGGCCAGTTCCAGAACCAAGCTCTAAAGCAAATAACTGCCTGTGTGACTGGCTCTCCAACACATCTTCGAGCACTGAACAAACACTCTCCCAGTTCCTTTCAGCCTGAGGAGACAGCAGCATGGCCTGAAGGGAAAAGAAAAGAAAAGATGTGTGCCTCTTTTATCTAGCATTGCACTCCCATGCATTGCATTGTTCTCTTAGCGGATGCTTCTTACCTTTTATTTGCACTGGCGATAAAGGCCAGTGGAGGGAATGGCATGTTGGTGGAAGACAGTAGCAGCAGATGGGTGGAGAGATTACCTGGTTAAGAGGATTTCCTTCATGCTCCTTCCCAGTGTCCAAGTGCCCAGCATTGGTACACTACAGGTAGGACATATGCACATGCACAGCAAATAATAGGACAGCTATAGTCTTGAGTCACCTCTTATTTCTTTCTACTTTGCTTGCAAGGAGCCAGTCCACTTTACATTTTTAAAGTGGTCTTGACCAATAATTCTCCAATTCTGACTTTTCACTCATTTACTATTTTTTTCTTTTCTTTTGTTAAGCCTTGTTAAGAAAGTCCAAACACAGGACCTCGGATCTGGATCTGACATGGTTTCGGGCTGAATCTGAGCCAGTGGTGTTGTGGATAATGTCAAAGCTGATGAATTCTGAACACAGCAAAATCCCTTCAGATGTTGATCCACTATGCAATTCCACCTGGAAAGCATGTGACTGTAACAGCTTAATTTTTGAGCATTAGAATGATCCCAACCACACTGCCAATGCAGTAAAGACACCTGGATGGAAAAACAGATAATGGAGCACTATGAGTCATTGCATGTCATTGAAGTGATAATGCTAGAGATGGAAAGATGAGACTGGACATATTATTATTATTATTCTTATTATTCTTATTCTTCTTATTCTTCTTCTTATTATTATTATTATCATTATTATTTCAAACTTACTTTCTTTCTGTCGCTCTCTCACGCACATTCATTGTCCCTTGTGGGCTCCCGTAGCAGTTGAATTGAGGTTTTTTAACAGTTCACGCAATGCATTGTGGGTAGGTCAGGAGTAGAGGGGACGCCATGTGCTTTTGAGGCAGAGGATCCGCTGGAAGGAGACGTGTGTGTGATAAATTTGTCTGTTTCTCAGAGAGAGGACCACCGGCTCCATTTACCGTCGGCATGTTCTGCACCAGCCGCTGCCTCCGCACCGCGCTGCGAGTCGCAGCCAGCACGCATCGGTACGTAACAGGCGGAGTACACCTGTATCCGAGTGTCTGCGGCTTCAAGGGCAGAGAGCCGGCCACTGCTGCCGCTTAATTTGGATGGAGAACAATATCAACGATGTTGTCTTTTTAATTCGTCTAAAGACAGACGATGCGCGTTGTGTGAGCACAGAAATGAGTTTAGTGGTTTGCGGCTGTGTGCTAAGTAGGTTAGCCGACGTTAAGGGTTCCATCGCAGGCTTCAACTTGAACAACGTGACCAATTGAGCCCTGCTGTCCGACTAATGACACAAAACGCAGGCTTCGTCTTAAAAAAAATCTAAGAGAAGCATGGCTTTGACCTTTTTTTTTTCTTACCTACACTGGTCAAATGGGACTTTTCTGGTATTTGACAGTAGTAAAAATACTCTGGGTGATTTTTTTTAAAACATTTTTTATAGCTTGATAGGCTACATTACCCTGTTAAAACTGACTAGAGTTTTAACTGGGGTTTTTCGGGAGTCTTGAGACTTTCAATGCCATGTGTGTAAAAGAGGCAGTTGTGTCTTAAAACAGACATGTCCAGACTGTCAGCTGGAGATTTTATGATGTAAGCCACCATGGCTTGTCCTGGAGCGCTTCTCTCTCTTCATCCTTATCAGGACCTCTCAGCCAAAGCTGTAGTTTCCTCCAGTGTCGCCCTGGTTACATGGAGGCTGACTGCCCTTTGCACAACTATTTTTTTTATTTTTGTATTTATTAAATTTTTTTTTTTGCCTGCAAGTACCCAGGGGTTTGTTTGGGGGTAAAGGGACTTAAATTTTGTAATCACAAGTAGAATGGGAAGCTTTGGGGGTGGGTTGTCCACATGCCTGACAATTTGTTGTAACCATCAGACACTATAAGTGCATCGTCTGCACATCCCTCATCCAACTGGTCTCCATGCAATCAATGAAGAGCAACTGCTCAGCTGAGCTGTCCACGTCTGTTAGTGTGAAATTCCAAGTCTGAGATGTTTGAGAAGGCATGAAGAACCACCGTGCTGTCAGTTTTACCAACAGGACTGAGCTTCCTGCCCCCCTTCCACAGTGCATTTCTAGGTCTGCATACTTTCTTTGATTACAGTCCTGCATTCATAGAATAGCGAGGTTGCTAAACGATGATGGGTAACAAAGAAGATTGAGCTGATATATAACCTTTGTTATATAATGCAATTGTAACCTCAACAGGGAAGGTGTAACACAGAACGGGTAAATAAATTGCATCTGTGAGGGTTATAATTCAGTTGATATTATTATTGTACATTCTGCTTACATGAAACTTGATCGTGTTCCAAAGGTTTTCAAGTTGGATATTCGTGTTGCAGAGTGTACTTTTGTAATAAACCTACAATATTCCTGAAATCTGTCCTTACTGCCAGAATATAATGGTTGATTTCTTAGCTCACAGGTACTTGCCATAATGTCAACCAGTCCGGTGGCGCCAGTGTCCGGCAGCCTCGCCTCTGTCAGTGCGCCCCAGGGCAGCTGCGGCTACAATGTAGCTTGCCGTTGCCTGTGTGTGAATGACTGAATGTAGTGTAAAGCGCTTTGGGGTCCTTAGGGACTGAGTAAAGCGCTATACAAATGCAGGCCATTTACCATTTGTGCCATCTCGCATATAACATACAACAAATCTCTTCTTACTATTCTTACCAGGGATGCGTGACTCTCCAACCAAAGCTAGCCAGTACCTGCAGAATCCTGCCAAATCCTTTGTGGTGTGGTGTTTTTGTATAGCATTATTTGCTGATGCAAAACTGGAATTTCAGGGTTTTTGCTTGCCAAATTACCATAATTTGTTTGAGCTGTTAAACTGCAAAGCAATAAGCATAAAAGTGTCCTCCAGGTGAAATAAGAAAGCAAACCCATCTCATAGTAATAGCTACTGTCTTTACACAGTGAGAAGCTTGAGGGGTTATTTGGTGGTTTGCAAATTGAGACCATTAATTATGCATAAGTTAGGCAGTCTGCACTCTAAATGTAAGAAGGATTGTTTTGTAAAGCAGTGGATGATGCCAGGTGTGATCCACACCATACTGAATATGTGGATACAGTCTGCCGTTTAGCTAACCGCTTTTCACTTTCCCAGGCAACAGCTTCAACGGCAGACACCAGCCTTATGTGCTCTCAGACTTCTGAAAACCAGTCCAGCCTCGTCTTCAGATGCCATCGCCACCCCTCCTCTAGATGGAGCCCCCAAACAGTATTCCCCCAAAATCCAGCAGCTTGTCAGTGACATAGCCAGCCTCACCTTGTTAGAGGTGTCCGATCTCAACGAACTCCTCAAGGTTTGTGGGAAACCTAAAACCACAGTGCACTTTGTCTGAGCTTCTTGCTGTCCGTTTGTGTTAAATGTTGAGTGATAACTTGTTTGTCTTTAACACAGAAAACTCTGAACATTGAGAGTGTCGGAATGATGCCGATGGGGGCGATGGCGACATTAGCTGCTCCTGCAGCTCAGGTATTGATAATTGTTTTTAAAGGGAAGTTCTGAAGACTGCCTTATAAATCATTAATGGCTTAAGTAGCAACATACATCATTATTCTTCTTTTTCAGATGTCTAGCTTAAGAATTTAAAGCCACTCATAGTTGATGTGGCCAACGAGGCTCCGTGCGCACAGTTAAATGACCTCGATTGTGTTCCTTTTGCAACTAGGCTGCAGAGGAGGAGGTGGCACCAGCAAAGAAGGAGAAGACTCACTTTACAGTAAAATTGACAGAATTGAAAGCTGCTGAAAAAGTAAAGCTTATAAAGGAAGTGAAAAACTGCATCCAGGGCTTGAATCTGGTGCAGGTAAGTCTCACTGTTGGAGCTATTTAAGCGGGCTTATTGTAGCTTTTGGCAAAAAGCAGTGGGCCGGTGTTAGAATGTGAGATATAAAATGTTTATGAGATGACGCTTTGGAGGTAATAATATGCATATATTATTACATAATAGTCTGCAAAATCAGTCCAATTTATTTTGTGAATCAGTTTCAGCTGCTTTGGTGCAAATGAAAATCTCACTGCTGGTAGCATAAAACAGTACATGCAGTCCAGCTCATCCAGGATGACACATCCATTCGTGCTGTTATGAGTAGGTTTGCTATGTCTCCCAGCATGTTCTCAAGAGTGGTGAGGTGATGCAGGTGGGCTGTTACACAAGGAAGGCTGAACAGGGCTGTAGAAGGATATCAAGGGCATCAGTGTCTGCTCCTCTGAGCAAAGAATTGTCAGTCCTACTACATGACCTCCAGCAAGCTCGTCATGTGCATTCCTCTAAACAAACTGTCAGAGGGCACGTGGGTAGCATGGGTTGACGTCTTTTAGTGGGTCCTTTGCTCACAGAGGTTGTCTGTGGTGTTGGCTTTGCAGTGAACCTGTTGTCCCTTTATTTGCACCAAAGTGGGTGAAATGCATTCCCAACAGTTTCTAACTTGACAGATTGATATGAATTTGTTGTATTGTGGTGATCAAGTGTTCCTAATTTCTTTCTTTTTATTGTGAGCAGTAACTACAAGCAAACATTGTGTATAGTGTAATTTGCTTTGTCTGCAGTGTTAAAGCTTCTCAAAGCACAAATTTGTTAATTTCACTAATTGTTTTTTTTTTTTTTCTCCGCCCTCTTTATTTGAAACAGGCTAAGAAACTAGTGGAGTCTCTTCCACAGGAAATCCGGGCCAACGTATCCAAAGAAGAGGCAGAGAAATTAAAAGCAGCCCTGGAGGCAGCAGGTGGCACCGTGGAGTTGGAGTAGATCTCGTCTGCCCTTATGCCCACTGTTCGCCATCATTTTACTACTCATGCACTTCATCCTTGAGTTTATTTCTTTTTATTTGTTTTCTTTCCTCCCTTTTTTTTTTTTTTTTGTACGACAAAGACGTGGATCGTAAGAGAAATGGAAACAAATGCCTTCTGACATTAACGCCGTCCCCTTACAACGTCAGGTCGGGACGGCACAGCTGAGACTGAACTCTCCAGCACGCAGCCTTCGCAGATGTGCCGCCGCACTGTTTGGTGGTTCGCTTGTCTGATACACGTGTCACAAACAAGCTAAGGAGATTGGTTGGATGCAGAGTAACGCCTTTTTCAGACATGTAATGAATAACATTGCAGTAATGGCATTGTGTCAATCGGCGGTCATTGATCACATTAATGTTCCTCTGGTTTCTATCTGACCTTCCTGCGACAGACTGAGAGAACTTCTCTCTCTGTCATTGTTACAAAGAGCTGCATATGCTGCGTGGTGTTGCAGAGAGAGCTGTACCCTACCCCCCCACATGCATGCTCTAAAAAGCTTTCTTCTGAATTAGGAAGAATGCTTGAATCATATTCCAAATTAGAAACGATGTAAACGTTTCTGCTTTTAATTGCATTCTCCTGTGAGCTGAGTAACTCTCCAAAGATGCATGCATAGTTGCTACGGTTGAAATTTATTGCGTCCAGAGGCGTGATCAGGGTGCTGATGGACACGAAACCATCACCACACCAAGATGCTGTCAGATCAATGGGAAGGAGCGCATGTCTGAAAGAGGCTGAAATTACTTTGTAATTCTTTGTGTTTAATCTTCTCACAAGGTTAAATCTTGTGGTTTCCAGGTTGATACAGATGACTGATGTTGAGGAGCACCAGATACTGTGTGTAGTTCAGAGAATGGCAGGGTTGAGTCCAGATAAATCTCATTGAAATGTTAATAATGTGATTAAAGTTGAAATAATTATTTTGCTCTTATGTGTTATTGGTCGTGTGGCTGAATTTATGGAAAACTTGATGAGTGTAATCAAGATTTCATGTGTGCTGTGTTGACTGAACATTTATAGTGGAACAGTGAATTTCACTAGATAATGCTTTACTGCGGTTGTCCACCAGAGGTCTTAATAACGCTGGATAACAGCACTTGCATGTCATTTTGTTTCTGAGTAAACCTTAGTGTTGAAATGAACAGAAATGAGTAGGTTTTCCTAAAAGAGGGAAAAAAGCTTCAGTATCTGTGATGATGTATGATTTGGAGAGAAAGTAATTTACGCCATTTACACTAACTGGACACTTAATTAGGTATACCTTCCTCTGAACCCCTTTTGCCTTCGGAACAAAAAACGGTTTTCATGAATCTGTGCAAACTCTACTTTTAGTTCCCTGCTCTTAGCTGGCATAAGTGGCAACCAGTGTGGTCTTGTGCTGCTGTAACCCATGTGCATCAAGGTCTGATTTGTTCACAGATGCTCTTCTGCATACCTTGGTTGTAACAAGTGGTTGTTTAAATTATTGTTGCTGTCCTATCAGATGAAAGGAGACACTCATTCTCTTCTGACATCTCACACTGAGATGTCAGAAGAGACCTTAGAGATGGTCGTGTGAGAAAACCCCAGCAGATCAGCAGTTAAGTACTCGGTCCAGCCCAGCTGTCATTACGAGCTATGTCACTTTCAAAGTCCTTTAAATCTGCTTTTCATTCTGCCCATTTAATGTCTACATGCATTTAGTTGCTGTAGGTAGACAATCTTATTTTGTCTGCAAAAGTCAGCATGTAAAGAAGAAAAATTATACACAGTTATTTTAAAACTAGTGTTGGACTGCTTTTCCTCTTGGAGAATCTGTCTCTTCAATGGGGTTCACATAAGGAACATAAACTGCTAACCCTGCACAAAATCACCTGCAGACTGCTGACTGTAAAAAGAAAAACCTGAAGAATATAAACAATTTCTGATTAATTATAGTTATAGGAGAAGGTGAGGAGTCAGGTGCTTTGTACTTATGGACACTAGAGGTTGCAAGGACATACATGTCAAGAAGTATGTAGAGAACATTGAAGGGGCTCAATTTCATACCTGCTATCATGGCAGTATAATGTTAATATAACAGTTTTTTTATAGTGCTTTTTCCCAGTAGATATGTTGGCTAGTTGTTTTAATCAAGTAGTCTCAGCAATTTTTTGTAACTGAAGCATCAGGAAGGATTCAGGACCTGGGAACTGATGTGTTTTTAGCACAAAGAGTGCTGAGGATAAACAGTGGAGTATTTCACTCCTGTTGGATTGGTGAATATTCTGGGCTTATTGATCCTTTTGGGCTCCTGTATCGGTCCAGGTGTTGAAGATTGCTCTTATATCGTTTCACTGGTGGAATATTCCACTTTGATCCTGGGTGGAAGAAGCTTATCATTGGGGGAATATAATTAATGGGAAATCCCTAATGGTGAAACACCACAAGTAGAAGGATCGAGTGATTTCATTAACTCTGTTTCATTCCCCGATGAAGGTATGTGTGCCAAATCATGACGGAGTTTTGCTTTTAGTTTTTTTTAAGGTTAAACCTAAATGTAAATTTTAGTGCTTTGATAATTTAACATGTTTAGTTTTTATGTCAACACTCGGACTTAATCTATCGTGACACATCTAAATCTTAGAGAGAATACAGTCTGTTTTTACATCTGTCACAAGAACAAATGCAAAGCACAGATGGAGAGCAGGAAGAATGAAGACAGATGTGTACAGATGAAACATGAGAAAGAGCAACGCAACATAAGTGATTAAAAACTCTGTGAAGAACATGTGAAAGAAATGGCTTGTCATCCAGTTTTCCTACAGTGAGGAGGGAAAACCCTTTAGTCCTGATGAGAGTCGTAGAAAATTGTCCTGGAGAATGAAAACGATACTTTGCTGTGTTAGTGATGATGGCTTCTGGCTGGGTCATAGCATTGCAAGCCTGGCCTGGACTGCTGAAGGAAGTCACCACATCAAATCAGTCGCAGGTTTCATTTTAACTCACTTTATGATAAAAACAAAATCCAGCTGTATGCAATTTAATGCAGCAATTTAGCATAAAGCAGAGGGCAGCAGCATATCACTCTCCTACACTTCAAGTGACTGAGGTCAGCCTACGGTCCACCAACTGCAGACATCCAGCATCAACGCAATATAACATCCATATAGACCTAACTCCTAGTTGGTTCTTGTTATTTAATCTCAGTGTACCCTTAAAGATTTGGATTCATGTGCAGTAGATTAATGTCTGCAGTCTGACTTGATTGCAATCTCAACCGGTGTAGCTACAGCCAGCAGAAAATAATGGAGCAGGCCTGCAATAAATCCTATCAACCATGAAGGTTAAGCCTGTTGTTCATTCAACTTCATTTTTATTCTGGACCTTGCAGTTATCGTTTTGCCCATCTCATTTATTTCACAGACGGTAGGCCAAATTGCAACCACCCCCAATCTGATCAAACAGCTCCCTAAAAGAGGCCCAGCAACAACAACTCATGTTAAAGCATTAGACAGAAACCTAAATCTCAGTTCTGACTATTGCTAGCTGTCATTACCCATTCCTGCCTGTGTCTGCTCACATCTTACCTTTGCTCCAACTTGGAGTGGGTATCCAGTTGCTGTTTGTATCATCTGTCATGAGTGCCCCCCCTCTGAGTCAGCCCAAGTGCTGCTGTGCCAGGCTGGTCATTCATAGCACTCATTTAAAATCATGTCATGTTCAACAACCCAGACGGTTGCATTAGCTGTAGAAACTTTCAGAAAAGTATAAAAATAATAAATAATGTTGCTGTGCATCACTGACCCATTGTTCAAAATGTTGTAACCTTGTAACCTTTTGTGCTTATGACCTGAAGTCTGAATGCTATAATTAGACAAATCTATCCTTGACAAATATTTGTTTAAACTTCGAGACCTTTGCTCCATGTCAGTGTGTCGGCCACAATTTCAAAACTACAGCAGCGGTCAAGCCCGCTTACTATTTTTATATTGGTCACGTACACTTTCTCCCATGAACCAGCTGCACCCCTCTTCTTCTTGGCACACAAACATGGAGTAAGTACAGAGGGACACTCATTATATTTGTCTGTCCACTGCTTCAAAAGAAACAAAAATACAGATTTACATTGAGATGACTCCCGTCGACTTTTAAGATGAATTGTGGCCACGCATCACCAGAAGTGCTGAGGGGAAAAACGATGAAAGGAGCACCCTCGGGCAAAGTTGTCCTTTGAGCCTCTGAGAAGTCGACCCTTTGGTTTTTTCCCCCTCTAGAGTTTGCCTCACTGACAGCATGCAGGAGAACCGTGTCTCTCGTTGGTATTTTGGTGGGGTCTCGTCCAGTGCAGCAGCCTGTGTAACCCATCCACTGGATTTGATAAAGGTAAATTATAGAGCTTATCGAATTTGAATTAACACCAGAGCACAATCCTTCCATTCGGCAGAGACAAAATAGATCCAGATAGGCCTCACTGATGTGTCTATTTTGGCTATTTTGGTTTTCTATTTACTTGCTGATGATAAAATTTGGAATAATGTGTTGTAGCAATATTCATTTTAGCAGTTTCTTAGAATTTCACTTGGCTATTATGCAGCCAAATTGCCTTTATATTGGCAATCATTAGGCTTGCTTTGATTCCTTAAGGTGCTTTAAATGATAGTAACATTTGTAGTGTATGTTTAGTGGCACAGTTTTTTATTTCTTGCAGCTATTATCCACTTATTGCATTGGTTTTCTTTAATTTAGGATGCGGACTGAATGGTGCTGGTAATATTAGAGCGTGAGATATATTTTCAGACTAGATATTAACGGTTTTAAAGACAGGAACCTTACATATATCTAAGGCCAATTCTCACTAAAAGTGCCACTGACTCTTAGTGCTGCTTCCTTATGGTTGCTTCCAGGTCCACTTGCAAACACAGCAGGAAGTGAGGATGAGGATGATTGGGATGACTCTTAACGTAGTGAGAAGAGAGGGTTTTCTGGCTCTCTACAGCGGGCTCACTGCTTCCCTCTGCCGGCAGGTCAAAAACAACACTCATTTCCATAAAACCTTTACCAGCCGCACACTCTTCCTCTCTTTGACATAGCTGTTTTTATTTATTCATTTGTCCAGATGACATATTCTTTGTCACGATTTGCCATTTACGAGACCGTCAGGGATAAGATGAAGAGAAAAAATAAAGGTCCTATGCCTTTCCACCAGAAAGTCCTCCTGGGTGCCTTTGGAGGTAAATGGTGGAAAATAGCTTACATTTTATTTAAAGATGTTGTTTCATTTTATACTTAAAATTGCATTTAAAGATGTTGTTTTTCCTTCATCAGGTTTTACAGG
Organism: Maylandia zebra; assembly: GCF_041146795.1. NCBI lineage: Eukaryota > Metazoa > Chordata > Actinopteri > Cichliformes > Cichlidae > Maylandia > Maylandia zebra. The sequence continues at coordinate 25,166,757 of NC_135170.1, forward strand.
TGGTTTCATTGGGACCCCAACTGACCTGGTGAATGTAAGGTGAGATACAGTGTTTATGTCTTTGTATCTGTTTGCACTTCACATGTAGAATCGAATGTATTTTTGTGGTTCACCACATAAAAGTCATAGTTTATATTTTATAGTTCAGTGCATCCACTACATTGCTGTTTAAGGTCTAAATTTGCTGTCATTCCAGCCGTGAGATAAAAGTGATTCATTTTGTTGTCAAAATGCTTTAATAGTTATAATAATTCTATGAATATTTAATATACATTTAAATGGAGATTAAATTGAAACTGAATCATGAAACATATTACTAATAAAAGCCTACATTTATTTTTAGTTTGTTCTGGTCCATTTAAGTGGCCGTTTTATTATCTTGAGCATTTTAAAAATGTTGTTTATAACTTTTGGGGTTTTGCGGTTTCTGTCCACCGTACTTTTGTGCGAGTGCTTGATGACCAAAAAACAAACAATAATAGAAAAAGAAAAATACCAAAAAGTAACAAAGGATACACGAACACGGATCACTTCATTAGGTACACCTGTCCAACTGCTCATCACAAATATCTCATCAGCCAATTACATGAGAGGAACTCAGTGCATTTAGACATGTAGACGTGATCAAGATGACCTGCTGAAGTTCAAAGAGAACATCAAAATGAGGAAGAATGGTGACAGAAGCGACTTTGAAGGTGGTATGGTTGTTGCTGCCAGATAGGCTAGTCGGAGTATTTCAGGGACTGTTGATCTTCAAGTAATTCATTGTATTGGATAGTCGCTACATAGGCCTTTACCAGAGTTGCCTCAGTTGTGCCGACTGGGAGCTTGGGCTGTTTTACCCTGTGCTTCTTAGGTTATTCTTTGCCTTTGGAGGAGCCACACTAAACCAGAGTTCATAGAATGGTTAAAGACACTGCTTCCTGTGAATCACTGATGGTAAGGAATAATAACTGTCAAGGAAAGTTTCAGCAAGAGTGGATTGAGGTTGCAGAGAAAACAAAGGACAGAATCTAACAGACAGTTGCCCTTTCTCTTTTGTGCGTCTGCTAAGTTTTACACAACCCCTTATTTATTTTGTTCTTAGTACTTGGATACTTTTCTGTCTTTGTATTTCTCCTTACTGATTGCACAGATGTAACCATGTCCAGTGTATGCTATTTTGTGTTTTGATTGTTATGAAAATTGAAAATAAATAAAAGAAAAAAAATGGGCAACAGAAGGTTGGAAAAATGTCTGGTCTGATGACTTTTTCCGCTTTGACATTTGGATAGTAGGGTCAGAATTTGTCATAAACAACAGGAAAACATTGATTCATCCTGGTATCATCATGCTGCTGCTTTTGGTGCAAACGTTGGGATCCCTATTACCAGCTGAGCATCATTTAAATGCCACAGGCAGCCTGAATATTGTTGCTGAACATGTCCAGCACGCACTGTATCAAAAAGGTCTCCAGGGCTCATTTGGGATGTGGTGGAACAGGAGATGCAGATCATAGATGTGCAACTGACAAATCTGCAGCAACTGACATGGTGCTATCTTGTCAATGCCATGAAGGCAGTTCTGAATGCAAAAGGGGTCAAACGTGGTACTATCTAACAAAGTGTCTGTGAGTGTATATATATTTCTAAACACAAGTTAAGGGGTTAAGGGGTTTCTAACATAACATCCAAAGTAGGTACCTGTAGAAATGTTGTGAAGTGAAAGGAAGATAGCTGGGGAAAGTACAAACTACACAAGAAAAAAAGTTGTGGTGGCATAAAAGCCTTCCAATTTTAGATGGTCAATTTTCCCAGAGTGCAGAAGCAAGACAATCAGTGTTAAGGCTGCACGTGCTGACAGACAACCGGCTTTGAAATCTCTCATCTTTACAGAATGCAGAATGACGTCAAGATGGCAGCAGAGTTCAGAAGAAAGTAAGTGCACGAAAAATGGGAATACATCCTGAATCATAATTACAGACAATTATAGTTCTTTCCAAATAACCATATTGTAAGATAGTTTTTTCCCTTTTTACAGTTATGCTCATGTGTTTGATGGGCTCTTACGTGTCTGTAAGGAAGGTAAAGTCCATAAAAGCTTCTACCATTAAACGTACCATTAAAGCTTTATTTTTATTTCCTTTGTATGTTCTGTCACAAGTTTAAAATCCACAATCCTTAAACTCAAGAGAACAAATACTGACTAAAGATTTCTTTACAATGTTCATCCTTCTGAAATGTGCTTTTTAGAGGGGCTGAGGAAACTGTTTTCTGGTGCTTCAATGGCTTCTTCGAGAGGTGCACTGGTGTCTGTTGGACAGGTAAAGTCATAAACTGCCCTACAAGACAACAGTGACTGCAAATATAGTGAAACTGTGAATTTTTGAGCAGTAACAGCAAACTGTAAGACAGAACCATAATGGCCTTAATGTTATAATTTTTATGCCCAACAATTATTGCCATAAATAAATCTGTAATGGCTAAATATGCAGATAGTCAGCTGATTAAACTGTGTTTATTCAGTTTTTCTTAGCTTGTTATGTAGGGAAATATATTTTAGAGGCTACGCATAAAGTTCAATTAAAAAAATCTATACATTTAAATGTTGGTATTTTTTAAATTTTAAAATCAGTCAGTATAATCCTAAAAGTTATACTGCATGTAATTATCATGCAAAATGCCAAAATTCTGAATACTGCTCAGACCAGTAAGTGCTGTCAAAGAAATTCCTTTTTCTCTGGCAAAGAGAAACTACCAGTTGGAGACAATCATGATCACTAACGAGATGTTAACAGGCCTTGGTGTTGTTAAGTTAGTAAAAACATTGTAGGGCCTTCAGCGTCACTTATTAAGATTTAAGTGAGCGTATGTAAATGTTTGAGCCTGTGTGTATACTTTTGACCCTGCATGGATTGGAGGAAATCCTAATAAATTAAAACTTGTGCATCCAATTCTTGTTTTTTAATGTCTTTAAAGATCTATGCACAATCATTCCACCCTGGAGAAAGAAAACTTCAAAGAAATCATTAAAGGCCCTAAATCACCATGACATTTATGCCCATGTTGAGTACCCACGAACTTCTGACCACAACTGTATATCCACTGTGTAGTTTGCTCTTGTTCTGTGGCAGGAAGGACACAGATTAGCCTACAGCATTTAAACCAAAACTACATTTTGGGTTTTAGGTCTATTTCACTGATATTTTTTTTAAGTATTTTCTTGGAAATTATACACTTCTTTAAAAAATAAAGAAACAAAACAGAAAGCCATAAATGCGAGCCAACTTACGCAGCACATGTGTGTTTTGCTCCTGCAGCTCGCCTGCTACGACCAGTCCAAAGAGTTGGTTCTGGCTACTGGTTACTTGACTGACAACATCTTCACTCACTTCCTGGCGAGTGTGTTTGCAGTAAGTGACTCACGTCTGTCATAGCATAGCAAGACAAACATCACATGATTTTCTGAAATAAGCCCTCTGTTCTTGCGCAGGGTGGCTCTGCTACAATCCTCTGTCAACCACTGGATGTTGTTAAAACAAGATTAATGAATTCAGAAGTTCAGTATGGGGTGAGTGTCTTTAAAATGACTTTTCCTGTTATCTGGTTTTGCAGGAGAGTTTGGCTTATTTAGGTCTCTGAGTTCTCCCGCCCTCATCACTCTGATGTTATGTATGTTTTATTCATTGGTTATGGGGAAAATGACACAGCTTGGCATGTCTCTTGTGTGTTTTGTCTCCTTGTTGCAGAGTGTGTCTCACTGCTTAACAGAAACAGCAAAGCTGGGGCCGAATGCGTTCTACAAGGTGGATGTCACATTCACGCAGACATGATGTTTTATACAGCTCTTTCTAATTATGTGCTGTAGTAACCTACAGAGTATTAAGACACTGAAATAGTGCTTTGATTTGTGTCCAGGGTCTTGTTCCTGCAGCTATCCGCCTCATCCCTCACACAGTCTTAACCTTCATTTTCCTCGAGCAGCTGAAGCAGCATTTTGGTGAGATGGTCATTACCTGAGGGTGCCATAAGATAGTTTTCCTACGACCACGGCTATTCCTTCAGGATTTTAGTGGCCCTCCATGCTGCACAGGTTGATCTCGACAAACTGAGCTGGGGTTGAGTGGAACCCTCAAAAGTCCGAGACGGAAAGAGAATCTTCATGCTACGTTTTTCCATCCATAACACATAATCAAAACAACTTGTGTAATAACACCCAAAGCTCCAGACAAAAACGTGGTGATGAAACGTGGTGTTTCTTAAAAACGGAGACGGTTTAAATTATTTACATTCACCACTGTGCTACTTCACTTGTCATGAACTGTGCAACTATAAATATCACCTAAGGTTATATAAGGCTAATAAAGTAATAAATGGATTTCCATTAAATTCAAAACTGTCTCTTGAATGAATATCCTGAACCTGACAAATGAATCTTCATGCTACAAAACCTCCAGTGCCCTCTGGGGGACAGTGTTACACTGAAAAACAGCCTGCCAATATATTTATATAAAGTGTATTTGTAATTATGCAGATTGTCCAAGGATTTGGTTCAAGACAAGACTGTTTATTTTCATATTATGGAAGGAATGTGAGGGCGGGACAGTAGTGCAGTGGTTAGCACTTTCTCCACTGCCTGTGCAGAGTTTGCATGTTTTTCCCTATTCTGCCACTGATTTCCTGCCACAGTGCAAAAACAGGCATGCTAGGTTAATTGGTGATTCTACATTGTGAGCGCCTGTGATGGACTGGACCCTGCCTCTTGTGCTATGTCAGCTGATGGAAGAGGCCCCTTGGATCCATAGTTTTGTTGGAGAAAATGATTAGAAAGGAAATCTGTGGCAGAAGCGTTACTTTTTCTCATTTTCATTAGTCAGGATTGAGAATATAGTGAGAAAATAAATGATGGGCTTTATGGAAAAGAAAACAAGGCTGATTCAATTGTGAAAACAAGCTTGTGAGACACTCCCTTGTCAGTAATTTGTCTCTTTATTTACTTCTCTCACTGCATGAGTGCAGTTATTGCTGGACACATCAGACATCCTGTCAGGCCTCTTTTAAAAAGGAACACTTAACCTCTTAGACAATTAGATTCACTTGAATTCATTATGACCGTGCTTTCATTAGACACTCAGCAGCTTTTTAAAACAGGAGGCCGGCAGATTCGTGTGAAGACAAAGACAAAATTTTTGCTTAAAAAAAAGACAGAGAGAAAAAAAAAGTTGTGTGCCATGGTTCAGCAGCTGTATGTGGGTTTGTGGGTTCATGTTATTTAATATCGTTCCAGGTATTATTTTCCTGAGCATTATATTGTACAGCGATGCACAATCCATCATGCTCAGCTTTACAAGACGAACTGATATCTTTTCCATGTCCTATGGTTTACTCACTGCCTGTATCAGTGTCAGAATTTGAGTGATGATTCTTGTCTTCGGGATCCAACAGCTCCACGCTTGATGCCTTTTCCATGATGTATAGTCAAACAAAAATCAGATAAACTTTCCTTAAGAAGTCCAGCCCGCTAAGTCACTGATATCACCAAGAGATTAATGCGTAAGTGAAATCAGCTCTTTTTGATGAAACTTTTATTTATTTATTTTTTGCGGTTAAAGGTTAAGTTTCAACTTGCTTATTCCTAACTGCTGCACAGGTTACACGACCCCGAGAAACCTGTGCAAAAAGTCATCTAATGGTGAGCCGGTTATTATGTGCGGTTGTCATGGTGCTTGACGAAAGAGCAGCTTGATGACATAGGTCAGTAATGATAGATAATGCACTGCATAAGAAGAGTACATCTGCTTCCTTTTTTAGTGTATATCCAGATTTACTTTGCTGTGTATGAAAGAGTCAGACAGTTAAAATAAAAAATTATTAAAAAGAAGTGTAGGTGTTAATTTATAAAATAGAACACTTTTTTCTTTTATAATATTAATGTATGAATGTATTTCAGTATTAATTTATTTGCTTGCAAACAGTACTGAGCAGTTGTATAAGTTTTAGATAGATAGCTTAGCCAGCTGCCTCAGGTCTCTAGAAGCAAGCATTTCTCTTGGATGTTGAGCCTCCGGATTGATTTGCATTAAGAAAAATGCTAAATATAAAATTCAAAGAGATTAATAAAGCCAATCAATCGATTATCCATTCATCCACCTGTCTTCTTCCTCTTCTCTCAGCTGTTATGGGGCAAAAAAAGTGGAAAATTAAATATAAATAAATAAATAGGGAAGCATATTAATAAAAAAATGATCTATTTCTGTCACATTTTTAATTGAATTGAATGCTCTGATTTATTACACTTGTATTATTTTTATAAACTGATTCATTTAGAAATTATTTATTTTTTGTGCCATTTTCTGCCCTTCATCACTCTGAAGCCTCAGACGGCGGTTTGTGCTTGATGTTTTCTCTTTATCAGGCACTCTATCGCTGGTAGAGACTGACCGCTGCGCCCGAAGACATCCACCGGGGATGCAGCTAATGATGGCGATGATGATGCACACGCACACACGGACAGAAACACATATCGCTTTCTCATCTTTCTCCGTTTACCTTTGTTTCTGGATGCGGACGAGGAAGAGATGTCAAAGTCTGGTTTGAAGCTGAGAACTGACAGACTGAATGTTTTGGAACGGTCCTGACAACAGAAACAGAATTTGAGATTTTACAGTGAGGTGAATTGTTATACCAGATGTTGCGGGTTCATATCTCAACACGAGGAGAAGCCATTTTCATCTTTGATTTTTACCCAACAGGATGCTCACTGTATATATGAACAAACAGGCTTTTTAAAAATATACATTTTTATATTTTATTATTTCTCATTGGCCAGTTTGTTGAAATAATAATCTTTTCTTCACACTGAGAAACTGGGCTTGTGCAGATATAAGTAAAGTAAGGGCACAGACAAGGGTTTAAGTCTTTTCCAAAACAGCATTAAGAAGGTTTCAGTTAATGTTCAGTTAGCATCCACGCAAAAACCCCCAAATCAAACTATACAACCTTGATAGTTATATTTCATGTTTAATTTCACTTTTTTTTTTTCCAGATGTCAGTCTCAGAAGTTGTCACGTGTGAGTCAAAGTTTCAGGCTGTTATGTCTTTAAGATGCTGACAAATTGCAAAACTCTTCTGCAGCCTTTAAAGGAAAATACTGACCTGACCTCATTCTCTGTAATTGTTTATTATTATTATCATACTAAAAGTAAGTTGAGATTATTCGTGTTTAAAACATTTCTGGATCACAACATTTGTTGAAAAAAAAAAAAAAAATCAACAATCATGTTAAAACCGGGCATGATTTCATGTCTCTCATGTCAGCTCTGGTTCAATATATCCATACCCCACAGTGCTGGCATGCAGCTGTTAACAATTTAATGCAATAAAGATTAATTTAATTGCATTACATTTTTGTGTGTGATAAGATCCAGAGGGATAGCAAACATCCAAGTAATTCATATGTGGCCTTGATTAAATTTGAAGTGGACATTTGCATGGAATAATGTGCAAAGCGCCTTGAGGCAACTGTTGTCGTGAATTGGCGCTATATAAATAAAACTGAATTGAATTAAAGTGTCTGGCTGCACTCTTTAAACAGCATGAAATTTAAATTAAATGCACTGGGTATGGCCAAGTAGGCCGGTTAGTCCGAAGCGTATGAGCTTTGCAGTTTGTTATACCTCCGCTGTTAAGCCTGGACCAGCTGCACTGTCACAGTTCAACAGTCTTTTAACATCTAAGAAATCAAAAAAAGCGCTTTTACATTTCATCTCACTGCCAGCTGTGGAAATCCCTTCTTTTCTAGTTTCTTCCCTCCTTTCATCTTACTGATCCATCAGAGTTTTCCTCAGCTTTCCTGGACTCTCACAAGGTAGTTGACAGTCCTCTGTTCTTCTTCTCCGCACTCTGCTGCCAGCTGCTTCAAATGTCAGATTCTTCCTCTCATGGGCGATCTCTGTTTTTCCACAGGCTGGTCAGCTCAGTCAGTGCAAGCAACAGTGTTAGACTTCAGTGAGGGTGAAGGTGGGAAGACCTGCCAATTACCAAAGTGATCATCCAAACAGCTTAGCAACTGAAAAACACCAAGCCTGTGAAACTTTAGATTTCGCAGCATGTTTTTTAAGCAGTGTGACCGCAGACATAAGAGAAAAGCAAACCTATACGTACAAAAATGTTACACTCTGTTGATTTTCTTCTCCAAAATACAAATGCAAGATGACAGGGTTAAATCCAATATTTTCATCTGGACCCCTGGTTCTTTGTAGTATACAGCAGCAGCTTCTGGACTGGATTGGAAAAAAGGATGAGATTTTAAATCACGGTGCAGACTAATATCAGCAAGATTAGGATTTCAGTCCAGCACAAAAGGAGCTGTTCATTCAGTGAACGTTAATTACTAAGCTTGTTAATAATAAAGCACACATCTTGCTTGTTCCATTAAAATTAAGAGGTAAAGAGGAATGAGTCAGATTGACTATAATTTTTGTCCTTATCATTCTTTAGACATTATTATCTAAATTCATCTTTTTTTTTCAACACACAGCCATCAAATGGACCTATTTAATGTTTGTTTAAGCAATGACAATTTAAAATCGGCAGTAAAAATGATGGTTAGCATATTTCCAACTTTTAGAGTTACAATTGATTCTTTATTAGAAGTTTTAAAGCTGATGAAAAGTTGTCATTTCGCCTGGCAAAACTGATCGTCACCAGCCAGAAATTGTAACACTGCTTTTGTCTACCTCTGTCTGAAATCATGGATTTAGTTTTTGGAAAATTTTAAGGTCACTTTCAAGTGGCTAATCTGTTACTATTATCACTATAATTTAAAAATGATACCAGAACTTAGATCCCCTCTCACTGCCCCTCCCAGAGTCAAAGTTTGGTGCATTTCCTTAATGAATCCTTCTCTTATCAACCCTGCGTTGTTGGCTGGAGATGATTTTTCCTACACTGTCTACATCTGAGGGATTTCTGCCAGCTTGCGTTGGACTGGGTCACGGCACCACCTGTGCCATGCCTGGCTGGCCACAGCAGGTAGTGCTGAAAGCTGAAGGTGCTTCAAAACAACTCTCAACTGGGCTTCATGACACTCAATTATATTTTGCAAAATTATATATATTTAAATAGAAAAATAACCAAAATTACACTTCCCTGGTTTTCATTCGACAATAGTGATCTGCCTTTCTTCCTTTCTTAAAGCTCATTTGCTGCCAGTATCATACTGGGTGGTAACAGCGCTGATCTCCTCGGTTTGGAATGACGACAGAGTTGAGAGAATGAGCGATGGTTTCACATTATGGAAAAGTTTGTGGGATGGAGTGTGGGAGCCAGGCTTTTCTCTTGAGGTCTGACTGTGGCTCTAAGCCTGCATGCCTCCCCTCTCTGCTCCGGCCGGCAGCCCTTTGCAGCCAGAAGAGAGATATTCACATAAACAGGAGCGAAAGCCAGGGCGGAGAAAATCACCAAAAACCTTATATAAGGAGCAAAGTGACTGGCAGGCCAGAGAATCAGTGAATTGTAAAAGAAGGTGGCAAGCAAGCAAAACATTACACAGACTTGTTTACTTGGCAATTATATACAGTGGGGCAAAAAAGTATTTAGTCAGCCACCGATTGTGCAAGTTCCCCCACTTAAAATGATGACAGAGGTCAGTAATTTGCACCAGAGGTACACTTCAACTGTGAGAGACAGAATGTGAAAAAAAAAATCCATGAATTCACATGGTGGGATTTGTAAAGAATTTATTCGTAAATTAGGGTGGAAAATAAGTATTTGGTCACCTCAAACAAGGAAAATCTCTGGCTCTCACAGACCTGTAACGTCTTCTGTAAGAAGCTTTTCTGTCCCCCACTCGTTACCTGTATGAATGGCACTTGTTTGAACTCATCATCTGTATAAAAGACACCTGTCCACAGCCTCAAACAGTCAGACTCCAAACTCCGCCATGGCCAAGACCAAAGAGCTTTCGAAGGACACCAGGAAAAGTATTGTAGACCTGCACCAGACTGGGAAGAGTGAATCTACAATAGGCAAGCAGCTTGGTGTGAAAAAATCAACTGTGGGAGCAATCATCAGAAAATGGAAGACATACAAGACCACTGATAATCTCCCTCGATCTGGGGCTCCACGCAAGATCTCATCCCGTGGGGTCAAAATGATCATGAGAACGGTGAGCAAAGATCCCAGAACCACACGGGGGGACCTGGTGAATGACCTGCAGAGAGCTGGGACCAAAGTAACAAAGGTCACCATCAGTAACACACTACAACGGCAGGGAATCAAATCCCGCAGTGCCAGACGTGTTCCGCTGCTGAAGCCAGTGCATGTCCAGGCCCGTCTGAAGTTTGCCAGAGAGCACATGGATGATACAGCAGAGGATTGGGAGAATGTCATGTGGTCAGATGAAACCAAAGTAGAACTTTTTGGTATAAACTCAACTCGTCGTGTTTGGAGGAAGAAGAATACTGAGTTGCATCCCAAGAACACCATACCTACTGTGAAGCATGGGGGTGGAAACATCATGCTATGGGGCTGTTTTTCTGCCAAGGGGACAGGACGACTGATCCGTGTTAAGGACAGAATGAATGGGGCCATGTATCGTGAGATTTTGAGCCAAAACCTCCTTCCATCAGTGAGAACTTTGAAGATGAAACGAGGCTGGGTCTTCCAACATGACAATGATCCAAAACACACCGCCCGGGCAACAAAGGAGTGGCTCCGTAAGAAGCATTTGAAAGTCCTGGAGTGGCCTAGCCAGTCTCCAGACCTCAACCCCATAGAAAATCTGTGGCGGGAGTTGAAAGTCCGTGTTGCTCGGCGACAGCCCCAAAACATCACTGCTCTCGAGAAGATCTGCATGGAGGAATGGGCCAAAATACCAGCTACTGTGTGTGCAAACCTGGTAAAGACCTATAGTAAACGTTTGACCTCTGTTATTGCCAACAAAGGTTATGTTACAAAGTATTGAGTTGTATTTTTGTTATTGACCAAATACTTATTTTCCACCCTGATTTACGAATAAATTCTTTACAAATCCTACCATGTGGATTCATGGATTTTTTTTTTCACATTCTGTCTCTCACAGTTGAAGTGTACCTCTGGTGCAAATTACTGACCTCTGTCATCATTTTAGGTGGGGGAACTTGCACAATCGGTGGCTGACTAAATACTTTTTTGCCCCACTGTATGTAAAGCCAGATTTCATCCCACGTAAAAGCAAAAGTTTTTGTAAGCTATGTACCCCAGCTTAATTTGTGTATGTCTACTTGTGAAGATGATTTTTTTTTTTTACAGTTAATGGCAGAAAAAAAGACGCCAAAAAAGAGGCAGTGACATGTAATAAAGATAATGATGAAAAGCAGCAGGTTGTGTTCTCACTGAAACAGCTCAAATCAGAGCAGAAAAAACAGCCCATTAGTCTGAGGCAGCAGAGATAAACAGCTATGCAGAATTTCTTGTTTTTGTTTTCAGAAAACTTATGTTAATAAGGCGCGTCAGCCTTTTTACTTGAGGGGGTCCCATTTTTAAATAGACTCCCCACATCCAAAGTGGAATAACAGACATGTTCTTCAGCATTAAATGGTGATATTCTCAGTCAGACCAATATAGTGTTTGCTTGATTTTTTGAGAAATCCATTTTCATATGTACAGTATGAAGTTATTCAGTCCAAATGACTGACTGCAGCTTTTCATTTATCACAGTGCTTAATGACATCAGTGGATGTGCACAAACTATTACTGGAGCACGGTAATCTTATTGCTTATTAGCCCAATATAACTGAGCAGTACGTGAAAATGAACCCTGTTACCTTTAGCTTTCACATAGATAGCTACAGCGAGCACTGTTCAAGCATTTAGATCTGCAGTTTCTCCACAGGAGGTCTATCTCACACTTTTTTTTTGTTTTTCCTTTAGCGTAAGAATCTTCATTTCTACATATATTGAAATTGAAATATGCCCGATATTTACCCGAAACCCCAATCAATACAATCAATCAAGTTCCCACTTGTTTTACTTTTGGGAGGAAATGAAAGCAGCTCCTGCTCCTTAACACAATTAAGCTTTTAAACTTAATCAAAGTCAACTGAATAATGATGCAGACAACGTTGAAGTCATGTTTTTAAACTAGTTGCAGATGTCATATACTGGTATCCATCTGTGATCGGTTCAGTGCAGCTGATGTAAGAGCAAATATAAACCAGTGACGTTTAATTTTATCACATAATCACTACTTATTGAAGCAATGTTAAGAAACAAATTGGCGTTCACGTGGAAGCTTTTTTTGATGGTAAACGAAGCATGATCTTAAATCTCATGTGTTGATTCTGAAAGGTGGCATCAATGGCTACTTACTTCATAGCGAGCTGATTACTGTATGCTCTTAGAGCCCTCTTTTCCTGCGGTGGCAGCAGGAACAAAGCATTTCCCTCCTAAGCAAGCTTATTTTCACCACCTGTCCATTATCCAGTTAGCTCAACTTAAGGTCATAGCCTTCCAACCTCTGGTTGCTAGGGAAACATATATTCCTTGACCAGTTGGCAAGTGGCTGCTGGTTGATAGTAGAGATGGCACGATACCACTTTTTTATGTCCGATACCGATTCCGATATCATAAATTTGGATATCTGCCGATACCGATATGAATCCGATATAGTGTTTTTTAATCAACAAAACTGTTTTTTTTTTTTTTAAATATCTTGCTGCATTTTGTATAAGTTCATACTCAAGTTTAAAACAACAACTACACTAAAGCTATTCTGTTATACCTGTATGCAAAAAAAAAAAAAATTTCATAGTTCAGCAATACTGATCAATCTAATAAACTTAAACCTACACCATCCTCCCTATTCTGGTATTTTAAAGAGTACTTAGCGTAAATATTAAGCAACCTAACTAATAGGGTTCCAACTCCCAGGAACAACAAAAATAAATAAATAAAAAATAGGGAACCACCCCTCACACTCCACCTCATGATGCTTAATCGACGTAATCAACCTTAATTTGATGCAGTGTGAAAAAAAATGCACAGAAATCAATTATTTTTCAAGAAATATTAAATAGATTCAACATCTTTCTTCAACAAAATTGCAGACTGCACAGATGGTACCTTCCCAAAGGAGAAAGTACTATAGCTTACTAGGGTATATTAGACTTAATAGTTACTATATACAGTAATTGACTTCTATTCATTTTACATCAAATTAAAACTTTGGGTGTCAGATAATTATTTATTAAAAGCTAGACATTTTAAATGAGAATAAGAAAGAAAAGTATGTCTTTGTGCCCCCTTTTCCCTGTTAATGCCCTATCGGCCCCCCTGGCTAAACTTTGCTAGATCCGCCCCTGCACAGTTACCAGCCGTCAGCTACAAAAGATCCTCGAGTAGAAAGTAATATTAAATAAATTCTAACAACAGCTGATCAAGCTTAAACGTGCTGCTGTTGTTCAGCCGCTGGTTTCCTCTTTCTGGTGCAAAGTGGGCCAAAAACAAACCAGAGAGACGGAGTCGCGACAGAAAAGCCGATCAGCTGATCATTAAGCAGTTTCATGATTGAAGTAGCAGCAAGAAGAGGCAGTCGCTTGTTAAGCTTAACGCAGGAATGCTTTACAAACATTCAGAGATGGACTTACACACTTGCTTTACTTCTCTCGGGGATAACTTTGTCGGAGATGAAATGCCGGGTTGCTAGCGAAGCTCCACATGCTATCCAGACCACCGACAGGTCACAAATGCCACAGCCGCTCTATCACGTGATGCATACTGTTCCGACGTGCTAACGTTCTGAGGTGAGTTACGCGTGTTGCAAGTTTTGTGAGGTGCTTTCGTGATATTTAATGGATCGGATAACTTTTTTTTTTCTCTCCGATATCCGATCCAGTAATTTAGGTCAGTATCGGACCGATACCGATACGTAATATCGGATCGGTCCATCTCTAGTTGATAGTCATCATTTCTAGTTTGTATTATACTATTTTCACAATTTCACTGGATCACTGCTTAGTGAGCAGTTAGTGAGTGTCTGTAGCCATGTTGACATTTTCCATAGAAATTATTGGACCAACCACAGCAACCTGCTAGTGAGCAAAGCAGTTGCAAGGACGGTTTCAGTGTAACACCATGTAGCCCTTTGTAGTCATTTTCACCTGTCAACAACAAGCGACCTCTTACAACCACTCCCAACCACTCAAAACACATTTTTCCTTAGTTAGCAGATGTTGTTGACCTGTGTGACTGAATCCTAACATGTGTTTAATTTTAGCCTGACTCTGTCCTACGTTGATATTTTTCATACTGCAGTAGGCCTTATCTGTCATTGACATGCAGTGTAAAAAAATGGCTTAAATTGTGAAATTCAATAAATTGGAAAGAGAGTTAGAATCTTAATTTTTAAATTTGGTTACTTTAAACTCTGCATTCTCTTTGTGTGTAAGCATATTTTATTTGAATATCTTCAGACTATTACATCCAGTTGCAAGTCTCTCTAAATGCAAAAACCCACAAAAGATTGCTTTACAGATAAAAGTCAGCCAAATAATTCATTTCTTCTTTTTAATAGTTAAACTGAAATAATCTAAATTTTATAGCACACCTGCCCATAGTATGTAAAACACTCCGCTTTATTGCTTGTCTGCAGAAGGAATTTGCACTTCTAACCAAACACAATTGATATTTTAAGTAATGTAGATGAGACAATTCCCAAATTTTCCTTTTGAGCAATCATTCCACTTTTACTGGAGCATGGCACAGCATCAAAAACTCTATAATTCAGTAACATCCCCTACATATATAATTCACAATGTGTTAAACATAAGCAGCTTATTTATTTTTGGGTTCCTGTTTCTATTTCTCTAAAAAAGACTAACGTATCTCTGTGAGACATGGTACGGGTTAAATGAAAATAAGCACAGCAGTTTTGCCTTCACTTGAGCCCTGTTCACGCTAAACTGGTCTGACTTTTATTCAAATTGATTTCTAAAACAAGTCTCTTTCCCCAGTGTTTTCCTGTTTCTGACAAAGTTCTATGTTTTGCATGAATTTGCCGGAGGACAGTTCTTAGCACATAAGAACAGTCAGATATTGTTTTGTCACCATGTTATGAAACAGTTGCTTTCATTTCCTTTCCGTCTATGTTTTTCCCCGTGGTCAAATCAACTTGATTTAAAATTCACCTATAAGTGCATATTCCAGATGATAGAAATAACACCTGGCATTATAGCCAAAATGTTCTTTTGGGTACAAACTACATTACAAACCTAATATGGGTCCTCTATTAAACAGCGGAAGACCAGAGTTAGTGGAATATTGTTTTGCTCACACTTTGGCCTCTGATAAAGAAGCAATCCTGAGGGAGGCGGATGTTAGTCATTAGCAGATCCAGCTGTCATCAATGGGAAAATGAATTTTTTCTGCCCAAAGAGTGACAGGTCATAAGGTTGCAGACAAAGTGAGCTCCAACAAGCCATGCACAGGTGACAGATAATTCAAGTGTGGCATTATTTTGCATCCATTAGTGACTAAAGCATTGTTTCTGTGGTAACCCATTAGCTCAAACTCTGTAGCCAGCATTCAAGTTAAATCTCACTTTAACTTTTTAGGGCAGAAATAACACAGTGAGAATCAGTTGCTTTGTATATTGCAATGGTCTATTTGAGAAATTTTAGTCAGGATTTAGGGCAGGTCATAAGCCAGAACTTGCACTAAATAGAGTTTTAAATTATATTTTTCCTATCTTGCTCTCTCTGTGTGTCTCTCTACACCTCCTGGATTGTCCTCAATCTTTAAATTAAAACAACTGCTTAACAACTTAAAAAAATGGGCTGTCAGTTGAAGTCTGATGCGAGCTTGGTTTTATTCTCATCATTTTAGGGTTTCATTCAAAGGGGACTTTATCAGTCATTTATTCATTTTCTTATCCCCTTATCCAATTCAGGTATGCATTGGGCCGGTGGGGGTGTACAATGCGCAAAAGGGAGAGTACACCTTGGGTGAATCACCAGTCTATCACAACACAGGCGGAAAGAAGTCCTTAGCCTATCACATTCACACCTGCTGACCGATGCCAATGATGTAATTACCCAGCTACATTTCCGAAAGAATGCAAAAGCATTGACATATATTTTTCCTTCCTATGATAGGCCGACGGGCAGGGCAGAGATAGATTTTGGTAGCCCGACTGGAAAAATCGCTAGTCCCGGGACGTCGGGCTAGCGATTTTGCGAGCCCTGTATCTGATTGAGGAATCACTCATCTTTGGAAAAGAGAGTTTATTACAGAGAAATGGCTCTTTCCAAAATAAAAGCTATACTTCTTCTGGGCTATATTCTCAGCAGCATATTAAACATATAAGGAGAATCCTGTGCTAACGGCTGTCTAAATGACTCGGGTAAAGTTTGTAGCATGCGTGCTTGTTGTTTGTCGGCATAAATGTGCAGTCATATTCGTTGTGTTCCCACTAGTGCTGTCAGCGTTAATCTCGTTGAAATGACGTTAACGCCACAACACGACAAATCTCCGTTAACGAGCTACCGCGGATCGCCCGTGCATGGGGCTGGACGGCCAACACATTAACGAGCTAACTGCGCTAACACACTAGCTCCCACCCATGTAATTGAGCATTGCGTGGCACTTCCAACATACTGTTTTACTTTAGTCCATGACTCGCTTACCTTCAGGGTCATACGTCACATGAAAACCAAAATAGTTCCAAAGGCCAGATCTGAATGAGGGTGGGGGAGGTTCAATTTCCCATGTTGCAAGGCGAGGTTAACTTCTGTCTGGCTAGCTTGCCCTGTGTCACTACCCGATCCGTACCGGAAACCCGATCGGTACCCCGCATGCGCAAATCTTACGTCACTTCCTCTCTTTGCCAACATTGCGACATTCAATATATTTGATTGATACGGTTAGCGCCCAGTTAGCTCGTAGCATTTCTCAACAGCTCTGCCTCCTTTTCGACTGCCCGGGACATTTAAACAATGGATAATCCGTATGCAAAGAAATTCATGCTTTTCTCCTCAACAGAGGGCGTCCCCCGATTGAGCAACAGCGCCGTAAAATAAGAAGAATGGCGCCTAATTACAGAGTTAATAATGCAGACTTTGTAATATCTCACGTGTAGATTCATCAGCCAGATTAAGTGTTTACTGACAATTGACAGTGATAGCGCACATCATCATCACTATTCCAACAATCCTCTCCTCACAGACAAGCATAAACACACTCGACTATCGCTAAATCAGATTTAACACACGTTTGTAATGACGACAATTCAGTTTATAATAGGGTTTATTCGCTCGGTCAGCAGGTGGCGGTATCCTCGTACACTGGGGAGTAAACTGCCATTAAACGAACAGAAGAAGAAGAAAACATCTGCACATGCGCGGTACGGATCGGGTAGACCCGATTTGTACGGTCAGACTTTACACATGCGCAGTAAGGATCGGAGAGTCCTGATCCGTAACTTTCTTTTTATTTTTCGTTTTTGTCTACATTGTACTGAAATGCTTCATTATCGCAAACATTTTAAGATATACTTGTTATTCTTAACATCTTAACTCTTACTCTGACCCATAACTATCGTAAAACGCTACGACCGGAAGTAGAAACCTTTCGCGCATGCGGGGTACCGATCGGGTTTCCGGTACGGATCGGGTAGTGACACCCTGCACTCAGTGAATCTGCGTTCGACTACTCCGCCTAGGCTGCACTATCGAGCGCAGATCCACTGAGCGCTCAACACAGACAGCATCGTCAGAAGGAAAGTTGATAAAATAAATTAAAAATTTTGTATTGTTCGATACATATGCGTACCGAACCGAAAGCACTGTATCGAACGGTCCAATATCGATACAAGTATCGTTGCACCCCTGATATATATATATATATATATATGGTCACTATATATATATATAAATATGGTCACATACATATATATATGTGACCATATATATATATATACATTTATATGATGTGTGTGTGTGTGTGTATACACATATAGATATATATATAAACTAAAAAACTATTTATGTAAAAATGAACAGAAAAGAACATGACATATAACCTCTGTGACTGCAGTCACAGAGGTTATATTAAAATATTCATGCTGTTATGGATTATTTTTGATGTGTCAGGCATTCTACTCTTTTATAAAACGATGATCTACAAGAACTGCACATATATCTATTTTATGCAGTTAAATGTTGTAATTAGATTGATTTATGGCTCTGTTTAGTTTAAAATTCAGCACTCTAGTTAAACTAATGAGGTGCCCTTTGTTTTGTGTTGGACACAGATGTAGCCAAAAAAGGTGAAGGAATGTGATGTACTCTGTGTGTGCGTTTCCCACTGTGGGCTCTTGATGACAGTCATTCAGATACAGGAGTGGCTGGAATGGAGGATATGTATGATTGTGTTACTGCTGAACATCAGCCTCTCTTATCACTCGGGTTACTTATATTTTATGGTACTCAGTTGAAAATTTCCCAGGGGAAGGAATGGAACCGGTGAATGATCCCAAAATAACACTTGTGAAATATGACTGGGCCTGAATTGAAATATTGCTGGTGCTTATCAGCTGCAGCCAGCAGAGCATGATTACTACAGACTCGCAGTCGAACAAGGTGATTTCTGTCTGAATCTAGCATCTACTGCTGCTCCAGAGCCTCTGATGAAAACCTGGACTCGCCATCACATAAATGATCCCATTAATCCCAGACGCTGGAGGACAACAGGCCACTTAGACCTGTAATTGTTTAATTATCCCTGCTGAGAGTCGCTATGAGAAAGGACATTAAAACCTGCTGTGTGGAAATGATGAAAACATAAACACAATGTGCATGTAAGTAAGTGTGTGTGGTCTAATCCCTCAGCTGGATGCTTATAATTGCGAATCAGATTGTTCACTTCCTAATATCTTCCAAGAAAGAGAGGTTTTGAAATCCTGCTGATCCAGTTACAAACTGAGCTCTTGTTTCAATCTGAGTGACAAGAAATTGAGACACACAAAACAAACAAAATTAAAGACAATATGTGCACAAATTTGTCATCAGACCCACAATGCTTTGACCGACCAGTGACCGAGGTGTGCTGGATGCTTGCGTTTGTGTTTGAGTTATTATTGTAGACTTGCATGTCAGAGAGAAAACCATCTCTGATCTTTTCTTGGTGGATATCTGACTGGACAGAAATGCTTCAACCTGTACTCAACCCAGTTTTGCAGCATTACATTCTTCCTGCCTTTAAATTTTTCCAGCAGGACAATGCCCAGGCTCACACTGAGTAGTACAGGCCTTTCTGGAACATAGGCCAGCATTTGGTCCCAATATGTGCCTGGGACATGCTGGCTAAAAGAATTTGATCAGAGGTTGCCACAACCAATGACCATTCCACAGCTGCAGGCTGCAAACATCCAGAAATG
This sequence comes from Maylandia zebra, assembly GCF_041146795.1. Classification (NCBI taxonomy): domain Eukaryota; kingdom Metazoa; phylum Chordata; class Actinopteri; order Cichliformes; family Cichlidae; genus Maylandia; species Maylandia zebra. The sequence goes on from NC_135170.1 coordinate 25,186,149, forward strand.
GAGAGCAATTTCTATGGGCTCAAAATGTGGTCATAAATATTTTGTACTTGTAAAAAAGATTTGTATGTGTAAAAAAGATTTGTGTGTGTAAAAAGAATTTGTGTGTGCGTAAAAAAGATTTGTATGTGTAAAAAAGATTTGTGTGTGCGTAAAAAAGATTTGTATGTGTAAAAAAGATTTGTGTGTGCGTAAAAAAGATTTGTGTGTGGACTTAGAAAAAAAACCCCTGCAAGTTACAAGTACGGATTTTTGACCCTATTTTTCTTCCCTTCATCTGATTGGTCAATGTCATGTCAATCACAAATGTAACAATCCAATCAGAGAACAGATGGGTTTGGCTGTCGGAGGGGCGCTGTTTTGAACTGCAGGTCCTTGAAGGGTGATACCGTTTGAAGCTGGAGGATCGCTATATAAATATCCGATAGCAGCTAGGTCCCCTAACTTTCAGTAGCTGTTGAAAGGATAAAGTTGTGGTATATCAGTGGTTAGAAATAACATTATTACTTTAGGATTAATTTAACACAAAGTCAGGGCTGACCCAGGACCATTGCTGTGAGTCACAGTGCGCAGCATAAAAGTCCTTTCACATCGGATGCAGGATACGCTGCTAATGCTAACTAAAAGCAAAGGATCCAGAATTTGTTACGCTGGCTGCTGGGCTCTGTGGGTTTTTGCAGCAGCTCTACCTGTACTAGATGCACCTGCTCCTTGTCTTTTCTATCTCTGACTTTATGTCCTCTACAAGAGTTTTTTTTTGCTAGTTCTTCAAATGTTCAATAAAAACATGTATGCTAATTCATAACGAAGAAAGCTTTGTAATGAAGACTGTCATTTCCAAAACACTGCCCGCCCCCACCCCGCGGTCCGCAGCGCTGTTGAAAAGGCTGTGGAAGTCCCTGTATTAAACACGTAGACCTGTGACACAAAAATCACCAAACTCGGACGACCACAGACTGTTTTCCTTCGTGGTGATGAAGGAAAAGGCTGGGTTGGCATGTAAAAGGGCATTTATTCCCTTCAAAGACCTGCAGTTCAAAAAAAGCGCCCCTCGACAGCCAAACCCATCTGTTCTCTGATTGGATTGTTACATTTGTGATTGATGTGACATTGACCAATCAGATGAAGGGAAGAAAAATAGGGTCAAAAATCCGTACTTGTAACTTGCAGGGGTTTTTTTTCTAAGTCCACACACAAATCTTTTTTACGCACACACAAATCTTTTTTACACATACAAATCTTTTTTACGCACACACAAATCTTTTTTACACATACAAATCTTTTTTACAAGTACAAAATATTTATGACCACATTTTGAGCCCATAAATTTCTCAACAGCAGATGGACACTTGCTTTGCCTTTCCTATTGCCCTGCTTCCCATGGCGATGGATAAAACACTGTTGTAATCCAGCAGGTGCTAGGCACCTGTTTCAAATGTTATCTGCTCACTGAATATACTAGTGTTAGAAAATGTCACTGTTTTTGTTTAAATAAACATTTTCATAATTTTACAAAGCTCAGTTTATTTCTTACCACTGGAGATTTAGCATGCACGTCTTTGATAGATCTCTGCTGCATAATGTTTCTTTTTCTCTGTTTATCACTCATTGCAATGGACTGCCAGCTAGATGTTAAAGGGAAATGTATGTGACTGATAATAACTCGTAACAGTTATTCAATCAGGCTGATAACACATTCGTGCTGAGTGTTTGTGAATATGTGAAAGTGACACGCCTTTAAAGGTGTCAGCATATCTCCTCTTTAAAAACACTGTTTTACAAATGCGTTATTGTGGATGCAGCCTGAGAGTGTGCCTGGCAATCGCTTTCCAGCTTCCATCACTGAGTAATGATTCCCAGCAGGCACCACAAGAATTCCACAATTTATGTGGTTAAAGTCAGCAGCGGCACAGGCAGGAGCGCTCACCTTTCACTGCATGAACACTGCATGTGTGGGCAGTGGAAATATGTTTGCTCATACATTCACTTACATGCAGATGGATCATGCAAATAGACCATAAATGTGCTGTTTTATTTGTAATCTGAGCCATTGTTTGTTTTCCATTTCTCACATGATGAAATGGACCTGAAACCTTTAATCAAATTGTGTTTTAAGAGAAAAACAGACACAAGCTTAAAAAAAAGAGCCGGACCTTTTGAGAAATACCATTATATTTATTTATGCAGCCCTCCCTTCATTTTCTAACTGCTTATTCAGTTCAGGGTCGACTTTTTGAAAGACAGGGTGCACCCTGGACAGTTTATTTATTTATGAGAGTTATAGAAAAGTGAAAGTACTCTAATGTCTGAAGTAAGTAGGACGCTACCACCAATAGTTGGCTAGTTTGATGACAAGAAACAGTTGACCTTTCTCTCCCTGAGTGGTTTGAGCTGTACAGATCTGGCAGTTGTTCCTGGATGTTGTTGGCTTTTACTGGGTGAAGGTAGTGCACCAAAAACCTCCTACTGATTGCTTTGGTTGGTAGCAGATTGCCTGTAATTTTTCATGCTTGTCAGTGAATACCAACTAATAGCTGAACGGTATTAAAACTAGAAAAAGTGCAAGGCTACAAGTGGAGAAGATTTGTCTGCAAGGTAAAAGTTGTCTTCAGCTCACAGAGTAGCAAGAGAGTATTTGTAGACAAATCTGTCGCCTTTTATCCGTCACTAACTATGCCCACAGCAATATACTAGATATCCAAGTCAACTCAAACTCACTAAACTCAAAATGCACTAAAACAGACTCATCAGTAGGGATGGGTACCGGTGTCCGAATGGTAGTAACCAGACCGAAAAGCAGCGCACATTTTGGTGCTTTATTTCGGTGCTTTTTTTTCCTGAGCTGTGACACACTTCTAGCCAATAATTTTACGTTTCCGAGGATAGTAGGCGGGTCCAGGTACGTACGTTCTTTTAGAGCAGAGCTACAGATTAAAAATGCCCAAGGCGAAGCGGTCAAAAGTCTGGCTGTACTTCACAGCAAAATATGCAAACTCAGCAGCCTGCAACAAGTGCTTTAAGCTGATACTGTGATACTGTCAAAGGAGGTAACACCTCAAATCCGATGAAACACCTGGCGATGCATAGCGTTTTTTTTAAAAGCCCAGAAATGCGCTGTATGATAGCTTGCTGCGAGACCTCACACCGAGCACATCTACTGTGCGTGGGTTGCCTGTTATCGGACCCGGAGTTAGCAATATCCCCCAAAAACCCCGAAGAGGAGAGTCCTGGCCCCTAGCCCTGTCAGTGTAGCAGAAATGACGACGGATGATGATGGCAGCAGCAGCCGTTCTTCTCTGCGTGAGTAGCTTAATGTTGTTGGTGTGTAATTTACGTTGAGTAGGCTAACCACGTTATTACATTAATGCATGTAAGGTGAACTAGCAAACATCATCATAGCTACATGCGGCTGTCTTCTTGTTTGATGGCAGATACTCCCTTCACCCTGGCCAAAAAGGCTAAAATGACCAAAGAAAAAGTGGAAAACAGTTAAACATGAGAGGTTTTGGACAAAGTTTGTGTTTTTTCCATTGATTAAGCACTGCTTCCAGCCAAGAGTGATACCATATATGCCCCATAGCTGCAGAAAAGGCTAACATTGTTATCTTTTTACAAAAAACCAGCTGAACATGAGAGGTTTTTGGACCAATTTTGTGTTCTCCATTCTTTGAGCACCGTTTGAGCACCGGCACCGTTTCAAAAGTACCGATTTGGCACCGGTATCGGATAAAACCTAAACGATACCCATCCCTACTCATCAGTTAAAACAAAGCCATCACCAAGACTGCTTGAACTAGCATATGGATGCTGTCCACCACGTGTAATGATACAAACGATACAACAACTCCTATTAAACACAACTTAGCAGGTCTTAAAAAAAACTAATGAATTTAAAAAATCCTCCATCTTTTAAGGCGAGCACCATAAATCCTGCTAACACGCCATAGTTGCTTCATTTTTGCCATAGCTACATTTTACAGGGGTTTTGATCTATTTGTCTACTCGGTAAGAAGACACTTCTCTCAGTGAATTACTATAAGCTTTTAATTCATATACATGGTGAAGATGTTGAATTTGAATGATGCATCTAAGGCTACCCTTTTATTTTGTATATCAAAGTGTGTAATTATACAGTCTGCACAAAAATGTACTTTTGTCCATTATAGACTATCAAGCGCACTTTCATATGTTATTGCAAATAATTAAAAGCTTGGGTGAAAGCTACTTTACAGTCATACTATTTGCTATTTGGAGCAACAGGAAGAAGCCCAGCAACTCTCTACTAATCATTCTGCTCTCACTCTTCTGCTGCTGCTTTTGTTACTGTCCAGGTCTCTGTTGAGTTTAATGGGCACCGCACACAGCCCCTTACACCCACAACCACAGCAAGGCAAAAAGATCAATTACATCGTAGCAGAACCCTTTTCACCTTCACATACCCCCAAATCCAGATATGCATGCATGGAGCTGAATAAAAACAGAGTAAAAACTTGCAATAGGGGAGAGCCATTAGCTAGCAGGGCAATCATCTTGTCAGGGATAATGCTGGTGCCATGGCACGACCAGTACTGTTAGCACAGGCTCACATAAGGGAAAACAGACTAGAGAAAATAGTGCTTGAGCATGCTTTGAACTCTTAAAGTAGGAAGCGGGTTCTCGAAGGTCTATAGCAGAGGATTGGAGAAAGCACAAGAGCTTGACCTTTTTAGAATGATATGCAGATGAGCAATCCTGAGTAGCTTTAAATACATTCATGGAAAACATAAAAGGTCATAACAGGGCTCTTTTGATGTGGGCAAATGTAGCATTTCAGAAGTTGGAGATGGTAATTTACAAACATCTGCTTTTATAAGTGTAAGTGTGCTGTATATGACATGCACATAATTAATGTGTGCATACAGCAAATGATTTTAATATCAAGAATCAATGCGGAAACTTCATGTTAGCTACATGAGATTGTGATATATATTAGTAAAAAACTATTAGTAAAAAATAAATAGATGTTTAATTTTCTGCAAGTAACTGGAAAACCTATTTCTAGTAACTCAGCTATCAAATTTTATGTATAAGTAAGATGAGCCGCATGATCTTCTCATGATCTTCTCATAATAATTTGGTGTTTTAGTAGGAAACCTGGATGCTGCTTTGGTGGGTGAGACCCCCATACACATTTCTGCAGATTGCAGGGATTGCAATGACACTCCCCAAAGCAGCAGCCATCCCTTGCAAAACAATGCGCCCAATCATAGTACAGATCAGAAAACACTTGGAAGCCCAAATTTTAATATGACTACCATCCGTGATCTACTCACAAACAAGTTATGTCTTCAACAAACTGTCAGTAAAAATAATTTGTGGGTTATAATGATGAAGGTATTTATTAGGGGTGCAACGATACTCATATCGATATTGAACCGTTCGATACAGTGCTTTCGGTTCGGTACGCATATGTATCGAACAATACAAAGTTTTTAATTTATTTTATCAACTTTTCTTCTGACGATGCTGTCTGTGTTGAGAGCTCAGTGGATCTGCGTTCGACTACTCTGCTTAGGCTGCACTGTCGAGCGCAGATCCACTGAGCGCAGCACAAGCTAGCAAGACAGAAGCTAAGCTCGTTGCAACATGGCAAATTGAACCTCCCCCACCCTCATTCAGATCTGGCCTTTGGAACTATTTTGGTCTTCATGTGACGTATGACCCTGAAGGTAAGCGCGTCATGGACAAAAGTAAAACAGTATGTCGGATGTGCCACGCAATGCTCAATTACATGGGTGGGAACTACTGCGTTAGCGCAGTTTGCTCGTTAACGTGTTGACGCCGTCCAGCACCACGCACGGGGCGATCCGCAGTAGCTCGTTAACAGAGATTTGCCGTGTTGTGACGTTAACATCATTTCAGATTAATGCTGACAGCACTAGTGGGAACACAATGAATATGACTGCACATTTACGCCGACATCATCCTAGTGCAAAGACAAGTGGAAGCAGACAAAAACAACAAGCACGCATGCTACAAAGTCATTTAGCAACTAATCCAACAATACATACAAATATTAACAATGGTTTAATTAGAGAGAAACACAGTTTAAATAACACTTCTAAATAACTGAATGAAGCAGTTTCGGGCAGCGTGACGTATAGGCACTTCTTCATGTTCTTCAGTTTACTGTGCTGTCTGCAAGACAATACAGTCCCAATCTCCACTTAATGGTAACTATGTGACTATCTAAAGAAGATATGCCTTATTTAGATTATACTTGGCATTTGAAAACACTCAGCGTTTTGTGTTTCCTTTTGGTATCACCTTGTGTTTTGTGTTGATTCTGATTTTGGTATTAGTTCTTAGGGTTTGGTTCTTGTGTTTAGCGCTTTAGTGTTTTATCAGCCCTACCTGTGTCTGTCCTCTGTGCTCTGTTCGTGTCCCCGAGTTTGTGTTGTTAAACAGTCTGTGAGTTTCCTGTTTTACTTTGTAGGTTTGTGTCTCGTTATGCACATTGGTTCCAGCTGTTTCCCCTCCTCTGTGCTATTTCCTGATTACCTGGTGTGTGTATTTATAGTGTGTGTCTGCCTGTGCTCCTCGTCACGTCTGTGTTACTCCGTGTCAATCTGCATTACTCTGTGTAACCCGGTGGTTATTCTGCGTCTCTCTGTCATCTCTTTCTGTGCATTTTGCTCCTCATCCCGTGTCCTTATGTTTCAGGGTAGTTTTTAGTTTTCCCCAGTTTAGGTTTGTTTACTCCCCGCTCTGCTCTTTCACTTTTCACGTCTGTAAATAAACATTCACTCGCACTCCAGCCAGTACCTACATTTTGGATCCTTTTCTCTCTACACCACACAACTGCTGCCCCAGCCGTGACACTCAGGAGAATGATTTTTGTGATTCAGTCACAGTTTGCTTGAGAAACTTGTTAGTTGAAAGTATCTGCTAAACCAACCCATCAGTGAAGGACAGCAGAAACATACAGACAGTGTTAGGGCCTTTCTCTCTTCACACACACACACACACACACACACACACACACACACACACACACACGTGCGCGCGCCTGGTTTGCTATCCTTGTGGGGACATCCCATTGACATAATGCTCTCCCTAGCTGCTTACCCTAACCCTATCCATCAAAAATGAATACCTAACCCTTACCCTTTCCATAACCCAATTGTTTGTTTGTTTTTGTTTTTTTTCTTCCTATAACCCAATTGTAATCCTCACACTAAAACCACATTTTGAGTGTGAAAAATACCTCCAACCCCATGGGCACCTGGATTTTGGTCCCCACGAGGGCTGTTGGTCCCCACCAAGATAGTAAATTTCAGATTTTGGTCCCCACCAAGATAGTAAGAACCCGTACACACACACTGCTCAGGCAGTGGCTGAAGAAAAAACGTGGGTGAGGGTGGAGTTTGGAGAGGCATGGAAAAAGACCTTTGAACTGCCTGGAAGAGATCCTCTCAAACCGTCAGGCAATTTGCCAGAATCAGGAATGCAGTGCTCTATCTGCACTGTGCATAGTGTGGGTGGAGCAATGCTGTCTTCAACTGAAGATATTTTCTGGTGGCGGAAGTAGTAGTTCAAGGACCTAATTCTACTGACACATCTTCTGTAGAAGAAGCAGAAAATGAGGGGGACAACTAGTTCATCACTGGGGGTGAGGTCACAGAGACGGTTAAACAAGTCCTTGGTGGCAGTACCTCTGGATTGGCAGACTGGAGTTGTGGTTCCCAGAGGGTGTGCGCCAACTCTAGCTGTGGAAAAGTCTATGCCAAGGTGCTGGAAAGGAGAGTCTGTCCATTAGTTGAACCTCGGATACAGTAGAAACAATGTGGTTTTCATCCGAGTTGCGGAACACTGGACCACTTACCCCCTTGAGAATACTTGAGGGTGCATAGGGGTTTGCCTAACAAGTCTTTTTGCACTTGGAAAAGGCATTCCACTGTGCCCCTCAGAGTATTCTGTGGGAGGTGCTTTGGGAATATGGAGTGTCTGGCCCGTCGCTATGAGCCGTTTGATCCTTACGCAACCATTGCAAGAACTAATTTGGACTTGTTCTTGGTGGGTGTCAGACTCCACCAGGGCTGCCCCCTGTCACTGATTCTGTTAATAATTCTTTATGTACAGAATTTCTAGGCGTAGCCAAGTGGCAGAAGACTTCCACTCGGGCAGTCTCAGAATCTCGTCTCTGCTTTTTGCAGATGATGTAGTTGTGTTGGCTTCATTAGGTGGTTACCTCCAGCTTGCATTGCAGCAGTTCACAGCCAAGTGTGAAGTGGAGAGCCTAAGTCTGAGGTCATGGTCCTCGGGTGGAAAAGGGTGAATTCTTAGAGTCTTGTTCACAAATGACGGGAGAGGAGAAAGAAGAATGACAGACGGAGTGGTACTGCAGCTGCAATGATGTGAAGGCTGTACAACTCCAACATAGTGAAGAGAGAGCTGAGCGTAGAAGCTCTCGATTTACCAGTTGATCTATGTCTCTACCCTCACCTATGTTCACAAGCTTTGGATAGAGACTAAAAGAACAAGATCACGGATACAAGCAGTGGAAATGAGCTTTCTCTAAAGGGTGGCCGGCTGCTCCCTTAGAGATAGGGTGAGGAGTTCGGCCATCCGGGAGGGGCTCAGAGTAGAGCCGCTACTCTTCCGCGTTAAAGGAGCCAGCTGAGGGGATTCAGAGATCTGATAAGGATGCCCCCTGAGAACCTCCTGGGTAAGGCTGTGGACATGCCCCACCGGGAAGAGGTCCCGGAGCAGACCCAGGACACGCTGGAGAGATTATTTCTCTCGGCTCGCCTGGGAATGCCTTGGTGTTTACCTGGTCAAGCTGGAGGAGGTGGCCAGGGAGAGGGAGGTCTGTTGTCCTCTGCTTGGGCTCCTTCTCAGGTGACCTGGCACCGGATAAGTAGAAGAAAATGGATGGATGAAAGATGGATGTTGTAATCAAGCTTCTCAAAATGAGAATAATATTGAACAAATTAGTTCGGACAAATTGGCATTCACTCACACTCATGGCCAAATAAAAGTTTACTCTGAAGCTGATTAGCAGGCAATGCCTGCTTAAACTTTCAACATGCACCCAAATACAAGCAAAAGGTTTTTATTTTCTTTGAAACCCAATATGCTTCAGCTAAAGCCTATGCTTGCAAACAATACTTCTAAAATTATTTCTAAACCAGCAAGGATGTTCCCTGGATTAGATTTTATGTCCTGCTTTCATAAAATGAAACCAATCATTAACATATGTCAGTGATCTTTGAACCATTTGCCATACCTCTGACTTTTCTCCCTGTTTCTCTTACTTAAGAACAGCTTCATGATAGCCAACCATTTCTAATGAGGTGTCAGTGAAGAGTTTGCCATTTGAAGGGCCTGTGCTGTAAGGACATGATTTTCAGACACTGCTTATCTGCTCTAGATAACTTTTTGGGACTGCTACTGGTTGGTTCTTTGCTAAGTCGGTTGTTATGTGGTGATACAACATGCTTGCATGATTCAGCTATTGATGTGGCTTAACTAACAAAAATTCGTTCCTTCCAAAAAAGGTCAGGGCTATAGGCTTTGACCTGGATTGAAAATGAGTTCAAGAGCAGCCAGTGTCTAAAGGAAAACTTTGAAAGACCTTCAGAAAGCAAAATATAAAGACATGAGGAGTGGTTTATGACACTCATAGTACACAGTGCTGTAAATCAGAAGCTGAACGTTGTTTTATGTAATTTAAAGAAAATGCTTGATCAGCTTTGTGACTGGTACAATGTAGAATATGCTTAGTATGTTTCTGCTACACTTTGATACTGCATCAAGACAGCTTTTTGAAAAAAAATTAACTTCATGACCCTGGTCTCACTGATATCATTGGTAGAAGCTGTGGCACAGTGTGAGAAATATGTATGCTATCTTTTGTGAGCATTTGGTTACCCATACAGCAACTGAGAAGTGAATGTTTCATGTATTCATCAGAGATACAGCCACACTCAGGAGCCATTAGTCTGAGTAGCTCCTGGAGCACTTACACTTACAGGTGCACTACTAGCAGTTATAGTTCTTGTTGGTTCAAGAAAGCTGCCAAACCACATTTACAGACCAAATGAGGCAAAAGTGTGAAGTTTGCTCAAGTCCGAGGAACTCAAGTAGTCAAGATGGCAACAGAGAAGTCTGGGAGCATTTTTCTGTTCTACTTTAAAAAAAAAAATAGTAACAAAACATAAATCTAGGTGTCCTTCTGAACCCTGCTCCACCCTTAGTGTATTTAGCAGGTATTTTTGTGTGTTTTGTAGTCAAAGGAGCTTGCAAAGAAAAGCATCTGGACTTTTTTAAGTTACTTGAAGACGTTTCACCTCTCATCCGAGAAGCTTCTTCAGTTCTAAGGTCAAATGGTGGAGGGTCCCAGATATAAACCTAGTGGGAGTAACCCCCCACAGAGGGACAAAAGGACCCCCTGATGATCCTCTAATCGCCTGAGCCAAGGTGTGAAACTGGGTGTGGGTCCCAAACAGCCCCAACAGTGTGTTTTGTATGTTGTACGTGTGTGTCTTTTATTTAGTACTACATTATGTTCCGTTATGTTAGATGTGTGTATGTGTTTGTGATTTTTGACATACTGTGAGAAACATGTGGTTAGTCTAATCAGGATTTAAAAAGAGCAATTTGAAAACTGAGTGTAGTCATTTGAGACACAATTGTAAACATCCTTTCTTCATTAAAAGTCTCCCGCTGGTGAACGGCACAGCCAAAAAGCTTTGACTGAGGCTGTAACTCTTTAATGATGTTTGGATTTCATGTATTCATAGTTTTGATTATAACAATGATGATGGTGTGAGTCATTTTATTCAGTCCATTTATATGTGATATTAATGACACGGAAATAAAGACTAATATATTGATGTGATTACCTGGATGGTATTGTGTTTGGATGCCTGTGCTTGTCTATGTATGTGTAATTACAACAAGTTGCTTTCGTGGTCTCATCGGCTCATCATCTCATCAGATAAAAAAATTAATCCCAGAAGGAGAATTTGTCATATGCACAAGGATAACCATTCAATCTTTGAAAATGGGTGTGGTTGGAGTGCTTTTGGCTGCTGTCATCTGAATAAGCAACAGGTGAGCTCAAGCAGATGCTTAATAATGAGGGCAGGCAAAGAACAAAGGAGGTAGGTGAAAACAGAGAAGCCCACATGGATAGCTGACCTTCAAAATAAAATTGGAAGTAAACTGAAATGGAGGAGGCATATGAAAGAGGACAAGAAGGATAATAACAAACAATGGATAATACAAAGAACACGACAGAGGTGATCCATCTGATGCCTTATCCTCTTAAATTTGGTATGGTATGCTTGATCTCTGGATGGACTCTAAATTCTGGATGGAGTATAAATTAAAATAAAGTTTCAATAAAAAATGTATTTTATAGTAAAGCTATTTCAAAGTAAGCCTAAACATGCTAATAGACTGAAAGGTAAAAGCTGCCACACTTTGAAACCACATTATATAGTAAGACTTGACTGTACAAATAAAGTTTACTAGATAGTTCCAGCTTATAGACATGTTATTGCAGTCCAAGGGGCCCAGATGGTGAGTCGACAGCATATGTTGAAGAGCAAGATTGGCAGAGTCACACCTGAGCATGACAGAAACTGATTACACCCCACCCTTTTCTCCTCTTGTTGGACATGTTTGATCAGCTGCCGGACATTATCCCGCGCTCCTGTTTTCACTCCACACTACTTGGACAGCTCACCTGATACCACTCAGTCTGCAGTGAGGTGTGAACTGCACCATTTCCTTTCGCCAGGACTGAATTATTGCTACCTGCTTTCCAAAGATAACTCCCTGCCTTCTTTCTCCCCTGGTGTCTAGTTCTCATCACAACAATACTCCCACATGCCTCACAGTGTCCAAGCCGAAGAGTCAAACTGTCGCAGCTGTGAACTATTTTGACGTCAGATTTAGGTGAAATAGAGAAACCACAAGGAAGTTCAGGGAAATGGGTGTTTTGTCAAGAAGAGGATTCCTGGGAACTGAAACTGTCAAGCAGAAAGGGCAAGAAAAGTTGCAGGTGCTCAAACAGAGATGGTATACAGAGTGCAACCATTACACAGCTACAGCCTTGATCTTATAAAATTGGCAAAATATATGTAAAAAAATTAAATAAATAAAAAGTAACCAACCTTCCATAACTGATAATAATAAAAATGGATGGTCTTTTCTACCACTTATACTTTTCCTTTTAGTTGAAGTTTCAGGTCTTATCTACATCTCTTGAACTTGATTCCTAAGACATTTAAGTTCTGTTTGGTTATTTTTTAAATTGCTTTGTATGCATAGCTTTTTCTTTTTACATAGTGACATATTTTTGTGCTTTCTTGCTCATAAAAATAAAAATAAACCGAACTTGTTCTTCTTAAAGATTGTCCGTCACTTTGAAAAATTAAGCTTTATTTACCAGCTCATCTGCACAATCTTTGAGTCTTTGCTAGAGTTATTCTTCTGATCAGGGAAGATACAGATTGCAGTTGGGGAGTTAGAAAAAAAAGTACTATGAGCAGTGTAGCAGAACAAAAGGAAGAAGGCATCCTGAGCCCTGCTGTGACTGAGAAAATAACAGGGAGGACTCAAGTTGAGACACAACAGCAGAGAAGTAAAAAGAATGTTTGGGGAATTATTGTTAAATGAAACCTATCAGGATTTTCCTTGTAATCCTTAATATACACATACTGTGCAAGTCAACTGCACATACGCCCTAATAAATGCATGACACAACATGGGAGAGCCACCTCGACAGGACAAGACTCAACTATCCATCCGCATAACACAATGAATTATATTCTACTTCAAATACTTTTAAATAGATTTAAACCTGAAAATTAATATTTTATCATATAAAAAAATATGCTCTGGATAGATGTAGTTGGAATTTTCTGAAACTGATTAAAACAGGAAGTTATGCTGATTACGCAATGCCAACTGGAGGGAAAAGGAACATATTTGAAGAAATAGATTTTTCAGACATAAGGCATGTAATTTCTTTGTTCCATTTCACAGAGGATCAGTTTATTATCGAGGGAAAAGATAAACGATGATGATGATAATGATGAAAATAATGCTGATGATCCTGAGAATATCCTCTTGCAATGCTCCCTGTCTCCAGCTCCCCACAAACACAGACACAAACAAACACATGCATGCAGCCGTTCATTGTTTCTAAGTGCTCATTTGCTTATAATCAAATCACTTTATTTTATTGCAATTAAGGTTCTCAATGCTTAAGTATTTCCTGCAATTTAAAAATGCAATAACTATTATTCAGAAAATGAAAACTGCAGTGGTTAACCATTAATAACTGAGCATCGCTGACACCCACTGACTCTTAATGGCAATAGACTGCGTTAATGGCCGATTTGGGATCATTGAGCATATTCAACATCGAGACTCCCTAAGGACATTTTGAAGAGTTGCTAATTAGCATTAATCTGTCAGACTTTAACAGAGCAGAACTTTAACTATCTGAATGTGCTTCGTCAGTAATACGCTCTGTGATACAGCTCCACACCTCCACCCACATTCACTGTTCATAGTTTCTCAATGCTATAGTTTTTATGTGGACGCTTAGAGTACATGTCTGCTCTGAATACTATAAATCCTGTAATTTCTAGTAATTACAGTAATTACACTTTCTCTAAATCAGCTAATTCTTCCCTTAGTTTCTTTGACGTACTACCAGTCAAAAGTCTGGACACAGTTCCTCATGTTTTTTCTTTATTTTCATGATTACTTACATTGTAGATTCTCACTGAAGGCATTAAAACTTCCTAACAGTGTCAACAGCAAAGCACCCCTACACCATCACACCTCCTCCTCCATGCTTCACAGTAGGAGCCATGCATGTAGGGACCATCCATTCACCTTTTCTGCGTTGCACAAAGACACGACGGGAACACCCAAAGATTTCAAATTTGCGATCATCAGACCAAATCACAGATTTCGCAGCACAGATGTAATGCCCATTCCTTGTTTCTTGGCCCAAACAAATCTCTTCTGCTTGTTGCTTTTAGTAGTGGTTTCTTAGCGGCTGTTTGACCGTAAAGGCCTGATTCACCTGGTCTCCTCTGAACAGTTGATGTACAGATGTGTCTGCTAATGGAACTCTGTGTGGAGTTTATCTGGACTCTAATCTGAAGTGCTGTTAACTTGCGATTTCTGAGGCTGGTGACTTAGATGAATTTATCCTCAGCAGTCAAAGTCTCTTTGTTAGTCTCCCTTGGGAGAAATTTGCTTTGGACAGAGGGGTTACACTGCACAGACCCAATACACTCTTCCATACCATCACAAAAATGATAAATACATACATAGATAAATAAAAATGTTTAAGCAGAGGTGACTCTTGATCTTCCTTTCCTGGGGCGGGCCTCATGTGAGCCAGTTTCGTTATAGCACTTGGTGGTTTCTGGACTTGGGGACACATCCCAACTTTTAGCAATTTTCTAGACTGACTGACCTTCAGTTCTTAAAGTAATGACTGACTATCGTTTCTCTGACTGGTTCTTGCCATAATATGAATTCTAACAGTTGTCAAATAGGACTGTCAGCTGTGAACCAACCTGACTTCTGCACAACACAACTGATGGTCCCAACCCCATTAAGAAGGCAAGAAATGCCATAAGTGAACCCTGACAAGGCACACCTATGAAATGAAAACCATTTCAGGTGATTACATCATGGAGCTCACTGAGAGAAGGACAAGGGTTTGCAGCGCTGACAACACAGCAAAGAGTGGCTACTTTGAGGAATCTAAAAAATAAGACATATTTAGGGTTATTTGTCCATTTTTTCTTTGCTACAAACGATTGCTACAAACGAAAGAAAAACGATTACAGGTCACCAGAGAACTTCAATCTATACACCTAAAAACCACAAACCAGGCGAGAAATTTGGGTGTAGTGATGGATGCAGACCTAAACTTAGAAAAACACATTAAGACAATAACAAAGTCAGCTTACTATCACCTCAAGAATATTTCAAGGATAAAAGATCTGATGTCTCAACAGGACCTGGAAAAACTAGTCCATGCATTCATCTTTAGTAGGCTTGATTACTGTAACAGCATCTTTACAGGTCTACCTAAAAAATCAGTCAGACAACTACAGCTCATTCAGAACTCTGCTGCTCGAGTCCTCACTAAGACCAAAAAAGTGGACCACATCAGTCCAGCTCTGAGGTCTTTACACTGGCTGCCTGTCCGTCAGAGGATAGACTTTAAAGTTCTGATGCTGGTCTATAAAGCTCTGAATGGTTTAGGACCAAAATACATCAGTGACCTCCTGACCCAGTATGAACCTTCCAGATCCCTCAGGTCATCTGGATCCGGTCTTCTATCAGTTCCCAGAGTCAGAACCAGACACGGAGAAGCTGCATTCAGCTTTTATGCTCCTTATATCTGGAACAAACTCCCAGAAAGCCTCAGATCAGCTGAAACACTCAGTTTATTTAAATCCAGGTTGAAGACTCACCTATTCTCAGCTGCATTTGAATAAAGCACCAAATCCACACTTTTAAGCTTAAATTTCAAAACTTACATTTAACTACTGATTTTATCTATTGTTCTGATTTTATCTGTTTTGATTTTATATACTTTTTTGTTTGTTTGTTAATTAGTTTGTTTGTTTGCTTGTTTTAATCAATTTTAAATCATGCTTTTATTTGTTTTTGTTTCTAATGTCTCTGTAAAGCACTTTGAATCACCTTGATGTTGAATTGTGCTATACAAATAAACTTGCCTTGCCTTACATAATTCCATATGTGTTCATTCATTGTTATGATGCCTTCATTGAGAATTTACACTGTGAATAGTCATGTAAATTACAACAATTAAATGAGGAGGTCTGTCCAAACTCTTGACTGGTATGTATATGTATATGTGTATATATATATATATATATATATATATATATATATATATATATATATATATATATATATATATATATGAGAAAATGGCACAAAAAGTTGAAAGCTAGACTGAAATATATATATATATATATTTGTGCCATTTTCTCATGCTATCCTAGGGTTCATTGCTTACTTTGTTTCTGTTTGTTAGACTTTCTTGTCAGCGGACTCAACCTGGACTTGTTTGTCTACATTACCACATGTGCATGACCTTGGTCAGTTTTGGATTAGTTTGTTACATGACAGTATTTTGCTGTCTACAGTAAACTTGTTCACATTTTCAAATAATAAGATTTCATCATTAAAAAGGTTGAGGCTTTATAGATGACAATGACATGGTGTGTTTGGCAGATGTAGCTAACACAGAATCTCAGCTAAAGATGCCTGTGGGTGCTGTGTGAAGTTTCACAAACCCAGCACAGAGCAGCCAACATTATCCAAAACTCAATAGCGACTACAGTACTTTAACCTGATAAAATCCTTCATATAGCACTTCATGTTGTTAGGATAAATAAGTCCAAAACGTGTAGTAATTGCTGTTGGCTATAACTCTTTTTTTCTTTTGCTGTATTTTTTGTAAGGTTGTACCTTAAATAACATTACCAAGGAATTGAGCATTTATAATGTGGCTTTCAGATGTATTTGAGTTCCTTCTGGGAAGAAGTTAGGTTTAATTCTCCTTAGCCAGCTGATATTTAAAGTGATGCGCCGTATATGCTGCATTTGGGCAAAACTGTGCATGTGTAAAGAGGAAGGAGAAGAGTCGAAGATTATCCCTGAAACTCTTTGGTGGCTCCATCACCACAAAACACTGTAGCTTGGAAAGACTAAACCTCAGGCCAGAACATTAATGCCATCCACACAAGGATGGAGGTACCCAGATATAGCCGAGAGAGAGAGAGAGAGAGAGGGGCATAAATAATGGGTTTTTTGTCTGCAATCAAATGGTCTGACTGCACTGACTATGAGCAATTCCATTACAGTAGTCTGGTTCCCATGGCCCTGTAAACAACCCAGCCCAGTCACAGTGGTGATCTCTTTAGTCGGTGAGCACTTAATCAAATTCTACTCTTCTAGTAGGCAATTGTGCAGCCTTCTAAGATTTATCTGTATGCAATTTAAATGTGATTAGACTTGCACTTTATTTGTTAGATATAATGGAGGAAAATGAATTAGTGTGAGCAGTGTGAGCAGCTGGTATATTTTTAGCCCAATAGATGAACATGCCCTAATGAAATGTGACTGAGTGAGAAAATAGTGAAAATGTAGCATGACATGTTCTTACCTGTTGTAAGAGTGTGTGTGTGTGTGTGTGTGTGTGGGGGGGGGGGGGGGTATGAATATATAAAGGACCTCTATAATTAATATTTTTACATGAAGACATGACTTTATTTTATGAAAGGTTTGCTCTTAGTGACACACCCTGAAAAGGACCGGCCAGGTTTGCAGTTCTCCGAATCTTTGCCGAGTTCTGAGTCTTTTTACGTGTAGCCATCTCAGAGTTCTCTCAAACAGATAAAGCAAATAATTAGTGTAGTTAGTTAGTTAGTGTCATACCATTGCGTGATTGATTTCCTGTGTGGCCCAGCACAGTCTCAAGGGTGTGGAAAACATATCAGGGTTTGAAAGATCCATAAAAGAGCATCAACTCCCTACAAAGTGATTTCCAGCAGGGAAACATATTTATATGTTTCTGACCAAGCTGATAAATAAACCTACTCCACGACGGTGGCATGAGGTCCCAACATCCATCAGTGGGATTTCTGCTCAATGACCCAGAACAGTGCATCTAAACTGGTGTCTGCTGACTGATTGCTGCCAAAAAACAACCTGTGTTGTACAGTAAATTACATTCCCGCTATACAAATCCAATGTAAATTTTCACACACAGAAAATTATGTTGTTCGTGTTCTTTGTTAACATAAAAACAAAACATGAACCTATACAATACATTATCTGGTATACAATAACAAGCATCACTGCTCTCCCTGAATATCTGGGGCCATGAAGCCCTTGAACATAACAGTGTGCCTGATGCTGTCAGAAGAGGGACAAGTGAGACAGGAACTAAGGACAGAAAAGTGCCCTAGCTGATGTCAGGGATGTATTGCATGCAGGATGTAGGAAAAACAATTATCAGTTATCAGCCCAAACACTTATCAAACCCATGATCTCAACCTTTGTGGCGTTGTGCTCTAACCAACGGAGCCAATTGAACATTTATTGGAAATTAAACACAGAACAGGCTTTTGTTTGGAGGACAGAAGGACAATTGTTACAAATGATGACAGTCCTGTGTCCCATTAGAGAACACGTTGGCCATCGGGTCCCGTTGGCTTTCAGAGGGCCCACAGTGCATGTGATTGGTTTGAGCACAGCAGAAAAAACAAAAAGAGCTCCGCATATAAGTAGCATTTGTTTTATTCGTGAGTCCAGCAAGAAAAATGTAATTCATTGCTGAAATGAGGAGACATGATGTCTGTACTGAAAAGTTCTTGAAAAACCTGAGGCTTGCTGTTGTGCTTCATGTTTCAGTAAATGTTGTGTTTGCTGATGCGTTGTGGTATAAATGGTATGGTGCGAAAAACAAATGAGAAACTGTCAGTAGAGATGTAGTGCGTCTTGCTTTTTCATTGCCGAGGTGCCTGCCCATTGCATGTTGACGGCAGGATGAACTGCTTCTAAAATCATTACATCTTCTCTGTAAATCCACAGGCTCTGTGAGATCCATGCCAAGGGAAGAAAATGGATGTGCGGTAAGAGCGGCTGCTGTAATAAACCAGGTCCTTATGTAAGTGGAGACGTGATGTCCCTTTTACTCACAGGGTGAAAACCGCTGCTTCCCTTCAGCAGACGCTATCCAGCTTTTTCTCCCCTGGATGGACATGCTTTGGCTGCTTGGCTGTAAGCGAGCTGATTTTGCTTCACACTGGGATCCTGTTTGCATTGTTTATTTCTCTTTGACACATGCAGAGATGAAGAAGATGATGTGGGGAGGAATGCTTGATTCAGGCCATTATCAAGAGAACTGGTGCTTTGAATAAGCAGTAGGAGTTCTGCTTTCTTAATGAAGGTTCCCTGACTGAGCCTCGTAAGTGCGGTTACTTTTAATTGATCTTAAATAAAGGTTCTTTCCATTAAAGGCTCCCATGGTGATACAAAGCAATTTTTAGCTTTCTCTAAATACCCTTGAATCATTATAATCATTACATAATTCAATTCTTACAGAGGCCTAAGGAGCTTAGACTACGATGACCTGGATGACTGAGAACCTTCACAGACAATTCTTACAGAGATATAAAAGCATCCTGGTGTGTGTTTTGTCACCTGACAGGAAAAAACCCAATAACTTTACTGATCCTGTCACTCTCCATAGTGCCATCATGAGGTTCAAATTACATGACGTTTCTAAATGTTACATTATGATATTATACTACACCCAGACACACACACCTTTTAATAAAATGTAATAGCCAAATGTCACCATTAGATTAACATTTGCCCCATATTTTTGCTCTACAGTGTATCACCTAGAAAAAAGTGGCATTCATTATCTTCAGCTAGATATTTTTGTGTTTAGTGTTAATCAGCCACAATTTACTCAATGTTACCATCTCCATTGTTCTTCAGCTCTAATTGCCACTTGCCTTAAATACTTCTGTCAGCTCTGTTGTAGATTCTTACTCCTGTTTGCAAATGTGGCTGAGATAGCAAATTTCATTAGATCTAACAGGGGAAAAAAACCCACACTCACACAGCAGTGAATGGATGTACACATCTAATCCTCCTAGTTTTTCTAGAATTGGCCACAACAGTAAATCCTCCCCCAATTTGAAGACCTAAAACCACAGCAGTGACTCATGTAGTCATTTCTGGCCTGGTTCTAGTCCATCCATCTTTCTCAAGGTTGTGTGGTTTAGTAAATCCGCCTGTTAAGTCTGACTTAATCCTGGGTCTGGCCTTCAGTTTCCAAATACAAATAAACACTGAGGCACACCTGAAGGTTAAAACTGGTTTCAATTCCCTCAACTGCAATAGAGTGATCAGTGCAGCTGTCTTAGGGCTTACAAAGACTTGTCATCTCCGAGACGATTTGGGCAACCATGAAAACAAGGCTTTAGGAGGGCAGCATGATTATAAATACCTCGCTGGATGAGAATAATGTATTTTCCTGAATGAAATATCCCTAAATCACACACATGCACGTAAAAGATAACTCTGGGTAAAATGATGAAAAGCTAGCCAGGTTTTTGACTATCAGGAGGTAACAGAGATAGAAAAGAGATAATGATTTGCTATGAAGTTGCTTGCTGACCTTCAGCAGCACTGAAGGTCAGCCATTGAGGTGCAGCACAACAAAGACACATAAACGAGGTAAAAAATGACTCCCAAGACCCTCTGAGATGACACGGCACAAGGTTGTGCGTTCTGTGTGTTCTATGCTTTTAATCATATACCAAAAAACAAAAAAAAAAGGAAATGGCCAGACACGTTGAACTTTTCAAACATTCAAGTTCTGGTGTCTGGTATATAATGAGCTTGGGAGCTATATGACTTTTTTCAGGCTTAGAAACACCAGGGAAAAAAAGCATCACATATATTAAGGTACTAAGCTGTATAGACTAGATACAGTAGTTTATTTTTTCACTAAGGGCAGATGGTAGGCACATTATCACAACAGTAATGGCATATTGTACATCATTGCAGCGGAGCAATCCTTGGCACACAAGTGCTCATACTGGTGGATGACACCAGGCAGGTAGGGTTGATAGCCTGGAGAGTGAAGTGCCCATGTATTCAGCTGCATCTGCAGGTGGGATGTTGGATAAACCAGCGGATGTTTCAGGTGAGCAGCCTAATCTTTCTTGCTCCGATTAAGAGGCAGGCCTGCAGGCAGCAGCTGCCAACCAGAGAGAGGTTGTGCACCGAGACAGGAGTCTGTGGTTGGGGGATGTGGTTTCATGGCAAGGGGGAAATGGCTTTTTTTGTAATCAGGGGGTCTTTTATTTGATGGGCTTCACGGAGATAATGAATGGCTTAGAGATAAATTGTTTTTCCATTTTCACAGAAGAAGACCTCGTGGCTCTTTTTGTGGGATTTGAACACGTCTGGCCCAAGAAGAATAGTTTTTTTTCTTTTTTAAAAAAAAGAAAGCGTTATGACATGTAAATGCTAAATACACATCCATTCTCTGAAAGGCAACTACAGCATGAGATGCCAAATATATTTATATATTTCAGTCAAATTAAAAGGAGTCTAGACAGTTTGGACTTTTGGAGTGTCGTGGTGTGTTGATTTTTTCTTTTTCTTTTTAACCATGAAATTGTTTGCAGTTTTCTTTTTTTAATTCTCCAGTGTTTCTGGTTTAGTCCTTCCCTTACTGTTTGTGCATCAATTCAACTGTGACAGAGCTGTGCATAAATCCTGTTTGGTTAATGAAACAAAGCGAATGACCTCTCTGTAGAGCATAACAGTCAGGTTATCACTCTGCAGAACTCTGGTGGAGTCACTGGTGGTGGGGATTTAGTGCGCTCGCGGGTCCTGGCACACGCGGTGAGGATTAATGAGCAGACATGAATTCACTGCAGGCGCTTTACCAACTAAGCAGACAGCTCATCTCCAATGGATAATCATTAATTTGTTTGCATGTTTGTTTACATCTCCTGCCTCGGCAGGGGCTGGGGGGGGTTGGGGGTGGTTACATTGTGCATCAGTGTTCACTCAACAGGCTGCTGAGCACAAGAATGTGCAGAGAGTTGGAAAAACAGCTTTAACCTCACTCAGCAGTCTCACAAAGTACAACGAGGCCAGACTAAAGTGACATGCCCTTGCTAACTTTTTAATACGGCCATCAAAGTGGTCATGAACCCTTGAGCAGGACGTTACGCCTCGTCCTTTAGGTGACGGTCAGAATAAAAAGCATATAGTCCAGTCAGAGAACCCCATTAAGAAGGTCACATCGATGTCAAGCTGTCTGCTTCTGGCTGCAAAGCTTATTGATTTCAGAAGTCAGAACAATCGATTTGAGCCAGGGACATGCTGCTTAGTCATCACCGTCACACAAACATGACTGCATGCCATATTACAGGAACTCAGCTAAGTGTCATTATTATTAAGAGCTTCTTGTGTCAGGGGAGATGTGCCCTAAGAGAGTGTGATATTTTTAAAAGTAAAGTGTCAATTAGAGCTTGAAGGGAGGTGAACACCATTTATGAAAAACACTGAACTGCTAGTGAGGTACAGCAGTTGCACTGGCTTTCCCTGAGGTGAGGCATTACATGCCTCTCTAGGAAACTCTGTTCAGTTGCCCAGGCTGTAATGATTGCTGTCATCTCCCAGTAAAAGCATGAAATACAACAGCATTAGTGTGGTTTCGGTTTGCCACACACCATAATTAGCAATGTCCTTGCAGCAGGTTTTGTAATTCAAATTTAAGCATGCAACACTAAATGCCCGAAATCCCTGTTATTGGAATGTGATGAAAGACTGGGCCATGTTTGTTCCTCTTTACTAGTGTTTTATGGATTTCTCTATGCTCAAATGAAACACACAAAAATAGCAAGAATACCTAAAAATAATAATAATAGTAATATTAATAATTAAGCCCCAAGGCTGATTGCTTGAGAAAAAAATCATTTGATTTAGGTGTAGAGTGAAATCACCACAAAACATTCTCCTTTTATGACCCTCGTGCCAACTTACTTCCTGACCTCACCTTACAGACTCAAATCTGTCTCCTCGTTGCTGACTGAGCTTCAGCTTTGACTCAGATAAAACACAGGGGACGTGAAGTGGAATGACTAGGAAACTAGAACAAATTCATTTGGAGCAGAGCTATGTAAAGTGACTGTGTACCACTGTCAGTATTCCCTTGCAGCTTCAGGAAGCTTCATTACTTCCAGCGAGTAGGTTGTGTTTTCTTTGTCAGCAGGATTATGTAAAAATTACCAGGCTTACTTTTTAAAAAAAATTAAACTTTCTGAGGAGAAGGAGGATGGGCAAATGATGAATGCACTGAATTTTGGTGCTGATCCAAATCATGAATAGTTTCAAGTAATCTTTTTGTTTATTATTATTATTTTTCACGCCAATGTTGAAAGATAGGGCACTGACGGCGGTTGGCGCTCCCTGCTTGCCCTTCCAGTTGTCAGTTTGAATTGTGGACACACTTTTGAGCAGCAAGTAAAAGCAGCACATTCTATTCTTAGGCAATTCAAGATTTTCCAGCTGTCTGCACACGTCTTCCACATTGTCTTTACAGTGGTCAGAAAAAAGGCTTAGGGTGTTTGTTTAATACCATTGTTTCCACTCAGCGATACAGGTCGGCCCCTGCCAAAAGGAGATGTTTTATCCAAAGCTTCTTGGGCTAATAGAAATGAACCCTCTGGTTCTGCATCTCAGTATTGTTCCCCCTTAGTATGCAGTCCATCAGTTTTAATCAATCCACGTGTCTGAAAAAACAGAAACCTCTGCTGTAGGGAAACGGTAGTAACCAGACCGAAAAGCAGCGCACATTTCGGTGCTTTATTTCGGTGCTTTTTTTTTCCTGAGCTGTGATACACTTCTAGCCAATCATTTTACGTTTCCGAGAATAGTAGGCGGGCCCAGGTACGTACGTTCTTTTAGAGCAGAGCTACAGATTAAAAATGTCCAAGGCGAAGCGGTCAAAAGTCTGGCTGTACTTCACAGCAAAATATGCAAACTCAGCAGCCTGCAACAAGTGCTTTAAGCTGATACTGTGATACTGTCAAAGGAGGTAACACCTCAAATCCGATGAAACACCTGGCGATGCATAGCGTTTTTTTTTTTAAAAGCCCAGAAATGCGCCGTATGATAGCTTGCTGCGAGACCTCACACCGAGCGCATCTACTGTGCGTGGGTTGCCTGTTATGCAACATCCCCCATTGTTTTTTCCCATTGTTTAAGCACTGCTTCCAGCCAAGAGTGATACCATATATGCCCCATAGCTGCAGAAAAGGCTAACATTGTTATCTTTTTACGAAAAACAGCTGAACATGAGAGGTTTTTGGACCAATTTTGTGTTCTCCATTCTTTAAGCACCGGTTTGAGCACCGTTTGAGCACCGGCACCGTTTCAAAAGTACCGATCTGGCACCGGTGTCAGATAAAACCTAAACGATACCCATCCCTACTCTGCTGTAACATCTGCATGTGTGATAATAACAAGCTGTTATTCAAAGTTATCAACTTATTTATCACTCGCAGGTTAAAAAAAAGTCAATTTGATGTGGATTTCAAACTATAATAAAGTGAATTAGTGTCTTTTATAAAGGCAGGATGAAAGTAATTGAAGGAACCATTTATAGCTCATAAAACTGTTTTCCTGTCAATGCAGGCTTTATTTAAGGCTATTAATTTAGCTGTTACATCCTGATTTGAGCAAATTACTATAAGTACTCCGGGAGTCTTTTTCTATTCTAATCTCCTCTGGAAATTATGAAAAACTAGACGAGCTGAAGAACAAAGTGTCTCCAACTATTAAGCTGACCTGACATCTTAAATTAGGAAAGAACTTTTTGTTATCTGGACTGTTGTGCAGCTGATTGATTCCAGCTTTGAGGGGCTCATTTAGTCTGTTGAAAATATGCATATTACTTAACATAGACAGAGGATGGCATAAAAACTGCAAACAGACACGGCACACTGTATGCTTTTTTGGTTAATCTTCCGCATCATAGCTTCTAGCAGCATTACTCTTTTTTCCATTTGACAGAAGCTTGTAGTTATTAGACTTCCATCCAGGCCAGTAAATTTACCCAAAGCCATGTCACTCTGTTTCAGAGCTTCTGCTGTAAACCACCACACTGTCTCAGATATTGGATTTATTGAGCCTAGTGTGTGTTTGGTGGCTACAATCTGATTACACATTTATTTAATTTAAGGGGGTTGTAGGGGTGTTGACAGATCATCAGGCGCTGGTGAGGGATATCTCCAAGATGAGGCCGTGTGTGAGGTGCCAGTGTGTGTGTGTGCGTAAGCTGAGAGAGTCATCTTCATATTACATGAACGGGTTGCTTCCCAAATCATGTTTACCCATGGGATGCTGCTCTGCTTGAGAGAGACGATAACGCAACCTCTCAAACACAGCTAATGAGCACTAACAACCTGAGTGATGATGCTCATGCATTAATCAAACCAATGAATCCGGTCTCTCTCCTCACTCCTGCGTCCTATGAAACTGAGTAAATGATGCCAATTTGGCTGAGCAGCTTGCCAGCCTTGAAACATGAGGAAAATGTTTTTTCATGGATCCACTAGGATTCTGCATCAGATGTGTGCCACTTATTCATATCCTGGGATCTAAACGATGTGACAAACATTTGCAGAATGTAGTTACTGAAAATTATCACTCACTCCTGCTCTTGATGTGGGTGAGTAAAAGTTTGATTAAAATCAGTGGGTGAATAAATGATGACACTTTTGTTTGCGAACAGTATTATGATAATAAATATTAGTGTTCAAGCCAATGACTTTACAGTGTGGCTTAATGAGGAGTTTGATGCTTTTTTGGTTGGTGAAACTGTTACTTTTATTGTTGTTTTACTTTATATATATGCTTTAAAATGAAGTCAAATCTACAAGGCGCAGACTATGAATCAGAGCAAGTTTTTTTTTTTTTAGAAAAAATATGTCTTATTTTAATCTTCAATACTATTGTGATGCTGCAATTTCATGTACTTGCTCAGCCAGTGTGGGTGCGTTGGTGTTTTAAGAGTACAGCAATAAAATGTGCTGTAATAATTACTATAGAGTTTGCAGTGATCAGTAGCTACTTAGTCAGAAAAGCCTAGTTAAATCTCAACTGTAGTTTGTGTTTTAACTTAATTAAGTTAGAGACAGATTGTGTGGTGTTCATTGCAAATCTTTACTTCTTTCTTCTTGCATAAAAGACATGCAAGAACATGCTGAGAGAGAGAGAGAAAAGAAAGTCAGAGATTGATATACACTCACTCGATTAGGTACATCTGTCCGGCTGCTGGTGAACATGAATATCTAATCAGCCGATCACATGGCAACAACGTGGTGCATTTAGGCATGTAGACATGATCAAGCTTTGACCTGCTAAAGTTCAAAGCATACAAATGGAGAAAAAAGGTGATTTAAGTGAATGAATATGAGTCTCTCTTCTGAGTGTTTCTGCTGAGATACTCAGAAGAGGATCTCTGAATCCACAACACATTGAACCTCAATCCAATAAAGAACATTTGGGATGTGATGGAGATTTATTTCATGGATGTTCAGCTGTTTCCAGCAACTTTTGCCATGAAAATTTAAGGCAGTTCTGAAAGCAATGTGTACCTAATAACATGCTATTCATACTCATTTCATATGAGCAGTCTTAATTTCCATTTTAACAGTCTGATATTGGACATTCTGTTGTCCTTCTGCTAAAGACCATTTCATATTTAACTATAGATTGTTACCTTTTACATTTTAGAATTCTTACTGGTCATGCTGGTCTGAACTAGGAATACATCCTGCTTTTAGACATGCACTTTCACTATAGAGTCTTGACTCAAGGTTATTATTCATTTAGCCATTAAGAAGACTGACTGATATTATCTAATATGGAGATATAAACAATTCAGCACTTTTATCTGATAAGGCTCAAAATATTCCTTAACCATTTATTTCCTGAGACCCAAAGCCCAGTTTGCTTGCTAATTTGCATGCCCTATTTTCACACATGGTTGCTTGGTAAGATATGTAAATATGAAATATTCATTCACAAATGCACACCTTCAAATGCACCTGTTGCCTCTGCAGCTGCGGCACAATGACGATCCTGGGAAGCAATGATTGCACGAGACGTCTGTCAGTGAGCTGAGTGTGTTTTATTGTCCAATCACACATAATCTGTTTGTCCACATCAGGACACAAGCCCAGTTCCCAGGCCTCAGGGACAAAAGACACACGACAACTGCTGACCCACCCTCGCTATATTTGCTCCATGTGCACAGAGCCCAGAAGATGCTCTTTTCACATCATCCCATTATCTGATACACACAAAAAATGTTGTTTAAATAAGATTAAGTGTTTTTGTCTTTTAGGTTAGCAAATATATTATGCATCTTAATATACAATTGGCTGTTTACATAAACATACCCTAAACGTTTAAAGAAATATGCTAACGCTACCAAAGATTTTGTATTGTTTTGTTCTGTTTCTCTTCTGTTTGTTCTTTCAGTGTTAACTGTATTACATTTATCACAAATTGCTGATGAAGCAACCAAAAAAGGTCCTCTGCAGAGACAGCGGCAGTTGGACTCTTCATGTTAGATCTTCTGCCTACATTTTGTAAGCCTCTGTTGTGTGTTACCAGTCATTTAAAGTTGGCCACACTCACCCAACAGTGTCATAGTGTGGTCATCCGAACACAACATCCTTCAAAAACATTTGTAACTAGGGATGGGTATCGTTTATGTTTTATTCGATACCGGTGCCAAACCGGTACTTTTGAAACTGTGCTTAAACGGTGCTCGAACCGCTGCTTAAAGAATGGAGAACACAAACTTTGTCCAAAAACCTCTCGTGTTTAGCTGTTTTTTTGTAAAACGATAACAATGCCTTTTCTGCAGCTATAGGGTATATATGGTATCACTCTTGGCTGGAAGCAGTGCTTAAACAATGGAAAAAACATAAACTTTGTCCAAAAATCTTTCATGTTTAACTGTTTTCCAATTTTTAGCCATTTTAGCCTTTTTGGCCAGGGTGAAGGGAGTATCTGCCATCAAACAAGAAGACAGCCGCATGTACTGTAACTACGACGGTGTTTGCCAGTTCACCTTACATGCATCAATTTAATAACGTGGTTAGCCTACTCAACGTAATTTACACATGAACAACATTAAGCTACTCAGCCAG
Source organism: Maylandia zebra (assembly GCF_041146795.1). Lineage (NCBI taxonomy): Eukaryota > Metazoa > Chordata > Actinopteri > Cichliformes > Cichlidae > Maylandia > Maylandia zebra. The sequence continues at coordinate 25,213,973 of NC_135170.1, forward strand.
AGAAGAACGGCTGCTGCTGCCATCATCATTCGTCATCATTTCTGCTACACAGGTGTTACCTCCTTTGCGCAGTATCACCTTAAAGCACTTGTTGCAGGCTGCTGAATTTACTTCTTTTGCTGTGAAGTACAGCCAGACTTTGACCGCTTCACCTTGGTCATTTTTAATCTGTAGCTCTGCTCTAAAAGAACGTACCTGGGCCCACCTACTATCCTTGGAAAGATAAAATGATTGGCTAGAATCCAAAGTGTATGACATCTCAGGGGGAAAAAAGCACCGAAATGTGCGCTACTTGTCACGATGAGTTGTATGGCTGTCAGTGGCTGGACCCACGTGTAGGACTCGGAGACAAAACATTAACTTAAACGACGGCTTTATTTGCTGGAGAGTCACCCTTGGGCGATACATAAACAACAACTTAAACTAACTAGACAGGAGATGCTGAAGGTAGCCAACCATGGATACACACACAACAAACGTGGAGGACACAACAACTGGCAGAGAAAAACACAGGGCTTAAATACATACTGAGGTGATTAGGGAATGTGAAACAGGAGGAGAGCACAGCTGGGACTCATCAGACATGACAAGACAAGGGGAGGCAAAACTCAACATATTGACATAGTACACAAACTTTCAAAGTAAAACAGGAAACTGAACAGACGTGGACTAAACTAGGGGATACAGTGACAGAAATCAAACCCAAGAGAATCAAAACACATCATGAAATCAAAGATAACTAATACAAACAGAAAAACACTGAGTCCACAGACTCAGGACCGTGACACTACTTTTCAGTCTGGTTACTACCATTTATGTCAGAACCGGTACCATTGATACCGGTACCCATCCCTAATTATGATACGGCTGACCTGACTTTAAAACTGTTTCAACTGCAGTTTCAATTGTTCAATTGGACCCAATGACTCCATTAGTCATTTAGAAAAGTGTGACAACGAGACTTTTTTAATTACTATAATTTTATACTTACTATTTATTTTACACTCAACCATATAACTGAGGGTTTTACCATAATATTGTAACATTTTTTTTTATTAGATTAATATGTGCAATATCTTCAGAATTAAATCCCCTTTCCACTTAATCCTATTTGGCCAGCCACGGCATTTAATATTTAATATGAAGTAAGCTCAAATTTTAACAGAACACAATGTTGTCATTTTAAGAAATTTATGCTATTGTGGTACCTCCAAAATCTTAAGTACACCTTCCTCAGTTTGGAGGATGCTGTGCATAATTCAAATGCTGATTAGTTGATAAGTGGGTGTTTTAATTAGTTAATTTGTATAATTAGTTAATTTTCTGCTGGAGGCTTTTTCCTGTTTGCTTCCCACTATTGCCAAAGTGCTTGGCTTGATGGTGTCAAAATCACGTCACAGAAGTGATTTTACTCAGACCTCTACATTGGCGAGACCAAACAGCCACTTCATAAACACATGGCACAACATAGAAGAGCCACTTCCACGGGACAAGACTCGGCTGTCAATCTGCATCTAAAGGACAAAGGTCACTCTTTCGAGGATGCCAATGTTCACATTTTGGACAGAGAAGAAAGATGGTTTGAAAGAGGAGTGAAAGAAGTCATGTCCACTGTGAACGACCATCTTTTAACAGAAGCCATCTATAATCCAGTTTTGAGATCCCCTCCCAGATGCCTTAACACCCACTCACATCCTGGGCCATTTGACCTCAGTAAATCACATGATAGGATGGGGCTAGGTTTCAGAGTTGGTTCACCTTGGCTGATTGTGACCCACACCCATTTCCACACCTTGGCTTGTGTGATTGGGTAGAGAATCAAAGGGGGTCAATGAACCTCTTGGGGACACTCCCATATGACTTAAAATCTGGGACTGTCCACCAATCGCTCTTAGAACTGAAGCAGCTTCTCGGATAAGAGGTGAAACATCTTCAAGGAAACTTAAAGAAGCCCAGAAGCTTTTCTTTCCAAACTCCTTAGACTTCACAGAGTAGTATTTAGGTTTGAGTAAAAGTGTTACTCCCTTCATGCTGACTGGAAATCATAATTTACTTCCAGGTGTTGGTTCTTGTGTTATTACTGCAGTTAAGAAAATTACTCTTTTTCTATAATACAAAGTGCAACTTGGCTACTAGTAACCACAATCGGTGCCAGGTAACACTATAAAAGTTGTTCTCACAATGCGGTGTCCAATCCAATAAATAAGAAAACTTACTTACACTCTTTCTGGTAGAAACTTCACGTTCTCAGAGTTTTTAGAAAACATTTCAATAACATCACCTTGTAACATTCCCAAAACGTTCCCAGATGGTTAATATGTAGACGTTTATTATTTATATTAATTATATTTATTATTTATTATTTGGCAGACATTTAGGAGAAATTTAGAACAGTCTGAAAATCTTTAGGGCAGCAGTAATATAAAACATCCCTCCTGTGTGTCCACACTGGATTGAGATAACATTTACAGTGCCTTTAGTGACATTATGTTTTTGCTTCTCTGTTGTTCTCAAGGAAATAAATGCACTCTTTCTGCCCATATAATAACCAAAATGGAACATTCTACTAAAATCATACAGGAAACTGGGAGTTACAACCATTTCACGATCATAATGTAACCTTTTAATAACATCCTTGATGTTTTGTGAGGGTTCAGGACATTTGTTACAAGTTACAGCCCCCTTTTTTCCAGCCTGCGTCATGCAATTTACTGAAAAAGAGAGGGTCTTGGTGAGATGAAACAGAGTACTGTAAGTGTAACAATACAATGTCTGTTGTTGTTCCATAATAGGAACAATGTGCCATGGTAAACAACACTTGACCTCGAGGGTAGAATCAATACTCACCTCTTTCACAAGACAGCATGTCATTCAGCCAAAAACGCTGCCTGGCCAGCCAGATAGCCAAAGCAACAGATGTCTCCATCAAGCCAAAAGAGTTTATCTGCACACAGTTCCTTCCTTTTTATTGTAACATCATGAATATTCACCAATACAAAAGCCACTGCAAGTTAAAATCAACTTTCGAATACACTGTTATTTATTCTTTTACCATTTGCACAAAGCGGACACAACATATCATGAAATGTATACACCTGGATGCAGTCGGTTTATATACTTCACACCACGTAAACTTTACATAACCACCTTTAAGAGAAGAGAAAAAGAAACATACTCAGTTGAGCCTTTTAAAGAATACATTCAGACAGAACCACTTTGGTCCAGGAAAGGGAGTGACCCAAGCTCCTAACTTTAAATGCAAACATGGTTATGGTTACAGCTTAAAATACATGTAGTAGCTTGAAGCTAAATTAGGATATAGCTCTACTGAATCCTATTTTCTTTGACGTGTACAACATTCCTTTATTACTTTGTGAAATGTCTACAAAACAATGAAAAAAAGATCTAAAAAAACACTGCAAAGATACTTGTGGCAGAACCACGATCGATGTACTTCCCAGCAAAAATGTGGCTGTCTGCTCTATTACTATCCTCAGCAGATGTTGATGAAAAATAACTTCAGCCTGCAATTTTTTCCCACCTCAACAGAAGGAACTGACTGAAGTGTTAATGCACAGAGTCTTGATCTGAATGAGAAACACGTTGCCGCTGTGGGCTACAAAATGGCACTGAGGAATCACAATGAGAGTAGTTTCCATAATAAAACAGAGAGCTGTGTCTACTTCTTGCCTTATACAGGCATGGTGTTTGGGAATGTCCTGTGGTGCTTTACTGTATATGCTAGAGGGAGACTGACTCATACTAACCTCTGACCTCTGTGCTCTATGTCAAGCCACTTGCACTGGTTTCTATCAAACCTTTGCCAGCAGCCCATTATTCATCTTACATCCACAAATCTGGAATACTGAAACTACACACATTCATACCCTGAAAATACACACTACCCACTCAAAGACATGCGTGGGAAATATGGACTGCAATCAAATAAAATCACCTGTATAAACACATATATAGAGAGACATAGTATCTACCAATTATAAATTAACATTGTGCAAATAGATACATATAAAGTCAAGTTCAGTTAGTTCTGGCAAAAGGTTTCAGCAATTCAGATATTCATTTCTGCTCTGCAGGTTGCTTCCCTTCTTTGAAAATAAATGCTATCAGACACAAATGTACCACTGTCTGATTAGCTTTGTTTGCCACTCCAAAGCATGCTTGTTCAGCTTTTGTGGTGCAGAGTTTTGTTCAAAAGTGTTCACAGCCACTGCAGACATGGTACGCATTAGACTCTGTTGGTATGGTTACTTGGCGAATCCAGTCACTAGCAGTTATTAGCAAAGACGTTTTCGTCTGACACGATGGCACCGTAGAGTGATTATTCACACAACTCTTAAGTTAAGCTTGCAAAATTTACGCAGTCTTCATGCATGAAGTCCCAAGACCGTCCTCGTGCCAGAGGTGACGCGCCATATTTAGGAACAATGCTGGAGTCACACCTTTACAGGCCGTAAAGGTCTGTGTATTTTTATCCTTGATTGGATAACCACCCTGGATTCAGGGGCGAGGCATGTCATTCAGACAACATCTTGATGGCAAAAGGTAGAAAAGGAAATGCGTGTAGTGGCAAAGGAATTCGACTATCACCTTAAAACATACACGGCAAGTTTAAACAGCTGCAACAATAGCAATCAGCAGTATTCAACTAATATAAAAAAGATGTATTTTAATCTAAAAGACATAAGAAAGTCAAGTGATGATGATTTTAGCTTATTTATAATTGATCCTATACCATCGCTTGACCTCCTTTAATGTCCACACGCAAGACGAGAAGGACCTGGGGACAGCAGCTGCCAGTTTCCCATGAGCCCTGAATGAGGTCACTTGAACAACACTGTGGTCACCATATTGTTTGAGGTATAGTCAACAGAATTTTTCTTTTTTTTTTCTGCACATTTTCATCTAAATCACATAGACAGGAAAACATTTACAGATATTAGAGCAAAGCATATATATATATATATATATATATATATATGTATATGTGTGAAAAAAGGTTTCCCATCTGTTCCTACCTACATGTTATTTTGTATATTTTGTAGTCTTTTTTGTGTGTATTCAGTTCAATGCTCTCTTTGTATTTAAACTTTAGTACCAGAAATTTGATAGATAGGATAAGTTAAAGCAGAGGCTCAAGCAAGGACCCTGTGACCTTTACAGTTGGGGTTTATTTATTTATTTTTTTGTTACTTCAGGTTTCATGTTTGGTATGTCATTACGATCTTCCGTGGCTTATCTGCCTCGGGATGCTGTTGCAAAAATTGTTCAGCATGCAGCAGCTTATTATTCTGTGCTAAAAAACATCTAAACTAATCCGTTCACGAGACTCGCAGCACATTCGAAATGTCAGCGTGGATGCCCTTCCTGATCCTCCTCTCAGACTGTGGCGACAGCTCTCCAGTGACGCAGATCTCTGAGGGCCGACCTGAAAAGTGACACCATTAACTTGACTCTTTACAGCTGAGCAGGTCAGTCTGTCAGAGCACGATGAGAGCCCAAAGCCATCCAACTTCCTTTTTTAAGTAGTCCCAGTAGCTTTCACAGGTGGCTCTCCACGTTCTCTTTCTGCACTTCGTAACACTGCAGCTTGTCAGTAATGCTGATGTCCTCTACCAGGATATAGTTACTGATGGTCCCCTCGTGCAGCAGTGAGGCACACTTCCCTTCCTCCGTACTGTTGACCATGCCATTTTGGTTGCTAGCGACGAGCATGTGCCTCTCCTCGGGGCTACAGACTGGGGCGGTGGTTTTGGCGATGTCTGGGAGGTGAGGCATTCGAGGGGCGTGGTTTAAGAGACTGGTTGTTTTTGTGTTTGGGGTATTGCTATAGGTGTGGCGGTACTCCTCCTCAATGTTCCTCCCTAGCTTCCAGCGCTTCCACTTCTTCAGGATCTCAGACTGCACCTGGGGAGACAGCAGAGACATAAAGTAGACACTACAAAGCTTCGAACATCTGAAGATGGTGAAGATGGTGTATTTGTTGTGCAATCGAGATGACTCACTTCTTTGTTGACAAAGCAGTACAAGATTGCCACCAGGAGACCCTGTGAAGACAAACAATACTGATTTCATTCTGTCTACTAGCCATTTTCACCCACAATATTCACTTACATGCTACTCTGCAGCTATGAAAACATGAAACTGAATGTCTTCTAATATATGCACCACAATCCAGGCAGAAACTGCAAGTTTGCTTCTTTAAAATAAACCACAAGTGCCTTTGAGTAACATCTGTCTTAAGATGTAAGCCTCACAGCTATGTTTGCCATCTTTTGACTTTGAAATTCTCTTTTGCTCTGTCTGTTGGTCATCTGTCATATCTGTTTCCAGTGCCTAAAGGTCACTCTAATTATGTCACTGTGTGACAAAGTCATTTAGCAGTGCTCATAGTGCATTAATTTAATCTCTTCTGACACACAAATATTACAGCACATCACGACTGTCTCAGAGATGGAAAACTCACAGAAGCAGAGAGAGACAATTATGCAAGATTATTATTAGTTTTATTATTTTTTAGTAGCCCACAACATATTTCTAACTGTGATTCAGATGCTGTTACAGTTCGGACATTTAATCTTGTTAAGCTAACATTTGTTAACTTACAAAAAACAAACCTTAAAATTGCTGTTTTAACCCTTTTGTCACATCTCTCCACACAAACACTTGATATTGATAACACCCATTCACCCTTGATCAGGACTACTTGGCAAGCACAAAATTAAATTAACTAGTTTCCATCAATCAATCAGTTTGTGTGAGTTTTGTGTGAGTTCACGAGCTGTCACAGGGTGAGAGGTGAAACAACCCGGACAAATTGCCAGTTCCTAGGCACTGAGTACCATGTATTACCAAGTAGTTTTCCATGGAAAGCGTTGAGGGCTATATTTAAGCCCAAATCACAATTCTCTCCCCTAAACCTCACCTTTTTGGTATCAAGCAGTAACTGATACCTAAACAAATCAGAGAAAAACTGGATGTGAATCATGACCTCCTGCCTTGAAAACCTACCAGCAACTGCCACCCTAAGTGCCTCCATATGTGGACTTTGCCTTTCTGGACCATTACGCCTTGGCATCCATTCTTGGCACAGCTGTAGCATGAAGGCTGTATTGTGTGCATCTCAGACAAACCGTAACCGTTTTTGATGGTTTGAGGTGTGTATTTTCTTTTCCTGTTCTGTACTTATGCAAGGACAGCTGAGGTGAATTATTACACCACATAAAGCTTTAACAATAACTTTCATTGAAACCAGAGATGGCTTAATTCACTGTCCTGAGGCACACCACTCTCCTTAAGGTGATTAATGATGCTGAATCATACTAGAAATAGTGTTGTGAAAAAATAAACATGTTTCAAAGTTCATGACTGACAGTCATTTGTTGTTAAAGTCCAACCTGGAAGGAGGAGAAGAAGAGGTCAGAGAAGAGCCTGGTGAGACGCAAGCCGATGCTGCCACTGGTGGACTCATCTGTTGCGAAGATAAAGACCACATTATGGATCCCGAGCAGCGGGATCAAAGTTAGCGTTGACTTAGCCAACCTGGGACGGAGGAAAGGAGAGACAAAGGAGAGAAAGCAAAGACTAAGTAGAGAGAAAAAAACGCAAATCAATAGAAAAACAACATCATATTCACACTCACCGAAACTTATAGTCTGTGTATCTCATTTGGTGTGCTCGGAGCTTTGACACGAGAATTTTGATGATATGGATGAAGATAAGGAAGTTGATCTGTAAGAGACAGAGAAAGACGGTGTTACTGGAAATAGTTTACTTATATTATGCAAAAGATACCATCATAGAGCTCATCTTTCTCCAGTACAGTGGAGATGGATCTTCCAGATGCATACAGGCCCAGAAAAATTGTGATTAATGAGAGAAATGGAAGAAATCCGAGTTACAAATATCACAAAGGATCAGCATTAGTCCCAATAGCTGTGCAAAAAAGTGTTTTCAAGCACATTGGGAAACCCTTTCATAACAGCTGGCATTTCAGACAACAGTAGGTGTTCTCCTGATGAAATCACTTATGATGTGACCTTTAATATTTTAAAATAATTTGTCATGGGTAATTTGTGGTGCTTGGACCTAATGCGTGCATTTGATTTCTGTCACGGATTGTTATATCAGCAGCCCAGTATGTACTGGCATGAGAATTTAATGGTGAACGGAACTGTGTAACGCTGCACAGTTATTCAACATTTAAACCATACGGTAACTTGTAATATTTAAAAAAGGAGCTTAACCATAGCCATGATAAATTGTTAATCAATATTAATATGCACTTACTGGCCATTTCATTAGGTACATCTTACTAATATCACTTTAGAGCCAATATAGAAGTGTTTTAATTCATCATGGCATAGATTCAACACAGCCCTGAAAAGATTCCTCCGAGATTTTGGTCCATGTTAGTTGCACATCCATGATGTAAATCTCCTATTCCTCCACATGCCAAGTTATCCTGCTGGAAGCAGCCATCAGGTGATGGGTACAGTGTGGTGATAAAGGGATAAGCATAGTTGACAACAATGCTCAGGCAGGTTGTGGTATTTAAATGATGATCATTTGGTAGTAAGGGGTCCAAACTGAAAATATATATCTATTTTTTTTGATCGCTCTGTAAACCAGCGGTCCCCAACCTTTTTTGCGCCACGGACCAGTTTATGCCCGACAATATTTTCACGGACCGGCCTTTAAGGTGTTGCGGATAAATACAACAAAATAAAACTAGTACCGGTACCGAAAAAAGAAGCTTTATTCATAACACACGTGAAAAGACCCAGGAAAACCGAGTTAACGATAAAAACGATAACAAAATAACACTAAAACCCCATAAAACCATACATTTCACACCCGAGCCTCAAACGATGCTGAATCATACTAGAAACGACTCACGGACCGGTACCAGTCTGTGAACTGGGAGTTGGGGACCGCTGCTGTAAACCATAGAGATGATTGTAGGTGAAATACTCGGACCAGCCTGCACGGTACCGACAACTTGGTGCATTCAGCATCACTTAAATCACTTGTCTTTTCCATTCTGATGCTCAGTTTGAAGTACAAAGTTTATGCCACGATGCTGTATCAAAGTGGCCGGCGAGTGTATATAACAGATGCTAAGCTAACTATAGGCTGGCTAAATCTGTCAGCCCACTGCGTATTAAACCACCTACATATTTATCTACATATGCATATCTGTAGTTCTATGTTTGCACAGACTTGAATGAAATTGCTGTAATTGTCAAAATATCTGTAACACCTGGAGCAGTCTAACACGCACACACTACACACACACAATTAATGTGAATACTACAGTGTAGTTTTCTACTGTGTCGTGCAGTTTGAGAATGGTGGGACCAAGATAAAGAGGGAAACAGTGAAATTGGGACCAGCCCTCCCATTCCAACAGGAACTCAAACACAGGAATTCCTGTGGGATACAGGTCACTTAGCTGGACGATAAATGCATGGAAAGTGCCAGGATGTCTGGCCTCACTTAAGAGCCACGACAAATTGGACTTGTGTAAACGCTTAGAAGTGACCTTTGCAGAACACATGTCTAATAAAAGTCCTGGTGACAGGATGAAGAGAGTATGCAGAGCTGGTCACAATGCAAATATTAATTAGATTTAATCCACAAATCTTTGAGTCCTGACAGGCTTCACAGAAGTTCTGGGTGAAGCACATCTTACCTTTAACACAACATGAAGAGGTGTGTTTAATATTTAACGGTGCACCAGTGGGGGATAAAAATAGCTGGAAATGCTTGATTCACAGTCATATACCACTTTAAGGCGAAGCTGCTTTTTTCCCATTAACGTTTACATGCAGAAATAATTGAAATGTTAAAAAAAGGACATGGCATAACAAGATGCGAAGACACATAACGAGGAGGAGGACGACGACAAAATTACCATAACAGCTGCCAGTATCGGAGCGCGTATGATCCACCAGTATTTCATGTTTATATTTTGCTCCCAGCAACTGAAAAGAATGAAAGAAAAGCACTGAATGAAATATCAGTGAGAGACCACCTGACATATTTCCTCTATTTTACTAGAACGCTTGTGGACACGGCTCACACTGTAAAACATGTTGTTAAGGCTTTTAAGACTTTACATAAGAGCACAGTGTGACCTTAAAAGCACTTCATTTACTCCTTAGCTAACATGAAATATTAAGAATGTGCAAACACAGCTGTTAAACCAGACTGGCATCCAGCAGGAGATAAAACATGTGTGAAAAGTTGAATTGCAGCCAATCCTTCATGTAGTAAATTGTGTGTTAAATTAACCGCAAGCATCAAGATTTTTGGAGAAAGACAATCTGCTGACTTTTTTTTGACATGGTGTCCTGATACAAATGTTACAAGCTAAAATTTAAACTCGTTGGCAGGTTTCCACCCTTGTTAAACAACCTGGAGAACAGGGAAGAGGGAAAGAGAGGGAAACTTACTCCTGATTTTCATACAGGTATTTAATCGCCACCCATGGCACGAGGAATATTAATGGGGTACCTGTGAAAAAAACAAGAGATGTCTAAATGCAAAACAGCCAATTAGCACTTGACAATTTGTATGCTCTTACTTCATTTGGCTCAATTCAAAAAGTATCGTATAACACATAATTGACTTGCACCCCCTGACTTATGACTTCACAGATTCAGGCCAGCTCACCCCAACCGATGCACTGGTAAATTTTGAAGTAGTTCCTCTCCGTAAACACAGTGATGACCAGGAGGTTGTGGAGGTAGATGCCTTCCACCAGCAACCAGTAGCTGTTAGCCATGATACTATACTGCATCATAACCATGGCAATGCGACAGCTGACCATTGTCTGCAAGAAAAGTTTAATATCACATATTTTACACTGCCGAGAGGAGTCGCCTGACACATTATTTAGCCGATGTGAGATTCAGGCTCTGTGCCCACAGAGGTAAGATTTTACAACAGCAGCAACTTTAAACCCAATTTCAGCCATCTGTGACAACCCAGCGCACATGATCCTCCTTTTATATATGTATCTCTTCCACAGTAAACGTATTTTATTTTGGTCATGTATGCAGTCTCTCATCTTTGTTGTGTTGGTGAGACTCCTCACTTGCTTGACTAACATAAGTAATCAATTAAAGCCTTTTTAGCTGTAACTGTTTTGAGATTAAAAACAATTAAATATAATGTGGATATTAGACAGAGATAAGTACGGTAAATGCAAAATGCAGTTTTTAAATAAAGATTTTATTGATTAAGGAAGAAAATTGGCACTGGTCCTGTGTGAAAAAGTAATTGACCCTCTTGTTACATCATGAATTAACTGTGATTAATCTCTTTTTTTGGGAAGCTGAGTTCAGTTTCACTAAACAGGCTCAGACATGATTACTGGCAGACCTGCTGAATCAGGAAATTACTTACATAGAACCTGTCTGACAAAGTGAAACAGGTTAAAAGATCCCCAAAAGCAACGCATCATGCTACAATCTAAAGAAACACCTGAGAAACAAAGTCACTAACATCTATCAGCCTGGAAAGGGTTCAGAGCCATTTCCAAGGCTCCAGGACTCCAGTGAATCACTGTGAGAGTCATTATTTACACATGGGGAAAACTTGGAACAGTGGTTAACCTTCCCAGGAATGACCGGCTCCAAACGCACATTGATGACTCATCCAGGAGATCACAAAATAACCCAGAACAACATTAAAGAACCACAGGCTTCACATGTCTCAGTTAAGTTCAGAGTTCATGATTCAGCCATAGGAAGGAGACTGGGGATAAATGGCACCGAAGGGAGAGTTCAAGGAGAAAACCACATCAAAAAGAACACAAAGGTTCATCTTATATTTGCCAAAAAAAAACAAAACATCTGGATGATACCCATAAGAGAAAGCTAAACTTTTTGAAAGGTTTCAGTCCCATTATGTCTGCCGTAAAAGTAACGGCAGACATAAACACTGCATTTCAGAAAAGGAACATCATACCAACAGTAAAATATGGTGGTGGTAGTGTGATGGTCTGGGGCTGTTTTGCTGCCTCACGACCTGAAGGACTTGCTGTAGTAAATGGAACCATGAATTCTGATGTCTATCAAAACATCCCGAAGGAGAATGTCTGGCCATCTGTTCGTGACCTCAAGCTGAAGTGAACTTGGGTTCTCAAGCAGGACAATGATCCAAAATACAAAAGCAGGTCCATCTCTGAATGTCATAAGATGGCTCAAATATCTCATCTCATCTGATCACACTGGTCTAGTCTGCTTTTTCAGTCAGAAAGCTGATACACTGAAAAAAATTGTTTGGCCAGCTCTTGGATTTACGTAAGCATCTTGCGTGTATTTAACACAAGTGCCTCATGCTTTAAAGTTAAGTGTAACTACATAGTGTAGAAACTACATGATATGCAGAGAGGCTAGATTAAATTGTTCATATCATGTTCAAGTGAAGTAAGTCAATAATATATCAATGTTAAATCCCGCGACACTGCACGGGTTTCAGACTCGCGCTCTTTAGATCGTGGTTTCAGGAAGGCATCCATCTCAGTCAAGTCGAGCAGCCACCTCTACTTTTTTTAGTATACCAAAAAAAGTAAATTGGGTGGTTGTTACATTAAAAAAGTCTAACTTGTAATTTGAACACAGTAATTTCATGTTTCTATGAACGTAATTAAATCATGAAGAATCTGTACGAAATTCAAAAACTTAATTTGTTCTTGTTGAGACGACCTGATACAATCTAGTAAGAGTGGTTAGTTGCTGAACTCATGAAATTCACAAGATCGCACAAGATTTCAAACTGCAGGAAAATCACTGGAGTTATAAGAGGCAGACAACTACACACGCACCACGTGCATGCTATTGCTATTTATTGTGGATTATTACAAAAACAAAAAAATTCTGCATCAAATACAGGAAATCATAGCTTTCCTACATTTCCTAGATTGTTGGCATGGTGGTTAGTGCTGTTGCTTCACAGTAAGAAGGTCCTGTGTTCAAATCCACATTCTGGCTAGTTTGCAGGTTTCTCTCTGGGTATTCTGGTTTCGGTATGCAGTTATTAGAGTTAGGGTTAACTGGTAATTCTAAATTACCTGTGAATGTAAGTGTAAATGGTTGTTTGTTTCTATGTGATAGACTGGTCAGCTGTCCAGGGTGTACCCTGCACCGTAACCTATCACTTCAGGGTTGTTTCACAGCCCTCCTGCAACCAGGATAAAGAAGGATGGTAGTTGTTGAAGACCCATTCAATTTTTATGGTAACCAGGATCAGGACTTTGTTGAACATTATGTAATATGAAGACAGCAAGTAGTATTTAAGTGACCAAGTAGTATTGGGGTAAAAGTTATTGAATAGTGTTGAAATAAAATGACAAAATTGTGAAGGATTAAAATATTCCAAGATCTCAACATACTTCATCTGAACATGTTTCAATCGCGATTTATGAACACAAAATGCACCGGTTTACTGAATATGAAAAAGTTGTGTTGATTTAACTCAGTTGTTTAAGTTTCTGCCAAAGCAAAACATTTGTGTGCAACCAATGTCCACTATTGAATCAAGTAAATCCAACATGGCCTTTTTTTCAGTGTAGGAAAGCAACTGTTACTTAAATAACCACTCATTACAACCAAGCCAGACAGAAGAGCATCTCTGAATGTATGACATGCCGAAACCAGAAGCAGATGGGCCACACTGGGTACCACTTCTGTCAGTTAAGAACAGGAAACTTAGGCAGTGGTACTAGTAAGTACTAAACAAATTGTCTAATGAGCGCATATATGAATCCTTTAAACAGAATCAGGATTTTTGTTCTTATAGAGCTCAACATTTACCTTTATGACACATTGTGAACATACTATAACGATCAGAACCTAGATCCAGAACTGTTTTGCACTTTTAATTTATCAGCTAATCAAAAAAAAATAATAGAAAGATCACAAATAAGAAAACATTTGTCTCATTTCCACCTGTGTTAAGTCTTTGGTGATCACTGTTAAATATGAAGAGCAAAACTGACCTCGTTGTTGACCAGCAGCTCTATTGGAGCTATAGATGCAGGGGGGAATCCCTGCTCCTCGTCTCTGTTCAGGCCCTGTGCTATGTGGCTGGTTTCGAACAGAGCATCTTTGATGAGGACAGACAAAGCTCGCAGGATGAAAGAGGCAAAAAGATTCATGTGGATGTTGTTCCTCATGCAGTGGAGTTTCCTGATGAAGGAGAAGCAACAATCATCCAAGAGGTAGTCTGTTGGTGTATCAATCATCTGGTTTTGCTCTCTTAAAATGTGCTTGAAATGATTTAAGGTGTAAATGATTATTACCTAAAGAATATGAGGATGCCAAGAGCCAACACTAAAGCCACCAGGGATAAGGAATAGCCCACCGTGTACATGATCCGAATATGGACATAGTACTGCTGCAGATCAGAGCACACGTTTGTTAAATCTTTTTCATTTTTATTTTTTATTTATAGTAAAATTAGACAAAATTTCTTTATTCTTTAGCTTCTCTCAGCTATATCTAATGCTTTCAGATCAAATAGAATAAAAAAAGACTATTCTTACCAGATGTGGTGCTTGTTCATGAGAATCACACTCGCTGGTATTATATGTAGTCACCCACTGGCCATTCACATCACATTCCTGATACACCACGCCATGCTGAACTACGCACACACACACAGAAACAGACCTCTGTGATTTACTGAGAAGTCCAGTCATAGGCAGCTGTCCTTCTCTGCAGGGCATTTTAAGTGACCTGGCATGAGCATGTCTGAAATATTGTGTATGGCCAAAAACTCACACATCTCTTACCTTTACGGTGCCATGGCAAATACCACGGGCATGGCACAACAACAGTAGTGTTAGGGAGTCCATCGGGCCAACAGGCATAATTGTTAAAAGTCCTGTTGCACACGAGGTCTGTGATTAAACAAAAAAAAACCATAACATCACAATATATATGCTGAGAAACCACAGACTAACCCTGAGAGTCTAAAACTTGCAGAATGTAGTAAAAATTAATTATATATTATATATTTGGAATGATTGCTGCTAGTAGCTATTATGTAAACATCAGGGCAAGTTAGCTTGACTTCAGAGTCCTGACCTCCTACTTACAGTTGTGGAGCAGGGAAATTATTTTACTGCTATTGTTAAATAATTGTCATCATTACCATTGCATTAATAATATAATCTGGAGTTTGTTATAAACTCCAGATTAATAATATAATCTGGAGTTTGTTATAAACTCCAGATTATATTATTAATGCAATGGTAATGATGACAATTATTTAACAATAGCAGTAAAATAATTTCCCTGCTCCACACAGTATATCACGTCTTCAATCGTGTTTCAGAACAGAGGACCAAAACAACATTAACTATACGGAGAGATGGGTGTTCGTGAAGTGATGTATAGGCTAAGCTGCTCTTACGCTAATGGAGGGTGACAGGAAAGGTATGTAAGTGCTGCAAAGTGGTGTGATTTTGCATGCAGTGTGGGAAGCAGCCTTTCTGAAAGTTGGAGCAATCTGCTGCACTAACCAGCGAGCATAAAACATGATAACGGTCTTTAATGCGACTGAAGGGTAGCGTTTAGCGTGTAGTTAAACATTTTGCAGATGGGAGCTGCTTTTTACTAAGCATGAGCAGAAAGTGAGCATGGTGTAGTAAATGTATGACTGGAGAGGAAATCGCTGCCGCCTCATGGACTGGTGAGCAAGCTGTTACCTGTTCTGCAACATTAAAAGGCTTTTCTCAACAATGTGTTTGCAAATCATACAAATATCTCTTACTGTCGCATTTACATTGCTCCGAAATGTTGCATATTTTGCTGAAGTGGTTATAATTAATAGTTTTGCATTAAAAGGTTATAATACCTTTCTGTTGGTTCACTGTCATAGCCCAACTCAACTCTAAAATGTCTGCTTTGAATTCTAAAGAGCAAACTATTATAGTTACCATCTAGCTAATGTGTTTACTGAAGTAGTTGCTCTTGAGTTTCATACTCCTTAGCTACCACGGCCCCTTTATATTTATTTCATTTAGCCTGATGGAAAAGGACCTCCCTATTCCTTCTCCTTTTCCTTCATTACAATTGCTTTAAAGTCTCTTTGTGCTGGTTTCATCTTTGCCTTGGGCTGTCGGCGTTGTGTTCATGCCTAAATACTAAGAGAAAGATCATATGGGACGCCTAGCAGAGGCCCCAGTCCGTGAGATCTTCAACGCACACCTCCGGCAGAGCATCACCAGCATTTTAGAGGGAGACTGTCATGGTCCTGGGTCGTGTGACCCAGTGTGTTATGCTTAGCCTATTTTGATGTTTATTATTTGTTTAGGTTCTCTAAGGTAGTCCAGCCATTTGTATATATCACCCCTGCATTACGTCTCCCTTGCCCTTCGTGTGTTTATGTCTGTGTGTCTTGTACTGTCAAGTTCATGCTGTCAGTTATGTCACCTCCCCCTGTACTACGTCTCCCCGGTTCATGTCTCATGTTTCCTGTTTTACTTTGAAGGCCTGCATTCACTGTCAGTGT
This sequence comes from Maylandia zebra, assembly GCF_041146795.1. Taxonomy (NCBI): domain Eukaryota; kingdom Metazoa; phylum Chordata; class Actinopteri; order Cichliformes; family Cichlidae; genus Maylandia; species Maylandia zebra. Next base: position 25,230,518 of record NC_135170.1, read on the forward strand.
ATTCAGTTTTACTCCTCCTGTCCTGTCGTTAAGTTCATGTGTGTCAGCTGCGTTCCCATGTGTGGTCACTTCCCCTGATCATCCCTCATGTGTATTTAGTCTCTGTGTTTCATACAGTCTGCGTCGCGTCGTCTGTGTTCCCACCCTCCGTGTTTCCATGCCTGGTCTGTTGTCTTCCAAGCCATAGCCTCACCATCGTTTGTTCCCAGTTCAGGTTTCTGTTTAGCCACGTTATCCCTGCTGTATTTGTACACCTTGTTTTCAGCCATATTAAAGGCTCGCCTTCTGTTAAAGCTCACTCCCGTCTGCTCACTCGTGTTCGCACCTGGGTCCATTACACGGAATACTTCAAGGACCTCCTTAATCCCACTGACACGTCTTCCGATGAGGAAGCAGAGTCTGGGGATGAGAGGGTTGACCCACCAATTTCCGGGGGCGAGGTCACTGAGGTAGTTAAACAACTCCTTGGTGGCAGAGCCCCTGGTGTGGATGAGGTCCGCCCCGAGTTACTGAAGGCTCTGGACATTCTAAGGCTGTCCTGGTTGACACGCCTCTACAACGTTGCGTGGAGATCTGGGGCAGTACCCCTGGACTGGCAGACCGGGGTGGTGGCCCCCATTTTTAAGAAGGGGGACCGGAGGATGTGTTCCAACTACAGGGGGAATCACACTCCTCAGCCTCCCTGGGAAAGTCTATGCCAGGGTGCTGGAAAGGAGAGTTCGTCCGATAGTCAAACCTCAGATACAGGAGGAACAATGTGGTTTTTGTCCTGGTCGCGGAACACTGGACCAGCTCTTTATCCTCTCAAGGATACTTGAGGGTGCATGGGAGTTTGCCCAACCAGTCTACATGTGTTTTGTGGACTTGGAGAAGGCATTCGACCGTGTGGTTCTGTTGGCTTCATCGGGTGATGGCCTCCAGCTCACACTGGAACGGTTCGCAACCAAGTGTGAAGCAGCGGGAATGAGGTTCAGCACCTCCAAATCTGAGGCCAGACAGATTTTAGTATACTGTGATATATTATGCTCTTGTCACTTGCTCAGAGTGAAATATTATGGCGTTATTTTTGTGCCACTATTCTGAGCGCACGTAAAAAAAATTTGAGGGTACTTTAAAAAAAAATTGCAGGTGCAAGTGTTGCATTTTGAGGAGAAGTTTATTTTGAGCAAAGAAAAGCTACATTTCAATGAACAAAATTCATTGCTGCGTGCAAAAAATGTATTTCAGTGTTATTGATTATCTATACACACACTCAATAGCATCCTCTCTCCCTCAGTTTTTGCGTTTGCGCTCGCTTGCAATGTGTTGCTTGTACTCTCAACATTTCTGCCCGTGCGTGTTCAACGCTTTCTGTACACCGTTATATTTGTGCCACAAAACCAGCCAATCACAGACTTGGATGCAACAAAATCTGATTGGCTGTTTTGGTCTCCAATCAGCTCAAAATGACGAAATGCAATATCCCAGAATCCATTTCGTCCCAAACTCAAATGAAGCAGTGGAGGAGGAACACAGAGTGGCGGAGTTTGAAATATTGCTCTTTCTGGGTCACAAAATAAACTTTTAAGATATTTTCATGCGAGAATGGTGCTGTGTGAACTTCAAATATCTGCTCGATTTATCAAGACATCACATATTTGCAAAAGTGCTCTAACGTTTTTGGAAATGCCTGTTAAATTTTTTTTACGTGCACTCAGAATAGTGGCACAAAAATAACGCCATATAAAACTGGATGATATCTCCAATGAATGAGTAACACTTAGAAACTTTTGGTAAATGGTGCAGGTTGGATTTTAATTGCAGTGTGAAAGGGCCTAAAGTTAAAATTAAATTACAAGTCTAACACAGTGTTTAGCTCACCGGTGCTTGGTGGATCTTGGCTGTTGTTGCGTTCACACTCTTTCCTGTACAATTCCCAGCGCTCCGTCACCTTTTGCAGGGAAACAACAGCAGAAACCTAAGGAGACAATAACAGCAACACAATTAAAGAAAAAATATCTGGAAGGTCTGTTTTCCTGGAGACTTACGGATACATTTCAACCAGATAGACATGAAGAATACTGAGAACATGAACCTCGTGCAAAGCAACTGGCCAGCTGACGTTCATTTGTTTCAGTTCACTTTATATATACGGTAGCTGTAAACAACTGGTTGTCATACTGGAGATTTAATCAATCAAAATAAGACCTTGTCACACGATAATACTGTACTTACGCTACTGTACAGAGTGTTTAGGTTTCTGTAACTCTCTAAGACAAGTCTTAACTGTGAGGGCCATTGACTAATATATATATATATATATATATATATATATATATATATATATATATAGATAGATAGATAGATAGATAGATAGATAGATAGATAGATAGATAGATAGATAGATAGATAGATAGATAGATAGATAGATAGATAGATAGATAGATAGATAGATAGATAGATATTAGTCTGTGTGTGTGTGCTTTTAAACATGTTTTTGGACCCACCTGGATACTGCAGGAGACAATGAGCACTGCCAAAAAGAGGAACAGCTGTGACATCCCTTATTTCTGCTGTTGGTGCTGGGATGGGATACTGCAGAGCTGAGAAGAGTTTTCACTTCATAAGGGGGCTTATCTACACTGGCCACGCTGCCTGGATGACACAGAGACATACAATTCATCAAAGCTCATTGCAAACACATTGCTGTTAATGAGGCTCAGCTTGGCTGCGCAAAACAAGAGAACCACAACAGGAAAAGGCTGGGCCATATCGTTCACACTACAATTACACCAAATTTAGAAGGTATGCTGGCAAGGAAGTAAAATAAAAGGAGAAGTTTTATGTCTTTTCAACTTGTGTTCTTAACGCTCAAGAAGTGTGGAGAGGAAAGGAGTGCTTATTCATTCAAATAGAGCCATGGTCCACAAAGTTTACAGCTATACAAGACAGACCAGAACATCATCGGGCCAAAAAACCTCCAGGAAATGCTGTTTGTCCCTGCAGTGAGACAGCTGCATGTAGTCAGTGATTCTGCTGGCAGCTGTCCACCTTCTTGCTAAAGCCAGCGAGTATTTGGTTGAGTGTTTGTCAGTGTGTGCCAGAGGTCACTCACCTTCGCATCGACTGCCATAACACTCCCGAGAGATTTGACTGAAGCCGGAGAACGGAACGAAATCTGAAACGTTTCTGCAAAAAACACCTTGACCATGGAAACATTTTTGGCTAAAACGTTTCAAATTCCATTCCGTTCCAGTCTTGCTGTGGATAGGAGGACGAGCTCGTGATGTTGTGTAAGGAATTTTTCACAAACGAATGTAGGTATTTTTTCAACAGATAAGAGCACAATGACAGATGAACAGTTTGCAATGTTCTTGGGTGGGAAAGCTTAATTCACGAGTTTTTCAGTCTCTGTTTTGACTGAAAATGTCATCGAGCTTCTAAAATCTGGGGTAAACAGCAGCTTGGAGGTTCCAGTCACAATCTTAATATCCACACTATCAGACTTGATCAAATCTACACCAAGGCCTTTCTTAATGGACTGCTCAGTGTAATAACTACTGGAAACAATTAGCATTAGCTGCAGTACAGCCTCACTGAATGCCATAGGCGCTGAGAGATCAGAGCTACTCTTGTCTGGCCTGACATCAGGTCGTGATTGTCCAGCTCAAATCATAGCGCTGACTCTTGTACCTCTGACAGCATCAGACATGTTCTGATTTCAATTCTGTTTTTGTGTTCTGGTGGCTAAAAGACCCACAACGGTGACATCCCATCACAAATTCTGGCATAGGTCATTTGGAAGCAGAAACTACAGGCGTATCTTCAAACCATACTGTACTTTAACCTCTGCTCTTCCAAACATCTCTACTGTAGGCATCTCGGGTAAGTTCTTACCAGACAGAGATAATGAGCGCGTGACATTTCAGCACGTGTCCCGCTGCACCGGAGAGGTTCAGACCCTGGTCTTCCTTGTGGCTAAAATGTTACGCCATGTGTGACAGTTTTCCAAGGGTTTCCCTCTTTCACAACCTATCTCTCACTTACTCTCTGACTCTTTCGCCAGCCCGCGCCACTCTGCAGCTTAGCAGCGACTGGGAGCAATGATTAACCAAACTGCAGGAGTGGGAGTGAGGGTGCGTCAAAGCAAGAGGGTTTACTACAGGAGAAAAGATTCCTAAACCTGGCTCCTGACCCCTTTTCTATGTTGCGACACTAAACATTCCAGCCATTACACATGTGTTAAGTTGTGAGGTGAATTTGAAATCTGCCTCTCAGACTGAGAGTATGCATGGACACCAAAATATGATATTTCATCATCGCTTCAAGACTAAAAGAAAATAAAAACTGCCTTTCCTAATTATCCTTTAGATGACTTCTATAACAATCTCATTGCTTCTGTTTCGGGAGTCCAGCTGCACAGTTTTCCTTAGTATTTAGTATTTATTTTTAGATATAATAACACCGAATGCCCCACAGCTGAAGACAAAACAAGACTCTCTCGATAATGAGCATTCACTGCCTTTTACGCTCAAAAAGCAATGCTAAATCAGAGCACTGGAGGATTTTTAAGACACAACCTGAGGACATAAGTTCACAGAACTTATTTGTGCACATTTGTCAAGTACAATGTGTCTGCTCGGATGCCTTTAATGCAGGATGAGGGGAATCACGTTGGCCATTCGATGGAAGCTCAATTGGAACTAATGGGCTTCGAGGTGTGAGGCTAATTAGGCTTCTATATTGTGCTGTTATGATAGCCTGCCAGATCTACAGTACTGCTGCTCCCACTTAGCTTTTTCAGTCCATTGTTGCTTCAGACCAATCAAGGTCCTCTGAAACATGTGTTGTTAGACCCAGTGGTTCCCTGTTCCAGGAAATAATCTGGAGCTTTTAACACTTTTGCTGCACATTTGATGTATGAGGTGAAACAACAGCTGAGAGTCAAGCCTTCCAAGCCAGATGGCTCTCTTGAGATGCTTGGGTCTGCTCTCTTTAGCTTCATCCAGAAACAAGTTAGCAAGCAATAATGTTTCACCTCAGTGTCTGAAAATTATGCAGCACTTTTTTTTCTTTTAGATAAATACTTATGTTTAATTTCCTCTTAGACGACTTTGTGTTGATTGACCAAATGCTAAACAGATGCAAGTGTAACCTAAGAGGTTATTGCCCCTTTACACACACAGGATAGATGGCATCATGTTTGAATCATCCTTGGTCACTTATTTATGTTTGCGAGTGGAAGAAATACATTGAAAAACATAAGTGAATGACGCAAATCACCTGAATGTCCCAAACAACCTAAAAAAAACGCTTTGTGTTCAAGTGCACATTGGATGGCTTAATACAATGGCCAGTAACAATTACTGTTGTTTGTTGGAGAGTGCTTACCTTTCATTTGATTACATTGTCTGACAAATAAAATTACAAAAGAGTATGCATGCATGAATGCGGGGCAGAGGGGATCGGCAAGGATTAAAAACAAAACTCTCTGAAAAACACAATAGCTGTCCAGCTCAGAAAATGCCCCTGAGCAGCAGTATATCATTCAGCTTTCCAAACGCACAGGCACTAGTGGGAGTAAACACTAACTGTCTGACATCATCCAAATCCGACAGCTTTCCTCGCCACAGATGAGGTCTGGGTGCAATTTAAAAAATATATGATGGAGAAATATCTTTGTTTTTAAACTGTCAAACAGCAAAAACAATCAAACACATGCTTATTAGAGTAAATGTGTGATATGTTCTCCCTGCTTTCCATAATTTAACAAATTTAGCTAAAAGGCTAAAGCGCATACAGAAGACGTTACATGCTTAGTGTTCAGGCATGAGAACCCTGTTATCTGATAACAGGGTGTTCAGGAAAAAAAGCATCGTGCTGCAACACGCTCTTTTACTTGTTTGGAGCAATCGAGATACTGCCTAAATCTACGCATCGTGCTCTGCTTGATTTACCTGATCTTCAGCATGACAGCATGCTAATCTGTTCCTGTGTAAAACATCAAATTCAACAACATGATTATTTCCCCGCTCTGATGTTCTGCAACCATACACATGCCACTGATTGCACAACAGTGGTTATGCATTTCAGTTGTTTTTCTGATGTCTGCTTTCTCTTCAGCCACAAATTTCCGATGCTTCCCAGGAATTCTTTCGAAAAACAACACAATGTTTTCATCTAATTGCACATTGAGCTGGCACAATTGTTAATAGCTATTGTCAAAACTTTCAAAGTATTTCTGGAAGGTTTGTTTCTTAGTTTGCAGAAAAACTCTGAATATATACAAATCATGAAGACTTCAAATACAGTGACAGTTACATTTCATTTAAGCCTGACTCAGCAGGACGTTTATGTTGACAGACAGTTTCCTGTTCATCCTCTACTTTACCAATAGGAACATGTCAAATAAAAGCAGACCCGACTAGATTCTTATTGATTTAAAAAAAAAAAAATGCTAAAATGCCGCCTGTCAGTGCACCACCGGCAGGAGGAACGTAGTGCTGGGGAGTGGCCAGGGATGGAGACCGGCCAACTGATCCCCGGGAACCAAAACTAGTGATTGGGACACGGAACATCGCCTCTCTGGAGGGGAAGGAGCCTGAGCTAGTGCGTGAGGTTTAGAGGTACCAACAAGATATAGTTGGGCTCACCTCATCAAGCAACTCACCTCAAAGGAGGGGGTGATTGGGAGAAAAGGCTTTCCAGGTCTGAATCCAAGCAGTGTTCTGTTAATGGACATGGTGTTTCTCCATAACAAACTGTCAACTGATCATCACCTCATGGTGGGTTGCCAAAATGCTATAAAAAATAAAAGCACCTGGGTTCACACGAGAGCCCTCCATGCAATTCTGTCTGTGAAATTTCAAAAGCAAAATATTCATTTTTTCCAGTTTTTTTCTCAGTTATTTTGTGAAGGAAAAGTAGCTTACTTGCAGTATGGATTATGTTCAGTGGCACAAAGTGGCCATGGGATGCATTGCAGGTATACATTGCTTAATTCTAACACCATATTGTTGTAAAGGTAAGCTCACAGTTTTGTTCTGAGCTGGCATCTGAATAGCAGCTGTGTCTCAAAACCTTTTTTCAATTACCAGAGATCAGGACAGACATAAACTAACAGGTATTTCCACATTGACTGTTTGGCACAGTACATAAACCAGCCAGATTTGCCACTTTTAGTCTGAACCACAGAAGAACTTTGTTATTTCCATCTGCAGTTGTTTATGGAGGAGGTATGGCTCTGTTCTGAGAGGTCTCTTTCATGTACATGCATGAGAGCCACAACTAGACCTGAAAGAGACACTTTCAGGTCTATTTGCGGCTAGTTGACACTAGAAAGCTTGAGCTGATGTGGAGATGGGTTGCAAAGAGGCTTACAGAGAATATGCATTAGTTGAGAAGCATCAGAATACTTCCAGGTAGCCTCATTGTTGTTCTGGCCTGTAGTGAACAGTAACCTTCAACAGCAATGTTATAGTAAAACTAAGTTTTTAAAGTGTGTGCTAATACCACAGTGTCCACGGTGCACCCAAAGCTGCAACACAGATGCCACAAGAGCATGCAGCCGCTCTGTCTCTCACCCTTAAATGGGTGGTTAAAAGGAAAGGTCGGGTGAAAAAAGCAAAAGGCTGGAAAAAAATGGGGTCAGTCAAGGACCAGGTCATTGAATAAGACTCACACTTAGACTAGTTGTATTGGTGTATTGGTGTGTGTGTGTTTTACTCTTTTGCTTGATGCTGGAATATAATCTCCGTTTAAAAAGCTGTTTTGTGTGTTTGGCCTTTTAGATTTGTCGGTGTTATTATTGTGTATTGATAGTCGGTCTAAAGTTAATTTATAGATCTTGCATACCTTGAAAATCAGAGTTCAGATTACTTTTGTAATGTGGATAGCTTCCATCCAAGGTGAACATACTGGACACATTTCAGTGCAAAACTGTTGCCATTCAGCCATATTAATGTAATGTAAACCATCATTCAAACAGTCTAAAATGAATTCTGATAAAACGTTTTAGGTGTAAGGTCATGTTAGCAATCGATTAAATTTTAATTTCAATTTAATAATTTATTGGTCAAAAATTGACAAAAAATCCTTAAGAACTATTATTCTTAAAATTGTGATATTTATTGTCACCATACAGAAATTAAAACTATGTCACATTTGACCTCTGAACTCCCCTTCAAGGTCAAAAACATACAAACATTCTTAAGGTTGTTATGTAACAGATCAGATAAGAATGAATGTACAATGTTTCTGAATAAAGAGTTTTCTTTTTGGAAAACAAACTTGATATTATTAAATTAAATTATAGATTTTTATTACAACACATTTAAACAAATTTTAATAAGCATTCAGATTAATGCTACACATGTACCAAAACCACCTAAATAAATCATAACAAAAACTCAAAATGATCTCAAGAATATCATCGATCTCCCCTCAATTCAGTTTCTGAACTAGATTCTGACAGATACAGACATAAATAAAGTGAAAATTTGGCAGTATGACAGCATTAATCAACATATTTTCCAGTCTTAGTTTCTATGACCAGACAAGCCCACAGTGCACATCAACACCTGCTATGATCGTCACCAGCTGGATGTAGCCTGAGTCTTTATTTTCTTTATTTAATCTTTATTTTCAGGCCATGGGTCTGTTTTTGTTAATGTGTGGCCTAAACACACAGCAAACAGCCGCTGTAGAGTCCTTGCTCAGTAACAGACGCATTCATGTGAGTAGTCAGCAGTGTTATGGAGTCCTTTTAATTTTGCTGTCATTCTAAGTGAAGCAAGATGAAGACGGCCTCTCTTAGTCTCTTGACAATGTGCAAAATGCTGCAATGTCTCCCGTTAGTAAATCTCTGGCAAACAGCACGAGGCAGAGGATGCATGGGGGTAATCTTTTGCTTAGCTTGTCACTGCTTTCAAATCAGTCCTGGTGTAGCCCTTCACTCAGTTTGCATCTGCTAATTTAAATGGGCTTCGCGAAGTGTGACTGATGAGAATCTGTGATTTTATGTGAAGACTGGAAAAAAGGAAAGCTGCTGGTCTTTGATTTTCTGGAGATCCTGCCAAATGACTTTGCTATTGACGCTATAAATTTAACTAAAAAAAACCCCAAAAAACAAAAAAGAAACATCTTCCAACTGCACTGCAGCTGTGCTCCAGCAAAGCACCACCACTAAACAAAATGAATGAAAACCATTTGTTGTAAATGTTACTTTGACTGAAAGACATTAAAACAAAATTGGAATTTCGTATCCCAGTGTCGACCTCAGTTTATTCTCTGTGCGCTGCATGAATGTGAACGTCACTATATGGTCAACTAAATCCAGATGTTTAAGCATCACAAGTTCTGTGGTCTCACAAATCAAATATCCCGCCTCATCATAGCCTAATTCAGTCTATCTGACCTGTTAGGTTTGCCGATGGCACTGCGCGCTGCACCTGTTCACTGTCTGCTGCTGTTTGTCTTCCTGAATGGTGATTGGAAAACGTGTCATGTTATCATTCATCACTTTTCTTTAACAAAAATCACATTGCCTCAGTGAATATAATTACTGTGTTTTCATGAAATGGGTCATAAAACATCCCACCGCTGGCTAACTCTGCTTTCCCATGCGTGCCTTTTTATTATGTGTCAAAATGCCAGCAGAACACTGCAGTGCACTTAAATATGCAAGTCAAATGTGCCAGCAGGAACACTATGCAACTTTTGTTGAAGCATCAGTAGACCTCTCACTTTGTCCTGGAGATAAAAAAAAATACAAAGACGGGAAAAAAAAAGCTCACTTCCTTCAGGTATTTGATTTATCCAGATCTCCAGATGTTTACAGCAATACCGTGCACATGTGTAAAGATGAGGATGTAGCGTGACGTCTCAAACACATATTTTTTGAGCCTCTTATTTCTACAGCTCTGTAAAGAGGTCAACCTCTGAACTGTTACACATGTTTGTCGGGGACCCTGTTATAATGAGGCAGTGGCCCATCTGGATGCATCTACAGGGACCTAGCAGCTGGATGCTCGAAGCCTCTTCAGCGCGTTGGATATTTGCGTGTTTTGGTAAACACTTCCTGTTTAGAGGCTACATCGGCTGAATGTGGGTGGGAAACAATGAAAAATGATTGTATAACATCTGATTCGTACCTGTGTTTTGTGTGTGTGAATGTTTGATGTTTCGCCGTGCTCTACAGGAGCATGTGTGTGGGAAGCGTTTTGCGCTGCCTGGGTGCTGTGTCGTACACACTTTTATGAGGTGCAATGGACCTACGAACTGTGCCCGCTATGAAGCAACAACAGCCCTGCAGGGAGCCTTTGATTAGCCATCGCCATCCTACATTGTTTCTGCTGTGTTTGTTTGAGCACAGGATGAGTTTAATTCCCAAACGAAGTTTAACTTTGGTGCATATTGTTCACCACAACGCTGCAAAAATGTATTTTGTTTATTATCCAGTTCATAATCCTTTAAATTGTTAAATGTAAGGGAAAGATATCGTCTTACTTAAAATGGGAAAGAGCAAGCTGGCTAAGAAACAGTGAGTCACACTAAGTAGTGCGGTTGTTCATTTATATGAATAGTGATGTCTCTGTTTGCCAGTGGACAGGATTTGTGTTGTTAAATTAGCATTATAAAGGCAATAGAGATGGTGTTTCATTTTTCTCTTGCTTTCCCTTGTGTACTCTGGCAACTGATTGCACCTTTATAACATGTGTCAGCAACAATAAAAAGCTTATTGCAGTACAATATTTGTGTAAACAATTACACGGAGCTGCAAACCTTCATGCGTCCTAAATCCTAATATGAATGATTTTGATATATGGACAATAACGCCTTTAATAAATCAGTCTAACTCTGTAGCTACCATCAATCTTCCTCTGATTCTTGCTGCTAACTGCTGCTAAATCACCTGAATTATGTAATTAATTTCAAGTTTAGTAGTTCATCCCTCTCAGTTTGATTTCACTTATTTCACTCGAAACAGTCAAATTAGGTGATTGTCCAGCTTCGGCACAACTCGGTTTCCTCCTGGGAGGACTTCTTTTGTGGCATAACCAGACAAGCCTGTGCTGTTCATCACAACATTGTCAAGATTTCCATTACACAAAGCAGAGGATTATGTTGATCATGAGCCAAGCCTCGTGGCGACTCCAACTGCGCTACAGCTTCTTACCACAAAATGAACAATGATTAGTTTCCTGAGATTAGAAAGCTGATTTTAAGACGACAACATAATGACAGCCCAACAGTGTTGCCACTTAGAGCAGAGAGCAGGAGCGGGACTGTGTTGATGCTATCTGTGGTTTCAGCTTGGCAGGAATAACACTGCGTGCGCTTCAGTCTCGGACAGCACTTAGCTTATTTGTCTCTGCCCGTGTACTTGCTGATATTCGGTGACCTAGCTGGCACAGAAATGCAGGAAAAAAGATTTGGGGAAATATCAACATCATTTGTACTTGCGGCTCTGAATTGAACTCACTGTTTTTGTGGTAACCCACCAACTCCAAGTGCAGATTCAACGTTTATTTTAAATACATGCTTTTAATTTTTTTGCATTATAGACGTCAAATAATTAGAGCCAGGATCGGAAAAGCGGTAAACTCAAATTTTCCTGAATGCTGCCGGTAATATTGTGTCTGTCTGCATGCAAATATCAGTCGACAAAAACGCTGAGGTGATTAGTTCAAGCACATCCAACTTGCGGGTTGAGGTTCAAGTTACAGGAATGTCTACTTAAGTGTTTCTACTTTCTGCAACTTTATACTTGTACTTTATGAGATTACAGAAAAATGCTGTCATTTTCTGCCACTATATTTATTTGGTGGTTAAATACTTGTTACTGTCGTGGTTCCCCGTGGCTGTGGAGCAGGGAAGAACTTCTGTGATCCTTTCTTCTCTTAAAATAGCCATGAGAGTTTCAGGCCATAAATTTAGTCCAGTTATATCTATCAGTTTTGTTAATTTACAGCTCTCAGGACAAGCAGACGATTCAAAATCAGCTTGGCTCTTACAGTCTATTTCAGAGTTTTCTGTCAGCTGTAGTACTACAAAAAGTCCAGGCTCTTCTCTGGCTTCCTTTACTTTAAACCTTCTTTTTGTGTGACCCAGATTTCCGCTATATGCCAGCGAGCCCACTGCTAATTCTGTCTGTCAGCAGCTCATCTCACAAGTCTTCAATCTGCAAGCCCACTTTACACCAGCAGCCCCAGTGTTTTTCACAGATTACCAAGTGAGCCTTTCATCTGCTCTGTTGTTTTGCATTTGAGTCTGAATGTTTGCTGACTTAATCTGATATCTAAGTTGCTTGCATGTTCACACGGGTGTTCACTCAGGTTGAAGCTGAGAGAAATTATATAAATGATATCAAGAAGGTTTACAGTTTTGTAGCTCAGTGCAGCTCAGTAAGCTGCAGATGCATATTTCTGAAAAAAACAGCTCATATAGCAAAAAAAAAAACTGGTCATGCAATTCCCCCAAGAATAAAAATAAATGCCTTATAAGATTAATAAATCTCCCTGTGATGACATGCAAAGCAGTTGGCTGAGATTTGGAGTAAACAATCGAGAACAGAGTAACGCGAACACAGCAGTTCCACCTGTCAACACTTGCAAGTTAGCACTTGCACTTCAGCTGTCTGTGAATAGAAAACAAGCCTTTCTGTGACCTTTACCAAGCACATTATCTGTGCCAAGTCTGAACACTGAGAATGTTGTGGTGTCCGCAGCCTTTTATGTGAAAGGGATGTGGTTTTGATATAGAGTGATTGAGTGACACTGCTTTTTTCCCCCTTCTACTGTAAAAGTCAGGATTAGTACCAAAACAAGGATTTGCATGCACCTCTGTGTCTGTGTCTCACTCATCTTAAATAACTTTATCCTAAGTCAAATGCACACCTAAAGTACTTGTGTAAAAGCCCACCTACCCTACACAACATGTTGTTGTTAATGTCACCCACTCTCATAGGCTGAGTCTAGGAGTCGCAGTCAATCCTCAGCCCTTCACAAACAGTGAAGCCTCTCATCCAGCTCATTAGTCTCCGATTATCCATTACTACACACATCTTCACTATCCAAAACATTGTTTCTGTATGTTTTAGTTTGTGGACTATGGATGATAAAGGCTGAAGTTCAGGGACAGGAGAAGCTTAACAAACTAACAGTGTTATCTGAGTCAAAACCCCATGATAAGCCCACCCATTTAAGTTCAATAAGTCCAAAACACACAAGAAGCAAGTATAGCAACACACATACTCATGAAGCAAAACCAAAATAAATAAATAGCTACTGGACAAGACTAAACTACGGATGGAAGGGGGGTTTATATGTGAGAACTTCAAAGACTGCTCATGATAGATTGTACTGTTTGGTAAGCTAATGAGATTGTAAGAAAACCCAAATAGACTGCATATATGCAGTCTATTTGCATATATCTTTTATATATAAAAGATGTTGATAGCCATCATAACATCACTCACTGGTTTTGTATTATGTAGCGTTTTGGCAGCAACTATGTTCATGTTTTGGAAAAGTTACCATATTTGGAAAAATCGAGTACTAATTTTTCAGGAAGCTTGGCTACCAATCTGCACGAAATCTGCAAAACAAAAACATATACAAACTTCTTCAACAGTCCTCATAGTTGCAGCAAGCCATGTTATCAAGGGAAAAATATCCAAAAATAGGGCCAAAACTATTTTTGTACCAAGTCACAAACTTGACTTTTGGACATTTTAACATGGGTGTCATGAACCGTGGGCCTTTAGAGAAACTGCAGAGCCTGTAGGCTCAATTTTTATCCCCAGAAGCTGAAGCGTGGAAAAAAACACTCGAGGACAAACAAGGAATTGAGGGGAAAACACACAGAATGGGGACAAGGGACAGAGAGACGAAGAGAGGCGGGAGAAACACAAAACATGCAATGTAAGATTTACGCAATGAGTGTTTGACATCATCCTATGGTGTCTCACGGACATATGCCCCACATGCAAACGTCAATTTCCTATGCGATGCTTAATGCTTATGTGAGAACACCAAATAGAACCACTGAATTATGAAATCACCTGGGTGACCATTAAACTGTGGGCCCCTTGGATTATACATTCAAGGATCTGGTCTACATCGAGCTCTTATGGATGAATGCAGGCAGTGTTTATGTGCAGTAATCCTCTGAGATCCCCTACGCTGCTCTGTCACTCTGCCATCAGCCTGGAAATTATCATTCTGCCATATGCAGCCCAGGACAGTAGACTCCATAAAAAGCTACACTGAGACTCTCAAGCCTTATTTAGACAGGCAAAGGCAGTTCAACCCAAATTAAGAAAAAATAACATCAATTAATGAGGGAGAAGCTGCTGGGAAAGAGGTCATACCATGTGCTCAGAGCCTACTTAGACTTGAGATATGTGAAAAGTATTATAAAAATGTTGAATAAATGCAATACTGTGCAAAAGTCCTAAAAAACCTCTAATTTCTTTATATTTTCCAGGTAAAACAGGAAATAGGTATATTAAAACACACAGAATTATATGGAAATACAGTATACAAGGCAAAAACTTTCTACAATTTTTAATGAGCCTTGAAAATCAATATTTGGTATGACCACCTGTATTCTTCAACACTGCCTGAAGTCTCTTAGTCAAGTTTCCATCTAGTTTCTTGAAGGTATCTTGGGGTGGCTATAGCTCAGACGGTAGACCAGGTTATCTACTAATCAGCAGGTTGGTGGTTCTATCCCTGACTGCATGGCTTTGGACAAAGTGCCCAAAGTAAACCCAAGTTGCTCCCCAATGCATCAACTGGAGTATGTGAATGTTACAGAGAAAACAATTTACTAGGAAAACACTGTTTGTATAAATAGGTAAATGAGGTAAAGTGTATAAAGCGCATTGAGTGCTCAGGTAGAGTAGAAATGTACATAAGAATCTGTCTGTTTACCATACAGGAATAGTTCTTCAGGCTTCTTAAAGCTTCTTCAAAGCTCTTCTGTGGATCTTGGCTGCCTTTTGTGCAGTTCTCCATGAAGATGATCCTGCACTGCTTCAGTAACATTAAGGTCCAGGAGGCCAGTCCATGACTGATAATGTTCCACTGTCTGCTTTTATAGTTGTGCTTTTACTGCACTGGCAGCGTGTTGAGGATCATTATCATGCTAAAAAGGAAGCCAATCAAACTCTTTCCAGATGTTATTGCAAACTGGATCAAAATCTGAGGGTATTTTCTTCTTTCATAATTCTATTAATTTGGATAAGGTCTCGCCACTGTTTGAAATGCAGCCTCGAACCATAACAGAGCCATCACTGTGCAGACACTCACTGTTGTATCTCTCTCCTGATCTCCTCCATACATATTGATCAAGATTCAAAGTTGGATTTGGCACTCAATAAGACCCATTGCCACTGATTTGAAGTCCAGCACTTGTGTAATCTGGCATTACTCACCCTCTTTTCTCTGTTTCCCTTCTTTAAGAATGGTTTCTGGCTTCTTGACATCCGCCCTTCCACTGAAGCTATTTCTGATGAGGCTCAGCGAACGGTAGACAGATCAACTGAAGTGTCAGCATCTCTCACGTCTTTGGCTATTTTTCCCTCTTTTTTAAGTTAGTAACTTTCTTAAGTTAGGGACATAAGTTTAAGACATTGCTCATCTATTGCACACAGTTTGCGTTTTTTTTAGGCCCAACACTTCTTCTTTTTTTTCCTCCACTTGTCCAGTTTCCTCTGATTTTTAAGGATGTAGACACCAAACTGTGCTATCTTTGCCTGTACATTAGCACTGTTATAGTTTGCACATTACTTTTCTCAGTTTATATATACTAACTTATTGGAAGTTACATGTCTACTTTTTAATGCACAGGTACAATAAGCAATCTGTACTTTTCTAATTATTCTAACTGTCTTAACTATTTAAACATCTTTCAGTATCCTGCTCTGTTTGCACACTACAACCTGGGTTTGCTACTTATCTGTACTTTAATTTTAATAACTGCACAGTACTCTGTTTTAGTAACTATTGTCTATGATGTAAATATGTATAAATTGTGTGTGTTTATGTTCTATGTCCTGTGTCCTGTTCTGTTTGTATATGTGTTTTTTTGCGGATGTTAAACCAAATTTCCAATTGTGGGACAATTAAAGAATTATTCTATTCTATTCTATTCTATTCTATTCTATTCTATTCTATACTTTTAACTAAAAAAAATTATGTTTTTACAACAGACTGCAGTAGCAAAGCACCAAAAGATAACAATTTAAAAATGGTTCATTATACTTTGAAGACAGTAAACTACAGTGAAGGTGAGACTGGTATTGTTTATGTTCATGGGTTTAGCACAATGTCTTTCATCCCTGTCGTTACTGTCACGTGGTTGATCCTCTCTGTCTATTTCTCTTTGTGTGTGCATACGTGTCTCCACTTGATGCATAGCTCTGTGCCAATCAACTGGCACACCTGAGACACTTTCACTTGTCACGCTTCACAGTATTTAAACAAGGGCTGGTCCTAGCCTGCTACGTTATGATGGGCAGCTAGAAATAATAGGTTGAGAAGTACAAAGCTCAGGTTTCTGATCATGTTAAGAGGTCTGCATAATCTGGAGGCAGACTTTAAGCTGAACAGAGGTCCTAAACAGTGCGTTTGTAGAGCTATTTTTCCATATGCTGAGCGCAACTAGAGCTGGCCTGGATGCAAACATCAGTTCATCTCTCTCGGCTAGATTAACCAGTCCTCACATACAGTCGGTTTCCTCGTGTCGTTATTTGATCTCTGAGTAATCTTTGTTTCCTTGCCTCAGGTTGTGCTTCACTCATCAGCGTGCTATCTAGTCTTTTTGGATGAACCCAGTCTGTCCTTCTCACTTCTCCATGTATGACCTACCAGCCAGCCTGCATTCTCCAGCCTTCTCCCTTCATCAGCTCAGTCCTCCAGCCAGTGCAAGAAAACCTCCCACTCCCAGAACTCTGTTTCGTAGCTTTGCTATTTCTGCAATATCATAGTAAACCTTGCTTAGTTCAATCTTCTGAGATCTTTGAGAGAGCCAGAATGTATTCATTTTCATGAAATACAATGAAAAATGTAACATTATTCACAATACAATTCCCAAAAATGGGTTTCATACCAGAAATTTATTGCTGTCCAAAAACTATTAATTGTATTATGCTATTCCATATGCAATAAATAATATCTGTTATTCCAAGTCAACTGCAGTAAAGTATAAGGGCTTTCACATGCTATTTAAGTCATTGTGTTATTTGCTGTTAATGTTGAGAAAGGAAACAGGAAACAGGTGTGAAGATATATTTTACTGTGTTTGTGTGTGAGCGTATGTGCATGCGTTGATTTTGAGGTACCTTTGGGTCTAAATATTACTGCACATTGTGAAAAACGAAGTAATTGTAAGTACTTCAAAACCTGTCCAAAACGTTAACAGAGAGGCTCATGGGAGATAAATTAATTATGACTGCAAGAGCCACACAGATAATGAGCAGAGGTCGACAGTTGTGTGGCGTAATGAAAAATTTGTGCAGCGTTTCCTACTGCCAAACCCAAAGCAAGCTGAGCTAATTTGTCTCAGTGTCACTTGGCTCCCACATCTCCTGCCCACCTCCTCCTATTCATGGCTCATATTCCTCATCTGTGTTGTCTCCCTCCATTTCCTCCTCTTAGCATCTGGCTCATCTTTAATCTAAAACAACTGGATTCCCTACAACCACTTGGCCAAAGACAGTGAAGCATCTTATTTACAGCTCCATCTCCGCAGTTACACACGCATAATGCGCTGTCTTAGATGCACATGCTTATAACACTCCTACATAAACACACACTCAAAGCACATGACACACCTATAAAAAAGGCTTAAAGCCGTTGTTATTCAAACTGGGCCTCAAGTGCTTCGTAATGCTCCCAAAATAAATTCACCTACCCAGAGGCGTTTTAATTTGGATTTTTTTTTCATGTGTCTTCTACTCCAACTGTTTGTTAACAGCAAGAACACCGTCAGGCATGTAAGGCAGCGTTTGTTCCCTCCAGAGCTTCAGCGACATCTTAAACAGGCATCAAATGTCACTTGTTCTCCCGCGACGATCTACGGTTCACTAACTGCGACTGATCCCCGCTTATGAATGAATTAATGACACAAACAAATTCTCTATGAACACAGCCTAATATGCAGAAACAACACACAGACAGCTGAGCCATGGATATAGACAATTTGTCATTCTGTCATCTACAAAATCCCCTACAGCATTATTATTCCCCACATGTCTGTACAATGGAGATGTATAACCATGTAAAAACCATGCCCTGTGTCTCATCACTGACAAATATGCTGCACCCATGAGAAAATATGGAGCAGGGGAAACAAGAGAGTGTCACGCAGGGAGCAAGCGAGCATGCAGCGAACTGCAAGGAAAGTACTAAGTAGCTGTTGATGTAATGTAGGTCAGGAACTTAAGAATAAATCTAGGGCCTCCAACAGGCTCTGCATGTCATCGGGGGGTCGCTATGCTGCAATAGGTCATTTGTCTCACATTAATATGTACGCTATTAGGACCAGGTCTCCGTCTAGCTGGTAATTTCTTTAACACTACAACCAAGGGAGCCACTTTGGCCCTTTGGCATTTTAAAAAAAATTATGAAACATGAATTTAAAGCCTATCATCTCATATTTCAAAACTTTTCCTGAAACAGGTTTAATCATCATAAATTTTGCGATTTGTGGGATAAAAAGAAAAAAAAATCTCTACCACCTATAGCTAGAACTGCTGAGAACATCATTTTAACGATAAAAAAAACAAAATCAATCAATCAGATGTTCCCAGAAGCCAATGTGATGATGTCTGTGGCTGAGGGGGGTAGAGCAGGGGCCTATGAAGCTGGCATCGTGATCGCCATCTCGATTAGCTAACCCAGGGTTTCATAATCCAGTTACAATTGAGTTCATATTGAGGGGGCGGAGTTGGCAGCAAATAGATGTGCTGGCAGCAGAGCAGCTGATTTATTCCCAACTTTGTTTTATTAATTTCAACAATGACATACAAAGTTAGCAACAGCTAAGTCAATCTTGATTTCAGAACAGTGGTATGTCCATTATACCATCCAGCCCCCCAACCCAAATTCTCCCCCTACCAGGTCCACAATAGACAAAACACCGCAGAGAACCAGTCTCTGCCCACACACACACACACACACACGCACACACACACACACAAAAAAACAAAAAAAACAAAAAAACAAAACAAATCAAAAAATAAATAAATAAAAAAAAACCCAAAAAACCCCCAAAAAACAACACCTCAGGACCCATACACATAACAAGCATAACCCCCAAAGAACAACAACAACCACAACTCCCCCCCCCCCCCCCCCCCCCCCCGTAACCAAACAAACAAACAAAAACAAACAAAACAAAAACAGAGAAAACAATAGCAGAGAAAGAGAAACAGAGCAGCTGATTTAAACTGCAGTTTAGTATTGAAGCCTGCAGCTTTCATTTACAAAGCAAGGAAAGAAACTGCAAAAAATGCAGACTGTGTGAGTATTGGTTAATTTTTTAATTGAGATTTTTAATTGAAGTTAAACCCTTTCTTTCTATCAGTGACCCAGAGAAAGATTGTCGTGCTTTTATTATATGTGCTCCTGCCAGACTTATAATCCTGTGTCCCACACCGCTCACTTGATCATTGGTCAGCAGCTTCTAGTAATTTAGAATTTCCTGATTGGCTTGTACAGCTGACTGGGCAAACTTTGGAAATGTCTCAGATTAGGTCATCTATCTCACTAACAGCACTCTAACTAAAAACATACCTCTTAGTCAACAGTTTCTGCTCTTCTTAAATTATATAAGTATCATTCCTTTGATGATTTTAAATGTCTTAAATAAAGTGACTTAACTTGGCTAATTTACTCTCACAGAGGACTTGCCAAGCTTAAATTACTCATTTATACAGTTGAATATATTTTCATCAAATAATTCAGTTCTACTTGGAAACATTTATTCAATAAACATTTTTTTAAAAGTATTGATTTAAGTAGAAAAACCAATTAAGCAAAAACATCTGTGTGGCATTTGCAGTTCAAATCAAACATTAACCACATTTAAATCCTTGGCTGTCTCTTTTTATTGGAAAAAAGAAGCCAAACAAACTTTGGATGGAGCTCAATATGTCTGTACACTGTAGCATGGTTGCATCACAGCGGTGGTTATCTCAGCCTTCACAAACAAGCCTGTTAGAAGTGTGTAGGAGCTGTGTAACGTAATCGGCAAACAGAGACTAATTAGGCAGTAAAAGAGATGAGCACACACGCACTAACACTTCCTTCTCATACTTCTATTCCTGTTAGTGCCTGGCACTGACTATCATCCAACCCAGTGACCTTTGTGTAGTCTCTATAGTTAGCCTGTTTTTAAATTTCCTCAACAACTAAATTAATTATCTTAAAGGACTCAGGAGTGACCTTAAATAATCCTACACTACAAAAAATGTGTAATGACAAACACGGGGGGCGGGATTACACTGGAAATTGGAAAATACTCTACGTGCTGCAGATAAAAGTATCTGTTTCACATCTCCTCTGCAGGAAGGCTACACCCTGCAGCGATTATAATGTGCCATATCAGAAGAGGGTGCACAAAGATAAGTGGGATTACAAGTGAGGGAGCTTAAATTACAAGTGTCACTCTTGGGCTAGCTTGTATTTTTGTGCAGAGGAAACGGTGAGATGCTTCATCTTAACTTGTGCAGTAATAAGCTGCACTTACTGTCTGATACTGCATTAGAGGCCTGCACAGCATCTATTGTGGTGAACGGGGATGATAAGGCAATCAGTTGGCCTTTTCTAAAAACAGACTGCAAGCAGTTATGGTCAAGGAGTCAAAAAAAGACATCGTCATGAAGTCGAGGAGACATATATTGACTTATTTTCAAGCTATGGTACAACCTATTGTGTAACCTATGATAAGAAGATAAAAAAGAACGACTCTTTATGATAAACCTCATGAAGAAAAATGGCTTGTTACTGAAACTCCAGTTTCTAGTAAGGAGTTTCAGAGAAAGTGAAGCCGAGGTCATTTTCCCTACTGTAAAGGCCATAACATACTGACGTGTCATGTAACATTGTAAGCGGTGTGTTTTAGTGGAAACTTCGTCCTCAAAAGTCAAAAATCAATCAATGATGAGATGGTCCTGATGATTCTAAACAAGAAAAGGACCAAGCAGAGATTCTTGGTTCAGCCAGTTGTCACAAGAAGGCAGCAGCAGGGAGAATTCTGAAGCCGAGAGAGGTCACTGGCAGAGTTGGGCCACATCTAAGGAGGCAGAGAGCCTTTGACCTGGAGCAGCATCTAGCTATGTGTCTGAAACAAAATATTTTTCTACTATTTGTACATTCAGAACTGGTATGCGTTTGAGCTCCAGTGCACTTGTTGCCAAGTGAAGCGGTCTGTTTGGTCAGATCAGTTTGAGCTTGGTTTAAAAGAATAAATGCCACAAATTCATCTAGTAAAATCCTTCTTAAAATAATTTATTAAATATGTGAATTTAAAATATATGCATGGATTTTACACGCGTGGTCAATAAAGGCCTTCATCTTGAACAACATTTAGATTTGACTGGGATTCATATTTGAGCCTCTGTGAATTGGATGCTGATGAGTTGCAAAGAGATCCTACCACATTTTAGCCAGTCACCATAGTCAGCCTAGTTCATTTCCACTTACTTTGCATGCACACATTTTAGTGTACATTTTAATACATAATTTTAAACATTCCCTAGGACTTTAGAAATGAATATATTAATATTTTATCCTTGTGCGTTGTCAACGTTCTCTAACCAAAGTGCAAACTGTAGTATTTCTGCAAAGAGGTTTGACCTGCTGCAACATTTGCATTTAAGATTTGTTGTGCTGGTTGTCTGGTGATGGATGTAATGCAAAAAAGTCTTGAGCCTCCAGAAGACCTTCAGTAGTATGGTGCAGGCCTTTGGAGAGCATAAATAATACTCCATAAAAGCAGCTTGTTGGTCTGTACTGAATATTTGATGTGTTTAGTTTATGACAACATGTCTGAAAGACGACAGCGAGCTTAATTAATGATAACCCTTTAAAGAAGATGAGCTTTGACAGGAGAGAACTGCCCACCCGAGGTATGAATCATCACATGGAAAAAAGGAACTAGCGACTAGGTCAGCTACGCATAGCTTGGGGGGGGTCAAGGAAGGAAAACAGATACCCTGACTTTGCTCACTTCTGCAGCTTATAAATGTAATGAGACAGTTAATAGTTCGCCTTAGTTTAAACACAGCTATTCATAAAGAGTCACACTGGTGGAAAATCTTGCAGTATGCAGTTTCAAAAAAACAGCCTCCTCATGCTGTAAGTAGTCATGTGAAATGTAAACAAAAAAGAAATTGGGGAAAATGACTTTGTTGTCCTTTATATTAATGTGGCTATTTGGAACAGCCACTAGCACTTCGGATTTCTGGTTGACAGCACAGTGTACAAGCCACTTGTTAAGAAGCATAACTCCATACTGTGCATATGTTGCAAATGGGGTGCACGCATATATTTAAACAATTAAATAATACCATTCATACGTTTCTGCTTTGCTCGACTTTCATTTGCAAAATAATTTGTAGCAAATGAAAAACTGAGAGATCGAATCAGCTGCTTCTCATGTGAGTGTCTATCTTAGTCATGGACTGCAGCTAGCAATGACAGGCTGTTTAACTGCAGAAATTCTACACTTGTCCCTAGGTTCTGGTTAGTGTCCACCAAATTTGCAGCACATCTCCAGAGCAGAAGAAGGCCTGCTGACAAAAACTGCAGTCCAAGATAGTGGAATTTGAATATAACCATGGGAAAGCAGCTAAATGATATCAAGGATGACCACAAGAGCAACGGGATCAGTGAGTCATGGGACAAACACAGCAGACTTCGTTTTTGTTTTTTTTAACTGAGAAGACAATCCAATTACTAAAGGTATTGCTATTAGTAATATCAATGAATCTATTTATCCATCCATCTTCTGCTTATACAACTTAGGGTTGCCCGGTGGTTCCCAGCTGTCACAGGGTAAAGGCGGGGTATACCCTGGACAAGTAGCCAGTCTATCACATGACACTCACAGTCACATTCACACTTACAGCCAGTTTATATTCACCAGTGACCCTAACCCTGTTGAGACCTCTGCCTCAGCAGAGTTTCTTTAACCCAAACCTCCTTATGATTTGTTTGTTTAAAACTAACAAATTGTAAGCAATAAATCATATAAACCATGCAGCCTTTAGCAAAAATGATACAAACAAAACTTCTGCATTTATAAATTTATTTCTTCAGCCCTTATGCCTCCCTATATAAACTTTTCCAAATTGAACCATCACCAAGTTTTGATCTAACCAGTGCATCAAGGCATCAAAGGACATCTTGTGCCTACGCCTGCAACATCACTGGCTGCTGACAAAATGGCAGTATTTGATTTTTTTTCCACGGAGAAAATTTTTTTGGGATGTAACATTACTGCCATAGCCAGTTTGAAGCCGGCTATGACATTAACATCGGTTTAGTATTGCAATGATCCTGTCACACAGCCTTACTGTTCGCATAAACAGCACCAGTGCAAGACAGCGCAGCATATGTCAGAGAAGACTGCAGAAGTTACTTTGCTCTGTATGCTTTTTTAAATGAATCAGTAAAACTAGCACCAGAAATTTGTGTTTGTACCTATAACAGATGGCTGCACGTTGTGCATGTCTGAGTGCTACATATGAAGAGAGGTCAATGTCTCCCTCACTGTGTACACAAAACACAGAGGCCCACGTCCAACTTCCCGTCAAAGACACACTGACTTCAGCGGTCTGTTCAGTGAAGGAGGAGGGCATGTTGTTTTTCAACTCCAACTAACAATCCTCGCCACTGAAAACCAAAGAGAAAGACTTCATTCATGGTAAGGTAGCACAAACAAAAATATTCCTCTGGGAGACATTAGTCTCACATTGTCTCCAATTCAAATCCCTTAATTTACATACTCATTCCAAACCGTTTACCAATTACAGCACTAACGACAAGCAGCACTGCGGCAGTGACATTTGGTTTATGTGTAAGCTGTAAGACGCATGTCCTGTTAGAGTTCGTCAGACACACCCAATAACTAATGCCAAAGAAGTTATAAATTTGTTGGCTAATAGCATAAGAAAAACCATTCAAGGCAATGGGCGTATGTTCTGTATTAAAGTCACAGTTCTAAGTAGGGAGATAGATGAGAAAACTGATAATATTCTCAACTCCTTGAGCATATTAGCTTCCCTTAATATTGTGCACAGACAGCTCAATAAAGACAATTGGTTCTTTTGTCTGGGGGCTTGTGAGGTCAACAATTTCATGACAGGAAATAGAATAATACTAAATAAGGGATGTCAAACTCTTCTCGCAGTGTGGGCCACACACAGCCCACTTTGATGCTAAGTGGCCCGGACCAATTCAATTTGATTTTTATAGCACTAAACTGTAGCCTTTCTGTCAGTGTAAAGATGTTCAACTACACATAAAACCTGAGATCTTAATTTGAATTAATTTAAATTAATATTAAATCCTTAATTTAAGAAAATTTGTTACTGTTGCTGTTACTTTCCCGTAAGCACGTGGCATTACTGCGTTACTAAACCGTGATTTTGTTTGTGAGAGTGTCTCATGACAATGATGTAAGGGGACATTCGTGGTAACAGACGTGTGCAGATCAACAATGGATAATATATAGAGTGCGGGAGAGAGTACGATTGTGCAGCATTTAATTCGTGGAAGTACTGACCTTACTTTGAGTTTGCTTCTGTAAAAAGTGACAAAAACATTAGCGTCTGCTGTACACTGCGTGGGAAGAAAACTTCTTTTTACAGCGAAAAAAAACCCTTAAATTTCTGAGCAAGTACCTAGCAAGCTGCCTCGGGAATATGAAATTCACGGAGAAACCCCCGGATCCTACCGCTGTCATGACCGCTGCGGCACTGGGCAAACCTCCACCTGCTCCGCTCCTGCTAAACAGGTGAAAATAGATTTAAGAATGACAGGACTCAGGCTATGTCCACACGTACACAAGTATTTTTGAAAGGATTTTCCGTTTTTTTTTTTTTGTTTTTAAAGAAATCCCGTCCACACATGCAGTTTTAAAAAATGTCTCCGTCCACATGTAAATGCTAAAAACGATAGGTTGGCCAATCCGAAGTCTAGAAGCATGGGAGGGAAAGACTGAACAGGGTCTTGTACTCTCACAAAACCTTAAGTACTTCTGAAAAGTTTTTGTTTTTCTGGAAGGGCAGATAATTTTGTGTTACTTTTCAAGTGCCTTCATCATTTCAGATGTTAATAACTAGAGACTATTTTTGGCTGTTGTGTAGACTCACAACTTAGGAATGAACAAAATGCATACAGCATACATAAATTCAATTTTTGGGGGGGACTGAAAGGTCTATTGCTTTATTACTTATTCAAGTTGGGTATCATATTTTTAAAAAGTAACTAAGTAACTAATTACTTTTGCAAATAAGTAATCAGTAGAGTAATGGGATTACTTTTTGGAGAAGTAATCAGTAATTAGTTAATAATTACTTTTTTCAAGTAACTTGACCATCAGTGATCATTAGTGCCACAACTGAGTAAAGATGACCAACGTTGAGCTATTGGCGTGCTGGATCCTGCTATATGTCCAAAACTGTCCCTGGAGCCTCTCTAGTCTCATTGTTCTTGGTGTAAATCTGAGAGAAACTGAGATGAGCTGCTCAAGCTGGTACTGGCACATCCAGCCTGAAGCTGTATAATATAGTAGTGCAATGTGGACAATGTAGCAGTGCTAATCTCTCAGGATGAGGAGATACTTCCTTGGAAAAAAATCTAGTTCCGACATGCCGCCTTACTGGACGTGGGACACGCTGGGTCAGCGGTTTCATTAGAGGGCAGCCACAACCAGCAACCATTGCACAGCTGCAGACTGTACTCATCCAGAAATAGGGAGAGCAATTTGTCAACAACAGATCCAGAAGCTTGAGCAATCTATGCACACACAGGTGACTGCATCACATTAGATGAGGCCAGACCTCATATTGAACTGTTTGTATGTATATACAAAACAATATCCATATTCTAATTCATTCAAATCAGTAACAATCAAAATTGTATAAAGATGCTCTACAGTAGCCTGAGACTGAAACCTCTTGTTCTGAGCAGATTCCGCCTCATAAGGGACGATCTTAATGCTTGAATACAGCATAACGTAGTCTCCGCTGGATGTTGGTTCTCGTCTCTTACTGTACACTTAAATTCCACTGTGTTTTCAGCACAGCAACAGCTGGTTAAGACTGCTCCATCAAACATCATTTTACCTGTTTTGGTTTTAAAAGGTGGAAAAGGTGAGTTAGGCAGGAAAGTTAACTTTTGTCCCCTTAGTCACGTCACCAGAGCCATTGACAAAATAGAAGAACACTGAGAGGAAGGCCTCTACGACATTGGTTTCCAATACAGATTGTTGGAGGAAACCCAATTTTCTTGGGTACACAAGATTTAACACGATGCTGACTTATATCCAACACTGGATTCAGGGGTTCAGTTATGCACTTTGATGCGATACTTGGGCTCTATTCAATGGGAAACCCATTAACAAACTGTGCACCTGAACAGTTGTACAGCCAAACATTTAACATCAAAAATAAGACCACATGAAAAACATCTTATGAAAACCTCATCTTTTTTTTAAATTAAAACAAGAAAACACTGAAACAAATTTTCCAGATTCTCATGGACATGACCAGAAATTTTCTATTTATTTTAATCCTTAAAATGTAGAACATTTTTTGACTACGCAGCAATCTGCTTTCCTTTTGTCTAATCCTCTGTACTTTAGCTGTTGTTTACCTTGTGTCTTACAGAGCCTCGCTATGTGGAGGAGGCAGCCAGTCGCTGCACTTTTCTGATTACTTTCTGTGACCTGAAGCATTTTCTGCGCCATGCTCTTTGCATGAAGACCTCACTTTGAGTAAACTATGTTGATTTAACATGACAAGTGCATGCACAACTCTATTCAAAGTGTTTGCTTTTCTTCTGTGACATCTTGGGCCTTCAAACAAAGATTATAGTTGTTTTATATACTCAGCGAGGATTAGATTTGCAGAAATAGCAGGATGGAAGCAGTTTAAAATTTGCCAAACCTTCAAAAAATACATACATTGGAGCAGGGGCATTTAAAAAAACAACAACAAAACATTTCATTATGAAATGATGAGTGAACGAGAATTCAGAGATTATTTGTCTGTTGATGGAGAAAAGTTGTCCTGATGTGCGACCCAAAGCCCACAGAAGAAGCATGGTTGCAACAGTTTCCAGCTGAGCAGTCACTGAGATAAAGCAACTGTTGTTTGTGCTCTCTACTGTGATAATAGGCTGTGTTAGGGAGCAAAAGGATCTATGTTTGACCCTCAACTCATATAGATACAACAAGGGAGCAGGGGGTATTTTTAGCACCTAACAAATGGAAAGTTGCTCGATACCTCTGCCTGCTTCAGAGTTTACAAAAGTGAAAGCGTTCCTGTGTTCTTTGATCTTTTTTAAATCCTTTGCTGCTCCTATGCAGGTATTGATTCCTCTCTGATAAACGCTCAAGTCTGTACTTTGTATGGAAATATTTCAGCGCGCACCGAGGAGGACTTGACCTCGTGCGGAACAGACGTACTGTCACGCCCCACTGAGACGTGAACGTATCTGTCACCTCAAATTTTGATCCACAGCTTGACCCATAGTGGCCCGGCTGAAAGGCTACAAGCACATGGCCCCTGTTCAGCAAACTGATGCGTGTAGGTCGGTCATTAGTGTATAATCATATGAGTCTGACTGGGTGATTCATCTTGGAGAGAGAGAGCACGAGTGATATGTCTCCATCATCACAACCCACTGACTTCTGTCATGACTTATCTGAGAAATAATTCCAATCATGACCTTCAGCCTGTGAGGCGACATATCCCAGTCCATCTACAACACTGATTACACTTAATGAGCAGGTTTTTTTGTTTTTTCTGTAAAGCACGATTTACAAAAGACCCTCAGAATTTAGTCTAAGTATTAACATATGGCAAAGAGAGCGGAAATCTTACTGTTTCACATCTGCTGAGCTCAAATATCAAAGATACTCTACTCCCACACATATGCAGCTACTCACTTTATAAAATCATTGCGGGTGACAGACAAATATATGTGACTTTGAAAGACGTATTTTTCATTTAGGCCCTAACAGATTAATATAGGAAATCTACAAAGACAAAAGAGTCACATGGCTTGGTGCAGTCTTAGATGATGCCAAGTAAAGCAATACCAGTGCAATGCAGTCTGTCATTCAGTACCTCTTTTATCTTTCTTCCTAAAAAGATAAATAATAGAGCAATACCGGTCTGCTTTCATTTTTGGGGTATTGAATATGGGTTTTTGTAAAAAAGACACAGTTGCATCTAAGACGTGTCCATGATGCACCGCATCTCACTCCTAATGGATTACATATGTACTCTTGAGCAGGGATTCTTGATTCATTGGCTACTCTTCATATTTCAGCACCGCAACTTTTTCCTAAACCCAACCAGTGAGTAAAAACAAAACTGATCACTGAACTGAGCGAGCGAAATCAAAGTAAAACAAAACAAAAAACAGAGGCCAACACGGTCTCCTGGCTGCGTGCTATCTCTGTGAAGCCAGCAGCTTCTGAAAAATGACAGCATCTATCACTGCTTACTCCTGTCATTGGTAACCTGCTGTTGTCATTCTTCTTCTTCTTCTTTTTTTTTTTTGCTTTCTGTTTTCATTCTCTTCAATCTCTTTCCTTCTGTTATTGCAGACTCGTCTTAACTAACGGTGGCAGAGATTTATTTAAAAAAACCCAAAAAAACCATTTAAAATAGACAACGGTGTTACAGGGGCCACACAGGAATCTGGATGCCAACATTTTGCATTTCACTTTTCTTTTCTTTTTTTTAAACAACAGCATGGTGATTCAGTGACAATAAGAGGGTCATGGGTTCAAATCTACAGGCTGGCTAGATAGATGATTCTGTCTCTCTCCAACATGTCCAGGGTGTGCCTTTTACCCAATTACAGCTTGGATTTAGTAAAGCTTATCCAATCATGAATTGGAATAGAATTGAATAATCAAAGAATCATGATGAGTGGACTTGTTTTTGTCCTATCTTTGATTTGAACCAGGTTTCACCATGTAACTCAGAGTTTTCACGTTCTCTTTTTATATCGTCATCACAACAATTTAAGTATTGTGATTTAAGTGCATTGGAGCAATTGTTGTTGTGATTTGGTGATATATAAATAAAACTGAATTGAGCAGAAGAGACAGATAAGGTCTCTTTCACATGGGCCTAGAGACCCACTGACACTGGCACTGGCAGGTACTATGATTGCTAAAGCCCCAGTCACACCTAGAGACCAGTCAGTGACATTTTTCCCTAGCAACTTCTGGTTGCTAGGGAAAAATGTATATTCTACAACTGATTGTTCAGTGGTTTCTGGACATGGTTGCTGTTGCTAGGTGAAACTGGTCACGAAGAGGTAAACAGTGCTCCACTGAAAACATCTCTGGGATTGCTTTGGCTGCAGTTTGCCAACTTGTCTTCACTAAGCAGTAGTGAACCTGTACTGTACAGCTGTTCACTGTTGTTTTTAAATGTGGTTCAGTTGTTGTTCAGTCCAAACATTGTCTATTTCCCTTTTGGGTCACATGAACTACCGCTCTGAGCGATAGTTAGTTGGATAGACCAGTTGACATCTTCCTTACTAGCTACAGGTTACTGTGGCAATCCGCTAGCAATCAAAGCAATCACAGGGACGCCTTTAAAATCTGACCATCAGAAAGCTTTACTAAGTAGGGCTCACTCTCTAGCTTTTAAGCCTAAATTTAGTTTCAAAACAAACAACAACAACAACAACAAAAAAAGAAAACAAATGCAAACTTTAAAAGATACGTCCTCCCAATGGTTAAAATTTTTATGAATGGAGGAATGTACAGTGTGCTTCAGACACCACAGCAGTAAAACCTTCCACCAACCATTCAAAGGTATGAATGAAAGATTTAAAAAGTGCACTCTTGTAACAAATTTAATTTCACAACAATTGTTCTTCTTATGACACTAAACAAGTACTGACTGAAAAGGGTGCATAACGCTTCTCAACTTCCCTTAACGGGCTCATACACTGGGAAAATAAATCCTCAAACTATTCCATGGGACCTTCTTAAACTGACGGAATGAAGAAAGGAAGGACATAATTTACGAGTCTCAGTGCATGGCTGATATCCAAAAGGAATGTGGTAAATCTTCGTGCTGTGAAGCTGAAATAGCAAAGCTCCTAGAGAACCAAGAATGAAATGATGCATTTGGTTTCTGAGCGCCGCATTTCTGGTTTTCCTCTATTTACTCCATTATAATAGGTTTCTTATGTTCAGCGTGTGTGAAAATGGAAAAAACAATGATGCAATGATTTCTGACTGAGACTGTAAGGCACATTCTATAGCGCAATTATATATTAAATCAATTTGAAAACCACTATTTGGCTGTTTTCTTGGCAACCGCAAAAGCTCTGATCGCTTTTGGTCGACACTGCAGAAACAGTTCAGTCTGTGCACCATGAGTGGACTCTTTGGGCATGTAAGATTGATTGTCTTTTGTTCACAGGGGCAGGAAGGTACAATGCTGCCTGCCACACGGGCCACAGTAAGTGATGGAATGTGCTGCACTTCATATCTGATTCTGCTGTGGGTACGGAGCAGAGAACATGCAGGAAAAGGCAGCAGACGCTACGTAGAGACCAGAGAGCAACATCGGGACATGGCCCAGATGGGCATCAAGGGAAATAGTTTCCAGCCAAGACATTAAGTGTGCACATACTGGCAAAGAAACAAGAGCACAGTCTAGCTTGCACTGTGCGTTGTGTGGAGTAAACAAAAGAAGCAGCAATGAGCATCCAGAGTAGGCGCAAGGTTTTTCTTTTTTAAGCCATAACAAAAAAGGCTAAAAATGAGGGAAGGTGTAAGGCAACCACTGGGTAAGTCCTTTTCTGGTGCTATATATATCAGTTTATTGCTCTTTAAAAGCAAATAACTAATTAAATTTTTTCCTACAGGTGTTGGAGTGGTTTCATAAAGGAACTGAGATGGCGCTCTGCTATTGACACTCTGCTGAGTGTACTTGGGAAGATTTAATAACCTCTTATCTTATCAGTTTAACCCAGTGCGCACCTGAAAGTTGGAACAGCAAAGTCAACCATTAAACTGTGCCTCGAAGCTACGTGGACGTCGATGTATATTAAATAAGCAGTAGATGTTTCCTGCTGCTAACAGAAAGGGATTAGTTCTAATTTTTCCTGTTTAATTGTGTAAATAAAGATCGGGTGTGCGCACTTGTGACCATGGATGTGTGTGTGTAGTGGCTTTCCGATAGGTCACCGAGGTGATGTGTTGAAGGCAGACCTACCGACACGTGTCAAGTTACGGCTAAAAAAAGGACAATGTCCGCACATTTACCTTTGACTTTTCCACTAAATGCTAGCTGCACTCTTTTATCCGCATAGAACGTCACAAATCACGCGGTTGGGTAGACTAACCAAATTTGCGCTATGGTTACACTAACTATGGTTACACATTGTGACAATGCGCGCCACCTGGCATACATCAAACTGAATAAATAAAGTTATCGGTGACTGCCTCCTAGTTCATGGAAAGCGCATCAAAATGAAAAGAAACAAAAACAAATTTATTAATAGATTTATTTAGAAACCAACTCTATGTGACAGTAATTCAAGCCAAGGTAATTTTGTGTGTGTTTAAATAAAGCTTTTTGCCTGTATACAAAACTTGGCTTACATTTCATACAGCGTTCCGTCCTATAAAGTGTCTGACATTGCATGTTTGCATACAAACTATAAGTTGCTGCCATCTTGTGGCCGCACTTGGCTACTGTCTCTGGAGGCAAGCTTGACTCTGAGCCACTGGAGTCTGTAGCTGCTGTCATTTTCAAGGGTGTGTCCTGGAAGCTAAGAGGCCAGGAGCTTTTTTGTGGTTCTTTGCACTTAATCAGTATTGCATGCACTATATGTTAATTATGTTTCACTGCTCTAAGATCAGTTGCAATCTGCATGTTACCGCAGAAGGACAGTTAGAAAGTAAGTGAGGATATTACTGTGATTTTTCATTTCAGCAGATTAGTTTTAGCCAGGAAAACCTTTATAAAGAAAATTCACATAATGAAGAGGGTACTGTGATCTCTGGAATGTCCCAAGGTTTTAAGTTTGTGTACGTATGGTTTAGAGCCTAAAGTCTTTGTTATATTTTAGTTCTAGTATATATCAGTTAATTGATTATTGGTGTCTGTGTTTCTCCGATTGGGACATAGTATGAATAATCACTTGGTTGGCTGGATGCAAGTTTAATGAGTTGATTTTCTTTTTCTCCCTCATTTCTTAAAAAATATTAACCATGTCACACAATACTAAAGCTTCAATTCAGTTTGCTTTTATTATACTAATGTATTTCTTTTTTTCCATTAAGGTGTAGGGCTGTTTTTCTAATCAGATTAAGAAATGTTTTTCTTTTAGAGAAAGCCATACTACAAAGATATGATAGTACACAATATGATGGTACTGTGTGAGCTCAACCTTTAATATTCGCAATAGTAATATTACCCATACAACACTGATGGGGAACATGGAAGGGTGAGTATCATCTCTGCTTGCCTTTCAGCAACAATCACCCCACTTTACTGGATTTTTGCATAATCACAATGCATTTTAAGCTTTTCACTTGCTATTTTACCCTCTCTTGGCTGCTTTGACTCACACGTAGGAGCATTGTCCCCTAACCACAGGGCTACTGGTTTGATCCCCAACCCTGGCCTCTTCAGATGGCGCCACAGCCTTAGCACCCAGTGGCCACAGTACGTTACAGCGATTGCAATTTCAATTTTTTCTGTTGTTGTTTTTACATTTTCCTAGCTAGCAAATTGAGAGTTTGTTTTAGGACAACAGTAATTTCCCCGTTTCAGTTGTCTTCTTAAAAAGATGCACTCTGACAGGAACACTCTGCACTTCTTTTCTATTTGTTAGACAAAAAAAACAGCAATGTCAAATTTATGATAGTGCAACAGCAGCTTTTCGGTTCATTACTTTTGTGCCAACATGAATAATAGATTTGCGGTGCAAAACATTTTCACCTATTGCTGTTGACTGAGCTGGAGAGACAGAAAGAGAGCACATAATGTATACATTTGTATTTATGCATGCACTTCACAGAGATTTCAGTAATTTTGTTTATGTCCAAATGAGTCATGAAATTTGTTTGTGTGCCTCTGTGTAATAGAATTTGCCTTTTTCTGATGTAGTCATGAAGGAAATATGCAGGTAATGTAGTCAGTCTAAAAAAAAAAACTAAAACTGTATTTTTTTTCTTTTTCTTTCTTTTCACATGCTCTCTGATTACACTATAACAATAATTGACTTCCTTAATCCCCAATATGATGCACAGATCCATAAGAGAGATGACTTTTACTCCTTTTTCTTTCTTCTTTAATTGCATGGACTGGCCTGAGGATAGAGACGATGAAATATCACGTACAGTTCGATCTCCCGAGAATTTTTGTGTTTGCTCATGCAGGTATGAGTGTATTCACATTGTATGTGTGTTTTGCGGTCAAGCTGTTATGAGCTGGAGGGGGCACAGGGCTAAGTGGAGCCTAGCAGCAATATCTAGATGGATATTGTGGACTTCTCTTTTAACAGAGTGACAGCACTTTGTAGTGGAAGCTATTCTTAGAGCCCCTGGTTCAATTGCATTGGTCCAATTGAATTGGAGGATGCCGTGCCACACAGGACATCCATGGTCACTTGATGGGGCTGACACAAACACTCACACTCTTACACTCACACCTGTCTATCACACCTCCACGAGCGTTAATCCAGCTGAGGCTCTCCGGATCACCTTCTTCGTTCTGTCTCCTTTGTTCGCTCACACGTTCTCTTCTTTTGTCTCTCCAGACACTCTCTATCGTTATCTCTTCGCTATTACTCCCTCTCTCGTCTCAATTGTCTTAACCACAGCCGAGGGAAAAGTACAAAGTTAAGCTGCAAGAAATTACCAAGGACGCTGTATTTCTCTGTTCTTGTTGTGTCTCTCATCCTTGTCTTGTTAAGGCGTCTCATAATTAGGAAACCATGGCTATTTTTGAATGTTGTCTATCCGTAAATGAATCTCTTTGCTGCGTTTTTAAAAAAAACTACCTGCTGGGTCAAACTCATTCACTTATGTGTAATGGTGTAATGTAAATTATCAGATGCTCCCATTGTGTTTTCATATAAAAAATAAAAAACAAAATGAAGTGAAGCAACTTTGGACAGCTGATGTATAAACATATTAATGTTTTGCACTGGTATTAAGTAAAATCTGACAAAGGGGTTTTTTGTAAGTTATCTGGCTGCTTAGATGACGACACTGACCACAATATAATGACCTTACTCAAGTGTCTTCAATGCAACTAAACAGCAGGTTTGAAATTAAAACATACGTAAACATACTTTCTTTTCCTGGAGGAAAAGAAAATGTCCTTTACAAATGTACTTAATTTTGTAAAGATGTATTTCCTAAATTAACTTTAAATACATTTCAGCCCATTGATGTTGAGCTGATTCTCATGTAGAGGACAACTAAACTCCTTTCTCTATTTCATGGACTCCCTCTCACAATTACTAACTGTGGATGTTGTCCAGTTGACACTGACCAGTAGAGCCGTGTCTCTATTACCACAGGTCCCTCCCATGATATTCATCTCAACATGCCAAATGTTTTTTAAGAAAAACAACAAAACCTACATTACTTGACTACAAGATAAAGACACAAAACTAACTCCATGACAAACACACATTTATTCTTGCTTTACCATAGAGACTTTGACAAAAAAACACCTGCTGTATTTTCATTTAAAGGAAAGGAAAAAGTCCCACAACTAATATCACACTTTTTGTTACCAAACAAAACTGAATGAAGAGATATAGCAGTGATAGTGAGTAGAGCCACTTGACTTTCAGTGCGTCCTTTCTATGTGAACTCTGACCAAGAACAACTGTCATGGTCCTGGGCCATGTTGGCCCAGTGTTCTTAGTTTTCTTGTATGTTTGTATTTTGTTCCTTGCTTAGGCCATGTTTTCTGAGTTGCCCTGTTGTGTTGTTCCCTAAGTGTTTTCCCTTCATGGCTTTTACCCCCTGTGTGCCCCTCTGTGTATCTGTGAGCCCTCGTCTCTCCTTATGTTTTATTCCATGTTTCCCCTGCCCATTATGTCTAAGTTCTCCCCGTGCTCTCTCTCCTCCTGTCTGAACCTCTGTGCACTTCCTGTTTACTTTGTGACTCTCACGCCCGTACATGTCATGTTCAGTTCACCCCGCCCTGTCTCGTTATGATTATCAGTGTCACCTGTGTTCCCCGTGTGTTCCCACTTCCCTCGTTAACCCTCTGTGTATTTCTGTCTGCGTCTCCCTCTGTTCAGCGTGACGTCGTCCCTCATGCCGTGTGTGGATCTCCCTGTGTCTCTCTGTGAGTTCTTAGTTTGGTTTCCCAGTTTAGTTTAGTTTGTATATTTGTTCTGCCAGCGAATAAAGCTGAGTTTTGAGTTCATTCCCTCGTGCCTGTGAGTCCTGCATTTTGGGTCCTACTCCTGCCTGCCGCACGGCGATTCATGACAGTACGACGTCACCACAACATGGACCCAGCGGATTCATCCCGGGAACGTGACCTCTCCCGCATCCACCGCCTGATCGAGCGGGTTTCCCTCACTAAGGACGCTAAGACCATGGCAGTTGGGATTAACGCTATAGAAGCGATCCTGGAGGGGAATCCTCATTTGCGCACACTAAAGGGATTTATGGGCTTCATGGACCAGCTGCATGAAGCCCAGGAGGTGCTACAGGCTCGGGAGCTTGCAGCCTTTGTCCGCGCCCAGTATTCTTCGCCGAAGCCGCCGCATCGGCATCGGCCGCAACACAAGGAGCTCTCCGCGGAGTCGGCCGCCGTACAGCAGCAATTGCAACAGGGGAAAGGCGTTTCTGCACCGCGGCCACAGAGCTCCACTTCTTGCCGCTCAGGGCTTGATTCACCTGCCTCCTGCTTGGCGGCGATGTGGTCGCAGGACGAGGACGTCTCTTCTCCATCGTCACCAGTTTCTCCTGTCGCCTCAGCCCCTGCCGCCAGGAGGAAGCGGCGCCACCGCCGTCGTTCCTCACTACAACCGGAGCCCAATCACTCGTCAGAACAGCAGGCAATGAGTAGTGAGGTGAAGGCGGTTTTTTCCATGGACATTCACCCCGGCCCAGTAGAAAGAAAAGACTCCCTGACTAATTATGTTGATGCTTTTTCCGCTGAAGAATCAGAATGCATGGGCAAAACTCTGATTGTGCACCCTCTGTTGGAGCCTGCTAAGAACTCTTCTGTCGATACAGAGTTAACCCCGGACGGTTTGAATTCAGTTTTGACATGTACTGCTGAATCTATGAATGACGCTGTGGGTTCGCAACCCAAGAATGGGGAGGGGGACTTAACGGGCTGTTTCTGCCCTGTTCTCTTAGAGCAGAGAAGCCTAAGCAGAACTGTTTCTTCTGAACTCGTTCAGCTAGTTAAACCGAGCCCTAGAGGCTTAGGGGAGCCTATACCACCCCCTGCATCACGCTCACTACAAACTCCTCCTCAACCGTTAGCCCATTCAGCAGCCCAGCTCGCTGTTCAGCTGCCCTCAGCTCAGTCAGCTGCCCAGTTAGCTACTCCGTTACCTGCAGCTCAATCATCTGCTCCTTCACTAGTTTCATTCTCACCAACGGTCACTTCAGTCTTTCTCAACCCAGTCTCCTGCTGAGCAGCCGACTTTTCTCACTCGTATCAAGCGGGAAAACATGCTCAACAGGACTGTTTTCGTCCCTCGAAAGCTGGCCCGATTAGAGACATTTACTACCTCCAGGGCCTCCCCAGAGTCCGAGTTTCAACCCGCAGTTGACTCTGGACCCCTGGGGGCTAAGGAGTCAGCCGAGGACTGCACCCAACTGTTGCCTCCTGAGCCTAACCTATGTGTTGCTCAGCCCCAGTCAGCATCAACGCTGCCAGAGGCCCGTGCGCCTGCTGGTCCTGCTCTGTCCCTGCCAGAGGCCCGTGCGCCTGCTAGTCCTGCTCTGCGTTTTCCAGAGGTCCCCGGGCCTGCTGGTTCAGAAACTGTTCTTGCTGGGGGGCCCGAGGAGCCCGTCCAGCACCATGCCTTGTCTGCTGGAGGGCCCGAGGAGCCCGTCCAGCACCATGCCACGTCTGCTGGAGGGCCCGAGGAGCCCGTTCAGCTTCCTTCCACGTCAGCTGTACAGGCTGGGAAGCAGCCTGCTAGGAATGGCGTGAGCTTTCTCTCCGCCTCGGACTGCTTTCTGCTTCAGCCGTCTCTTCTGGCTGGAGGGTCCGAGGAGCCCATCCGGCCTCAAGCCACGTCCGCTGGAGGGTCCGAGGGGCCCGTTCAGCCTCCTGTCTCCGCTGGAGGGTCCGAGGGGCCCGTCCAGCCTCACGCCTCGTCAGCTGGAGGGTCCGAGGGGCCCGTCCAGCCTCCTGTGTCAGCTGGAGGGTCCGAGGGGCCCGTCCAGCCTCCTGTCTCCGCTGGAGGGTCCGAGGGGCCCGTCCAGCCTCCTGTCTCCGCTGGAGGGTCCGAGGGGCCCGTCCAGCCTCACGCCTCGTCAGCTGGAGGGTCCGAGGGGCCCGTTCAGCCTCCTGTCTCCGCTGGAGGGTCCGAGGGGCCCGTTCAGCCTCACGCCGCATCAGCTGGAGGGCCCGAGGAGCCTGTCCAGCCGCCACCTGCGACCGCCTCGTCGACGCCTGGTCCAGCCTCAGCCTCTGCAGCGCCGTCTGGTCCGGCCTCAGCCTCTGCAGCGCCGTCTGGTCCGGCCTCAGCCTCTGCAGCGCCGTCTGGTCCGGCCTCAGCCTCTGCAGCGCCGTCTGGTCCGGCCTCAGCCTCTGCAGCGCCGTCTGGTCCGGCCTCAGCCTCCGAGCCTTCGTCCTCGTCTGGTCCGGCCCCCGAGCCTTCGTCCTCGTCTGGTCCGGCCCCCGAGCCTTCGTCCTCGTCTGGTCCGGCCCCCGAGCCTTCGTCCTCGTCTGGTCCGGCCCCCGAGCCTTCGTCCTCGTCTGGTCCGGCCCCCGAGCCTTCGTCCTCGTCTGGTCCGGCCCCCGAGCCTTCGTCCTCGTCTGGTCCGGCCCCCGAGCCTTCGTCCTCGTCTGGTCCGGCCCCCGAGCCTTCGTCTGCTGCAGCCTCCTCATCAGCTGCTTCGTCTGGTCCAGCCTCCTCATCAGCTGCTTCGTCTGGTCCAGCCTCCTCATCAGCTGCTTCGTCTGGTCCAGCCTCCTCATCAGCTGCTTCGTCTGGTCCAGCCTCCTCATCAGCTGCTTCGTCTGGTCCAGCCTCCTCATCAGCTGCTTCGTCTGGTCCTGTGCCCACCAGGCCATGGCCAGCACGCCTGAGACTGGAGGGCCGCCGCTGCCTTCCGCGCGGTCGGCCCCCTGAACTGCTCCGTCTCCTTCGCCGCCGCCGCTGCCTTCCACGCGGTCGGCCCCCTGAACTGCACCGCCTTCGCCTGAGTGGCCGCCGTCACCTTCCGCACGGCCGGCCCCCGGACCGCCTTCGCCTGAGTGGCCGCCGTCGCCTTCCGCACGGTCGGCCCCCGGACCAGCGCTGTCATCGTCGCCGCCGCCTCCCGCGCGGTTGGCCTCCTGAACTGCTCCGTCGTCTCCTTCGCCGCCGCCGTTGCCTTGCGCACGGCCGGCCTCCTGAACTGTTTCCACGTCGCCGCCGTTGCCTTGCGCACGGCCGGCCTCCTGAACTGTTTCCACGTCGCCGCCGTTGCCTTGCGCACGGCCGGCCTCCTGAACTGTTTCCACGTCGCCGCCGTTGCCTTGCGCACGGCCGGCCCCCTGAACTGCTCTGTGTTTGGGTTATTTTCTTGGGCTCCGGTGTTTGCTGTGCTCTTCTTTTGTTTTCTGTTCCGGGCCCTCCGTCCTGGGCCCCCGCCGCCCGCCCTGGGTTGTTTTCTGTTTGGTTTTGTTTTTCTGTGTTTGGGCTGTCTGGAGCCAGCCCTTGAGGGGGGGGTACTGTCATGGTCCTGGGCCATGTTGGCCCAGTGTTCTTAGTTTTCTTGTATGTTTGTATTTTGTTCCTTGCTTAGGCCATGTTTTCTGAGTTGCCCTGTTGTGTTGTTCCCTAAGTGTTTTCCCTTCATGGCTTTTACCCCCTGTGTGCCCCTCTGTGTATCTGTGAGCCCTCGTCTCTCCTTATGTTTTATTCCATGTTTCCCCTGCCCATTATGTCTAAGTTCTCCCCGTGCTCTCTCTCCTCCTGTCTGAACCTCTGTGCACTTCCTGTTTACTTTGTGACTCTCACGCCCGTACATGTCATGTTCAGTTCACCCCGCCCTGTCTCGTTATGATTATCAGTGTCACCTGTGTTCCCCGTGTGTTCCCACTTCCCTCGTTAACCCTCTGTGTATTTCTGTCTGCGTCTCCCTCTGTTCAGCGTGACGTCGTCCCTCATGCCGTGTGTGGATCTCCCTGTGTCTCTCTGTGAGTTCTTAGTTTGGTTTCCCAGTTTAGTTTAGTTTGTATATTTGTTCTGCCAGCGAATAAAGCTGAGTTTTGAGTTCATTCCCTCGTGCCTGTGAGTCCTGCATTTTGGGTCCTACTCCTGCCTGCCGCACGGCGATTCATGACAACAACAAATCCTTTTTTCACCTTCTTCTTAAAGAACTCTTTTCTGTTAGAGCTTTGGGATCCTGCAGCTGATCGTGGTGTAAAGTACTAGCTAACAGCACTCAGGGCAGTGAGAAGGTCAGAAAGCACTCCCAGCTTTCGCTCTCTGGCCCCTGAGACCAGATCGCAGTCTGAATCATTTAGCTGGAAAGTTGTTCCAAACCACAATGTACTGCATGCATATGAAGGTCCTATATCTATGTAACAAATCCAGCGATCCCTGTATTGTCATTCAGCATTTTTATCTGTGGCTATACCGAAACTCATGACTGTGGAAAGTTTGCCACACTGATTGTAGCTGCACTTACAGAGCAGAAGCTCACTTTATGTATCGCAAAACCTCAGTAATGTTTATTCTGTATGCACTGAAACTTCTGTGCCACCCACTAATGTTTGCAAATTAAGACTAAATACATCATCCAGTGGGGCACCACTCATTCACCGAGTGCACCTGCACACACAGACCCACCGAGGAGCATGCCTCTCTGATGCATTACTGCAGCAGCAGCTGTAATAGTAATGAATATGCTTGTTTAGTAATGTGCCAGAGGTGTTTGCCTAACAATGGGCACATTTATTAGCCACACTATGCAAAATGCACAGGGGACTAAGGACCAACATGTTCTCTCATGTGATGCTGCTCAAGTAGGTTTAATTAGGATCAGAAACACTTGTGGACAATTAAGTCCCCTAACAATTAAATTCTTATGTATTTTATGCACACAGAAACACGACTGTAATTATTCTGCCTGTACATTATTAGATGCATGCGTAGGCATACAGAACAGGGTCGCGGGAGTTAATTTGCTGCTGCATTGAAATTTCAAAACACAACAAACAGATTTACACATATGCACATGGTGTTAATTAAAAATCTTCAGGTTCCTAACATGTATTTTGTAACTCTCTCTGAAACAGTTGCAAATAATTGCGTGAAGAGGGTGACTACTTTAAGCTGAGTGGTCCGTTGTTTTGGACTGAAGTGGACTAGGTTTAGTCTGGCTGAGCTAATAAGGCCTCTCGACTGCCATTCGTACACTGTGGACACCGTAGCGCTGTAGGCTACGGGAGAATGCAAAGCAGCAAAGTCACATTTAACACTAAATTAAGCCTGTACGTTCAATTTAAATCCACTTTAAGATTAAGAGATTCTTAAAAATTGATCCTTGCTTTTCCACAATGATTTGCTTAATATACTATTTGCACGTGCTGTAAAGGAGTCAGGAGAAAACTTTATTCATCCTTCAATTATTACTTCTATCATTTTAATATTTTTTTCAATGTGCTGTTGTGTAAGACCAGTAAGACCACTTTTCGAAATACAACACACCGTTTCTGTATTTTTGCACAACCATTTATCCACAGAACACTCGTATCTTTGACATGTGGGACTCAAGATCCCAGATAAAAGACCGTTTAGATAACACGGCCTTTGAACATTAGCGATAAGTGACACTAAATGCAACTGGAGGGATCCAGAAACACGTTTCCAGAAATGTAAATGTGTTCGAACATGCAGCAGAAAAAGAGAGAGAGAAATCCTTTCATTTCGTTTCGGCAATTCCAATTTCGGAAAATAATAATAATACCGATTAGAGTTTTATTAAAACCCTTCTTGGTAATAAATATTTTAAGGTCCATCAGCCTGCAACATGGCCAGAATGATGAGATTCTGCTCACGTGAACGAGCTCACTTGTGTCAATATCAAATATCAAATTAAACCAAACTCAATCAAAAATAAATGCAAGGCAAATTACCGTTGACAGCACGGGATTCCGCCGATTCTGCAGATGTGATCTTTCACCGCTGCTCATCATCTGAGCCGCGTATTCCCGGTGAGTTCACGCGGCTCCGCTCTAATCCAACTTTCACAATAAATTACAGCTCGCCTCGCAGATAAGTTGTCTGCCCTGTCGGGAGAACTGTTTGAGGAATTTGGCGAAACTCTTAAAGTACGGAAAAATGATAATAATACAAAGATATTAAATAAATGTATTAAAGTGAACGGTTTGGTTCTGTCTTTGTACTGAGCGCGAGCGCACAGCTGCTTACTTGCGCTCCTTGTACCCGTGTGACGTAAGTGACGAGGGGTGGGGAGGGGGGTCATTTAAACACTGGGTCAGGGTGTTGTAGCGTTTTTCTGTGTCGTTTGACGAACGTGGGTTGTTTGAATTTCGGACTGGACACTGAGCTCTTCGTTAATTAGGGCTGATTTGTTCTCGTGTCTTATTCATCTGGTAGCTGCAAACATTTGAACTGAGCCTCATTCTGCCTACATACACACCTTATATGCCTTTTAAAATATAAAAATAAATAAATAACGCAATTATTCTTTGCCTTACTGTCCCACATCTGTAGACAGTGTCTCACGTTTTTAACGACTTCTCAGGACATGCGTTTGTTCAAAGTCTTCATTTATACAGACTAAAATGTGAAAACAAGTCTTTTTTCTTATAGTTAAAACTCGTCTAATGCTATGCTCATGAGTAAAAGTTAAACACTGCCTGAAAAAGTAACAAACCTTGCAGAATTTGGTGAATATTATGGCAACTACAAAGAAAATGACGTAAAGTATCTTTTTCCAAGTTATTGT
Organism: Maylandia zebra; assembly: GCF_041146795.1. Classification (NCBI taxonomy): domain Eukaryota; kingdom Metazoa; phylum Chordata; class Actinopteri; order Cichliformes; family Cichlidae; genus Maylandia; species Maylandia zebra. The sequence goes on from NC_135170.1 coordinate 25,272,911, forward strand.
TCAGTTTTGCACAGGAGATAGTGTATGTGTGTGTCATAAATTGGCTAAAAGGGCCAAAAATGTTTTTGTTTTGTTTTTTAAAATGACATCATCTGCAGTCTATGGATGTATCCCTACTGAAACCCAAAGACTACAGGAGTGTATAAAGACTAGGCACGAGACCACAAGAACAAACTTCAGCATCATTTTATTCTTACTGTATCTACTGAGGAGGTGTGTTGCATTCAAATATATGTTTGAGTACCTCAGCCAGTAAATACAGGCCGAGCTGCATCAGCTGCTCAGGGAGGAGCCTAGATTTTCTTTCTACTTGCTTTGAGGGAATCTTTGTGTGCCTTACAACTTAATGCACTCTGAGATACACTCTGACACTCTGCTGTTGAGAGATTGTGCAGATCAAAACTGAAGTGCATTGAAAGCACTGCAGACCGATGTCACTAAAAGAAGATACAGTCATGTGGGGGAAAAAAGTGTAACCTTAGTAATAGCCAGGTACTTATAATGCACTTAGTTGAAAATAAAATAAAAACACCCAAGACATACATCTGAGACTTTATAGGCCTCAGTTAGCATTTTGGATGTTGAAGGTCATCATAGTAAAGTTAGAAAAAAGACTGAACAAGTTTGGTTTATCTGGAAAGATTGCCAAGCCAAAGCCTTTTCTCTTTAAAAGGATCAGTTTGCAAAACTGCCTCTGATAAAACCACAAGCCTTCTGAAACAATGTCAGACAAGCCTGGAGGGGAGATTTCTGGCCATAAAGCATTGGGAGAAAACCAAATAGCATATCAGCACAAACACCTTATACCAACTCTCAAGCATGGGGGTGGAGGAGTGATGATTTAGGCTTGTTTTGCAGCCACAGGACCTTGGCACATTGCAGTCACTGAGTTGGCCATGAACTCCTCTGAGTACCAAAGTATTCTAGAGCTAAATGTCATCTCTGTGAGTGTTAAAGCTGATTGAAATGGGGTCATGCAACAGGCATTGATACCCAGATCACCAGCAGAAACAGAAAGTCTAAAAAACAAAAAGAATCCAGAAGCAGCAATGGCTCATTGAAATGCTGCGGTGGGACCTTAAGAGAGCATAAACAAATCCCCACAAACCTCAATGAACTGAAGCAATGTTGTAAAGAGCAGTGGGCCAAAACCTACCAACATACAGAAGACTATTACTTCAAGTCATTTCTGCTTAAGGTGGTTTTAAAAGGTTACTATATGATGGGGTATGGGACATATTTCACATGAGAGCAGCCATGTTTTTGAGCTGCAGGAGGCAGGCAGTGATCTGTGGATTGACCCTAGAGTAGTGGAGGTCCTGTACCGTCGGCTTAGCATCAAATGCTAGAGTAAACAAACACTGTTGTTATGCATGATACTGATAAAACATTTTCATCTTTACCATGAAGAAATCATGCATTTAAAAGATTATGAAGTCAGTGATCAATTTTCAAGATTCAGAAGGATGCAAGACTATAAAATGAAGATCACATTTACATCATTATGATTTCATTGGACTCTAAGACTGTGGTATTGCAATAAGCCAGGGACTGCACTGTGCTCCCATTACGTGGCGTGTCCTCCAGTATTAGTGTATTATTTTGGGATATATTTGTGTGTGTTTTTGGGAGGCTGAGATCAAACTTTCATATTGGCTGAGGTGAACTTTGTCCTGCTCCCTCTGGACATCTCATGTTTTCCCTCTTCTCTCACTAGCCGCTTCGCTAAACTGCTGTAAGTCTTTATCCTTAGCAAGGTCATTTAATTTGTTATACTGAGCAGAACTAATGCTTATGCTGAGAGGATTTAGGGCAGAAAAATTTCTTTACTGCAAATAAGGGTTAAATTTGGTGTAACAGAATGCCAAGCCCAAAATAATTAATGCCTTCCTCTGTGATATTCACCCTTGATGTAGTCTGTATTCATGGTTTTAGGAGAAGATCCATCACGTGCAGAATGTGGGCTGTTTTCTAGAGTGCGGTGAGATGAATGTTTTCAAAAAGGATTAGCTCGCATTTTCACCAAGCTACTGAAAATGCATTGAGTCCTGTCAGCGTTTTTTTTTTATTATTTATGAGAAAATCCTATCTCACTATAGGGACTTCCAGAAGGGGGGATTTCTTGGCCTTTCAACCAACTAATCAGTCACCTCGCCTTTGGAGAAAGTGACTGCATGAAGCACTAAAATTAAAAGGAGATGAAGTCTCCTGTTCGCTGTTGCACTAAATCCCTGAAGAAAAACACTGTGGTCATTCTTGCAAAACACAAACACACTTTATTGAACAGTGAACTTTGACCGAAAAAAGGCTCAAAGACCTTTTGCATGTGTCAATACGCTCTGTTCAGATGAAGCAGACATCTGCTACACTGCTTTTTCACTTAAATCTAATATTGTAAAACACACTTCTCAGCCACTTATAGTATACACTTATTACATTGTGCTCTGTAGTAGTCTGTCCTGCTCTTTTATTCTGTCAGTTCATCGTGCTTATTGGTTTTGACCCATTAACCCTTTCACAGTTTGTTAAATAATCTTTCTTTTTTTTCTGATAAGTAAAGCCATAAATTGCCAGTAGCAGCGGACAGTGTCAGCCGATAAGATTTCTCTACATGCACATATTTTTATCAGTCCTGTGCCGCAACAGCTGTCAGGTTTTGAGTGGGGTAAAAAATGGCAAGCAGCAGCTTCTGTGACTTTTGTTCCCGAGAACTGAAACACAAAATATGCAAGAGCTGGGCGTGAGCGAGACTCGATGTTATAAACCGCCTCAAGCTCCCCGAGGCTGCAAAATGCTACGATTGTGTCCAGCTGCCAGGCATCATTGCATCTTTAGTGAAATGCTTTTAAATTACATGCATCCCCCTCAACCCCATTCTCTGAGACATTGTATATACCCAGACCTGAATTAGCTTGACACATTTATAGGATTTATTGAACTCTAAATATCAAAGGCTTGATGCTTGTGGCACCGTCTATATATATTTTTCTTTCTAGAATCATTTCATGAGCTGTAAAAGACAAAAGAGAGCAAGAGAGAAATGCCTGAAAACAACTAAGGCATATTCCTTGTTCTTTACAAAAGACCCTCAGGCTGCAAAACAAAAAAAAACACATTAGGTATATTCACATATGCAAGAGTGCTCAGGCTGGAAATAGAATAAGCCACACAGTATTAACCAAATGACAGAGAAAAATGCGTGCTTGTGATTGTCGTCTGTGTGAGTGTGTGCTAGGAGGATGTGCAGCATTTCCACAACCATCCAACAGAGGGAGCCAGCACAGCAAAACCAAACAAGTACACAGCTTTATTTACAAATATTAAAATATGACACAGACACTAAAATGATTTTTTCCCCTCTGAACCCCCCAAAATTATCTCTCTTTCTCTGCAGACTGAAACCCGTATTTTTGTTTTATGTAATCTAGTTAGATTACAGGACACACGTTTGTCTAACTGCATGCAAAGTAAACATTTGAAGAGACAGATAAGGTCGCTGCAAAAGGTCATGTACACATTGTATTAAAAGGTCAGTAAATTAAAATACTGCTGTCATGCTTAAATTACATAATTACTAAAATAATTACTTAAACTCTATAGTTTGGATAACAGAATAAGTTCATGGTTTTATAGGGATATAGTTGTAAGTATGATACAGCTGCCATGTCACTGCTTTATATCTTTGTGTAAGTTGTAATATATGGCATATGGAACATTTTTCACTGTAACATACATTGCTGTGCCAAGTAAGTGCAAAACCCAGTGGAATTGCAGTTGTGGTCAAATTAACTAAGATGCATGCAGGCAACAATGTAGCAGTAGTATGGTAGTAGTGCATATAGATGCTCTTGTAGGCTGTGAAAAGCTAATTTTGAAATATTCGGAGGAAAGTAATATTAATTATCTTTGCCTTAAGTGTTCATTTGATTTATTCTCTTTTCTATTTGGGGCATTTATCATAAGTGTACTGTATCTTCCTCAAAAAGGTTTGGAAAGTGTACATTTATACGCTGCAAAAACAGGATTTTTTGGACTATAAAAAAGGTTGATGTTAACATGTTAACACTGAGGTAGTGGCCAATTTATAATGTTGTAATTTTGTTCTCTTATTAGCTCAGGACATATTGACAACTGATTGCTGTGGATGTACAATGTAGGTTCTGCTGTTTGTGTGACAAAGTTCAGTGTTACAGTACCACCACAACTACGCAGTCTGCATTTATCTTTATGGAGTTTATGGCGCAAAGAGGAGGTTAATGCAACAAAGCTGATACGTTGTCATACTGAAGAAAGACAGATAAAATGGTTGATGACATGAACTCAAACTTTACAGTAATAACCTATAAATACAGTAGGAACACTAAAAAAAATTTATTGCAACCAAGAAGTTGATAGTATTAAACTGTAAAAGAAATAGCTGCACATTACAGTGGGTGTGTTTTAAAAATAAAAGTCAAAAGCTGGAACATCTGGCCACCAGCACTTCGCAGTTATTAAACGGGGACATTTTTTTAGTGCTTCAGTTTCTTTGAACACTTGTACACTGCTGCCAAGATAAACTTTTCTTAGACACGAGGTTTGAAAAAACATTTCAAAAGAATATTGATTACTGCCATGAACAGATAGTGTCAGGAACATTCAGTACTGCGCAGGAAAAGGAATAATAAAGAGAAAATTGACCAGATGAGAGTGCATTAGCTGTGTATGTTTGGGTCACCTGTGGTCTGACCTCTAGTACTCCTTGCAATTTGAGACAAGCTTGTTTTCAAAGTCTGGCCACTCAACTGGCATTTGGCAGAGTTCTTCTTTTGCACACCAGCTGATAATATCAGTGTGTAAATATTCTGTCATGGTTTTGAGGCTGGCAGCTTTGGATGTAATGTCTGTTTGTTTTTTTAACTTCATATACAGTGACTGGACAGAAATTCCTGGCTTTGCATTCCAGTTCTTTTCAAGCCACTTACTGCACATACAGTATGTGTGTCAAGGCAATGATGCAATCCTGCAGCTGTCTCAAGCTTCATGTACAGTTCACTCCAATTCAAGCAGTGATGTGTGCCCATTTTCAGCATAAGCCAGTAGTTCTAAATGTTTTTCCCTCCACCTGTTTTCCTCTCATCCACACATGTGTTCTGTCTTTGTTCTATGGACTTCATTCCTCTTCTCTCTGGAGAATACCTCCACCTATCCACACTCTTTTTTCACCTGTTCCCTACTCTCACTTCAGATCATGTCTCCTGCAAACGTCATAGTTCACTGAGCCTGACCTCATCTGTCAGCCTGTCCATCACCACTCGAAACAAGAACAGTCTCTAAACCAGTCACTGATGTAATCACATCCTCACCCTGAATCCATCTATCACTCCTACTGCACACCTCACCACTGTCTCTCTGTCCTCATACATGTCCTGCACCACCATCACATACTTCTCTGCCACTCCTGGCTTGATCATGCAGTACGGCAGTTTTGACATCATATGCTTTCTCTGTATCCACAAAGACACAATGCAACTCCTGCTGACGTCTTCTCACAAAATCCATTGTTGCAAAATTGGCATTCGAGTACCGCATTGAAATTCAGTGTTTGTAAAGGCAGACTGGATTTAGGTGATGGTTTCATACGATTGGGGCAATGGGACGGTACTAAAATGTAACATTTTTTATGAAAACTGTGCCTTTTTCAACATAGTTCCTACTAAAATATTAGATGTAATATTAAAATCAAGTTTGCTGCAGCTGTCTCACTGTCCTAGGCTCTATAGGAGAGATATTAAACTCCAAATCAATGAAGATACACACTAAACCATACATGCAAGCAGCTAAATATGTTTCCATTTAAGTGCTCCCATGATGAGCCAAGTGTTCTTCAGCCAAATCTCTATCAGCATTGTTATCAGGTTGTTCAGAAAGGAGCTGATAGACGTGCAGTCAAGTTGAAAGGCTATCACCTATGTTCTCACCGTGCTACCTATGACAGCCAGCTGGCCAGAGTATGGGTTTCCCTAGGGAGGCCTCTTCAGAGGCAGGAGTGAGCAATGCCTCTTATCAGACATCAGCTTTCCCTCTGCAGGGTCAAATAAATATGCAGGACTGTCTCTGAGAAAAGGCTGCCTGTATGGAACCTGGGACAGCTTTTACAACAGAGTGACTTGTTACAACTTCACAAGCACCTGTTATGCAATTATACATACATAGATTGTCAGGTTCGACGGTGCCCCGACCGGCGACCTGTGTGTGTGTGTGTGTGTGTGTGTGTTTGTTCTCCCGCTCTGTTTTTGTCTCCGTTGTAGTTGTTACGCGGTTGCGTAGCAACGGGAGATGTCCGACCCGGAAGTTCCGCCACTCTGAGTGGTCCCACCTGCAACTGATTCCTCGCCAGCTGCTGCCAATCATCCACCATTGTGACAGAACTATTTAATGGTGTGGCTGAGTGACAGACAGCGCTGGAGTATTCCACCAAGCCGGGTAGTGACTCGAATTCAGCGAGTGTTAGACAAACGTTTGATAGCGGAGGGAGGCTATCCGCATCTGTTTGCCTTTTTTCCAGGCTACGAGTGAGACGGAGATACGAGAGGAGAGACGTCACTGTTTACGAAAGTCGTATGGACACACGAGGGGAGCACGGAAGGGACTTAGCACTATGGATTACTTTGGATTTGCTTCACTGTAAATAAAGACACTGTTCAGTCTTAACGAGCGATCCGCGTCTGGGTTCTCTTACTCATCACTCCCGTAACATAGATTGTTTGATCAGTGTTATTTACCCACTCTCATTCCTGACCCCGTTAACGTTTATCAACAGTCCATTAATATATAGCCATAAACATATACGAGAAAATTTTAAGAAGTTATCAATGTGCAATATTCTATCTTATTGACTTTTATTATCAGTTTAAATATCAGTTTACCAACTATGCTCACCGGCCACTTCATTAGGTACACCTATTCAACTGCTTGTTAACATTACAATCTGCCCATCACATGGCAACAATTCAGTGAATTCAGGCATGTAAACAGGATCAAGAACCTAAAGGCAGAGGATCCTACCCAATACTAGCAAGGTTTACATAACAAAGTGCCAGGTGAGTGCATATAACACATCAGAACAGTTGGGTTTGTATGATAAAAGTACAGTGTTTTTTTTCATTACTTGCTTGCAATTAACCTCTTAATTAGCTTAAATTTAAGAAGCTACCGGACATGACATCCCTTTGAGCTAAACAATGATGCATTTTGTTTGATATGTTGGGGTTTAAACTCTCTAAAGCCTGAACCATCTTCAAGTTTCTTGAAGACGTTTCACCTCTCATCTGAGAAGCTTCTTGAGTTCTGATTGGTACAGAGATCTCAGTAGCTCACAAAAACTGATACACCTGGCGTTACAGGATTGAATGACTTCTCAACTCACTGTTTCAGGGATGAGTTTTTAGTGATACAAAGTCGATCTTTTTTCTTTCAGCACAAATCCTAGTGGCACTGCTGTCACGTGTGATCACAGAGATTTACAGTGGCAGTTGTGTACACAGCAATAACCCATGGATATTGCTGTTAATGGTGCTAACATAAACTCCAGTTATTATTTAAAACACTTCTTTTTATATTAAATATTCATAAAAGTGTCACACATAAAATAACAGATCCAAAGCAAACATTTACTGTAGTATTCAGTTTCTTAGTACCCTAGTGTGTGGGTTCTCAAATTTAATTAATGTTCCAACTCAGCAACATGAGCTAACCACCCCACAATGACCAACCCTGCCAAATCCTGATTGGTGCAGGGAAGTTAATGACATCACCTGTTTCCATCTGAGCTCTCGCTTCTGCAAAAAAATGACTTTGTTTTCAGGATCTTTGGAGCGCCTCTTAAACTAAAGTTCAAAAAGAAAGCGACAGTTAAAAGCTCCGGAGAGAATCTATCAGTAAATAGCTGACAGCTATAGACCCAGAAGAATTTTTCTGTCTTTGCTTGATGGAGAGCTTCATACTTAGCAAAAGGGCAGTTCTTAAAGTGTGTATAATTATTCTGAGAACAGCAGCAGGTGTTTATTCCTGCGGCTAGAGAGGTACAATAGAGCCCAGCAGCTCATGTCACAGAGTTGGACGGCGTCCCTGAGTGTAAAAATAGTCATCTGGCCGATGGTGTTATCTACATATTCACACGACTACTTAGCAGTAAAAGCATTCAGTCCCAGCATTCACAAAGTGGCTATATGCACATCGAATACAAGAAGGAGAAACACAATGTTTTGACGTGACCAAGATCCTGGTGGGATTTAACCACTGTCAGTCATTTAAAAAAAACAAAAAAACATTAAGGACAGGGTGGGCTTTGTTTTGCATTCATGACGTTCCCATGGCTAAAGTACCTGGGTTTCCCTGTACGCCTCCCAGTCTGCTCCAGACAGGATCCAAAACAAATACTCACGCTTACAAATTACTAAGCAAAACGTCAGGCAGGTTATGAACTCTGTGTGTGTCCCTTTGACAAGTTAAATACAGTTTGAAATTTCAGATAGTAATCTAAATACGTTCCCAGCCCTGTGAGAGGAACAGCGTCTGAGAGTTTTGTATTCAACGCTCATTTGTATGTTGATGTTATTCTGTTTAGAAATCCAAACTAACATGAACAATGATCCAGTGGAAATGATGTGTGAGGTTTCTGCTTCAGAAGCCTTTAACAACCAGTGCAGTGGACTGCTGTTATTTTGAAAATACATCCAAAAGACCAAGAGTTTGTCTTTGATCTGCTGTATGATTATATGTGAAACCTCTAACTTCAGCCTTATTTAAATTCTTGCTTGTGTTTCAGATGAATTAGAGCAAAGGTGTCAAACTCATTTTACATCACTGGCCACATCATAAGTCAGTAAAGCTGTTGCCTAATAACAAAGCAGAAAAAAATGCTGCTGGCTGCATGTTTGACAGCCCTGAATTACAAGTGGTCAGGAACATTTGGTGTTATGAAAAGTGAAAGCTACCTTCATGTTTGATTGCAAGAACTGATTCAGTAAGAAGGACTAGATGTTACAGTCCCTGATAATGCATTGCTTTAGATGGAGAGACTCTTGGGGGATGGCTGTTATGAGGAAAGGCAGCCCAGAAACTTTGTCAGCAGTGCCCATCGTTGGTTGCCTCAACTTTCGGTCTTTTACCCAGGTTAATCTGCCATTTTCCTTCCTTGGTTAGGTTTAGGGAATAGAGATCTGATCTAACTTATCATTTTAAAATTTGGGACACATCATCAGTAGTGGACTTTGGATTCATCGGGTGTTTCGGCCATTATCACTAGACACCCTCATCCAAAGAGGCCCTACCAGGGTTGATCAGGCCCTGGAGTGTGTCACTGGTTTATGTTAAATTGTTATTTCTCTTCTTCATTCTTCTGTTTAGTTTCCTACAGTTTATTTTGCTTGCCTAAAAAGACCACATGAAGGTCTTTTCGTGTTCTCTTCTCTTCCTTCTTGGCAGTTTGAATCTGGTGCCAAATGACGCTGGCATGCTCCAGACGTCCCGAGAAGCCCCGGTTACCGGCCTTCTGCACTGATGTGTCAATATGGTTGTTTCTTTGCAGGAAAGTAGATAACCTTTGGGCCAAGACACTGAAGAAGATCTTTCCCTCTACGTTCAGCAGGCTGATCTGGCGAAACTGGCTGATGGATGAGGAATTCTTCTCCTTAGGGATCAGAATACCTCCTGCTCTTCGCCTCTTCCTTTCAACTGGACCCTTTTGTTGATCTAGTATAAGAGCCAGTTCCAAGTCAATGGTTTCCCACTCTCTTTTCTCACTGGATCTGGGCCACAGAATCTGATCTTTCCTGCCTTCCATCTTCCTTTCCCTTTCTGGTAGTGCGAGACTAGACAGTGTTGGAAGATTCTGTTGGCTGTTTCTGGGTGAGCTCTGGGCTGGAACGTAGTGTTGATTGTCTACACCCAAGTGTGTTGCTAGTTGTTGGTGGCTAAACTTAAAGCTAGAGGCTGATAATAAATGGCCGGGCCCTGAGCTAGAATCTAATATTGGGTGTGGCTGGCTAAGCTCTAGACTGGGAACTGCTACTGTCTGGATTTGACTGAGTTCCAATCTGGAGACTATGGGGGAGTCTGTACGACAATGAACTTCGAACAGGGTGCTGATGCCCTGAGGATTGTGGGGATTCTCCTGCCTCTAGACTTAAATTGACTGATTTGACTTACTTCTTAAAAAGTATGCGTCAATGCGAGGCCCCTTTCTCAGCTTGCTGAGGCACTTCTTCCTGCCTTGGTGGATTTTAAGGCCCATGTCGGTTGTTAGTTTTGACCAGCCACGAATGCAGTTCTGCAGCTTCTTTCCTACCATCATTGATGGCCCATTATTAGCAATGCTGGTTGATCCATCGTTGATACCGTTGGTACCGTGAAAACATCAGTTGTATAGCTTAATTATACAATATACCCATGCTGATTTAGCTGTGAATCGCTTCAAAATATAAAATCCAGCAGAGTGGCCTCGTGATTTAGTCCACATGTGTTTTATTAACTCATCTCATAAACATTTACTTTTTTACTTACGCAGAGTTTACCTTACATGATTGATTAAGCATTGTCTAAACTAGAGCTCACAGCACAGTTTGGCCTGCTGGATTTTAATTTCTTACTACCACCTGTTTTCATTACCCATTTAGTCAAATTTAGAAGCTCATCCTGTCTGGTAACTTATGCATTTCATTGAAAAATAATCACATCCTGTTGTTTTCCTCCATAATTAATTCCATTAAGAAGCGATTGCTAAATCAAACTCTGGGTTGTTTGTTTGTCATTTAATTGCCCCAAGATGAAGGCACTGAAATTACGGTGATTACTTCACATTTAGAAGGCCTTAATTGTAATAATTAGTGAAAGCTGGTGGATGCCCACTTGCCCTATTTTTGCTGCAAGGCAGTCACTTAGTTCCACTGTACATCCATGTCAAAACATCATTAGACGGAGTCATGTCCAAATGCCCGTTCATCCTCTGGAGCATGTGCGTTCACAGCAGTGCAGAAATAAGCTAAAAATCCTGTACTTTGACGATACTTCCCTGAAATATTCAAAGACTTTTGGAAAGAGTGTTTATCTTTTTCCTCTCCTCTCTGCCAATAATCACTGGACAGACAAACTGAACAGCAGTCAGTTTGTGTGAAAAACTGGATTAACAGTGTATAAGAAAATGTCTCTACATATACTCTAAAGCCATTACAACTATTTCTGATATGTTTTTTGTTCATTTGCTATATTTTATTGCAGGGTTTATTTTGGAAGCACTGTCACAATTAATACTTTGCCTTGTACATGCATGCTGGCATGCGTGCATGCATGCATGCGTGTGCGTGCGTGCGTGCGTGCGTGCGTGCGTGCGTGTGTGTGTGTGTGTGTGTGTGTGTGTGTGTGTGTGTGTGAGCAAGTAAGTGGGTGTATGTTCTGGTGGGAATTTACCTGCATCTCTCTCATGCAGACGAGACTGGAGGCGGCTGGATGTCTGTGGACAGTCTCTGCCTCCTCTGTACGCACACATGTTATATCACGGATTTAAATGCACAACAAGACAATAAAATGCTGATATCTCACATGCATGGATCCAAAGCACATTTTGCTATTTGATTTTAATTATGTTAATTATCACGGTGTGCTGCATGCTGCTGATGGTGTGGTGATGAGGTCTGCACAATATCAGTGGCAACGTTTCTGATCATTTTCCTTTTGGCAGACACATGCTAATGCCTGATTCTGACTAATACCACAGACTGCATTCTGTCCTCTTAAGCTGTGCTTGTTTGCAAAGGTTACTACAACTGAGACGTGAAATAAGAGAAAGGGGAAAAGATTTCCTCACAGCTTGTGTTTTTATAAGATGTGACTCAACTTTGCTACAATTATATGACCCACTGAAGCAGCCAAGATTATGATTTGTATTACAGGCTTTTGACATGAATAGACTATTCTTTAATAAATTCTATTAAGTTGGCGTAAATTTGTCCTGCATTGGATTTTATTGTGGATTTGTTTGGTTCTGCATAAACACATTCCCTACTGTATATGTAATTATTTAAGCTTAAGCTCCGTTTGTTGCTCTTCTGTTTCTTTTCCACTTGTCCTTAATCTGGTGCACTGATGGTTTGGTTGGAGATGCACAGGCTTAGTGTTTTAATTTGAAAGATGCAGAGAAAGCAGGAAGAATGTGCAGGACACAGTGCAGAACCACAAGAATAGGAACAGAACTATGGATCTGCAGCTGGTGCATCAAAACCAGAATTTCTGAAGCCCGCTATCATAGGAATGTTTTTACTCTATAAATGTATAAACATGAAACCGACGGTCATATTTGGAGAAAAAAAGATTTATGTAATAGATGAAGGTGGAAAGGATAGATTTGCGATGCTCCTGGGGAATTTAATAGACTGTAAATATCATGTCATGTCTGCATGAGCGTCAGGTTCTACTTGTGGGAACCTGCTGTGCTTGTCAAACAGGTACAATGATCCTCTGCTGCCCCCCTAGACAAAAAAGAAGTAATGCAAATAAATCCCACCCCTTTTTTTCTCTCTCTGTCTCCCTCACTTCTGGATCATTGTGGGTTTTCCTTCTTGTCTTCACATGGAAACAGAACACTGGGTTCTACTTTAACCGCTCTGTGAAACATTCGGTCCCAGTACATCCTGACTCATAACTCTCACACACACAGGCTTTATGCACCTGCCACATCTTTTTTCACCTTCACTTGTAACTGATGAGCACTCCATTGGGAATCTAAACTAGCTGTTTTCTTCAGCTACATGAGTGAGACACTGATGCATTAAAACCCAGCAAACACAATTTAGATCTGCTCTCGACTGCTGATGTTTTCCTGCACTTGTGTTCAGTGATTGAGGACAGCATTCATCACTCCCAGTGAACAGAGAACATCATCAGACTGGTCCCGTGATGCTCCCTGTCAAGCAAATTGACACTGGCAAGCTTATCTATAACCTCTGGCACAGTTCACAAATTTCTTGCTTATGTAAAAATATCAGCACAATACAGAAACTCTTCATCACAACAGTCTCTCTACTGAAGAGTCAGCCCCTCATGATGTCAGACAGAACCTCCCCTGGTTGGCGTCAAATACACGACACTTCAGAGAACTTATAAATGAACACCTGTAACACGCTCAGCGTCACACTTACTGCTCAGCTTAGAGGAATCATTCAAACAGGTGAGTAGAACATTGAGATGCTTTAAAATGCTTCAAAGTCCAATGTGATTTTGTACATGGGTTTTAATTCAAGAAGTTTGTTTCTAATCAAACTGTTTCACTCAGTATGTGTCCTTGATAAGAGCACAGATGCCAAACCATATATTAAAGTAACAGATCAATAATTCAGATTTGAGGGATTAGAGGTTAACTCTGTTCCAAGAAATTATCAAAGTGACAAATGGAAAGAGGTCTGTTTATTTTTTCCTTGCTTGACATTGCGCACATCTTCATCTTCATCTTCGTTATGCATGGAGTGACTTTATTTAATAACAAACGGTAGCATTTCTGCGTGTTTTAGCTGTAAAGCAAAAAAACATATGAAATTATCTACAGTGACTAGAATTCTGCAAAGGACAAATCTGAAATTTTTTTAAGAAAAAATAATTTTTGGTGGGTAATTACAATATGAGTTTTCATAAAACATGATAGAAGTAATCCAAATTTCAAAATCAAATATTTAATAGCCTTTGCTTTCATGCATTATTGGATGCAGTGCAATACAATAATCAGCAAAAATCACCTCATCAGAATTTTAAAAATGCAAATCAACATCAGTACAGTGCTGTGATCCACACCTGATTAAACCCTCAGAAATGTGTTCTTTGTAAATTCTGTAATATAGACTTCATTTTCCAGTGATTGCCCAAAGAAATATACAATTGATTAGATGTGACATTTCCAGGGACGAGCATCTTTGCCAAAGATTACTCCTCCCATGATTAGTCCCACCGGAGTGTTTGTGGCCTGCAGCAGAAGCACGTCAGAAACATCGCCCACTAAGGAACAGAGCTCAAGAAAGGTCTGTATTATAGCAGAACAGTTCCCTTGATGGCAAGGAACAGTCACAGCCTCTGGCTTTAATAGTTCATTACTGGAGGTAGCTCAGGTGTACTCCATTTAAAAACTCTTGCACTTTCACATTGTTCAAATCAAGCTGACTACGAGCTGCTGCAAACATTCCCAAAGCCCAGAACAAAACCTGATATTTATCAATAAAAAAAGCTGCAGAAGAAAAATCAAAAATCTTCTTGTAGGACCCAAAGACAGAGAAACTTATGGCTTATGAATGTTTTTATTCCATCAGTCCACCTTTGATAAAATTCATTTTCCAAGTTATCATTCTTCTATATTGAAATTAGCTTAAAGATGAGCTAAATGTCAGAAATGGGCTTTTAAAAGCTCCCAGAAATGACCAAATTCCCACTGACATTACTTACAATAATCTTGAACAGAATATGACCTTTTCCATTTTAATTTGGCAATCACTGCCCTTTTTATCCTTCTGTGAAAGGGTGGTGCTTTTAGAATGACTCTCTTAAGTGAGTTACATGTTCCTAGGGGGAGTCACGTTTCCCAGAGGAGAGTCCGCACAGACACAATAACATGATAACAGCCTGAGGAGAGGCTCTGACGGTGTTTGCGACATGTTTTTACTGTCTCTGGAGCTACTTTATCTCTACTTGTAAGATGAATCTCAGCAGATCAGAAGCAGGGATAATAATTAACAGACAGGCTGTGGCTTCACAGATGTAAAAGAAACCAAAACACTTTAATAACTTCGTGGCTTCAGTGGTATCAGCTGCTGTTTTTTGTGCTTCTTACTGGTCAGAAGTAGCTCAATAATCCTTCTCGCTCCTCTCCCATCAGACTGCTGATTTTTGTGGTAGCACAAACATGGACACAAATGATTCATCACTCAGCTCAACATCCATCCTGACCCAGCTGCTTCTCAATACCACAGCATTCATAAACAGCACGGCAACATCCTTCAGTGCTATTGATGGGTGCGACAACCTGATAGAGGCCGTTCTCTTTGACCTGGCCGTTCAGTGCATCAATGTAATTTTGGGTATCCCGGCCAACTTACTCGTCATTGCTATTCTCATCCACAATCGCAAAGAGCCCTCCACTTCAGACATGTTCTTGGGCTGCTTGGCCTTCATGGATGCCTACTTTGGTGCAATGACCCCCCTGAGCTTTCTTAATCTCTACCTCTGGCAGCTCAAAGAGGTGTTGTCTGCCATTAAGTTCTCCTATGGCGTGAAAGACACCAGCGGTCCGTTGTTCCTCTCCTGCATCTGCTTGGATCGCTTTGTAGCTGTACTCTTTCCAATCGCTTTTGGGCAACTTAAACACTTCAAGTACAGGTTAGGCCTCTCAGTGCTGGTGCTCTGCCTCACCTTTGCCTACTCAGCAGCCAAGATGGTGGGAGGACTCCCCAACTTTGAAAAGTTGTTCACCGGTGAGGTAGTGGCAACATTTACTTGGATGATGGTGTGTAACGCAAGCATCCTGTGGGCACTGAAGAAGTCCACCGGTGCAGGGAAAGATGCAATGCACCCCATGAAAAAGAAGGCCTTCAAGATGGTGCTCTCTATCCTGTGTATCATCGTGTTCAACTACCTGCCACTTGTTGCTCTGTTTCCATTTGAGGACTACTACTCACCTGATGTGTTTCGCTGCTACGTGCAGCCCGCGGGTTTTGCCTTTCTGAACATCAGCAGCACAATCCAGCCCCTTGTCTACTTGTCTCGTCTAGAGAAGGTGCCTTTCCTCTCTGACGCCTGCATTAAAAAGATTACTTCCTGTTTCAACCCAGAGAAGAACCAGAATCCACAGGAGCAAAACCCACCTGCTTAGATTCACAAAATATAAAAATATAACACACATATTAAAATCTATGAAAAATAATTGTCTGCAACTGTGAGAGTCAAATCCTGAGTGTAAAGTCCTGCTTTGCTTGTTTGTTTTTTCACAGTTTACGTTTTACTTGAATGCATTTTTTTCATAATCAGTGAAAGAAATCTGTATCAAAGATTGAATCAATAATTAATCAACAAGTAGACAATGTTAAAATTATAAGCATTTTAATTTCATGTTTTCATAATGTGATGAATTTCTACGAGGAACATGTGAACTATTTGATTGTGTTTTGGCGCCACCGTGAGGACAAAATACATCAATAAACTTTATCCTTCCAGTGAATGTGTGGACCAGTGACTGTGGTGAGGTTGTGAGGACATTTAGGCTCAGAATCCCAATCAGCATCATACTGATAGCAAAAGGAGCATCTATCTGTTTCATGTGTGATGTCTTTCTCAAGGTGCATGGTGCAGGACGGGGTGTATACATTCCCCACATACCTCTCCAACATAATAATGAATGAATAAGTCAAACAGTGAGTTTTTAACAAGGGTTAGTGTTTGCCACACACCAAAAACTCAGCTGCACCACTACAGGGAAAAAACACTACATATGATTTTATTCAATGTAGTTAAATGTGTTTTATACAGATCTATATTTGCTTTCCTACTGAGTGAACATTCATGCCATGCTCAAATGTATAAAGCACACTGGTATGTTCAAGAATACCACACAGTTAGGTTAACATAGCATACAACCCAAGTGAAAAAGCCATCTTAGCAATAATATCTGTCTTCCAACACCTCTAAAAACTATAAATAGGATGTGTTATTTCTTCCTTTCTTTAAATCCCGGAAAAATGCTTAAGTGTAAAATTTACAGTTCACCATTTTAAAAGTGTTTGCATAACAATCTTTGTGGGGACCAAAGATCTGAAGACATTTTTGACTCAAAATGTGGTTTGGTTAGGGCAACTAGGGAGACTCACTTAGATGTGTCCTGGTCCGGCTGGCTCATGATAGTTGCAGGTTTTGTGTATGTTTTGCTCTCTCTCTCCCCGCACTCTCCAGCGGGGAGAGCACAGCACCTGCAGCCAATCCTCCCTCGGATGGAGCGGCAGCGCCCATGGTGGAGCCGGCTCCTCCCGCCCCAGAACCAGGTACCTCGAGTCTTTGCCTACCTGCCCCTGAGCCCTTCACTGGTGAGTGTCATATATTTAATATATATTCTTAGTGCTTATTGTCTGATTATATTGTTTTTTGTATTTTAAGCTCAGACGAGACAAGAACTAGGTTAAGGGTGAGAAGTTGCCCTGCCAACAGACCTTAGACAGGGGAACTGGAGAAAAGAGGAAGTTTCACACACAAAGAGGAACTGAGTAAACTGAGTGTGTGTGTGTGACGTGCTGCATAATATAACCATCCTGGCTGCTACCGCAGTCAGACTCCGCAGTCTCTGTGCTCAGTCTCCATTTTCTGGAAAATGTAAAATTAAAGATCATTTTTTGAGTTAGACCACTTTGAGCTGTGTTTTTCTTCGCTGCCAAAAGAATGCAAAGAACTAAATTTACTATAGGCTATCAAAATGTGCTGGGTTTTAATGCAAATTTCATTGATTTTTTTTGTTTGAGGATGATGGCGCAAAACTTGCAGTTTTTGTTCACTTGTGCAACCACGCACTGCAGTGGGCTCAGGCGGTTTTCTGAGGCGACCCCGAAATAACCTATCCTTCTTTTCTGTTAAAGTTTAAGAGTGTGTTTGACAAGGGGTCGAGCCCCAAAGCGGCGGCTCATCGCCTGCTGAATTTGAAGCAGGGGTGGCAGACAATGGCCAACTACTCCATTGACTTCCAGATCCAGGCCAAAGAAACTCGCTGGGGAGAGAACGTGCTGCGAGGTACCTTGTTAAATAATCTTTGTGATGAATTTAAGGACAATTTGACAATGCGGGTATTGCCCACCTCTTTGGGAGCATTGTTAACATTAGGTAAGTCCCAGTTCCTAGGGACTTACCTAATGTAAGGTACCTATAAGGTATATAAGGTACCCAATGAACTTGAAGGCCGTATACATCACAGCTAGGCAATGGCACCTGGCCCAATTTGAAGGCTGCACCAAATGCAGCTAAAAAATGCCTCCTTCATTTCCCTGGATATGAAGGATGGGTCAAGTGCATCCTTCGTGGCCCAGCCTACCCCCTACGGCCCAGCCAATTCCAGTTTCCAAAAATGGCGGCAGCTACTTAGTTTTAATACTCTTACTCTTTCATGCTCACGAAATAAACTTTTAAGGTATTTTCAGGCGAGAACGTAGCTGTGTAAACTTCAAATATCTGCTTGATTTACCAAGAGATCACGCATTTGTAAAAGTGCGCCGACATTTCTGGAGACGTTTGTTACGCACCAGCCAGATAGCTGACTGGGAGGACAAGGCTCACTAAAGCCGGCGAGAAAACCGGACTCCCGGCACATCGTTTTTAGACCTCCCATGTTCTTTCGGTACTCAGGTTAAACATGATATATAAGTCACTTAGATAACTTAAAAATGTTATTGTTTGGCTTTTTTCAGTGTTTTCTGGCCTTCTCGGTCTTCGAAGGACCCAGCCCATGTAGACCGCGACGGCTGTGTCCTCCGAAGGTTGCGGCCCAGGAATTGGGACATACCTGTAGTGTATCAAAGATGATGATCATCTGTGCGCCCGTCGGAGCTCTCTGCACTACATCTCCCATGAGCCTTCGGAGCAATCCAAGATGGTGCCTGAGGGAGCCCAAGCGGAGCTCCGTGAGCAGGGGAAGGTCTTAAATCAGGAGGAGCCCATGCAGTTGGGCCACTCTCGCCTGTCGACTGGTCTCCGTGTTTGGTTTGTGGCAAGAGAGGCACATTGTGTTGCAATGTGTCCGGCACAATCAAACAAAATTTCATTTACTTGGCTCTCGTTAAACATTTCAATTTAATTATCGAGCCATTGCCACTCTCACTCCAGATTTCCACTCTGTCAATAAAGCACCTGCCAGACATCACCCACATTACAGAACCAGTCGCCCTCACTTTATCTAGAAACCATTCAGAAACCATCAGATTTTTTTTTGTATTTCAAGCTCCTCAAACACCGTTTGTTTTAGGTCACCCCTGGTTGCAACAATATAACCCTCATATTAATTGGAAGAAGACGTGCACATCTGGGTGGGGGGAGTGCCAAGTGGACTGTCTTAAATCTGCCACTCCCCCTGCTTCAGCATTCAAATTGCCACCAGTCTCAGAACCCCCAGATCTTTCTCTGGTGCCATCGGTCTATCGTGACATGGCCAAAGTGTTTCGTGAAGACTGAGTGCGGGCATTATGCCCCCACAGGATGTATGATTGGGCAATCGAACTGCTCCTGGGGCTTACGGGCCTACGAGTCGTTAATTCGTATCACTTGTTTAGAATCCGCGTGGTTGACAAATGGAAGACAACCTTTAACACACATCTCGGTCACTTTGAGTACCTTGTGATGCCGTTCGGGCTAACGTCTTCCAGACGTTGGTTAATGATGTACTCGGGGACTTTTTCAACCGTTTCATCTTCGTGTATTTAGACATTATTCTAATCTTCTCTAAGACTGAAACTGAACACATAACCATGTAAGACAGGTCTTCCAGCAGCTGCTTTAGAACAGACTTTTTGTTAAAGGAGAAAAATGTGAATTTCATGTGCAAAATGTTATTTTTGGGCTACATAATCGAACTCAACTAAATGAACTCAAGCCAGACCCAGCTAAGGTTAGAGTGGTTGTGGAATGGCCAGAACCCACAGATTGCCTTATGCTCCTACAGTTCCTCGTCTTCACTAACTTTTATTGCAGATTCATCAGGAACTTCAGTAAAATCGCCTTACCTTTGACCCATTTGACCTCCCCCAAGATCCCTTTTCAGTGGGACCCAGCAGCTCAAAAGGCCTTCACTACGTTAAAGGAGCATTTCACTACCGCACACATCCTGACACAAGCCGACTTGCACCTCCAGTTTATAGTGGAGGTGGATGCCTGGGATTCTGGAGTCGGCGCCACCCTCTCCCAGCAACGAGATGGTAAGCTATGGCCCTGTGCCTTTTTCTCTCGCCATCTCTCTCCTACAGTGCCCAACTATGATGTGGGAGACTGGAAGTTCTTTGCAATCAAACTGGCCTTGGAGGAGTGGAGGCACTGGTTGGAGGGCATGGCTCAGCCATTTATCGCTTAGACAGACCATAAGAACCTGGCTTACTTACATGGAGCAAAATGACTCAACGCACTGCAAGCCAGATGGGCTCTTTCCTTCATCCGCTTTAACTTCTCAATTACATACATGCCAGGGTCCCGGAATGTGAAGCTGGACGCTCTGTCCTGGCAGTTTTCGACGCACAAGGAGAAACAGGATCCTGAGCCCATCCTTCCAGCAACTTGCACTATTGGAGCAATCACATGGGAGATCGAGTTGGCCGTTCGGGAGATTAAGAGCCGAACCGGATCCCGGAGGAGGGCTCGCAGGGCAATCTTTGTTCCGTCCACCGTCCACTCCCGGGTGCCACACTGGGCTCATACCGCCTGCTTCACATGCCATTTAGAAGTAAACAGAATGATTACCTTCATCCAGCGCTATTTCTGGTGACTCACCTTGTCACCAGATGCTCAGGAATATGTCTCCACCTGCTCTACATGTGCCCGAGACAAATTGGGGAATCAACCACCGACTGGCTTGCTACAACCACCAGCTCAGCCGTGGTTTAATATCATGTGGACTTCGCCATCGGCCTACCCCCGTCAGCAGGTAACAACACAATAATGACTGTTGCTGATCAGTTTTCTAAATCTGCTCACTTTGTAGCACTTCCTAAAGTCACATCGGTCCTGGAGACAGCCCAGCAGCTCACTAACCACGTGTTCGCCCTCCATGGCATCCCGGAGGATATAGTATGGGATCATGGACCTCAATTAACCTCTCAGGTATGAAAGGAACTCTGCTCACCTCTAGAAGAAAAGGTTAGTCTCTCTTCTGGTTACCACAGAGCAACGGACAAACGGAGCACGCCAGTCAGGAGCTGAAGACCGTGCTTCGCTGCATCGTCGCCTCCAACCAAACCATCTGGAGCGAGCAATTGCCCGGGGTGGAGTATACCCACAACAGCTTGAAGTCTTCGGCTACAGGGCGTACTCCCTAGGGTATCAGCCCCCCCGTTCTTGGCCGTGGAAGGTGAGTACTTTGTTCCTTTGGTCCAGTTTCACCTCTGCATGTGTCGCCAGCTTTGGAGGGCCACTCAGGTGGCACTGTTACGCACCAAAGAATGCAACAAACATGCCGACTGGCATAAAACTCCCGCTCCAGAATACACCATCGGTCAGAAGGTACAGTTGTCCACACACTACATACCTCTTCATACTGAATCTAAGAAACTCAAATCAACCTTCATCAGGTTGTTTGAAATCGCAGCACTGGTTAACCCAGTTTCTGTTCACCTTAATCTCTCTCATAATATGAAAATACACAACGTCTTTCATGTGTTCCAAATAAAGTCATGTCTCTCCAGTCCATTGTGCTGAAGAGAAGGGTGTGAGTGGATTACCTTGCTTCCCCCCCCCTTTGTTTGGTTCTGCATAAACACATTCCCTACTGTATATGTAATTTTTTAAGCTTAAGCTCCATTTGTTACTCTTCTGTTTCTTTTGCACTTGTCCTTATGCTGGTGCACCAATGGTTTGGTTGGAGATGCACAGGCTTAGTGTTTTAATTTGAAAGATGCAGAGAAAGCAGGAAGAATGTGCAGGACACAGTGCAGAACCACAAGAATCCGGTTGTTCAGTGATGACGCGACGAATCCTACTTCCGGTTCTAAAGTAGTCTGCGTTTAATATGGCTTTTGTGTTGTTAACATGTTTAATGTTATGTATTTTCTTCTATTTGATCTCAAAAAGCTCCTAAAACAGTCAGTGATCCCTGTTGACCTCCCTCGGCTTTTATTACCACTAATCATTTATTTAAGCTCAGTTTTTAAAACCTTAGGATGTAACTACAGCCCAGCCCATGCAGCAGTATATGAATGACTAACCTCGTATTGTGGATGGATTATCTCAGTTGTTCTCCTGGCTGAAGTTTGGACCTTTTACAGCATCCTGCCATGCGATTACATTTGTTCCTGACCACCGAGAACACTCACGTTAACTTTTATCGAGTGGAAAAAAAGTTAGCTTGTTTATATTATGCTAACATAGCTGTGTCGCTAGCGGTCACGTAGCACATCATTATATACCAGCTAGCCAAACTTCAGTAACCCTGCAAACATCACTGCTGTTTAGTTTTCTGTCTTCATTTATGCTGGAAGTGATAGCAGAGCTGTACGTTTTAATTTGTTTCCAAAACCCTGCAGTCAGGACATGCTATATTGTATTTAGATAGAAGCTAGCGAGCTAACTTCCTGCTAACTTCTAACTCCGTTAAATGTCATAAATTCCGTTTTCATGGATGCCTGGATGTTAAACTCAATTGTTACACCTGGTAGAGCAGAACGCTGATCATTTTATTAAAGATGAAAGACTTTAGACAGTTTTTCAACTCTCAGTAATGCCATAGTGATCGTTTGATATATGGACCTGCAGCGGAGTTTAGACCCAGACACGGCTAGTGACGTCAGACTGAACAACCGGATAGGAAGGATAGGGGGTGATTGTGGCTCAAAAGTTGGCAGTTCGTCTTGTAATCGGAAGGTTGCCGGTTTGAGCCCTGGCTCCGACAGTCTCGGTCGTTGTGTCCTTGGGCAAGACACTTCACCCGTTGCCTACTGGTGGTGGTCAGAGGGCCCAGTGGAGCCAGTGTCCAGCAGCCTTGCCTCTGTCAGTTTCTACAATGTAGCTTGCCATCAACAGTGTGTGAATGGGTGGATGACTGTATGTAGTGCAAAGCACTTTGGGGTCCATAGGGACTAAGTAAAGCGCTATCCGGTCGTTCAGTGATGACGTGACGAAGCCTACTTCCGGGCCTAAAGTAGTCTGCGTTTAATATGGCTTTTGTGTTGTTAACATGTTTTATGTTATGTATTTTCTTCTATTTAATCTCAAAAAGCTCCTAAAACAGTCAGTGATCACTGTTGACCTCCCTCGGCTTTTATTACTGCTAATCATTTATTTAAGCTCAGTTTTTAAAAACCTTAGGATGTAACTACAGCCCAGCCCATGCAGCAGTATATGAATGACTAACCTCGTATTGTGGATGGATTATCTCAGTTGTTCTCCTGGCTGAAGTTTGGTCCTTTTACAGCATCCTGCCATGCAATTACATTTGTTCCTGACCACCGAGAACACTCACGTTATCGAGTGGAAAAAAAGTTATCTTGTTTATATTATGCTAACATAGCTGTGTCGCTAGCGGTCACGCAGCACATCATTATATACCAGCTAGCCAAACTTCAGTAACCCTACAAACGTCACTGCTGTTTTCTGTCTTCATTTATGTTGGAAGTGATAACAGAGCTGTACGTTTTAATTTGTTTCCAAAACCCTGCAGTCAGGACATGCTATATTGTATTTAGATAGAAGCTAGCGAGCTAACTTCCTGCTAACTTCTAACTCCGTTAAATGTCATAAATTCCGTTTTCATGGATGCCCGGATGTTAAACTCAATTGTTACACCTGGTAGAGCAGAACGCTGATCATTTTATTAAAGATGAAAGACAGTTTTTCAACTCTCAGTAATGCCATAGTGATCGTTTGATATATGGACATATATGGTATATGGATATATGGACGGCTAGTGACGTCAGACTTAACGACCGGATACAAATACAGGCCATTTACCATAAGCGTCAGGTTCTACTTGTGGGAACCTGCTGTGCTTGTCAAACAGGTACAATGATCCTCTGCTGCCCCCTAGACAAAAAAGAAGTAATGCAAATAAATCCCACCCCCTTTTTTCTCTCTCTGTCTCCCTCACTTCTGGATCATTGTGGGTTTTCCTTCTTGTCTTCACATGGAAACAGAACATTGGGTTCTACTTAGCAGAGCCTCAAAATTAACCGCTCTGTGAAACAATCAATCCCAGTACGTCCTGATTCATAACTCTCACACACACAGGCTTTATGCACCTGCCACAGCTTCTTTTCAACTTCACTTGTAACTGATGAGCACTCCATTGGGAATCTAAACTAGCTGTTTTCTTCAGCTACATGAGTGAGACACTGATGCACTAAAACCCAGCAAACACAATTTAGATCTGCTCTCGACTGCTGATGTTTTCCTGCACTTGTGTTCAGTGATTGAGGACAGCATTCATCGCTCCCAGTGAACAGAGAGCATCATCAGACTGGTCCCGTGATGCTCCCTGTCAAAGAAAATTGACACTGGCAAGCTTATCTATAACCTCTGGCACAGTTCAGAGATTTCTTGCTTGTGTAAAAATATCAGCACAATACAGAAACTCTTCGTCACAACAGTCTCTCTACTGAAGAGTCAGCCCCTCATGATGTCAGACAGAACCTCCCCTGGTTGGCGTCAAATACACGACACTTCAGAGAACTTATAAATGAACACCTGTAACACACTCAGCGTCACACTTACTGCTCAGCTTAGAGGAATCATTCAAACAGGTGAGTAGAACATTGAGATGCTTTAAAATGATTTTGTACTTGGGTTTTATTTCAAGAAGTTTGTTTCTAATCAAACTGTTTCACTCAGTATGTGTCCTTGATAAGAGCACAGATGCCAAACCATATATTAAAGTAACAGATCAATAATTCAGATTTGAGGGATTAGAGGTTAACTCTGTTCCAAGAAATTATCAAAGTGACAAATGGAAAGAGGTCTGTTTATTTTTTCCTCGCTTGACATTGCGCACATCTTCATCTTCATCTTCGTTATGCATGGAGTGACTTTATTTAATAAAAAATGGTAGCATCTCTGCGTGCTTTAGCTGTAAAAGGTGTTTTCTATTTAAAAACAAACATATGAACATATCTACAGTGACAAGAATGCTGCAAAGAACAAATCTGAAATTAAATTTAAAAAACATGTGATTTTTGGTGGGTAATTACAATATGAGTTTTCATAAAACATGACAGAAGTGTTCCAAATTTCAAAATCAAATATTTAATAGCCTTTGCTTTCATGCATTATTGGATGCAGTGCAATACAATAATCAGCAAAAATCACCTCATCAGAATTTTAAAAATGCAAATCAACATCAGTACAGTGCTGTGATCCACACCTGATTAAACCCTCAGAAATGTGTTCTTTGTAAATTCTGTAATATAGACTTCATTTTCCAGTGATTGCCCAAAGAAATATACAATTGATTAGATGTGACATTTCCAGGGACGAGCATCTTTGCCAAAGATTACTCCTCCCGTGATTAGTCCCACCGGAGTGTTTGTGGCCTGCAGCAGAAGCACCTCAGAAACATCGCCCACTAAGGAACAGAGCTCAAGAAAGATCTGTATTATAGCAGAACAGTTCCCTTGATGGCAAGGAACAGTCACAGCCTCTGGCTTTAATAGTTCATTACTGGAGGTAGCTCAGGTGTACTCCATTTAAAAACGCTTGCACTTTCACATTGTTCAAATCAAGCTGACTACGAGCTGCTGCAAACATTCCCGAAGCCCAGAACAAAACCTGATATTTATCAATAAAAGCTGCAGAAGAAAAATCAAAAATCTTCTTTTAGGACCCAAAGACGGAGAACCTAAGCTTGTGGCTTATGAATGTTTTTATTCCATCAGTCCACCTTTGATAAAATTCATTTTCCAAGTTATCATCCTTCTTTTTTGAAATTAGCTTAAAGATGAGCTAAATGTCAGAAATGGGCTTTTAAAAGCTCCCAGAAATGACCAAATTCCCACTGACATTACTTACATTAATCTTGAACAGAATATGACCTTTTCCATTTTAATTTGGCAATCACTGCCCTTTTTATCCTTCTGTGAAAGGGTGGTGCTTTTAGAATGACTCTCTTAAGTGAGTTACATGTTCCTAGGGGGAGTCACGTTTCCCAGAGGAGAGTCCGCACAGACACAATAACATGATAACAGCCTGAGGAGAGGCTCTGACGGTGTTTGTGACATGTTTTTACTGTCTGGGAATGGTCTCTGGAGCTACTTTATCTCTACTTGTAAGATAAATCTCAGCAGGGATTCTAATTAACAGACAGGCTGTGGCTTCACAGATGTAAAAGAAACCAAAACACTTTAATAATTGCATGGCTTCAGTGGTATCAGCTGCTGTTTTCTACGACTGGTCAGAAGTAGCTCAATAATCCTTCTCGCTCCTCTCCCATCAGACTGCTGATTTTTGTGGTAGCACAAACATGGACACAAATGATTCATCACTCAGCTCAACATCCATCCTGACCCAGCTGCCTCTCAATACCACAGCATTCATAAACAGCACGGCAACATCCTTCAGTGTGTTTGATGGGTGCGAAAACCTGATAGAGGCCATTCTCTTTGACCTGGCCATGCAGTGCATCAATGTAATTGTGGGTATCCCGGCCAACTTACTCGTCATTGCTATTCTCATCCACAATCGCAAAGAGCCCTCCACTTCAGACATATTCTTGGGCTGCTTGGCCTTCATGGATGCCTACTTTGGTGCAATGACCCCCCTGAGCTTTCTTAATCTCTACCTCTGGCAGCTCAAAGAGGTGTTGTCTGCCCTTAAGTTCTCCTTTGGCGTGAAAGACACCAGCGGTCCGTTGTTCCTCTCCTGCATCTGCTTGGATCGCTTTGTAGCTGTACTCTTTCCAATCGCTTTTGGGCAACTTAAACACTTCAAGTACAGGTTAGGCCTCTCAGTGCTGGTGCTCTGCCTCACCTTTGCCTACTCAGCAGCCAAGATGGTGGGAGGACTCCCCAACTTTGAAAAGCTGTTCACCGGTGAGGTAGTGGCAACATTTACTTGGATGATGGTGTGTAACGCAAGCATCCTGTGGGCACTGAAGAAGTCCACCGGTGGAGGGAAAGATGCAATGCACCCCATGAAAAAGAAGGCCTTCAAGATGGTGCTCTCTATCCTGTGTATCATCGTGTTCAACTACCTGCCACTTGTTGCTCTGTTTCCATTTGAGGACTACTACTCACCTGATGTGTTTCGCTGCTACGTGCAGCCCGCGGGTTTTGCCTTTCTGAACATCAGCAGCACAATCCAGCCCCTTGTCTACTTGTCTCGTCTAGAGAAGGTGCCTTTCCTCTCTGACGCCTGCATTAAAAAGATTACTTCCTGTTTCAACCCAGAGAAGAACCAGAATCCACAGGAGCAAAACCCACCTGCTTAGATTCACAAAATATAAAAATATAACACACATATTAAAATTTATGAAAAATAATTGTCTGCAACTGTGAGAGTCAAATCCTGAGTGTAAAGTCCTGCTTTGTTTGTTTGTTTTTTCACAGTTTACGTTTTACTTGAATGCATTTTTTTCATAATCAGTGAAAGAAATCTGTATCAAAGATTGAATCAATAATTAATCAACAAGTAGACAATGTTAAAATTATAAGCATTTTAATTTCATGTTTTCATAATGTGATGAATTTCTACGAGGAACATGTGAACTATTTGATTGTGTTTTGGCGCCACCGTGAGGACAAAATACATCAATAAACTTTATCCTTCCAGTGAATGTGTGGACCAGTGACTGTGGTGAGGTTGTGAGGACATTTAGGCTCAGAATCCCAATCAGCATCATACTGATAGCAAAAGGAGCATCTATCTGTTTCATGTGTGATGTCTTTCTCAAGGTGCATGGTGCAGGACGGGGTGTATACATTCCCCACATACCTCTCCAACATAATAATGAATGAATAAGTCAAACAGTGAGTTTTTAACAAGGGTTAGTGTTTGCCACACACCAAAAACTCAGCTGCACCACTACAGGGAAAAAACACTACATATGATTTTATGAGTCTTTGCCTACCTGCCCCTGAGCCCTTCACTGGTGAGCTATCAAAGTGTGCTGGGTTTTAATGCAAATTTTGTTGAATTTTTGTCAACAAAGGAGTTTGTTTGAAGATGATGGCGCAAAACTTGCAGTTTTTGTTCACTTGTTGTGCGACTGCACACTGCAGTGGGCTCAGGTGGTTCTCCGAGCCGACCCCGAAATAACCTATCCTGCTTTTCTGTTAAAGTTTAAGAGTGTGTTTGACAAGGGGTCGAGCGCCAAAGCGGCGGCTCATTGCCTGCTGAACTTGAAGCAGGGGCGGCAGACCATTGCCAACTACTCCATTGACTTCCAGATCCAGGCCAAAGAAACTCACTGGGGAGAGAACGTGCTGCGAGGTACCTTGTTAAATAATCTTTGTGATGAATTTAAGGACGATTTGACAATGCGGGTATTGCCCACCTCTTTGGGTGCATTGTTAACATTAGGTAAGTCCCAATTCCTAGGCCGCAGCCACCGAAGGCCGATTACATCACAGCCAGGCAACGACGGCTGGCCCAATTTAAAGGCTGCACCAAATGTGGCTAAAAAATGTCCCTGGTTTTGAAGGATGGGTCAATTGCATCCTTCCTGGCCCAGCCTACCCCCGAATTCATAGCACCACCCAGCCAATTCCAGGTATGGTCATCCTCACTTTATTAGTTATGCTGCAATAGACATAGGCTGCCGGGGGATTCCCATGATGCATTGAGTTTTTCCTTTCCAGTCACCTTTCTCACTCACTATGTATTAACAGACCTCTCTGCATTGAATCATATCTGTTATTAACCTCTGTCTCTCTTCCACAGCATGTCTTTTATCCTGTCTTCCTTCTCTCACCCCAACCAGTCGCAGCAGATGGCCGCCCCTCCCTGAGCCTGGTTCTGCCGGAGGTTTCTTCCTGTTAAAAGGGAGTTTTTCCTTCCCACTGTTGCCAAAGTGCTTGCTCATAGGGGGTCATATGATTGTTGGGTTTTTCTCTGTATCTATGAAGCGCCTTGAGGCAACTTATGTTGTGATTTGGCGCTATATAAATAAAATTGAATTGAATTGAATCCGGAAACCATTCAGAAAACATCAGTTTTATTTGTATTTCAAGCTCCTCAAACACCGTTTGTTTTAGGTCACCACTGGTTGCAACAACATAACCCTCATATTAATTGGAAGAAGACGTGCACGTCTGGGTGGGGGGAGTGCCACATGAACTGTCTTAAATCTGCCACTCCCCCCGCTTCCGCATTCAAATTGCCACCAGTCTCCCAACCCCTAGATCTTTCTCTATTGCCATCGGTCTATCGCGACCTGGCCAAAGTGTTTCGTAAAGATCGAGTTCGGGCATTATGCACCCCACAGGCTGAATGACTGCGCAATGGAACTGCTCCTGCACCCATCCTGGCACAACCCGACTTGCACCTCCAGTTTATCGTGGAGGTGGATGCCTGGGATTCTGGAGTCGGCGCCACCCTCTCCCAGCAACGAGATGGTAAGCTATGGCCCTGTGCCTTTTTCTCTCGCCATCTCTCTCCTACAGTGCCCAACTATGATGTGGGAGACTGGAAGTTCTTTGCAATCAAACTGGCCTTGGAGGAGTGGAGGCACTGGTTGGAGGGCATGGCTCAGCCATTTATCGCTTAGACAGACCATAAGAACCTGGCTTACTTACATGGAGCAAAATGACTCAACGCACTGCAAGCCAGATGGGCTCTTTCCTTCATCCGCTTTAACTTCTCAATTACATACATGCCAGGGTCCCGGAATGTGAAGCTGGACGCTCTGTCCTGGCAGTTTTCGACGCACAAGGAGAAACAGGATCCTGAGCCCATCCTTCCAGCAACTTGCACTATTGGAGCAATCACATGGGAGATCGAGTTGGCCGTTTGGGAGATTAAGAGCCGAACCGGATCCTGGAGGAGGGCTCGCAGGGCAATCTTTGTTCCGTCCACCGTCCACTCCCGGGTGCCACACTGGGCTCATACCGCCTGCTTCACATGCCATTTAGAAGTAAACAGAATGATTACCTTCATCCAGCGCTATTTCTGGTGACTCACCTTGTCACCAGATGCTCAGGAATATGTCTCCACCTGCTCTACATGTGCCCGAGACAAATTGGGGAATCAACCACCGACTGGCTTGCTACAACCACCAGCTCAGCCGTGGTTTAATATCACGTGGACTTCGCCATCGGCCTACCCCCGTCAGCAGGTAACAGCACAATAATGACTGTTGCTGATCAGTTTTCTAAACCTGCTCACTTTGTAGGACTTCCTAAAGTCACATCGGTCCTGGAGACAGCCCAGCAGCTCACTAACCACGTGTTCGCCCTCCATGGCATCCCGGAGGATATAGTATGGGATCATGGACCTCAATTAACCTCTCAGGTATGGAAGGAACTCTGCTCACCTCTAGAAGAAAAGGTTAGTCTCTCTTCTGGTTACCACAGAGCAACGGACAAACGGAGCACGCCAGTCAGGAGCTGAAGACTATGCTTCACTGCATCGTCGCCTCCAACCAAACCATCAGGAGCGAGCAATTGCCCGGGGTGGAGTATACCCACAACAGCTTGAAGTCTTCGGCTACAGGGCGTACTCCCTAGGGTATCAGCCCCCCCGTTCTTGGCCGTGGAAGGTGAGTACTTTGTTCCTTTGGTCCAGTTTCACCTTTGCATGTTTCGCCAGCTTTGGAGGGCCACTCAGGTGGCATTGTTACGCACCAAAGAATGCAACAAACATGCCGACTGGCATAAAACTCCCGCTCCAGAATACACCATCGGTCAGAAGGTACAGTTGTCCACACACTACGTACCTCTTCATACTGAATCTAAGAAACTCAAATCAACATTCATCAGGTTGTTTGAAATCGCAGCGCTGGTTAACCCAGTTTCTGTTTGCCTTAATCTCTCTCATAATATGAAAATACACAACGTCTTTCATGTGTCCCAAATAAAGTCATGCCTCTCCAATCCATTGTGCTGAAAAGAAGGGTATGAGTGGATTACCTTGCTTTTCCCCCCCCATAGCCCCAGACCAGTTCCCAAGTCACTGTAGGAATAGATCTATATTATATATTATATTATATTATATTATATATATTTTTCCCTGACCAGAACTCTGTCTGCATGTGAATCCATCTGTCAGCCATGACAAGATGTCCCCACAAGGATATGAAAACACAACTCTGTGTGTGTGTGTGTGTGTGTGTGTGTGTGTGTGTGTGTGTGTGTGTGTGTGTGTGTGTGTGTGTGTGTGTGTGTGTGTGTGCAAGTAAGTGGGTGTATGTACTGGTGGGAATTTACCTGCATCTCTCTCATGCAGATGAGACTGGAGACAGCTGGATGTCTGTGGACAGTCTCTGCCTCCTCTGTACGCACACATGTTACATCACGGTTTAAATCCACAATAAGACAATAAAATGCTGATATCTCACATGCATAGCATCCAAAGCACATTTGCTATTTGATTTTAATTATGTTAATTATCACAGTGTGTTGCATGCTGTTGATGGTGCTGTGATTAGGTTTTCTGCACAATATCAGTAGCAACTTTTCTAATAATTTTGCTTTTGGCAGACATATGCTAAGGCCTGATTCTGACTAATACCAAAGACTGAAGCTCGCCATCATAGGATTGTGTTTACTTTGTAAATGTATAAATGTGAAACTGATGGTCACATCTGGAGGAAGAAAGATTTATGTAATAGATGAAGGTGGAAAGGATAGATTGTCAAACAGGTACAATGATCCTCTGCTGTCCCCCTAGTCAAAAAAGAAGTAATGCAAATAAATCCCACCCCTTTTTTTCTCTCTCTGTCTCCCTCACTTCTGGATCATTGTGGGTTTTCCTTCTTGTCTTCACATGGAAACAGAACACTGGGTTCTACTTTAACCGCTCTGTGAAACATTCGGTCCCAGTACATCCTGACTCATAACTCTCACACACACAGGCTTTATGCACCTGCCACATCTTTTTTCACCTTCACTTGTAACTGATGAGCACTCCATTGGGAATCTAAACTAGCTGTTTTCTTCAGCTACATGAGTGAGACACTGATGCATTAAAACCCAGCAAACACAATTTAGATCTGCTCTCGACTGCTGATGTTTTCCTGCACTTGTGTTCAGTGATTGAGGACAGCATTCATCGCTCCCAGTGAACAGAGAGCATCATCAGACTGGTCCCGTGATGCTCCCTGTCAAAGAAAATTGACACTGGCAAGCTTATCTATAACCTCTGGCACAGTTCACAAATTTCTTGCTTATGTAAAAATATCAGCACAATACAGAAACTCTTCATCACAACAGTCTCTCTACTGAAGAGTCAGCCCCTCATGATGTCAGACAGAACCTCCCCTGGTTGGCGTCAAATACACGACACTTCAGAGAACTTATAAATGAACACCTGTAACACACTCAGCGTCACACTTACTGCCCAGCTTAGAGAAATCATTCAAACAGGTGAGTAGAACATTGAGATGCTTTAAAATGCTTCAAAGGCCAATGTGATTTTGTACATGGGTTTTATTTCAAGAAGTTTGTTTCTAATCAGACTGCTTCACTCAGTATTTGTCCTTGATAAGAGCACAGATGCCAAACCATATATTAAAGTAACAGATCAATAATTCAGATTTGAGGGATGAGGGGTTAACTCTGTTTTGCAAGAAATTATCAAAGTGAGAAATAGACAGAGGTCCGTTTACTTTCTCTTCGTTTGACATTGCGCACATCTTCATCTTCATCTTCGTTATGCATGGAGTGACTTTATTTAATAACAAACGGTAGCATTTCTGCGTGTTTTAGCTGTAAAGCAAAAAACATATGAAATTATCTACAGTGACTAGAATTCTGCAAAGGACAAATCTGAAATTTTTTTAAGAAAAAATAATTTTTGGTGGGTAATTACAATATGAGTTTTCATAAAACATGATAGAAGTAATCAAAATTTCAAAATCAAATATTTAATAGCCTTTGCTTTCATGCATTATTGGATGCAGTGCAATACAATAATCAGCAAAAATCACCTCATCAGAATTTTAAAAATGCAAATCAACATCAGTACAGTGCTGTGATCCACACCTGATTAAACCCTCAGAAATGTGTTCTTTGTAAATTCTGTAATATAGACTTCATTTTCCAGTGATTGCCCAAAGAAATATACAATTGATTAGATGTGACATTTCCAGGGACGAGCATCTTTGCCAAAGATTACTCCTCCCGTGATTAGTCCCACCGGAGTGTTTGCAGCAGAAGCACGTCAGAAACATTGCCCACTAAGGAACAGAGCTCAAGAAAGGTCTGTATTATAGCAGAACAGTTCCCTTGATGGCAAGGAACAGTCACAGCCTCTGGCTTATTATAGTCCATTACTTGAGGTAGCTCAGGTGTACTCCATTTGAAACAAAACATTCACATTGTTCAAATCAAGCTGACTACGAGCTGCTGCAAACATTCCCGAAGCCCAGAACAAAACCTGATATTCATCAAAAAAAACTGCAGAAGAAACATCAAAAATCTTCTTTTAGGACCCAAAGACGGAGAACCTAAGCTTGTGGCTTATGAATGTTTTTATTCCATCAGTCCACCTTTGATAAAATTCATTTTCCAAGTTATCATTCTTCTATATTGAAATTAGCTTAAAGATGAGCTAAATGTCAGAAATGGGCTTTTAAAAGCTCCCAGAAATGACCAAATTCCCACTGACATTACTTACATTAATCTTGAACAGAATATGACCTTTTCCATTTTAATTTGGCAATCACTGCCCTTTTTATCCTTCTGTGAAAGGGTGGTGCTTTTAGAATGACTCTCTTAAGTGAGTTACATGTTCCTAGGGGGAGTCACGTTTCCCAGAGGAGAGTCCGCACAGACACAATAACATGATAACAGATAAGGAGAAGCCCTGACGGTGTTTATGACATGTTTTTACTGTCTCTGGAGCTACTTTATCTCTACTTGTAAGATGAATCTCAGCAGATCAGAAGCAGGGATTCTAATTAACAGACAGGCTGTGGCTTCACAGATGTAAAAGAAACCAAAACACTTTAATAATTGCATGGCTTCAGTGGTATCAGCTGCTGTTTTCTACGACTGGTCAGAAGTAGCTCAATAATCCTTCTCGCTCCTCTCCCATCAGACTGCTGATTCTTGTGGTAGCACAAACATGGACACAAATGATTCATCACTCAGCTCAACATCCATCCTGACCCAGCTGCCTCTCAATACCACAGCATTCATAAACAGCACGGCAACATCCTTCAGTGCAGTTGATGGGTGCGAAAACCTGATAGAGGCCATTCTCTTTGACCTGGCCATGCAGTGCATCAATGTAATTGTGGGTATCCCGGCCAACTTACTCGTCATTGCTATTCTCATCCACAATCGCAAAGAGCCCTCCACTTCAGACATATTCTTGGGCTGCTTGGCCTTCATGGATGCCTACTTTGGTGCAATGACGACTGTGAGCTTTCTTAATGTCTACCTCTGGCAGCTCAAAGAGGTGTGGTCAGCCATTAAGTTCTCCTTTGGCGTGAAAGACACCAGCGGTCCGTTGTTCCTCTCCTGCATCTGCTTGGATCGCTTTGTAGCTGTACTCTTTCCAATCGCTTTTGGGCAACTTAAACACTTCAAGTACAGGTTAGGCCTCTCAGTGCTGGTGCTCTGCCTCACCTTTGCCTACTCAGCAGCCAAGATGGTGGGAGGACTCCCCAACTTTGAAAAGTTGTTCACCGGTGAGGTACTGGCAACATTTACTTGGATGGTGGTGTGTAACGCAAGCATCCTGTGGGCACTGAAGAAGTCCACCGGTGCAGGGAAAGATGCAATGCACCCCATGAAAAAGAAGGCCTTCAAGATGGTGCTCTCTATCCTGTGTATCATCGTGTTCAACTACCTGCCACTTGTTGCTCTGTTTCCATTTGAGGACTACTACTCACCTGATGTGTTTCGCTGCTACGTGCAGCCCGCGGGTTTTGCCTTTCTGAACATCAGCAGCACAATCCAGCCCCTTGTCTACTTGTCTCGTCTAGAGAAGGTGCCTTTCCTCTCTGACGCCTGCATTAAAAAGATTACTTCCTGTTTCAACCCAGAGAAGAACCAGAATCCACAGGAGCAAAACCCACCTGCTTAGATTCACAAAATATAAAAATATAACACACATATTAAAATTTATGAAAAATAATTGTCTGCAACTGTGAGAGTCAAATCCTGAGTGTAAAGTCCTGCTTTGTTTGTTTGTTTTTTCACAGTTTACGTTTTACTTGAATGCATTTTTTTCATAATCAGTGAAAGAAATCTGTATCGAAGATTGAATCAATAATTAATCAACAACTAGTAGACAATGTTAAAATTATAAGCATTTTAATTTCATGTTTTCATAATGTGATGAATTTCTATGAGGAACATGTGAACTATTTGATTGTGTTTTGGCGCCACCGTGAGGACAAAATACATCAATAAACTTTATCCTTCCAGTGAATGTGTGGACCAGTGACTGTGGTGAGGTTGTGAGGACATTTAGGCTCAGAATCCCAATCAGCATCATACTGATAGCAAAAGGAGCATCTATCTGTTTCATGTGTGATGTCTTTCTCAAGGTGCATGGTGCAGGACGGGGTGTATACATTCCCCACATACCTCTCCAACATAATAATGAATGAATAAGTCAAACAGTGAGTTTTTAACAAGGGTTAGTGTTTGCCACACACCAAAAACTCAGCTGCACCACTACAGGGAAAAAACACTACATATGATTTTATTAAATGTAGTTAAATGTGTTTTATACAGATCTATATTTGCTTTCCTACTGAGTGAACATTCATGCCATGCTCAAATGTATAAAGCAGACATGGCATACAAACCAATTGAAAAAGCCATCTTAACAACTAAATCTGTCTTCCAACACCTCTATAACCTATAATTAAGACCTGCTATATCATCCTCTTTAAATCCCAACATAAAGCGTGATTGTAAAGTTTACAGTTCATCATTTTAAAAGGGTTTTTATAACAAGGAGCTAATGGGGTCTCTGGAAAGTTATTATTCCACACTACTTACCCCTGTAAAGTTATTAGTTACTCTCATACTTGTGGTTTTGAACTAAATCAATTAACCAAAATATATTATGTTTGTACATTAGATAAAGATAGGGTAGAAATTTCCATCTTTGTCCTAAGCTAACCAGCTTCTAGCTTTTGTTGCACATACAGTCAATGAACATTTTGTTAGGTACACCTGTTCAGCTGCTTGCTAAAGTAAATATATAATCAGCCAATCAAATGGCAGCAGTTCAATACATTTGGGTAGGTAGGCATGGTTAAGACATCTTACTGAAGTTCAACTTGAGCATCAGAATTAGAAAGGATTTAAGTGACTTTGAACGTGGGATTGCTGTTGGTGCCAGATGGGATATTGTGAGTATTTTAGAAACTGCTGATCTAATGGGAATTTTCCACACAACTATCTCTGGAGTTTAAAGAGAATGGTCCAAAAGAAAAGGGATTATATTGCATCAGTAAGCCTTTCCTCTCAGTTCAAAGCAGCAACTCAAAGAATCACACATTAGATGGGCTACAGCAGCAGAAGACTGCATTAGGTCCTGTCAGCTAAAAACAGGAACCTGAGGCTAAAGTTCATACAGGCTGAACAAAACTGGACAATAGAAAATTGGAAAAATGATCCCTGGTCTGATGAGTTTTGACTTTTAATGCAACATCCACATGGTTGGATCTGAATTTAATATAAGATGAAAGCATGGGTCCATCCTGCATTGTCTCAACGGTTCAGTGGGGAATATTCTTGGCACACTTTATACTGTTAAAATGCCACAGCCCACTTGAGTATTGTTGCTGACCATGTCCATCCCTTTATGGTAAATGGACTGGTTCTCATATAATGCACTTCTACTCTACTGGAGCGCTCAAAGGGCTTTATGACCAAAGTGTACCCATCTGCTGATGGCCAATTCCAACAGGATATTACAGCATATTACAAAGTTCAAATACTCTTAAATTGGGTTTTATGACAGTGAGGTCACTGTATTCAGATTAGCTCCACAGTCACCAGATCTCAATCCAACAGAGCACCTTTTGGATGAGGTTGGAACAGGAGATTTGAATCACGGATGACAAACCTGCAACAACTGTGACACTATTGTGTCACCATAGACCAAAATCTCTGAGAAATATTTCCAGCACTTTGTCGAATCTGTGTCACAAAGAATTAGGGCAGTTCTGAAGTCCAAAGGAGGTCCGACATTGTACTAGCAAGGTGTACCTGATATAGTGTCCAGTGAGTATACATCAAGCCTGAAGAAGGAGCAATATTCCCATTACAGTAAAATGACTGCTTCAGTGGTAACATTACAGCAGGTCACTCCTCCCCACTTTGATAGTTTGACATTCATTTCATCCCGGGATTACATTTTCTCGCTTGATAAAGAATAAATGAGTCGTCCACTTATTGCCGCAACATTGTGACAAGTACCCTCTCTGGCAGTATTCGCAATGGATGACTGCTCTGTGTATAAAAATATGGAAATAAAGGTTCAGTGAAGGAGTGTGTAAATGCATATAAGAGTGTGTTGTCAGTGGCGTCAAAAAATGACACCGTTCCCTTGTTGTAATCGAGCTGAACTTTGACCTGCTTAGGTGTTCTAGAAACTGTCAGCAGGCTGGGTGGGGAGGCCATTGCTCTCAGGTCTCCATCCCGGAAACATAAAGTCCAGAAGCCATTCTTGGGCCGGGCAGAGATCTCTGTGTTTCTCGGTACAGACATGGAGGCAACACCCAGGAGCCAGTCATGATTACTTCCTGTTTCCACAACCCAGTGGTGACTTCCTGAGCCTAGTGCGGTCATGCCTACCACTTCAGCGCTCATATGGAAGCGCTCTGGGTTGTCAGGACATACACTGGGCTGCTTTGAGTAGTGCAGGGAAGTGAGATCGTCAGACAGGATGAGGCAAGGGTGTGCTGTGTTTGGATCTAAGGTTATGGGAGCTAAAAGACAGGAAATGTGCCAAAAACAATGATCTATTAATATTTTGTTGTGCAATTCTTAGGTAAAAGCGAATAATAATATTTAGGTATACTTACTATAATCAACATGGTCCAGGATTTTTTCCCAGACTCTGTACTTGAGGTTGTAGAGGTGTTTAGTCACATCAATCAGCAGCCCAGACATGTTCTCTGAACCAAGCACTATGCTTTTACATCTGTGATAACAACAGATGTCTTACACTGAGGATATGTGACACTGAAATTATTCTTCATCTCAGTAAACATGAAACAATAACTTGGGGGTAAAATGCAACTGACATATATCAAATCAAAGGTTTATTTATTCAAGTATTAATGATTAAGATAAATGTGCTTAGCAAAAACTGAATGTATACCAATCAAGTCTGAACAGATCCCATTAAACTTAACATTTTACACTCTACTCATGTAAAAAAAAGAAAAAGAAAAAAATGACACAGACCATTAATAGGTAATTACATATTTTGCACACATTTTTGTTTGCCTTTTAATAAACCTACCGGTCTTGTGTGTCTTTAAAATTCTGGGGGAGAGAAAAAAAAACATGTTAAGGCAGAGGCTTTTTGCAAACAATAAGGAGATAAGCTTCAAATTGGACAACACAAACCTTCAACAAAACCATATCGTCTTCTTTCAGCTGTTCCTGTATGATGGCGATGGTCTCCGTAAGACACGTCACCTCAGCTGAAAGCTCTTTCATTTTCTCCTTCATCCCTGCTATCTTTTCTTCTTCCTCTTTTTTCACAGCAGCTAATCTAGCCGACTCTTCGCGGTAGAGGACTTGATGCAGCTGCTCAAAATGGTTCTTGATCATTTTCTGTGTCTCCAGCGCCTGACTCTGTGGGGGGGAGATTATCACAAGCTCTTTTATTAGGTCAGGCATATTTTCCTGACAAATATGAAACATCTGTCAGCTCATCACAGGTTACCTTGATGCACATTAGTGTGTTATTGGACGGCATGTTAATTCTTTTGAGGTTGTCCAGCTTTTCTTGCAGGCTCTTGAGGGATAAAGCAAGTTCGTCCTGGAAGTAAAGCAGGCCTCAGTCAACAGACACCAAATTTAATGTGTAAAGTACTTTAGGTACTGCAGATCTGAGTTAATCCCTGAAAGGGTGCATTACATTCAGGCCTGACTTGTGGAGCAGCATTCTACCATAAGGTGTTACCTTAAAAGCAAACTGCAGAATTTGTTAAGATAACCAATAGCTATGTTTGTCTCCCTCACCTTGCAGTCCAGCAGTGCCTCATCTATAGGCGAGCAGTCGTGGGTCTTGTGCAGTTTGGACGACTGACACACCACGCAGATGGGCTGTTTGTCATTGAGGCAGAAGAGTTTCAGCTTCTCTCCATGAAGATTGCAGTTCACCTTGTCTTCCCCTTCCACTGAGCTCAGCCTCCTGACCTGAAGAACAGCCTCGCAAACATTTTTTAGCGCCAAGTTGCATGGAGGGTTGCACTTTGAAGCTTTTTTCCTACAAACTGGACACTCTCGTATCCCTGTGTCCCAGCAATGTTTTAGACAGCCCCTGCAAAAGCTGTGACTGCATGACAACAGAACAGGGTCTGTGAAAATGTCACAGCACACTGGGCACGTAAGATCCTCCTCTGGGAGTGACATGGCCAAGAGCTCGTCACGTATATAGAATAAATCCACAACTCCAACCAACAAGTCCTCGAGTTTAAGTCCTTAATGACTCCACGGTAA
The DNA here is from genome assembly GCF_041146795.1 of Maylandia zebra. Lineage (NCBI taxonomy): Eukaryota > Metazoa > Chordata > Actinopteri > Cichliformes > Cichlidae > Maylandia > Maylandia zebra. The sequence goes on from NC_135170.1 coordinate 25,312,441, forward strand.
ACAGCAACAACATAGTAGCATTATCACACCTAATTAAACTTGTCCCCAGAAAGCCTTAAAGCGTATGGACAGCTTAACTATTGTTCTTGACATGAAGTTCCAAATGCTGTTTTTCCTGTGCATGTCTACTGTGGGAGTAACATGAATCATGCAGCAGCTGAAAAAAAAGAAAGAGCCTGCATGCAGCATAGCTGGAAAGCAGGAAATAAAGCCCCATTGGCTAGTTGTTGAAGAATGGTGGAGGGTAGCTGGTAACTCAGAGCAGGTCTGGAATGTAATCATTCAGGATGTGACTGTTTTAGCGTTGACAGCCCATCCCACCAGCAAACCTTTGTTTTTACCTGGCCTTAATCTGCATACTTAAAAACTCACCATTCAATTACAGACTGGGAAGTTTTAAAAAAAATCAAACTATAAAAAAAGGGGAAAAAACAACATCCAAACTCATACATCGGTGAACTGAGTGGCTCCTCATTCCCCATGTTTCCATTCATAGTAAGGCTTAGCTCTTGTAGCTGTTGAGTTTCGACACAAACAAGCTAAACCTGCTGTCAGCAACGACAGCAGGCCACATTTTAAGACTTGTGAAAATTAACGTGCTGGGTACAAAATGATAAAAGAGACACCTTTTACGATCTTCAAAAAGAAAAAAGAAAAAGGTGCGCAGCTCAAGATGGGCAGAATATAAAATAGGTGGCAGCCAAAAATAGATTAAATGCAGACAGCATTTCATCTGAAATCGTACTTTTAGTACGGTTTAAGTCTGAGGAGAAGGCAGCAATTATTCTGTAAGAAGCTTTAGATGTATCCAATGTATAACAAAATGAAAGGATCTTTATATATAAACAGGTAGCCATGATATCCTGTGCAAAATGTAACTGCAACTTTAAAAAACTGGCTTTCTTTTTTTCAATAATGCCTGCACTGTGTTGGTGCATTTTCATAAGGCCACAGGCTTACATATTTACTAATATTAAAACGTCAGACATGTAAGGCCTCAGACTGACGTGAATGTTTCTGCTTTTCCTCTTTACTTCTTGTGTGCAAACCATGAATTGTGTTCCAGAAACATATTCAGCCACACGAGATGAAGATAAAAATAAGCACGGCAAAAGCCATCCTGGGTCAGACAGAAATGGGTCAAGCACTGATATTATGGAGGGAATCATGATGTGGCTTTTTTTAACCTTTTTTTGGGGGGGGGGGATAACATCAAGTTAATGCGTTCAAAAGTACCAAATAGTCTCTACATATCACTTTAAGGCAGCTGGATGACTGGTGTTGTTTCATGTGAATATTTTTTTTTGGGGGTGTGGGGTCACTGAGTCCGTGAGAATAACGAGACGACCTATTGACACCTGATGCAGCTTCCTCGCATCCTATCCGCCATTTCCACCGCTTTTGGTTCCTCCCTCTCTCCTCCAGTCTTTGGTTGCCATGGCGATGACGTCAAGTTGCACCACCGTTTCAGCCCAGTAGACGGTCTTAGAGGCGGTGCAACAAAATCCCGGACGATCGACTGCAGGAGCCATCATCCTGTGAATCTCCTCTGCTCAGATTCCCGTCTCCTACTCGACCGTCCTCTTACCCACCTGTCCAAAATGCGCGAAATTGTGCACTTGCAGGCCGGCCAGTGCGGAAACCAGATTGGAGCCAAGGTATTTCTTTCTGATTTCTTTTGCTCTATTTCGGTTTTTTTCAATCCGGTGAGCCGTGTGCCGGCTGTCATGCAGGCACTCAGAGGAGCTCCCCTAATCCATCTTCCAGAAATTCTCTAGAACAAACTCTGTGCGGCGTATTTTCTTCTTAAAGCTCATTACATTCCAGAGAGAGGGAGAATCAATCCACAGACGATTTGCTCATTGGCATTCCGTGCAGGGTTTCACACCGAGGACAAGACTGATTCATGCACTGGTATATGCAGGAGAAATTAAGAAATTAAGATTTATGCGACTTTATGCTTTAATAATTCCATGCATAACTCACATTTAATATCGCTACATTTTTGTCGAATTTCCCATGCGAGTATATCAGCGATTGACTAGAATAGTAATGAAACCTTATTGTAGATGTAGGAGCAGCCGCCCCTCCCCCTCCATATTTATGACCTATTTTTGCCTGATTCTTTTCCAGCCACTTGCTTCTGAAAAAAAATGTCTAAATTTAAACTGAATCAAACTGCAGTATTATCATTTTAACACTGGCATGGATTATATCTTTAGTATAATTAATCTTGTTGGCTATATGGCACCAAAGACGTTTTTACTTTTCAGATTATTGCCATCTGCCAGATCAGACTAATAGACTGCTCTTTTGACTCTACATGCACCAGAAATACACACTAAGCTTTCTAGAAATGTAATTAAAAGTATATCAGCAAATACGTAACTGGAATGAACTTGCATCCCACCTTCCTCTCCTACCACGCTTGTTTTGTTTCAGTTCTGGGAGGTGATTAGCGATGAGCACGGCATTGATCCCACCGGTACCTACCATGGAGACAGCGACCTGCAGCTAGACAGGATCAGCGTCTACTACAATGAGGCCACAGGTTGGTTGCAGATTCACCTCTGCTGCCGTACAGACTGATTCGCATACATATCTCTGTTTTACATCACATCCAGCGTGCCTCTTAAAATTACAAGGAATTATATTGTTCATTCACTTTTGACTGGTTTAGGTGGAAAATACGTTCCACGAGCCATCCTGGTGGATCTGGAGCCTGGAACGATGGATTCGGTGAGGTCTGGTCCCTTTGGACAGATCTTCAGACCAGACAACTTTGTCTTTGGTAAGCTGGGTGAATTTTGTTAATCGAGCATACTATGCTATGTCTTTCCTGTGCATCTTACATTATAAATTGGAATATTTTTGACTACAGGCCAGAGTGGAGCTGGAAATAACTGGGCCAAGGGCCACTACACTGAGGGAGCAGAGCTGGTGGACTCTGTTCTGGATGTAGTGAGGAAAGAGGCTGAGAGCTGCGATTGCCTCCAGGGCTTCCAGCTCACTCACTCTCTGGGCGGAGGCACTGGCTCCGGCATGGGCACCCTGCTGATTAGCAAGATTCGCGAGGAGTACCCCGATCGCATCATGAACACCTTTAGCGTGGTGCCTTCCCCCAAAGTGTCTGACACCGTGGTGGAGCCTTACAACGCCACCCTCTCTGTCCACCAGCTGGTAGAGAACACAGATGAAACCTACTGTATTGACAATGAAGCCCTCTATGACATCTGCTTCCGCACGCTCAAACTCACCACTCCAACCTACGGAGATCTCAACCATTTGGTGTCCGCCACCATGAGCGGGGTGACCACCTGTCTGCGTTTCCCTGGCCAGCTCAACGCCGATCTCCGCAAACTAGCCGTCAACATGGTGCCCTTCCCCCGTCTGCACTTCTTCATGCCAGGGTTCGCCCCGCTCACCAGCAGGGGCAGCCAGCAGTATCGCTCACTGTCTGTGCCTGAGCTCACTCAGCAGATGTTCGATGCCAAGAACATGATGGCTGCCTGCGACCCACGCCACGGCCGCTACCTGACCGTGGCCGCAGTCTTTAGAGGTCGCATGTCCATGAAGGAGGTGGATGAGCAGATGCTGAATGTGCAGAACAAGAACAGCAGCTACTTTGTCGAATGGATCCCGAACAATGTGAAGACCGCCGTCTGTGACATCCCACCCCGTGGCCTCAAAATGGCCGCCACTTTCATTGGCAACAGCACCGCCATCCAGGAGCTGTTCAAGCGCATCTCCGAGCAGTTCACCGCCATGTTCCGTCGTAAGGCCTTCCTCCACTGGTACACAGGCGAAGGTATGGATGAGATGGAGTTCACCGAAGCCGAGAGCAACATGAACGACTTGGTGTCCGAGTATCAGCAGTACCAGGATGCCACCGCTGAGGAAGGAGAGTTCGAGGAAGAGGGAGAGGAGGAAGTTGCATAAAACCTCCGCGCAACTGGCTCCCTGAGCTCCTTTCACCTCGCCCATTACCCCCCCTTTTCACTCCCCCCCCCATCATGAATTGAATGGTTCGCCACACTTGAACAGATCACTGTTGCTCTAGTGTTAGACATTGGTGTTAACTGGTGCTAGTGAAGTTTTTGGTTCAAATGTTTTTGTATGTCGTGAATGCACTGAACTACTGACATCCTCACATCTGTCCTGTCATTGCCTTGCCGAAGTCAAAAGCAAGTGATTTTAACTGTGAAGCCTTGAAACTGGCGAAAGAATAAAATCTAATTTAAATGCCAAATTAATGCCTCTTTGGGGGTTTTTGTTTGTTTTCTTTTACTGATTAATTTGACGTGCGATCCAAGATTTCTCTTCACCTTACAGCATTAAAACTCCTAGTTAGCAAGTCTATTCTACAACATATAGCTACAAGGACTTGTGCTACACAATGTTTACTAATACACTGCCGGATGTATACTTCTTTAAGAGAATTATCCTAAATATACATAATGGTTTGGTGAATCTCTCAAGCTTCTCCAGATTTAATGTTCTTCACTTCATAGATTTTCAATGAGATTCAAGTGTAGGACAGTCAGTAACATTCACTTTGGTGATCAGGAGTGTTGGAAGATATATCTTGCATCCAGACTCTGTTTATTTCTGACTGCTTGAGGTTTTCTTTCATAATCTTCCCATATCATTTTTTCTTCATGAGTCCTTCCACCTTGACAAGATTCTCAGTCCTAGACACATCGAAGCATCCACACAGCATAATACTCCCACCACCGTGTTTCATTGTTGGGATGCTGTTTCTTTGGTCTCTAAATTCTACCTTTCTTTCTCCAAATGTAAGCAGTGGCTCTGTGGCCAAAAGGGTTTAATCTCATCTGACCAAAGGATGTGCTTCCAGTATGCATAATCTTTCTCCAGGTTGTCCTTACTGTAGCATACTTCAGTCTGGCTTGAAGGTGTCTCTTTTACACAAATGGAGTTTTTCTTGGTCTACAACATCTGAGTCCATTCCTGTGCAAGGTTCTAATGATCATCTTCTTTCAGACTGCAATTTCTGACTCAACTAAGTCATTCAGTTGTTCTGGGGTCTTTCGACACGTGTCTCACTAGCTTTTTTTCCAGTCTTTGAAATCTAACCAACTTGATCTGCCTGTATGTGAGGAACCTTCTTTCCTCGCAGTGATAATGCTGACGTCACATGACTGCGTGTTTCCGTGAGTCATTTACATGCAGAAGCCACTGAAAACCAGGATACACATTTGTGTGGGGAATAAGACATAAAGACCTGCTCATTTAAAAAAAATTATGAAAAAAGTGACCCTGTGAATTTTCCTTGCATCATACAGTTAACAACTTTTTTACTACAGGCTAACGAGTCGAGCATTTCAGTGCTTTTCTCATGTACACCGAGAGCCTGAACTTTACACTCTGTGGTTACTGAAAATGCTTATCTGCATAGCTATTTTATCATCAGCCTCTGTACACTAATACATACAATTGGACTTGTGGACTTGTTTGCATTTTTTCCATCGCTGCTCAGCCTTTTCAGGCATGTGCTATTTCCTTATTGTTATTTTTAGCCTTTTGCGTAACAGGACAGTGGACAGAAGAAGGAAAGACCTACAACATATAGATCGCCTGCTCTACCTACCCAGCTAAACCAGCACCCTATATCCTATTTTTACTTGGATTTTATACATAAACACCGCTGCTGATCCACCTGGGGAGGACTCGTGAGACTTTAAATGCTTTGTAAAGTTTAATTACACAAATATTAAACAAATATTCAGTTATTTGACAAATGCATAAATAAACACGTGGTGACATTGTAAAACATCTCTACTTGATTACAGTCAATTATGTGCTATACATATGATCTGGTGAATTATTGATGGCCTGTCTTTAAATTAGTGTTGTTATTCAAAGAGATGTCAAGTGTAAACAGTTGCTTCTGATTTCTAGTTATAACCTGACTTCTTTTTTTAGCTCAGAGCAGCTTTGTAAAAAACTAGTTTTCACGAGGATAAGATCTTTTGATTAAACTCATAAATAGAAACTCTTTCCTTTTCAAATGCGATTGACTAAAAACGCAAAACGTTTGAGGTTAAAGGTCAGCAGATTTTGCATTGAAATTTTAGACAGAATCAAATCCAGCAAGTAATTAGGACTTAAGGCAGCTGGCAAAAAGAAGTGTCGCTAAACTAAAATCATTAGTGGCGATAAAATACTGTAGCTTTTTGTTTTTTTAACTTGTGCAGAATAAACATTTAGACCTCTTTGAAATGTTCAGTTGTTCTTAAAAGTCAGAGAAAAATCCCTTTGGGCGCTTCTCTTCGGCTTACCAAGCAAGAACAATTCAGTGCTTGTTGAAATGGAGCGGCAAGAAAATGCATCATGTTGTACGGTTTCAAAGATCTCTCTTTGTCCTCTCTTAAACCTGGAGACAGTTTTCTCTCAGTGGTCAAGCCCCAATCTGAGAGCCTCGTCACACAGGAAGGCTGCCGTGCAAGTGTTTGCAGCCTGTGTCCTTACAAGGTGTTCCACAAAACCTCAAATGAGTCTTTCCTCCTTTGGTAATTTTAGTGCATCCGGTGCGGCAATGCTGCGTGCACCAGACTGCTCCTCAGCGCTGGGTCTGTACGTCCCTTCGGTCTGCCTCTTCTTTTTGACCACGCAGAACAACCAGACGAGAAAAGCCGAGACTATAGCCAGCACTCCCAAGGTGACTGTAGGGGCCACAATGGCTGCGATGTTGGGTCCCTGCAAACAGGATAATATAACACTTAAAGTCTAATTACATACCAAAGTTATTTACTGTTCTTGAAAATATTTGTCACTTACTGTAGTGTTATTAGATTGGGTGTCACTTGCACTTAAGGTCATATTCCCTGTGAAAGGAGCCGAAACATAATGAATGTTATATCAGTGGAACAGTATTTGTTCCCTTTCCAAAAAATGTTTTAACATATTTATTATGCTTCAAATCCTCAAACAATTTTCAATATTAGACACAAATAACCCAAGTAAATACAAAATGCAGTTTTTAAATTGTGATTTTATTGATTATAAAAGTTATCCAAACCTATCTAGCCCTGTGTACAGTAATGGCCCCCAAAACCTAATAACTGGCTGTGCCAGCCTTGGCAGCAATAACTGCAATCAAGTGTTTGCAGTAACTGGCACTGAGTCTTTCACATTGCCGTGGAGGAATTTTGGCTCACTCTTCTTTGCATTTTTTTTTTTTGATTCAGCCACATTGTAGGGTTTCTCAGCAGGAACATCACTGTTCAAGGTCACGCTGAAGCATCTTAATCAGATTTAAGGCTGGACTTTGGCTAGGCTGCTCCAAAACCTTTATTTTGTTTTTGTTTTCTGGTTTTATTGAGTCATACAGATGTGAACCTGCTGCTGTGTTTTGGATCATTGTCCTGCTACATAATCCAAGTTGAGCTTCAAACAAACTGACGGTCGGATAGACTCCTTTGAGGTTTTTCCAGTAAAGAGTAAAATCAATGGATCCATCAATTAGATGCTGTTGAGGTCCTGAAGCAGCAAAGCAGGCCCAGACCATCACACTACCCTCACCATGTTTGACCGTTGGTGATTTTTCCCCTCAGCCCACAGAATATTTTTTCCAAAAGTCTTGGGGATCAACAAAATGTTTTATTGACAAATGTGAGACTTTGTGTTCTTTTCGGTCAGCAGTGGATTATCATCTTGGAACTCTCCCATGGATCCCATTTTTGTCTTTCTTATTGTTGAATCATGAACTCTGACCTTAACAGAGGCAAGAGAGGCCTGCAGTTCTTTAGATGTTGTTCTGGGTTAATCTGCGAGCTCGCGGGTCAATTGTCAATGTGGTCTTAGAGTAATTTTTGTAGGCCAACCACTCCTCTTCCAAGTTTTCACCATTTTTGAGTAATGGCTCTAAACTCAGTCCCCCCCACCCACAAGAAAAAAAGTGCTTAATCACAGTTAATTCATGAGTTAAAAATATTTCTTAACATAGAGCCATGTAGGTTTGTACAGCTTTTTTCTCTTAATAAATGAAATCATCATTTAAAAACTCCATTTTGTATGTAAACTGATGTATATAATTAAAATGTGTTTAAATATTATGGGGCTCTCTGTATTTAGATAAGATCTTTTATTTTAATTGGCAAATGCATTTAAACTTTCAGAGTAACCACTTACAAGCACGTGTGAATGTGCACTCATAACATTTAAAGTAATGAGTCTGTTTCCTGGCAACTGGGGGAGACTTTTGAAAGTTCCAGTCTTTGCAAAGAAGTATAATACCGTACTTTTTTTTTTTTTTTTTTTAAAGCTACTCATGTAACTCTCAGTGAGAATGAAGAATAATTTTCACATGTAACCAAAGTTTTTGACACATTCATATGCAGATGAATGCAGGAATGTGAAAGGATCTTGAAAAGCTGGCTTCTTAGTAAAGTGCAAAACTGTTTTTGAACCACGACAGAGACATGAGTGTCAAAAATAATGTCTAAAAGAGGAAAAGTGTATCGCTTCTACATGTTATCATGATTGTATCTACCCTTATACATACATGCGTAATGAAAAGCACATAAGAGGAAGTACCACAGTAAAGCAGAAGTTCATTTCAACCTCGTCCACTTTCTAAGCACCTGACACTTGTAAGCATTCCAGTATCGCTACCAGCCATTTCATCTGTGAGCAGCCATGTGATTACTCAGTTACATCATAAAGCCCCACTGGAGCTTCTTGACCAGAGCGAATAGGGAGGAGGAGAAGCTCAGGAATGCACGGTATACCGCAGTCACAATTAGCTGAGTCAAACAGCACACTACTTTGAAATGTGAGAAAAAAACCCAACTCAAATCTATTTGTTTCTTTGTGTTTCTTTGTGTGTGTGTGTTCATCATTCAAAAAATCGTGTTAATGAGAAAGTTTTGTTTTGGAAACTTAAGCCCTCCCCACAGTTTCTGAGTCAATCATTTGCTTGGGTAAATAGTAAACTTGCCAAGGACAAAGGTACGACTTGATAACAAACGTTACAGACGGGGGCAGCCATGTTCACAACTTAAAGTAGGATTCAAACTGACAAATGCAACAGTTTCTCACAGCAGTGGGACAGGGGTCTGTGTCTTACTGTGTAGCATCACCTTCATTTACCAGTTAAAATATCTGGGAACTGAGGAGAACAATTGCTGCAGTTTTGAAATCACATTTCCTCTCATTCTTGTTTGATAGGAGATTTCAGTTGCTCAACAGTCCCCCACCCCAATGTAACTATACCCATCAGATATACTGTGTTTTGTACTGCACTTATAGTACAAAACACCTCTCCTTTTTAGCTGTAATGACTCTGCGAGATGTTCAGTATCGTGTGAAAATCTAGTTCAAATGATTTTTAAATCATGACATTAGTTTACACGGCACCGCAACATCTTTAAAATTGCTTTTTTGTATATTACTCCCACTCAATGGGGAGCTTGTTCCTATAAATTCTTATCTTAGTCTTATGTTATTAGGCAGTGCTGACATGTTTCACAGTTTCTTAGCAAAGCTTCCTAAGTTTTTTTATGTGTCATCACAGGATGCAATAGGTTTTTTATGTGTGCGTGTGCACAGGTGTGGTCAAAAGGCTGGCTTATTTGTATGGGAGTGCTGAGGAAGGCTTCCAACTCACCCCACACAGGATTACTGCTCAGCACCAGCAGTAAAACACTCCCAACCACAGCTCCAGGTATGGTCAGCACATCCAGGCACGCTGCCATCTCTACCCGTGACCAGCAGGGCCAAATGGGGGCAGACTGGTACAGTCGGGGCATCAGCTTGGGTCCATTTCATTCACAGACAGCCGCCGTGAGGATTTACTGCCTCCATATGAACAGCTAAAGACACACAACTATCAGCAGTGCAAACGCAAATATCCTCTCCAGTTCACTCAGACACTGATAGACTGTTTTAATCTCAAGCTGAGTCAGGCAGAGAAAACCACAACTACTGAGTCACATTCAGCCTGATGTTGAATCACCTCTAAACCTGCGCAATAATATTTTTACTGGCCTAACAGAAGAACACAGCTCTAATACCTCCTAAAAAAACATCATTACACTATCAAATGACAATATGCTGTAACGTGATTCTTTTCAAAGACTTACACACACCCTTCATCCGACTGCTTCCAGATGGTCGAGGCAAAACGAGGAACATCGAACAGGTTGATTCTTTACGCGTCAACTGCTTCCGCCTCACCTTGTCAAAAATGAAACCGCAACACATATGAGTCGGGTGAAAAGTACAGGTAACATCCTCAGCCGACTTCTATCAGAACAAGCCTACCTGAAGTACCCGAGACTACATCCTCGGCTGTCCTATGAGTTGGTCTTTCATCTAAAGCTCTTTTTTTCCCCTCGTCTACTCCTCACTTCGCCATTGGTCACGTGGTTGAGTTTCGTGTTACAATACCTGAGCACAGTTATCTACCTGCAGCGGGGCGAACAGAACCTCCTTTGTGCGTACAAAGTAGAATAAAATGCGCACTTTGCTAAAGCAGAGCAGCGCCGATCTATCCTGTTTCCATCAGGAAAAAAAAAAAATCAGACCTTAAAGCTTTTAATCACCTTTATGCAATAATATTTATATTCAGAAATTCCTTCCAAAGTTCATTCAGTTTCTAAAAAATTAACGATAATGATAATAATAACAAGATGCCAGGTTTGCCTTATTTGCTCCAATCTGCACAACTTTAGCCGTAGTTTTTACTCCCTGTGAAGCTCTTACCTACAGCAGCAACCTGCTGATGGCGTTGCATGAAACAGCGCCTCCGTCAGGTTTTACGGTTCCCGTCAGGAGAAAGGATATCGACATTCCTGAGATATTTTAAGGATGAATTTGGAGGCCAGCTGGTCCAGTGGGCTCTAATCCTCTCCTAATCTCTCCTTTCAGACTAAGAGGGGCACAGAAAATGTAGTCTGCTTCGGGCCTAATCTGTGCTAGTCAGAGTTTCGTGTGGACACTCTGTAAGAGCACTGAAGCGTTTTCTGAAAAGCACAGACCTGCTGTGGAAAATTACTCTTATAGTACAGCAGTGACTCACATTGAGGAGGTGCCCCTTGCTATTTTGTATGTAGCCTAATATCTGCAACAGTGTTTCAGTAATATAACGTTCAGTAACCACAGTTTGACATGTGATTCAGAGTGTTTTATCTATTAAAGAAAGGACAGATAAGGCATGAGAAAGTTAACTACTGGCATAACCCTGTCTTTTCATGCACATACACTCACTGGGCACTTTATTAGGTACACTTTGCTAGTACAGGATTGGGCCTTCTTAATTCTTTGTGGCACTGAGTCACAAACCCACCTCATCCCAGTGGTCTATTGAGATATTGAGATCTGTTGAATCTGTAGACGGCATTCCTGTACAGTGAACTCATTATCATGTTCCAGCAACCAGTTTGAGATGATCTGCACTTGGGAACATGGCATGTTTTCCTGCTGGCATGTTACGTCCCCACGAAGGAATTCTTCGAGTTGTGAGTGTGGTGGCCGGTAACAAATGGGTCCAGAACAGAATGAAAAGGAAAGCAGACAGAGGTGTTTAGCATATAATATGGTTTTATTGCAAATAATCTTAACACAAAGAGTCAGCAACGTCGCTGTATCAATAAGGCCAAAAAGAAAAGAAGAGATCAAAAACAACAAAGGAAACAACTAAAAAAAAAAAAAACTCCACAACACAAAGAGGCACTTCCCACTTCTCACTCAACTGAACTCCTCACCACGGTGAGACATTTCCAAGGCCTATATGCCCATCTACTCACTCAACTTAAAACCACGGGTAGGACAAACACGCATTGGGACTTTTCCAACATCTAAAAAGACAATGTAGAGCCATAGGGAAAAACCACTTGCATCACACAGTTCTTCCCCAGCCTATATAATCTATATAATAAAGAGGTGATTGCTGACTGGGTCCAGGTGCCTAACGGGGTAATGAACAGCAGGTGCGTCGTGGCAAGAGGGCGGAGTGAAAAAGAGACAGAAGGGTGGGAGGAACAAAAGAGGAGGAGGCGGAGAGAGAAGACCACACCCACACAAGGGAAATTTCAAGAAGAGGCCCTGCTAGGGCCGTAACAAGGGTCATAAAGGGATGGACATGGTCAGTAATAAAACTGAGGTAGGCTGTGGTAGTTAAACGATGCTGCAGTTGGCACAAAGGGGCCTAAACTGTGCCAAGAAAATATCAGAATCAGAAAGGGTTTTATTGCCAAATGTTGAGCAGGTTTACAACATTAGGAAATTGCTGCGGTGCTTCAGTGCAAACATACTGTCATAAATTGCGCTTAAATAGACATGAAAAAATAAAAGTAAGAAGAAGAATTAAAAGTGCTACGTAGAAAGATATATGCATGAGTGCAGGTGGTGATCAGTGCCAAACATGGAATGATGCAGTGAACACAGCGTAGGGTCATGTGTTAGGGGTGGGAACAGTCGTACGTTTATTGTTCATGTGTCCAACAGCAGAGGGGAAGAAACTGTTCTTATGGCGAGAGGTTCTGGTGCGAATGGACCGGAGCTTCCTGCCAGAGGGGAGCAGGTCAAACAGACTGTATCCAGGGTGAGAAGGGTCAGCTGAGATCCGAGCTGCACGCCGCAGTGTCCTGGAGGTGTACAGGTCCTGCAAAGATGGGAGTCTGCAGCCAATCACCTTCTCAGCAGAGCGCACAACATGCTGCAGTCTCTGTTTGTCCCTGATAGTGGCTCCAGCGTACCACACGGTGATGGAGGAGGTGAGGATGGACTCGATGATTGCAGTGTAGAATTGCATCATCGTCCGTGTTGGCAGGTTGAATTTCTTCAGCTGCCTCAGGAAGTACATCCTCTGCTGGGCTTTCTTGATGACGGAGGTGATGGTGGGCTCCCACTTCAGGTCCTGGGTGATGGTGGTACCCAGGAAGCGGAATGAGTCCACAGAGGTGATGGGGGTGTCAGTCAGGATGATGGGGGGGAGTGGGGCTGTGTGCTTCCTGAAGTCCACAATAATCTCCACTGTCTTCTGGGCATTCAGCACCAGGTTGTTGTGGCTGCACCAGGACACCAGACGTTCAACAACCCCACAACCATGACATCCTGAACTGCTAATATGGTTCTTTCATGTTTTTCACATCACATTGTGACCCATCTGAATGTCTCACCAGACATCAAGACTCATCGAATCCAATTTAGGTGAGCCTGAGTGAATCACAGTCTCAGCAAGTAACAGGTGGCTATTTGAGTGACTGTTCCCATCAGCTAGAAACAGACTGGCTGTTCTCCTCTGACCTCTGGTAACAACTAGGCATTTTATCCCTGAGACTCAGCTTGAGATTAAAGAAGTCTCTCATCATTCAATACTTTCTGTTTTGGAGACCATTCTCTGTAAACTCTAGAGGTGGTTGGGCAGAAAAATCCCAGCATATCAACAGTTTTTGAAACTCTCAGAAGCTGGCAGCAAGGCTTGCCATGTTCAAAGTCAAATGCACTGAGCTAACTGACTGATTAGATTATTTGCGTTAACAATTTGGTTGGACATTAGGCTGATTGCAGACCAGATATGGCGGTAGAAGAAACATTAAGAACAAATAGCTCTTCTGGTGTCTTGTTTTCTACTTATTTAGTAGTGACCACTAAAGGGTGCAACAAGCACCTTTTTGTGTGTGTGTGTTTGTTGTCAAATAAATGAGCATTACGTGTAAAACAGTATCTTTTTTATTGGAGTCACTGTTATATATTTCACTGTTAGTTTTATCAGGAAGTTTATTTTACTAAAGAAAGCTTCTGTAAGCAAGTTCATTAGCCTAATAGTTTATGTAAGCTGATATAAATACCTACAGTGACAGCCCAGTAATTAATAACATACATAATAAAACTGCAAGAGAGAAGCAATTCAATGATGATTTTAAAAGGTACACTGTTTTTAGAGCAACGTATTTGATTTAACATCTGTCTAAATGTTGCACTTGGCCATGTTTTCTGGGCTGGAATCAGTGTTGGTGAAACTGCTGCGAAGACATGAAACTGCCATGTACTGGAAGTTAATACGCTATAGCAGAATGTAAAAATGTCAAGGAGATTTATATATTTATCTGACTTGTTATCAGCGCTCAGTTCAAAAACCTGCATGTCTGATAGTGTGGAGGTTCATTCATGCCACTGGAATTGGAAGCTTACACATGCAGAAAGGTATACAGAGGTTTTAGAGCAACATATACTCCCATGCAGGCAATGTCTTTATTATTTCAATCTATATTAATGTGTACCCTTATGTCTATATATATCGCTACCATATTTCAAGAAGATAAATCTTGAAATATTAAAATAAAACCCTAGTTTTGAAAAAGTCAGGACGTTGTGTAAAATGTAAAGAAAAAAAAGCATGCAATGATGTGTATTTTATTCACAGCAGAACATAAAACATATCACGTGCAATGTACCATTTTAAGAAAAATGTTAACTTATTTTGACTTTAATGGCAACAACACCTCTCACACAAGTTGGAAAGGGGACAACAAAAAAGCTAATTATGTTAACTGTCAACAGGTCAGGAACATGTCTGGGTATAAAAAGTTTCACGGAAGTAAAGATGGGCAGATGGTTTAACCATCTGCAAAAAATCAAAAAACAATAATTGAACAATGTCAGAATAATGTTCCTCAATGTCAAATCCTAAAGGCTTGGAATCTCTCACCACCTACGGTACATAACATCATCAGAAGAGTCTGAGAATCTAGAGAAATCTCTGAAAAAAACAGAAAAACTCTAATGTTTGTGCCCTCGGGTGTCACTATATTAAAATGTTTCTATCAGGCATGTTGCTATCATGGAAGTCACTGAATGGCCTCAGGAACACTTCAACATGGTATGGCCATGACCACAGTTTACCATCCAGAAATGAAGGTTAAAGCTCTATCATGGAAAAAAGATGCCACATGTGAACAAGATCCAGAAATATTTCTCTGGGTCAAAGGTCATGGAAATGGACAGACGCAAAACAAAACAAAACAAAAACAATCCAAACACAAAAACCCAAATTGAACTACAAAGAGTACAAAGAAGACTCAGGACTGCTGAACATTCGCCTCCCCAAATTCTAGCAGCTGGTCTTCTCAGTTTCCAGATGTTTATGGACTGTTGTTAAAATAAGGGGTTTGCTGCATGTGGGTAAACATGGCCCTGTACCACTTCTTTTGAGAAATATTGCTGCTATCAAACTCAAAATGAGCCAATATCTTTCTTAAAATGCTACATTTTCTCAATTTAAGTATTTGCAATTGCATTCTGTTTTTA
Organism: Maylandia zebra; assembly: GCF_041146795.1. Taxonomy (NCBI): domain Eukaryota; kingdom Metazoa; phylum Chordata; class Actinopteri; order Cichliformes; family Cichlidae; genus Maylandia; species Maylandia zebra. The sequence continues at coordinate 25,327,717 of NC_135170.1, forward strand.
TCCTTTTCAGTATTGGGGTTGCAAGCTGGAAAAAAAGTTGCATGCCAGCAAAAATGTCAGTGAATTTTGTTTTATTAAAAAAATTAAATATTTTGTATGGGCCAAGTGGGAGGATTAGAGTATTGCTTTGTGGCATTCTAAAATTCTGCATGCAACAGCTTATTTAAAATGTGTGAATATATAGTATATAGCTCTGATTTCTGACTACACCTCACATATTCAAGTTTTACGAGTTCAGATTCAAAGCTTAAAAATTAGAGCTAGATTTCATGTTTTTCACCAGTGAACTGAAGACCCTGCTTCTCTGTAGCTATAAACCTGTCCTTAAAAGAATCTACCTGGGGATAGAGATTGCAATGAATGCCATGTCTTTTTGTAAACAAATTTAGATTTTCTCTGCATTCAAAGGGGTTTCAAATGTAACACTTTAATCACTATGCTGGTACCTGGTATAGGTGCAGATGAAACCCTGCAAAATGTACTTAATCTGTTAGTTTAATGGCACGAACTCACTACTCCTCAATCCTGGGTGTGACTCCATAAAGTTTAGATACTTTAGATAATTTCATCACCTCCCTGCCCAAGCATTTGTGATGAACTGCAGTCATTAACAGCACCAATAAAATGCCTCAGGCACTGAGTTGGTACATCAGAGCTTGAGGCCACGTTACAGAAATACTTCCAGCCTGATTTACTTTGTTTGTGGTTGAAATAATTACAACAATAATCAATCTGTAGCTTGTTTATTGTGGGTTCGGGCTTTGGTAGTTGTGCAACTAGGGGTCAGTAGAGGCACTTTTCCTTCCTTTTGATCGAGGCCACCCTTTTCCTCTGTTTCCATCATACGCGTGTACAGCTTGCCGTAGACGCGCTGAAACCTGGGTAATACAGTCAAAGCGGCGGGAGAGCGGCAATTTATTCCCAGATTTATGAGCAATTGAATGATAGAAATATTGTTTTGGTGAGTAGTGTGAGCCTAGTCCTATAAGTAAGGCCTGCGTTTCGTGAAAGCACAGGTGTGTGATCCATAATAATTGTGGTAACCGCTTGTGTTGCGAGAGTGTTGCTTTTTAAGGTTCCCCGGGAAACTGCCCCTTCTTACCGCTCCAGAAAATATGGCGAAGGTACAGGTGTTGAATGTGGCTGTCCTAGACAACCCGAGTCCTTTCGGAAACCCCTTTCAGTTTGAAATAACCTTTGAGTGTATGGAGGACCTTGCTGAAGGTTGGTACCATTGCATAACAGCTGTCATTATCGCTTGTGTGAAGCTACAACATAAATCTGCTAACAGCTACACAGTATTAGCTGTAGTAGCTAACTACTTTTTGTTGAAGTGTAAAGGGTAACGTTGCTTAAAGATAACATTAAAGTTGCATAACAGCATGGCTTAAAGCTATAACAAGGAGAGTGGACGCTTCTCGCACGTCCTGTGGTACTTATGAATATGGTAAAGCAATCTTATTGTTTCCATTAAGGGATAAAAAACAAGTTCAGTGCTAATTAGCCAACGTTTTAATGTTTGTGCGTAAAAATGTAAACAAAATATAGCTCTATTCAAGGATGGAAATCTAAAATTTTGTTTTGTTTTTTTTGCATTTCTTTGTGTAACTTTATGTGGACAGATTCTTTGTACGAGCACACAACCAAACTGAATTTATAAAGCTTTTGAAATATTAAAAACCATTGTGCACATTAACCTACATGTTTACATCTGTTCATCAGCTGATCAGTTCTTTGCTTAACAGGCTCATTTTTTAACAAAAAAATAATGTTTTTGTCACATCATATTTTTCTAATGAAGCACTCTATTGTAATATTTCCTGTTTATAGACCTGGAGTGGAAGATCATCTATGTCGGCTCAGCAGAGAGTGAAGAGTACGACCAAATCCTCGACTCGGTGCTGGTTGGCCCAGTACCTGCTGGGAGACACATGTTTGTGTTTCAGGTATAATTAATTGACACTCAGAAAAAGTAGTCACTATTTGTGACTAATCTGACCAAATCACAACAGCAGTGGAGCTCCACATATATTAATAGCTTTTTGTTGTTGTTTGTTTGCTTGCTTGTTTATCAGGCGGATGCCCCAAACACTGGATTGATTCCTGAAAGCGATGCAGTTGGTGTTACAGTAGTGCTCATTACCTGCACGTACCGCAGCCAAGAGTTCATTCGCATTGGTTACTATGTGAACAACGAATACACAGACCCAGAGCTGCGTGAAAATCCTCCAATCAAGCCAGACTACACACAGGTTAGGATCATGACTGATTTCTGAGATGCAATGCTACCACGACTGTCTATTTTGAATGTTATTGGTGTAAATTACACGGTAAAGGCCTATTTCCACTGAACATTTATAATTGCAGTCAAATTAAAAACCACCACAGGTCATTTGGCTATTTGAAGTAGACCTAAGTACCCTGAGAATCTAAAATTAGTCCCTTTTGGAAATAAATCTGAATTTCACTGGCCTGTTAGGTTGACAGTTGAAAATTTTGATGAGAAATGCATCACTCATTGTGACGCATGCACTGGAGGCAGACCATCGCTCAGTTATATTGAAGTCTTTTGGTACCACTCAGAGATTACAACATTTTTTGTTGTAATTGAAAGAAGAAATAAACAAAAATGACTAGTTCTTCAGATGTTATTAAATGAAAATTTACTATTAATTATTGAATTTCCAAAAATGGAAACTATTTCATAATTATTGCAGAGGTAATGTGCCAATGTTTACAAGAAGCATACTACGGCAGTACTGATTTCATTTTGGCGTTTTCACCTGCTCTTGTGTCAATCACAGATGTTTATTTTATACACAGAAAATGTTTAACATCTACATAGATATTTTGGATAATGCTCAAGTCAGTGGAGAGTGACTTTTTACACAAACTGGACTTTCATTACTTCAAATAGGTAGGCTTTGGTATACTTTGTAAAGGCTGGCCTCATTTAACCTTTATTTTCTAAACCTGAATTGCATTTTGAATAAGATTTTGCTGATTCTTTGTTACGATTATTTCCTCCATTTCCTGAAATATTTACTGTGCTGCAAAAACGATCCTAAAGGAGATTTTTTTTTTCCACACCCATTTTTAATAGTGTTTTGTTCATTACAAAATACTGCTACAGACATATCTTTGCTACCATAAAGCTCAATATGAATATGTCCACAGCAGTTGTTTCCAAAACAAGTGTGGCGTTTTTTTGCATAAGTCAACTACTGACTTGTATGACAAGTTTGCAGGTAAGGTTTCTTTTGATGAGTCTTCCATGTAGGACCAGTCTGGACTACATTTCCAGCTCATTTGCGCTCATTTAATGGTTATCTTTTCCCTTCCTGCCCAAGAGATGTGTAGTTTTTGGAGATCCTTACAGGACTAACTACACTTCCTGTGAAGCAAGTGACAGTGTTTTAACATTTTAAAAGAACACTATCTACTTTGAGTGACTCGAAATTGAACCATCTCATTTGCCAAAGAAGACTTGTTGTTCTACATTAGCTTAGTGCAAGAGTTACATTGTATTTGCAGATAACTTCAATGGGATTTTATTGTAAAAATCAACCCTACTTTTTTTTATGCAGAAATTAATCAAATATCTAATTGAAAATGAAATATATGATACGCTTTGCAACTATTACCATACATATGGAGCAGCATGGTGCACTACTGGAGCCCTGAAGTTGAAGCCTTTAATTCAGCAAAGCTTGCACTTTGGAACAAAAAGCGTTGTGAAAGTTCGATTATGACATTCCTTCAGTGGCTTATTCTGTGCCACTGTGAGATTTGTGGTCATAGCAAAGGGTTTTGATTGAAGGTGTCAAATTTTTAAGGTGGCTGACATCTGTGATTAAAACCTTTCACTTACAAATGCAAAAAAAATATCTAAACAGCTTACTCCGATTAGAGTTGCAAAGTTCTTGTTTCCTGTGTGAGTTTATGTGATTAGCTATTGTGAAGAAAGAAAAAAAATACCACACTGTGCCTTTGTACTACTGGGTTCACTCTTTCCTGCCCTGAGTCTAGAGAGCACATGGAGTCAGATGCATTTACACCAGCAGCGTGCCTGTTTTGATGTTGGAGCTAACAGAAAATCAATTAGTAGTCAGGGTAAATGGTAAAGACTTTCAAATGCTGCCAGATACAGTTGTTTGTTTTTTTTTGTTTGTTTTTAATGTTCATGTACACTTCTAATATCACACTTGGTCTTAAATGTTACACTAGCGTACACTAGTATAATGAACATTAATTAATGTCATATTAATGTTATTTACACTGACATGCAGAAATAACACAAATACACGATGAAGATGAAATAAAACTGCCTTAAATTGTGGTCCAAATGATTCTATTAAGGATGCTGTGTTAGGTATTCCTAAAGAACTTGTGCAAAGAATTTATTTTTATGTTTTTCCTTTTTCAGCTGCAGAGAAATATTCTAGCTTCAAACCCACGTGTCACCAGATTCCATATAAACTGGGAAGGCTGCACAGAGCGAATGGAAGACTGTGAAAATGTGGATCCTTCTTCAAACTCCATGCTCCCGCCATCCTGTCTCCCTGGCAAGGCCCCACCTTTGGGTGTACTCCCAGATAACTCTATGGACTGCTTATAAAGATGGCCCCTGCCCTAAAAAGGTGACGATTCACAGCCCGAAACCTTACTTTTGAACAATGCCTATGGACATTCAAGTGGGAATAAAGGATGTGTACACATCCCTGCCTTATAGCTGCCCTTCTCAAACATGAGTTCTCACCCTGGGTTTCAAACAAGCACTTGTTCCAAGGAAGATTATGAGTGTCTGACTGGAATGAGTGTTATTTATAGTTGGATAGTTCTTTCCAGTGTTGAAAGCAATATTGCAGGAAACCTCAAATATGAAGCGATAAAACGGAACTGAAACGTAACAAAGCTGTTGAATGATCCACCTTACTTCCTTTCTTGGTGCACAATGGACTTGTACCTGTTTATGAAGATTTCAGCACTGAAGCAATAGGCAATTAAATTGCAGTTTGATAATCTGCCATTGTATTTGTGTTCACAGTGCACTTACACTTACTTTTCCCATTTGACTGTGGAGTTTTGTATGGCTTATATCGCTTCATGGTTTTTTTCCTCCTTTTATTTTGTAATTTTGTGTTCCAAATAAAAGAACGGTGAATTTGTTATATCTGTATGAGTGGGTTTCTAATAATTACTTGGATTCGATCTCCACTTGTTAGATATAGGTAACAAGTGCTAGGTTTATAAGTATATTCCACACTTTTATCATATTGCAAGCGCAGTATCACAAATACAAGTGTGAGTATCCCCTCATATTTTCACATTTTACTAAAAATAGTATGTATTAACGTCACAACCAATCACAGATTGCTATGGTAAAGGGGGTGGCTAGGCCACAGAAACGAAAAACATTGCACTGCAAATATGAGGATTATTGCAAAAGCATCTGATTTGCTTTCGCTACAATAATCTCTCAGATAAATAAAGAAAAGCTGTTAATTTGCAGTCAAAATCGAAAGACGCGGTAACTGTTATTGGCATTTTAGCTACTGGCAAGTCCGGGAGGCGGGACGAAGTCGCTTGACAGTCGAATCGCATGAATGCAATGATTCAATGTGTAGATGCTGATCCAATGAGCGCTCGAATAGCTACGCCTCGCACGTAATTGTCTGTGCGCGGGGCCACTCAGAGGCAGGCGAAGGCGGGCCTGGGTGGATGGATGACTGGAGTTTCCCTTGCGGTCTGAAGATTAATGGAAGGGGTCTGTTGATCTGAGGAATCGACTATCAGGTGGTCGGTCCCAGGAAACCATTGCACTTGACGGCTTCTTTGGAAACGAATGAGGAGAAATCAAGTGGGATAAGCGCCATTGTTAAAAAAACCCCGACTATACTGGACATTTTTTTTTAAAGGTCTCAAGTGAGAAGGCCTGCATACACTGAGAGAGTACCTGGTTAGTTAAGGCCAGACTGCGAGGAACGCTCAGAAGCTAACTTTAGCTTGCTAGTTAGACAGACGGAAGTGGCTTTCGACGATCTGTGCCCGGACTTGAGGTTTTTTTTTTTTTTTTTTTTGGTACAAAACCAAGCCGTCTGTGGAAATAAATAACAACTAATTGACAAGTTGATTTGTCCGTGCTTGCTGGAGAAATCGACGAGCTAACGCTACCAAGCTGACATCCGCTGGCTATCTCTGCGAGCTAACGCGCTAGGCTGAGCTAACTTGAAGCGGCTAACGCTTGGGGCAGTCTTCTGAGTTTCCCTGAAGTCACAACGGAAGAGTACTGCTTTGATCTACATTTACATTTAGTCAATAATGATAGCTGTCAGCTAGTAGCTAGCTGTCAGCTTCATTGAGTCCAGTGACTTGCGTTAACGGTGTAACAATACTCAGTGACTCGCAAAGGAAAACTGATTCCGAGCCAAGGGACTCCACCATCAGCCTGCCATCATGGGCAACACGCCCACAGCAAAGAAGGGCAATGAGATGGAGAGCGGTGAGTTGTACCCTTTACCTCTAAGTTGAAGCAGCTAGCCCGATCATGCCGTCTGCCCCTTAGATCGTTTTGCTATAGTCATTTCCTGTTTCCCATAATGACAGGTACATATGGAGTATACAACCTAGCATCTGTACTGTGCATCCATAATGAGACCACATTAAAATGCTGCAACGGATTTTCTCTAATATGAAGAAGTGTTTGTCAACCTAGACCCACGAAGGACACCCACCCGTGGTCATTCACCTCATACACTGTCATACACTTTCAGCCAAAGTTGTTTTACTGTGAGGCCACGGTCAACTCATCGGAACAGCAGGGGATGTTATTCATTTTCTCTGCTCATCCTGTGGGAAAGCTCGTGACTGCGAGCCCGAGGTTATATTCAGAGTTACCAGTGAGGATGACAACAATTGGCCTCATACAACAGTCATAGGTTTCCTTGCGGTTTGTGTTTTTTAGGTCTTCACATCAGGTCATGAAAGCCGACGATAACACCGCAAACACAAAGCCCACTGTGCAGCTGCTTTCTTGTGCACTTCTTAGAATCGCTTCAGAAAAATAAAACTTTCTTCTCTGTTTTTGAAGCCAGAGGAGAGATGCACATACTACTTTGGATGTTTACATTAACCTCCTAGGACCTGTCGTTCACATATGTGGACATAATATTTTTGGTTATTTAGACCAAAATACTCAATTTTGCTCTACATGGGCCTGATATCCACTTACAAGTACATTATACTGCTACTGTTGTATCAAATTTTTAAATGAATATCCTCATATATGGCTCTTATTTTTCTTAAAAACAAAAATAAGGTTAAAAAATGCCCAAATATCAAAGAGAAATTAAAAATGCATGCCGTGGAAGAGTTCGGGTCTTAGGAGGTTATGTTTACATTAGGATGTTTACATTAAGTGATGAGTGAGATCTTAATGCAGTGACTCTCATAGAGCAAAAATAACTGTTATCAGTGGAGGGAGGAAAATAATGCCACCAGGACAGGGTCATATGATGCATGAGGGCAATTTGTCTGCAGGCACAAAGTTGGGAGTTGAGGAGTCTCTTGAACAACATGTGATGAGCGGCATTTAGAACAAGGGCACTTGTATGCGTCACAGAGTCTGTGTAATGTGGAGAAAGAGGTGATCTTGGACCATCTTATTTGTTTGTTTTTGTCTAGTATATATTTGTTGTTGTTGTTGTTGTTTTTATAAAAAAGTTCTTCAACAAAAGTAGAATTAAAAACCCCCAAAGAAATGTTAATCATATACAATAATAAGTATTTTTAAAAACGACTTAATTTCTTATGAAAATAACTCAGTCAAAACATTTGAAGTTCCTTTTTAATAGTCTGGATCACAGGGTTGCAGAAAAGTTTTGAGAGGACACTGTTTTATGTTTCCATAACACCATAAATGACGCTCAAGTGTGCAAAGTCTGAACGGGTACCTGTTAAATGAATGTCAGCTCCTTGCTGCTGGTAGAGAGTAAGTGTGAAGAATGGCCTCTAGGCTCTCTACTGTACTGTTACCCATGTAACAAGGCCAAGGCTTTCAAGAGCCCTGGCTCAAAGATTTTTAATTTTTTTTCCTCAGGGTTGTAGACGTAAAGGAAACTGACGGATTAGTAGGTTAAAAACATTGACAGAGGAGGCAGTGCTGCCGGAAGGTCTTTTCATACTTTGTCATACTTCACATCTTTATCAGTCTGATCTACAGAGACAGGTGCAGGCAAGGGGTTGAAAGGCCACACCCAGAAGCATCATTTTCCACAGAGCAGCTAGAGATTAAGGGCAACATGGCAGCCGCCTTTGTTTCCTACGTAAAATGGAAGGACAGTGTTGAGAGCTGGTCCAGGTGTTTAACACGTGTCGCGCCCGAACTTTCCAGGCTGGGCAGGCAAGTGAGACACTGAACTGCTGTGCAGAGCTGACCCACAGGAAGAAGCAGGGCGGACAGACAAGTGAACAGCAGTAGGAAGTGAAGGAGCAAGGAAGTTCCAGCCCAGGCTCTGCACAGTTGGTCATCGCCTCTTCTGCTCTATAGACTAAACAGCCATACAAGGATAGCTTAAAGTTTGGGCCTTTAAGACGACGTTAGTTGAGCATTTTTGTGGAATTCCTCCTTGGTAAAATATCGGGACGTACAGCAGTTTTTAAAAGTCTACACGGGACATCAGCTGGCTTCCCTCCAGCATTGTGTGATGTCTGTAATTCACAAGCTGGCAGGAAGGCTGTTTCATCGAGCTGGACCCTGTCTAGGGGACATAGGCAGTGGAGAAGGCAGACATGACCGACCACAGGAGGAGCTAGAGGCTTGCAACTGGAGTGAGTTTTTATTCTGGAGCTGGGCAGTAGCGTGGGTTAGGGGTGGAGCTGTAGCTCATGCTATGTCCCTTTAGCTTAGTCCTTCACAGGCAGAGGGGAAACGTCTGACAGATAACCAAGCTGTGTTTTCTCGATAATGTTGCACTAAATTAATCTCTTGAACTGGGCGATTGAGTGTCTAACGTTCATGTATAAAAATACATCCGCAGAGCAGAGCACCCTGATATTTGTGTCTGCTCAGTTACCACTTGTTTTTTTTATAGTTACAGTGAAAAGGGGGGCAGTTCTCTGTGCACTGTGCTGCACAGCAAAACACTCAGGCTAAAACTACACAACATAAACTTTTTTTTTTTTTTTTATTCTTTGACTTTCTTATGCTTTTGTCACTGTCCTCCTGACTCTAGTTTAAGACATTTTTCTGTACCTTCACACTTAAAGTGCTCTCATTGGGCTTTGCAAAACGTTCGCTTTGCGTTAGTGTGGTTTAAAGGTTGTTGTTTTTTTTTTGTGCATGAACAAAAAAAAACTCAGCCAAGTCTACTTATAAGGCAGTTATTCCCTCTCACTAGGAAAAACATGCTGCTTCTGAACTGGCAAAAAGCCTTATTGGCCAGTTCAGTCTTTTTTTTTTTTCTTCTTTTTTTGTAACTTAATAACATCACCCTGCAACATATTTACATAACGGCTTTGTGAAAGTTACTTTACATGACATCCAGAGTGTCATAAGTGCATCAGCTTTGGAAGTTTTTTTTCTTTTAAACCTATGTTGCCTAGATGGGTTTTAAGTGATTTCATGCCCATTTTTAAAGCACAATCACTTTCAGCATCCATCTAAAAAACAAAACAAAAACCCCCCCCAAATATTCTTGATCTTAAATCTTATCCCAAGTGATTGTGTTCAAATTGTGTACACTTTGCTGTATAAAATCAAATGGATTTTGATTTGTACTATCGCTATTTTATTGAGTACTTTACTCAACACAGATCGCCAAGAGTAAAATCATAATTGTTGCATTGTCTAAGAAACTGATTTATGATTTAACTTTATGCTTTGTAATTCACTTACGATGGCAGTGTCCCGATAACAATAGGAAAAAACTCTCTTAACGTCAGCCATGCAAAATGCTATCTTTGATGTGTCCACAAGCCAGGGCTGTGTCAAAATGATAATACTGAGAACAAATCAGAAATTATGAAAATCTTTAACACAGATTGGAGACTTATGAATAAGGACCGGGTTTAATTGTTGTTTTCTTTGTACCTTTTATGCTACAGAGCAACCTAAACTAAGCTGGCATCCCCAGATAATACACGTGCGGAGAACTTAAAAGTGTCTTAGGGCGTGTCCTCGACACTCAAGGCCAATGCCAACGCCCTATTTCGCAGTTTTAAAAATGTTCATCCTGTCTCTTTTCCTCTTGCCCATGTTCTACGTCTTTGCCAAGTGTCAGGATTCGTGCTTGCAAGCAAACGTAGCTCGGTGTTATCTCATTTTTGCTGGACCTGCTCACTAGTGAGAGGAGACTGGATTTTTAGTGGAGGGGGGAGGGGAAGGCGTTAAAGGAACACGAGCAGAATTAGAGGCAGGGTGAAAAGTTGAGTAGCGAGTAGTTTACTAGTCTCGTGAACAGGAGAAAAAAGCAGACTAGTCAACCATGGACGCATGAAAACGCAAGATAAATCGAGCACAGTCAAACGGTTGAGGTTAAACGTCGGTTAAACCTTTGCATATGTATTTCAAATCAACATTCGACAATCAAATCACGTTGTAAATGTTGCTGAAATGTGTGACACATTGTGTCATTGAGACACACACACGCACACACAGTCAGATTAGTTAGCAGTCCTTGCACTACCAGCCTTTTTTCCTTGCTGGCGTCAGCCGATACACGACCATTAAGATCCAACATCAAAGTGTGCACTGCACTGGTTCAGCAGCTGTCATCTGCTTACTTAACATCTCGCTTGTTTAAAACTTCCCATCACAGAGAGGGAGAGAGAAAGGGGCCACAGCCGTCTGTCTGAGCTGCAGACCATGTTAGGGGTGGGTGGCATGATGAGAGCATCTTTTAACCATTAATGCTTTTCATTAATCAGATGATGTTTGACCGAGTAGTATTTCTGGTGGCGACTTGCAAGGGCTGCAACATTTAAACATGCAGATGACTGGTCATGCATAGTCCTTTTGAAGAGAGGTATTGCTGCAACTTATAGTATAAGGGTCAAAAACTGCATGTATTTTTAAAGTATGTGAGCATTTTGTTGTAAGAAAAAAAATTGCTAATGGGTGATCAGTGGGTCCTGTAAATATGAGCAAAACCTTGGTCAGTTAAGCAGTTATGACACAGGATGTTTGTGTGCTTGTGTGTGTTTTGACTATGACAATATAATGAGGTAGCACTCAATACAAGTACAACTCCGTCTATAAATATCTGTGGGGTTCATGACCTGCCCCTGCTCTGCATGCAGCTGATTTGTGTAATGCTTAAAGTTGTTTGGGGGGTTTTGTGTGTGTCGTAAGCCTGCACTGCTTATCAGTTGACCTCAGTGTTGAAAGCCAATCAGACATCTCAGGCAAGCTTAGAGCACTAAACTGATAACACGGCAAACTGACACTCGCTGCTAAATAACCCTGAGATCCAGCAGCATGCATGCATCACAAAATCTCCTATACCTGTTCTCAAAATGTGGGGTATTTTCACTTGCTTAATTTTGTCTGCCATGGATGATTGAAATATGCAGCAGTTCTCAAGCTGAAATTACACAATGAAGCTGATGGTTATAGACATTTTACCTGCATGTGACATTCATTGGAGTGCAAAGGTACTTGAAAATACCTGGGTGGCATAACTATATAGACTCAATGGCCAGTTTATTGGGCATACTTGTTAAAGTGCTTTTTGAGGCAAATATGTAATCAACCGATCAGATGGTAATTAATTAATACATTTATTAGGCGTTTAAACATGGCCATTACCACCTCCTGCAAATTCATTAACAGAGCCTTAGACTGAGGTCAGGAGGATCTGCTAGAGCTGAAAGGTGATTTTAAGTGACTTTCACATTGGCGAGGTGGTTGATGTTGGTGTATTTCAGAAATTGCTGATATACTGGGATTTCCTTCACAGGCATCTTTGGAGTTTACAGACAGTGGTATGAAAAATTGAGAAAATATTGAGTGAGTGGCAGTGCGTGAAAATGCCTTACTGAGAGGCTAGAGGTCAGAGGAGACCAGCATTTTGAGCTGATGGGAAGATGACACTTACTCAAATAGCCAATTTGTTGCAACCAATGTAAGCAGAAGAGCTTCTCTAAACACGCTTAACCTTGAAGCAGAAGACCACAGTCAGGTGACAGTTCAGAACGCAAAGGACTCCAGTCCTTTTAGTCCTTTACACTAACTACTTCCTATAAGGACTGTAAAAATATATGAAACGCGTATATAAATAACATCACATGTTAAACAAAGAATTTCCTCTTGTACTGACTTTATTAGTCTTAAATTCTTCCTTTTATGCTTTTAATGCTACTCTCTTTTGCTTTTTTGTTTTGTTTTTAACAAAGTAAGCAGCTACATGAGCTAGCTTTAAAACCAACTCCTCTCTGACTGACTTTTCCAGATTTTGTGGCACACATTCTGTAACCAGGAAAAAGAAAGTACTTATTAGCCTCGGGTAACGCATTGCTTTTGCCTCACCTAGTTTCCTGTCTATATGTGTGTAGGAGCTGCCTGAGCTCCACCCATGGTTAATCTCAGAGCACGGAAGCAACATGACAAAATGTGAAGTAGTCTCCTTTTGCAAAACCTCTAAACGGCGGGCACATCTCCTCTCCTCTCTGGGAGTATCGCTGCTGTATTTTCCTCAACTTTCATCTGTCTTTACTGTCCTCACTGCTGATAACAGATTGCTATGCTTCCTGGCTAGGTTGGCTTCTATTAGTTTTTGCGTCTCATGATTAGAACCGTCAGAGTTAGTACCTTTACTGCAGCTTCCCTCTCAGTACACTTCAGGGTGCTCCTTGTGTCCGTTAATGTTTTTTGTTTTGTTTTGTTTTGTCTCTCTGATATTGCAGTATTTGGCAAAAATGTATATCATGCATGAAAATAAGATTGATCCCACACTTCATGACTGGCTGTCAGCTCGCTTGCTCCTGAATTGGTCAGTAAATTAACACATCTGCTCTGTTTAAGATGGTAAAACACTCCACATTCATGACTTTGTCAGTATTTGTCCCCTCCCTGTTTTCATTTCATGGCTAAAAGCCGAGTTCTCACCTTTTACAAGCATTTGATCTCATTTCCATTTTACATACAGCTCTGTTTGCTCATTTACTGCTTTCTTATTCACCACAAAGGCTTGTATGCTATCTGAACAAGGCCTGGTGTAGACTCACACCTGATTTTGGCGCGCGATGCGGTTTAATGTCGGTCAACTCGCCCTAATATAACCCCTCTATTCCTGCGTCAGAGTGGGGCAGTGAGGCCCAGGGGAGAGATGTGGGATTGATTTTTGGAGGATCAATTCAACCCTGGCACTAAACAACAGACTCTGGTGCTTTTGGGGTGGGTGTGTGTGTGTGTGTGTGTGTGTGTGTGTGTGTGTGTGTGTGTGTGTGTGTGTGTGTGTGTGTGTGTGTGTGTCCCGGGCAGGGGTGGGGGAGGGGGGTTCACTGTGGTTTGTGCCTTCCTGTTTTGCTAGCGTCTCCTGAGAGTGCCACTTTTTATGTTTCTGAAACACCCAGATCATCTCTGAAAGTTTTTCATCAGTGACATCTGATTGGTTGTGCTAATTGGGGAAAGTTTTAGCTGCTGCTAGATGTGTCTAGTTCATCTCAAGGGTACTTGCTTAGGCCTAGTTTTCCATAGGACTTCATCTCTGGGTTGGATAAATATACCAGCTAGTGTTTTATGCCCCCTCCCCCTGATGATTATGCCCCTGTTTAGATCAATATTGTGTGTGTGTGTGTGTGTGTGTGTGTGTGTGAGAGAGAGAGAGAGAGAGACATGAGAGGGAACAGCAGTGAGTACTTTGTGTACAGAATAAATATTGAAACCAAGCAAGGGACCAATTGATCTGCTCGAGTCTAACGGGAGCAGCACTGTTCTCCATACTATGAGTGCACACTGGAGGTGGATGCTACTTTTTGAACTTGGTCTCCAGCAGAGTGAAAGTCACAGGAAAGACTGAAGACTGCCGGCAGGGACTTTTGGCTGGGTTTTTGTGGATGTGTGGGCCTGCTGACTTGACCAGAGTGCTGTCAGAGGGGGAGGATAGGTCATGAGTCAGTGGCTGTGAGGAAGAGGCCAAGAAGTAGTATAGGGGAGACTTTGCAGGGCTAATGTGTGACAGGAAGAGCTCCAGAAGGCATGCAGGGAAGAGGGAGTCATCCTCACGCTCAAGTGAATCGGGGTCGCGCTCGGCAGATGCTGCAGCACCAGAGGTACCCATAGTCCTCCCAGATGGTAAGAAATTTGGAGCTACAGGAGAGTAAGAACATGGATTTAAAAAAAAATTATTTATTTATTTATTTATTTATTTTGATCAGCTGTATCTCCATTGGTACTCCTTGATACCAGTCCTGTTGCTGTGTCCATATAGCTGCCAGCAACTTCTTTCCATGTCTTTCCTTTGCGCAGTTCCAAGTTATTCCAGTAATGGCTTTTTCTGCTTGAAAGTGGAAGTTGTGCAACTTTCACAGGAAATGTTTTCTCCCTGGTGACCATTCTGCTTCCATTGCTCTCTGAGAGCCACAGTGCTCCTGACATGTTTATAGGAACTTTAGTCTTTGCCATTGTTGCTCCCATCCAATTGTTGGAGCTGCTGGTCTTTTGAGAATTTGCAGGAAATGATGTTTGCTAGATGAGAATTAAGCTTTTCTCTTGGTGTGTGTTTGTGTTTGTGTGTGTGTGAGAGAGAGAGATGCACAAATGCTTGCACGAGACATTTATGAGTAGGTAGCTGTTTGTTTTTCATAATTAATTTTCAGTTTTCTGATTCCGACATCACTCCAAAAGGACATTAGCCGTATCACAAAGCTGATGAATAAACGACCGAGCACTTTCATTATTGACAGTTGACTGGCTTAATTTAAACTGTGCCCCAGGCTGTTGTGTTCTATTGATCGCCAAAGCAGACAGAAATTCCACATGATCATTTAAGCCTTAACATTTTTTTTTTAAGAGATTTGTACATTTTTGTAGTTTTAGTATTGATTTTAAGGTAACGGCTATCAATTAGCTTTCGCTTGAATTCAATTCTTTTAAAAAGATGTCAAAATTGTTAAGCTTATAATCTGATCGTTAAAAGTCGTTGAGTCGTTCTCCACACTTCATTTATGTTTTTGTAATAACAGCAACACAGAAAAGTGGACTCAATTTTACTAAAGCAGTTGTCGGCCTACAACTGTCACCATTCTGTTTCCAGTACTAACAGTATAAATAGCACACTTCAGCTCAGCAGCTGTGCACGGTGCAATGACACTAAGGAAGAATGAGGAAGGGTTGGTTATCTACATGTTCCCACAGAGCACTGAGATTAACCCCATAAAGATAAGGGGGGAAAAGAACTTCTTCATATGACTGTGTGTGTAAAGTTGTTACAGTCTGTCCACAGGATTACAATGCCACTCAAACGTATACCACTTAGGAATGTCTTTTTCTTCTTCTTTTTTTTTTTTTAATTAAAGAAAAAAGTCATCTCCATCCATTTAAGCTGAGTGCAAGTGTTATGACTGTCATTAGTTGGTTGGAGTCCTAAAATAGCCAAAAAATAAACATGCTTCTACCAAAACTTGTTAGTGTTCTTGTTCTGATAAAGGCAGCCTGTTAAATGCAGGATAAAGAAACCTTGAAGATTTCATATGAATGTGTGTACTACTCCCTGAGAACAGGACAAAATGACTTTCTTAACGGATAAATGCCAGGACTCGGTGTGCAGCTGATTGTTTCTCTAGATGTACTTACCTTTCTCAGTTAAGTCCTAAACTAAAGCCCCTTTTCCATTAGTACCTACTCGGATTGACTCTCCACGATTCGACCCGGATCGACTGGTTTTCCATTACAATCCCACGACGTAACTAACATGCGACACGAACACTACAATAAAGGTGGGCGAATATAACAAGAATATACCTGTGGCTTGTCATCAGACTCGGGGATCACTGGGTTGTTTTTTTTTTTTGTTTTGTTTTTTTGTAGCCATTTCCCTCGTTGGCGGGTTTCAAAAATGGCGTTTTTGACTTTCGTAAACAAGATGCTCTCATGGGTGACACTAACGAGCTGCCAGTCAGCGGCATGAAATCTGACGTCACAGTTTAGTACCTCCTCGGATTGCTTGGAACCCCACCTGAGAAGTCACTAAAAAAGTACCCGGTACCAGGTACTATGACCTAATGGAAAACCCTGAAAACTGTTGATCTGAGTGGCTTATTTCCTTCATTAAATACTACTATAAGACTGCACTGGGGTTTGGACGACAGGTCCTCATACAAAAGCGTGTACTAAGTGTCTTGGAAATGAAGTCCCACACGGAATAGCTTTAATTTATTACACAAAGAAATTTATTTCAATGTCGTTTTGACAAACTCAAACGCAGAGGCGGATTTCGGCTTTGCTGACTACATCCTGACTGATTTATCAGTGTTCGGTATTAGCAATTTATTCGTTTCTGCATTTCTAATGGCAGATAAATGAACATTCGAAAAATATTAAAAGCAATTGAGAAAGGCCTTTTACCATTTTACATGAATTGATGTGGCATAGTTTCTGTCAGAGAGCAGCTGTTTGGTTGCCAGCACATATTTGGAACACCACAAACAACAATGAGGCGATTGGGACAGAATGTAAACTGCTAGATACATAACTACACATAACAAGTGTCAAAGAAAAAGTATTGGTCAATATAATCCATATACCGGATTTTTAAATCACTAAATATTGATAGCAATATCAGTCTTAGTCCTGCATTGCTTGGGTTCAAGCGCTGACGTGATCTGCGTAACCTTTAACATGATAAACTTGTTTTATATAACAAAGACTCTTTGAAACATGACTCCCGATGGTAGTGTGCCAGAAAATGAGTCTCTTTACGCCTGTGTTGCCATTAGTCTTCCATGAATCATCATTTTCAAGATTTCTCATCAGCTTCAGGTTTTATGAGATTTTTTCACCAAGGACATTCAAAGTGACCCCAGACTTTTGAGCAGTATTTTCAAATTGAATTTGTAAATATATGCAGATTTATATCGTTTTACTTATTCCATTATTCTCCAGTGTGCAGTCAAAGACGTTTGAGGCTTCAAAAGATGAGTTTGTTTAGTCTAAGCCTGAAGTGATACCTCAAAGTTGTTCTTTGATGGCAGAAATGTTGATTTAATGAAACTAACCTGGAATTCTTTGAAATTGATCACTTAGTTGTAAGAACAAAAAAAGAACAGACTAGAATGAATAGAAGTTCGTTTAGACTCCAGTTTATTTAAAGCTTTACTATTTCAATTTGGCTTTGTTGTTCATTTGTGTCTTGCTATTAAGTATTGCTGTGTTGTATTATTTTCTCTATTCTGTGAATAAGGTCATCTATAGCATTTTTTTTTTTTAATTTACAAATTTGACAACTTTAACTATGTGCTACGTATTCGCTTGTTCTCTTTCATTGTTGCTTGCTGGCAGCAGCTGATAAATCCAGACATCCAGTCATCACAAGCATGTTATGTTGCTCTCCAGTGCTTCAATATCCTTATAAAAGTCTTATTAAATTCAGTTAGGTTTGGGTGAAAACTCTCTGAATGGGAATTTTGTTTCTCTTTGCAGTGAAGGAGTTTCTTGCCAAAGCCAAAGAAGATTTTCTGAAAAAATGGGAGAATCCAGCACAGGTGAGATGAGACATAATTTAGTTTCTCCTCATTACTGTGTCACTCTGTTATTTGTAGCATGCTTTAGTTTTAGTTGTGTTGAGGCACTGTATTGTTAGTATATTTCACAATGAATCGTGACTTGATTAATGTTACTTACGCTCATTTACTCAGATAGCCAGTGTCATGGAAATAGGCCTGCCCCTAAACTAATGAAAGCCCATTCATTTCTTAAGGGCAGTTCGCCCTCTGCTGGGCATGTGTGTAATAATACAGTTGACAGCCACTTTCAGTCGCAGAATATATAACCCTGCTGGATTTATCAGGCTGTTAAGGAGACGGCATTCTGTCATCCAGACGTGGATCGCTTATGCAGATGTTCCTCGGGGCTACTTTCAGACACGAAAACGGTGTCTGAGAGTGCTACAGGCCATGTGCAGTTTTTCCCCTTAAGACTAGTTGCAGGACTCGATGTGGAACCTACTCTTGTGAACTGCGACCACGCTTTTGAATGTCCATTTTTGCCATTGTTAAGAAGAAGCATGATCTCTGTGTCGCGCAGGGTGCTACAGCGAACGACCCACCCCTGACTCAGAGAGAGAAAGAGAGAGGGACCAGCATAGATAGATCATAGACAATTTTCTCAAACTTAATATAATTAGAAGAGATTTGGTGAAATTAAGTTTTAAATGTGAACATGTAATTGCTTTTAAAGGCATTCTGTAGCGCACCGAGCTGCTTAGACAGAGGCACGCGAGTGCAACTGCACGTGTTTGCCCCTTAATGTAACTGCATGCATTCAGACTTGTGTTGAATGAGATGTGCTCAGATTACTGTAGCACCTTTTATGGAAAATTAACAAGGTCACTTAATCAGCAGCGAAGCCACGACATGTTTAGATGCTGTCAGAGAAGTTCACCATGAGTGTGCCTCAAACAAAAGACGATATGTCCGATTCATAGTAAAATATCTTGTTACGGATATGGGATGGCCTTTTAGTTCAGGTTTAGCAAAGAACTATGTGGGGCTTGTAAGGACAAACAGATTGTGATCGTTCTCTAACTGGCATGGTCTTCTGTCTCCCAGCAAACTGCGGCGTTGGATCACTTCGAGCGTTTGAAGACTTTAGGCACGGGCTCGTTTGGTCGAGTCATGTTGGTGAAACACAAAGAGTCTGGTCAGCATTACGCCATGAAAATACTTGACAAACAGAAGGTACGGTATTTTTGATGAAGCTAATTCAAGAGTATATTGGAGAGTAAATAAATATGACTCAATTGGGTGCTCTGGCTTGTATCATATCATCCCTTGTACAAAAACATTTATACCAAGATTGTATGAACCATTTGTTCTCATATGTTCTTACAAATACTGGCTTTGGAATTTCCAGAAGGTCACGTTGAAGTTTAGACGTTTTCCAGTGTCAAAAGACACTTTCTAGCTTTACATGTCAAAGTTTCGGGAAATTCACACCATAACTACATCATAACTGCAAAACCCCCTGAAACCCTGTGGGTAGCCTGACAAGCACGTCGTAGAAATGGAACTACGCGATGGGTCGACACTGCTCACAGCTATTCTGATTGGCCTTTTCCATACTGTGCATTTTTGGTTACTTTTCCACAGCGTTATTTGAATTTATCGAAATCTGTCCTGAGATGTAATCATTGTTTTGGGGGGGGGTTTGTTTATTTGTTTTTCTTTTTGACAGCCTTCTTACCTTTCTATGTCCTGATCCCTCACAGGTAGTGAAGCTGAAGCAGATAGAGCACACACTGAATGAGAAGCGTATCCTCCAAGCCGTCAGCTTTCCATTTCTGGTGCGACTGGAGCACTCTTTTAAGGTACGCATTTGTGTCCTTCCACTTCTGTTGTTTATCTGTAGTAATTTGGCCGGCTTGTTTATGCGTGCATGCTTTACGTGTCAGTAAGTCTTTCCTCATCTCACTACAGGACAACAGCAATCTGTATATGATAATGGAGTACGTGCCTGGGGGTGAAATGTTCTCACACTTAAGGAGGATTGGTAGATTCAGGTGAGTTGTGTTAACTCTGATGAAAGGCCTCCATGTGCTGTTCCCAGACTTTAAGTATTGAGCCTCGTATGTTGTTTTTGCAGTGAACCGCACGCCCGCTTCTACGCAGCGCAGATTGTACTGACCTTCGAATACCTTCACTCGCTGGATCTCATCTACCGAGATCTGAAGCCAGAGAACCTGCTCATTGACCAGCAAGGTTACATACAGGTATGGGTTACATGTTTGTATTCAGTCATCATCAACAACATTTGCTGCTTAGCGTCTCTAAAAGTGCTCTCCCCGTATGCGACTAGCGGTTAAGGGCTGTTTATTCTGTTTCTTAGGTAACAGATTTTGGGTTTGCAAAAAGGGTGAAAGGCCGAACTTGGACGCTTTGCGGGACTCCCGAGTACTTGGCGCCAGAAATCATCCTCAGTAAAGTAAGTGTTAAGCAGATTAACAGGGGAAATTTAGGAAGCAATTGCTTCATCAGCTTTTAGACTGTGAAACAGCTTTCTTTTTGCTGTTTCCTGTGAAAATTGTAGTGTGAAGTGTTTGTTAGCGGACATGTTTGATGCCCTTTGTTTCTCATGTATTCTTCAGGGTTACAACAAAGCTGTGGACTGGTGGGCTTTGGGAGTACTGATATACGAGATGGCTGCTGGTTACCCACCCTTCTTTGCAGACCAGCCTATTCAGATTTACGAAAAGATTGTATCAGGAAAGGTGAGTTTGGCTACCTGGAAAAATTTGTGTAGGCATTAGAACTGTGCACTTATCCCCAACTAAGGACTCATTTTTACCACCTATTACTGCTTCAAATACACACTGTTACATTTGAACCTTTAGCCTTTATGATTTGAAAAGTGTATAAAATAACGCATTTAGCTTTTCAATTATTATTTCTGAGAAATACTGTCTATGAATCAAGAGAAAAAGTTAATGTCGACTCTATGAGCCGCCGCAAAACTCATAAAATCAAATGCAGACAGGACAGCGCAAAGCACGAGCTGCAGTAGAAAGAAGTCATGCGTGAAGTGATTCCTCTGTAAAACTGTTTAATATAATGTGTAGTTTATAGCCCCAAATGTCATCTCTGACTTTCACGTATGGTCTCAACAGTGGTGAGAAAAGCAAAAGAACAACTAGCTGGAAGCAACTCCTTAGACACAAATGTCTCGTGCAGCAGAAGGTTCAAAGGAGAGTGGAAACAAATGGACACAACCACTCACAACCAGAGAACCATCAAATTTAATTAAGCCGTGTCTCTGTGCTCTTTATGTCTACACAGGAGTCTTTTAGGCACTGTATTGAGTCGTAGGTACATTAACACCGTAGGTGCATGTTTTAAGCACAGGAGAGTGGGGTGCTTTTCATTATGCTAGACACATCTTCTTATTTCCCTTACTGATATTACTTTCTATCACATTTGCTTCTCATAGCAAGAGAGAGAGAAAAAGAAGGATACATCAGGTTTTCCTTGCATTTTTGCTCTTCCAGTAGGCTCCTCATTTCTTCAAGGTGCATTTATGATTCTTAGATCTTCCATGATAGCAGGGAGGGGGGGGGGGAGGAGAGAGGATGCAAGAATGCTTGTTAGCAAAATGAGAAGAATCAATATATGTATATACTTTGGGCCATACTAAAATGCAAGCTCTTATGCATGGAGGATTGATTAAAATATAAATGTATCTGCTTTGAGAAATGCACATGACATGGAAAATTGAAAACGGCCACTAGAGCGCCTTCTCTGTAGACATGTTGGTGGGTGTGATTTTCCACCTGAAGGTCTAGAGTCTCGCAGTGTATTTAAGTGATTATACGAGGAAGGAATGAATAGTTTATTCCAAACCAAATATAAAAACAATTTCAACCTTGCATGAGAATATAGAGCCATGAATGGTTATTACACTTCAGTTAAACTTTAACTGAATTAGCTTAATTTTCTAAAGTTGAACTCTTACGTCAGAAAAGTCACAATAAGACATTTTCCCCCAAAATGATCAGCCTCGTGCCTGAGAACACACTCCGAACAAGACTCTGATTGCTTTCTGTGGTTTGCAGGTTCGCTTTCCTTCCCACTTCAGCTCAGACCTGAAAGATCTGTTGAGAAATTTGCTGCAAGTGGACCTGACCAAGCGCTTTGGCAACCTCAGGAATGGAGTCAATGATATCAAGGGCCACAAGTGGTTTGCCACCACCGACTGGATTGCCATCTACCAGAGGAAGGTAAGAGGTTAGCTTTCATGCAATAGGAATGTGAACATAAATATAAACATAGTCTGGGGTCTGAAAAAAGGAGTCGGGGTAAAAGTCCCTCAGACCAGCTGTTTTTCTAATGACCAATAGGTGGTGATTGTATTTAAATCTGTGGGCAAATGACAGATGATTGAGAATTTATGGTCTCAATCACTAGTTTCATGTCTTATAGAACATGGCAATCACATGGTTGATCATTTTGTACATTATTATGACTTTTACAGTAATATTAAAAAAAAGCAGGGGCTGCTTTAGAGCGATGCTACCTCTTGACATGGCAACGTAAAAAAAATACTCCAAACAATGGTTGTCACTATGGTAGCTACACCCATCTTTTATATACAGTTAATGTTTATAAGTGTTTCTTCGTATTTACAATTGAAGGAATGGAGAAAATTCCTTATTACATTCTTTCCTTAAAAACGAAACTGCTTTTAATGAGATTTCGGTCAGCTTAGGTGTGTTTTGTGACTGCGGATAATTTCCCTGTGTTCTGCCTGTGTACAGAGGGTATTTCAGTGGAGGTTAATGGGGAAAAATATGCAAAGGTTTTAGTACTTTCCCCTTTCCTTCATGCAAAAAGTGGATTCTGCAGAAAACAAAAGCACTGCGCCTAATTTGAAAACCCATGTTCAGCCTTTGTCAGTATAATATGAATACAAATACAAGTTTGAGCTCCTGAGTTGTAGCTTTTAATTCCTAATTCACAGTTAAAGTTGTCAAAGGATTTTACAAAGTTTGAATAGCTCTGCATAAAACGTATGTTAAGGGCAGCTGCCTTTATAGGTAGACCTGACACCACAGACAGGTGAACCTGTCCCCCCCCACCACCTCACCTCTATTTGTTTTTCAGTTTGATTAAAGCTAATGTGGATTCCCTGCAAAAAGACAAATAACTGATTAATGTTAATTGAATGAATAATTGTGCTGAATAACCAGAATTATGGCATTTTTTTTGCCTTAATCAAGCAGCCTAAGTTCAAATATGGGCATCTGGGAAAGTACATGATTACACTGATGATCCTGCAGGGTGTTCACAGATTGATTATCAGACAAACATCACAAATATCAATGTAGGAGTGTTTCATCGAATAATGCATTTGAAGTTACACTTTAACCGCTTTGTCTGTGCGTCTGTCTCCCATCTGCGTTCCAGGTGGAAGCTCCCTTTATTCCTAAGTGCAAAGGCCCTGGTGATACAAGCAACTTTGATGACTACGACGAAGAAGAAATCAGAGTCTCCTTCACAGAGAAGTGTGCAAAGGAGTTTGCTGAGTTCTAGATACCAACCACGGTGGTGATATTATGAGAGAGAGGCAGGGATTTAGAAAGTTAAAGGGGGTCTGAGGACAGAAAGCACTAAAGTGGACTGATAACTTGCTTATATGTGATGAGGAAAACGATGTAAAATCCACCCCCCAAATGGAAAGACGGAGGCAAAGTGATAAAAGATCCAACAGAACCAGCAGTGTTGCCTTTTTGATTGTTTCTCAACTGTTACCTTTACACTTTATTTATCCCTCTTGTGTTTTGTGCCAGGGGCTTGACAAGAACAGGCATAGGTTGTGGCTGTTCAGCTAGATTTGTTTCTTTCTGATGGTGTAAATGACATGTTTTCAGTCTCTGCAGGTTGAGGCATTGATTTTTCTGTTAAGGTACTGAATCTGCTAAAGCTCCTTTTTTTTTTTTTTTTTTTTTTTTTTTTTTTCTTCCCTCCTCCCCCTGAGCGGGCCCTCTCTTCAAGCTTCTCTAAGAGTGATCGTTGTATCTTGTCTCCTCCCCACCCCCGGTCTCCTCTCCACCTCTCCATCCCGAATCTGTCCAAGCAATACCAAGTCCAACAGCAGTGCCTATCATAATGCCAACTGGTTGGAAAACTGTGTCAAAAGCGTTGGTGCAGAGCTTTGGCTACGGTGGCGGTGGCCCTCGTTCCCGTTTTGGTTGAAAGCTTGAAAAACTCTCTGCACCTGCCTTTGTCTGCTCAATGTGGCATGATTATTGGGTAGTTGATGCACTCTGCTGCTTGCCGCTGAAGCAGCGGCGACCTCTTTGATCAGAGTGAAAATGATTTATCACAGTAAACTTCACTGCGGTCCTGCTCGTTTAGGGACCCGCGGGAAGTAAACATGAGGTCTGCATTTAAGTCTGTCTTTCTCTTAGCTGAATTTATTAGAGCATTTTAAAAGGAAAAAAAATCCTATCAGTGATCATTTTGTCCTTTTTATGTCGATCTCTGTGCTTGTGTGTTATTTAGTGCTCACGGGTGGGTTTAAAAAGCTGTGATTTAGCAGCAGCTAACATTGTGGTCACACTCTTGACTATTGTTTATTTAAGTCATAGTACATTTATACATGTATATTGATATATATAAATATAAGATAGAGAACATGAAATATCCATCTTTTTTCAACATATGTCTATGTCTCATAGCTGTGAAACTGACTTTAAGATTTTATAAATAAACAGATATTATATAAATTCTGCCAAATTTGCAAACTGAGAAAAATGCAGTTTCCTGTATGTGACTGATGGTGGTGGATTTTAATACGCAAAACAGTAGCAAAAGGTTTCAACAACATGTGCATGTTATTTTTGTACAATATCACTTTTAAAGAAAGACGGCAGAGCTTTGTGCTTTGCTCGTGCCGAGGTACCTGAGATCACGAATAATGTTTAACATTAAAAAGGACAGTCAGTGCTCTATTGGAAGATGGATTGGGAACAAGACCCAGTTAAATGCGTCAAAGTTCTTCTGGGTTTGAGTCATTATTCAGTTGTAGGGCAGCAGATTGCAGATAATTGTCACCGGGGTTGTGCTTCTCCTCTTCCCTGACCTTTTTGCCCCACCCCTCCCCTTTTTGTAATTCTCCCTACATGCAACACCTTCATAGATTTACAGTCCAACCAATTTTCTTTTTCTTTTTTGAACTGTTGGGTTTGGGAGTGTTTTGTTTCTTTTATTTTTCCAGCTTTCTCTGTAACAAATTAAAACCAAGGAAGCAAACCTAAAGCTTTTTTTTTTTTTTTTTTTTTTCAGCCAAGTTTCTTTACATGGATGCAAGACAATCGCAGACCAAATCTTATTGCTGGTTTGTTGAGTGAACACAATGTTTTGGTTCATTGAAGGACTTAACGCTGTCGCCCACCTGCCATCCATACATAGGCCTTAGGTGCTAGACCTTGTCCATCTCACTGAAAAGTTTCTGTGAACTGTTTGATGTGCATCGAGCTCTTTGTCATACAGTCGTGTAACATGACATGTTTAGAATGTTTTGGGGGGTTTTGGCTCCAGTTGATTTCAGTTGGCTTGAGTGATCATTTTTGGCAGTGTCTTAATACGATTGAGATCAATCGCAGGATGATTTTTTTTTTCTTTCTTTTTTTCCCCTTTTTTTGAGAATGTCTTGAAATGGAGAAGTTTCAGTGCTGTTTGGAAACCTGATGTGTGTGGGGTTTTTCTTTTTCTTTTTCTTTTTTTTTTTAAAATACATTTAGTTGGCAGGTTTGGTTTTTCTTGCACGTGGTAAAGCAGCCCAATGAGAAGACTTCCCTCTGGGCCTTAGACATGTTTGAAAAAGCACTGTTTCCACAGCTAACGGTCTGGTTGCTGGTTAACCTTTTTTCGGGGGAATTGTTTGAGCATCACACTAAACAGTAAAGTTGCTCACTAACCAAGCTGTCCAGCCTTTTGAACACAGTGAAGCACAGGCCACACAGTTCATTTGTGCTAAATATTTGAGTCCTTTAATACACACTGTAATGTTTTGAAGAGGGCACATGTAATGCCTTTCTACCCAGCGATGACTAAACCGTCGACAGGTAGAAGGCAACGCCACTTGATCCACTTCAGACACCGAAGCATCACACTTTGTTTTTTCTTTACAATACAAGACGTATTGTCACTTTTCTATCAGCTATCAACTGCTCTGTGCTACTTAAGGTTTTTTTTTCTCCCGTCTGCCTTCTCTTTTCATCAAGTTTCCACACACACTTCTTTCAAACATAACACTTTTTACATCTGAGATGTTTTGCGTTCATATTTTCTAATTGTATTTTCAGAAAAAGAGAGGAAAAAAAAAAGCAAAAACAACATTAATCTTTCTCCTCATGACCTGGGTACAGTGATTGTGTAGTCTATTGTACCTTTTGGGAAACAATACTGTATATCCTTGCCTTCGACAGTCTTAACTATCTTACCCTCTTCTGGAGAACTTGACAGATACCCTTAGAACACAATGAGTATGTTAAAAATATATATACATAAAGTAATATTTTGCAAAATGTATCATTCCAATAAAGTTTTACTTGTTAAGACTAATATGTCTGGGTTATATGTAAACTTTCTCTTTACTTCGCAGAAAGCAGTTGTAGGGTAACAGCTGGATAAGACAAATAAACATGCCGGTAGGTGATGGCAGATGCTGTATTTCCACCGTCCTGTCTGTTATTGTGAATCGTTTAAGAGGATAGCAGGCGCAATTGAATAATGCAGTGTTGTGTTCATCCTGTCACAGTATGGTGTCAGTTACCAACCAGCTCCCAGCACCCCTTTTCCAAATGTAACCCCAACCATAGTGCACTCTTTTATTTTTTTTCTTCCCCCTCTTTCTTTCTTTCCTCCTCCTCACTTGCATCTATCTGCATAAGTCATACAGTTGTATGCAAAAGGGTTTGGCACCCTGCGGCGAATTGCATATTTTTGTTGATTTTTGAACTGAAGACCAATAAATACGACTCCTGCAGCAAACGCGCATCAAAAATGAATTCTCCACATGTTAATGCACTCCTGCCACTTTGATTTATTTAATGAAATAAAAAGTACTTGTGGGCATGTGCTGTTAAAAGCTTCAGCTTGGGTTTCATGTGTGGATCGCTGTCGTCTTGCAGAAGTCAGCCACTTTTTCAGTTGCACTTCCTTGGCTCGATCGCATGACATTTGCATCCTGAATTTGCTGATAGGCAGTGAAATTTTTTTCTTCCCTTTTATCCATGCAATGTTTCCTGTGACACCACCCCAAAGCACAATATCCCCAGCCCCAAGGTGTTCTTTTCATCAGTGCAATTCCTTCCCTCTCTCTTTCTCTGAATATATATGTATAGATATCTATAGATCTATATATGTATCTCCAGTAAATATGACCAAAGAGCTGAGCTTTTTGTTCTCCATACAAGTCTGGCCTATCCAGATGTTGCTCTGCATGCTTCAGATGCTGAGTTTTTATAATAGGACCTCAGATAACGTTTCTGTTTTTAATGGCTTGCATATTGGCCACAATAATCCACCATGGAACTTTTTCAAGAAGCTCAAGCTGAAGCTTTTCCCACTGACTGAGGGAGGGGAGAAAAAAATTGTGAGTTGTTTTCTTAAAGATTAAAGCAATCTGCGAAGGAGTAAGGGATTCAGAATTTCCAAATCAAGAAAAGCCTCAAATCACAAATGAAAAACTATTGGAATGACTCGCTGTGTAAAATAAAGTGGGCAATTTGGCCAGTGGTCCGCATATGTTTGCACGTATTAAAGGCCTAGAAACCTGAGCCATCATTATGAATGCACTATTTCCATTAAAAAAAATACAAAGCCATGGAGTAAATCTGTTATTACATTACACATTACATTAAGAAAAATGTTAGTGCATATTTGTAAATATGGAGAACATGCAGATGAGTGACTAATTAAATGGAAAAACCTTAAACTTTGACCTTTTCATTGAGGGTATCTGGTGACTTTGTTAAGCTGTGGGTGACATAGTTTGAGCCTATGATGTCTTCTTAGGGGCTAATGGTCACTTTAAATCAATACAGATTTGTCCTAAGTGATCCCATGATGAAACGGGGGTGGTTTCTTTCAGGATGACAAGGACCCCACCCTATCTAAAATGCAGAAAGGGTCACTGAATGGGCTGAGAGACTCCTGACTTAGTTTAATGCCTACAGGAGATTAATAAACTAACAATGCTCTCCGCCACCAAATCAGGATATCTTTTCACGAAATGGTGCAGAAACATTAACAAGGTGCTTTGACGTTATGAGGCAGCAGCTGGTGACCCCAAAACCTTACCAAGATGTAAGTTTACATATATACTGTAAGCTATAATGTAAAAACTATAAATCACTGAAACAGCTTTTGTGGTGGTGCAGTACTGTGTAAAAGCCCTGTGCTACCCCTCATTTCTTTATATCTTGCTTCCAAAGAGCCAAACTTTAACAAATTGCAATGAAGTGCTCTTGAGCAAAAGTTCTCTTGGCTTTTTGGCTGCTTTTTCACTCTTTTTTTTTTTTTTTTTTTTTAAAAGAGTCTTCAAACTGACCTATGAATCATTCAAGCATTAAAAAATGCACATAACTCGAGGGATGAACCTGTGTTGTGGCTACACAGACAGCTTAGCAAAGAACCATTTTTTTAAATTGTCTTTAGGCACTTTGTTACTAACAGCTTGTTGCAATATTGCAAAAGCATGTTTTTTTTGTTACATTTATGAAAAATGCCAAAGATAACACAGTTTGAGCATAAGGTAGTATTTGTGCACCAAGAGGGTGATTCTTAAAGGGCAACTAGCTGAAAACTTGGCATATCTCAAAATTCTGAGCCGTGTGTCTTAAATTTGAGGCTAATAGAAGAAGTATCAGGCCTAAAAGACTATCTACAGCAGATGAACAATATCTGAAAAGTCATATCCTTAAGTAATAAGAAAAAAATCCATCAAAGACCTGACCTTAGAGACAGATCTGGCTCTTCAGTTGATCCATCTGCTGTTCACTGAAGCCTCAGGAGAAATGGTCTCAGTGGAAGGGTAGCTGTCAAGAAGCCATTCTTACGGAAGGGAAACGGGGAGAAAATCCTGAGGTATGCCAACTTACACAAAACTGGACTGAAAACCAGTGTCAAAAGCTCTTAAGGAGTGATGAATCCACTTAAGGTCAAGGGAGAAGTGCAACAGTGTGTCTGCAACCATCTGTAAAACGTGATGGAGGCTCTGCCACGGTATGAGACTGCATTTCAGCCAGAGGTGTTGGGGGGCTCTTATGAATGCAGAAAGTGCCATCAGACTTTAATCCACCATGCAATACCACCTGGTCAGCATAGTGGCTTTATATTTCAACATGACAATGACCCAAATGCACTTGCTAATACAGTAAAAGCATACCTGGACAGAAAAATACACAATGGGGCACTGTCAGTCCTGGGCTGGCCTTCTCAGAGCCAGCAACGTGGGATCATTTGCACAGAGAACAGAACAAGAAGGCAGCCATTATTCAAAGAAGAGCTCTGAATGTCCTTCAGGGAGCCTGGAGAACTATTCCTGACTTACAAGAGAGTTTGGGCTTTGTTGACAAATAAAGGTGGTCATACCAAATAGTATGGACATGTTTCAATAAGTTGCTTAATCTCTTTACCACTTTCCCAGCAAAATATTAGGTAAAACGTGAAGGGAAGCTCAAGACTCCTCCACTGTACTGTAAATCTAAAGGAGAATGTACCATTGACAATCATTTGTATATTCAGATCACTTGTGTAGTGTTTGATGGCTGCACGGCTTGTATGTAATTTGTGGGTTTTGTTGTTGTTGTTGTTGTTGTTTTTTTATAAAAATATATGTATTGCCTGTTTGTGCAATGCTTTATTTCTTACTTAAGATTTAGGCATCGAGGGGGCGTCTCAGTTTGGTCTGTGGCTTTGATTTGATTTTGCGAAGCTAGGCGAAGGACTGGATCACGTGTTAAGAATTATTTCCGTGACAGGATGTTTACTCTAATCAAGGGTTGAACGATAATACTAATAATAATAGTTGTTGCCAGTTTGTGTTAATCTTAAACAATAAACAAAAAGCTACCTTTCCGACCAACTGGACCACACTTAATACCGAGTGCGGGCGCTCGTTCCCGTTCAGGACTGCATATTCCACCTTAAAAACGCCTCTCGAGTAAAACTTTTCGCTCTAACTCCCTCGTTCCACCTTAAGCGCAAACGCAAACGCAGGAGGCGTACAGCGAGGTTTCCGCTTCTCAGTAGGGCTCGGACCGCGGCTCACGAAAATCACCGTGTGTAACGCACAAGGTTGACGCACTGAGGCACGAAAAAAAAAACGGGGAAAAAAGAGAGCAAAGCAAGCGAGCAGAAAAGATGTCTGAATCCAAGTACCGCGAGTGGATTCTGGACACTATCGACTCGCTGCGGTCTCGAAAAGCCCGGCCGGACTTGGAGAGGATTTGCCGAATGGTCCGGAGACGACACGGGTCCGAGCCCGACCGAACCTGCGCAGAACTGGAAAAACTGATCCAAGAACAGACCGTGCTGAAAGTTAACTACAAGGGCTCCATTTCGTACCGAAACGCCGCCAAGGTTCAGCGGAGAAGCAGAAAAAAAGAAGATGTGTCGTTAACAGCGGCTGCGAGAAGGAGCGCCGTGGAAGAAGCTAGTCACTCCGACTTGAGCAACGGGGACAGCGCTTTCGGTCCCGCTGACCAGGACGAGGAGGATTTGGAGGTATGTGGAGGCTGATGCTAGGAGGCACGTTTTCATTGTCATGTCACCTCACAGAAAATTAACAGGTGGGGGGATTGAACGACCACTGTTTGGTGTGTAAAAATAAAACATGTTTTGCCGTGTGTGTGAGAGTGTGTAAGGGAGTGGAGGGGGACGGTGAAGGGGAGTGATTTGCAAGTGCACCCGAAACTGCCGCAGACGGGGAGCGGCGGTTGGACCTCGCTCGAGCGCTGCCGAGGTGGAGAAGGGGAGGGGGAAAGAGAAAAAAACTGAAGGTGCGCGTGAAGGGAGCGTGTGGCACAATTTGTTTCTTTCTTTTTTACACAGCGCGACAGTTTAAAAGCGCTTTAAATGGACGGCGTGAAAGCGCAAACACGGGACGGGGAAAAGTTGAACCGTCCTGTTCGTCCGCAACAACCCGAGCCTCCATTATCGGCAGCAGAAAGCGCTTTTCAAGCCCCAAACTCGGCGTTGAGGGAGGGGGAGGGGGGTGCTGTTAAGGTTCCGCAATGACAGTTGAGGTAGCCCGGAAGTTGAGAAAAGTGCACTTTCATAATAATGGCATGAAAACTGTGCCCCGCTGGTGGGAATTTTATTTCGAAACGTAAGTCTGGATGTGTGTCTCTTCATTCTCTGTCAACGTGGGAGTGGGTGAAGGAGGAGGAGGAGGAGGAGGGGGGTGGAAAAAAAGTCTCAAACACTGCGAATGTAGGAACCTGACGGGGGGACTGTGGGTCATTGTTGCATTTTTGGTTGTTTTATGCCAGGGAAACAAACGGGGCCCGCTGTTGTAAACAGTGTCGCTATAGCCGTGTCCTCAATCATATTTTTGACCGCCCATGGCTAGATTTCCACCGTTAGCCTCGGTCTATACTTCAAAATATGCCCATCGCAATGTGCAGTGTGCTAAAACAGACACAAAATCGACTGCAAGCGGTGACAAAGTAGTTACATTGTGGGTGCAATCACTTCATTTCACCAAACTGCGTTTCTTCTTCGAGCGATGGACGATTGCCGACGCAGTGCTTGAAGTCGAACCCCTAGATCCATTATCGGACGCACTGCCAAGCCCGGTCACGTCCAACGTCGTGGTGTTAGCTGTTTTTTGTTGTTGTTGTTGTTGTTGGTTTTTAATTTTTTTGCTCATCACGTCCCGTACAGTGGCGACATCTCGTCTCTGTGTCTGCCAGCTGTGCGCCGACAGTATTTTAGGAGGAAAATCAGCACCACAAAGCTCTGAAATATGCAAGAGCCGGCAGAAAGCTGAAGTAACATAAAGCGACCGCAAACTGTTCGTCCGGCGCTAGATGGCGGATGCGCCCGTCCGATTTGGGTTAAGCCGAGATCAAATTGTTCTGTGAAAGGCGTGTGTGTTGCTACAAGACCGACTATGCGTGAATGCTTTGAACAGACCCCTCTGCGGGGTGTTAACCAGCTTTTGCCAGCATACGAGGGGGTCAAATGTAGACAGTGACGTGTCCGATAACGGACTCATTCGTGTGACTCTTTTCTGTCCAGTCGCTTTTGCTGTAAATCGTTGACCCGACGCAAAGTCAAAGTAGACTGGTAATCGCGTCGTCCGCTGCTCTTTCTGATCGGAGGGCTGTCCGTCGAGTTAAAGCTCGGCTTTTATCTCCGACTGGTCCGCCGTGCAGCGAGCGGCTCGGCCCTGGAAAGCTCTCTGTTTTTCTTTCATTTGACTATTACCCTTATTTACAAAAAGAGCACAGACACAAAAACAAGGTCTATACCGCGTCTCCCAACTCCATGCGCACTTTGGAGGAAATTTGAGGAAAAACAACAAGAGCATGAACAAAAAACGCCTCCCATCGGCCCCTTTTGTGCTCTCGCGTGTTAAAATTATCAATCAAGTAGGCCTCTTAAAAAAAAAAAAAAAAAAACACGGGGACGCACAGAGTACGTCGGTGGCTCTGAGTGTTTGTGAGCCGAGATGTAAATCATGTTGGGCTGAGATCCCCAGGGGCGTTATGTTTTTGTGACCGTGCCTCGGTGAAAGTTGTGAGAAATGCAGTGCGACGGCTGAATGCCGTTCAAGCGGCTCTTTCCTCAGGAGCGGGGCGGGCTTTCGTGCGCTCATGTGCTCGACTGCTGGGTCTCGGACACGCAGTCGCACACGGCGTGATTTTTCACTCGGGGCGCCGTCGTCGAACCGCTCCAGCAAAAGGAATGTGTGCGTTCGTGAGAACTCTTAGCTGCCATGAAAAAAAGAAAAGACAAGATTGTGTTTAAATGTTTTAATGCAGCGGGGTACATGTTTGTGACGGGAGGGCTCGCACTCTGCGGAGTGAACGCTGTACCGCGGAAAGGGACGGAGGCATTCAAAGGCAATAATTTACCACCACCGCGGTCAAATTGCGACATCAGTACGAGCTTGCCTTCATGTGATACCCTCAGCCTACAATCAGTGCCTCTCAGTGTTCCCAACAATACCTTACAACCTTGTCGGGCTCAGCAGCTTTTTTTAAGTTGCTGCTAATAACAACTTGATGTCTCTTCCTGCTTTTTGTCCCCTCTCATCCAAATGAAGATTTAGAAACATCTAGAAAGCTTCTGTGCAAATGTGAAATCACGTTTCCCCCTCTGCTCCTGTGTTCCAGGCTGACACCTCTATAGCTATGGACACAGACAGCAATGCAGACGAGGAGGGGGGCGATGAGAGCCGGGATGGGCAGGAAAGACCCTCACCCAGCCACACACATGAAGATGCCACTGTGCACTGTGCCCCCGTGCGAGCTGTCTCTGCTCCCTGCTCTCCCTCTGGCGCTAGGCCCGGCCCCGGGTGCAGCCCTGGCTCCGCTCTGGACTGTGCCTCTTTCCAGAAGGCTGGTGAGAGGCCCAACTCCTTGCCCCCCTCCAGCCCCAGGGCCCTTGCACACAATGACTGGGCTTATGATTCTGCCGTCTGCCCAGCAGAGCGCCAGCACCCAGGAATGCAGAGAGACAAAGGTATTCACGGTGCTACACACAGAGCAACGTGCGCACAAAGCACTCTAATATCAGTTTATGTGCAAGCTTACGCTCAGCTTTGCGCTGGATATGAAAGAAGTCGATGGGAGCTTTTAAACACCTGTGTAATTATTTGTGGGATGTTGACAGTGACAACTGTAATGTAAGCCAGACACAGAGATGCAGGGGAAAATAATATATTCTCATAGCTTAGTGATGATCCAGTCTGAGGCGCATTCATCCATTTGGCTGTCATAAATTTCTCCTATTAGACTAAGTAGAATTTGGCAGGTCAGATGTGGACGATAATCAGCGTATAATTGGTGTTAATTGGCCCACTCTGTGTTAGCAGTGGCCATGAAGCCAGCGGCCCAGTCTGTAGCTCCTGCCCCCTGCGCTGTAAACAACGTAAAGAAAGATGATGGAAGCAAGGTGGAGGACAGAAGCGTCTCGTCTGACCAGTTGGTGCCAGACTCAGCAGCACGGCCGGTAAGGGCCTGTTTTTTCCTTTTGTGACTAACATCTGTATCTGTCCTCTGCTTCTTTGATCCCTCTGCTTCCTACCTGACATTGTCATGTTGAATTCATCTTTGTTCTCTCGTGTTTGACCAGCAGGATGAGACCAGGAATGCTTCTAATGGGAGATCACAAACACTGCCTTTGCTATCTGACAACTGTGAGTTACATAGTTTTCTCTTGTTTGTTTGTGTTTGTATAGCAGGCTTGCAGCTTCTATCTCTTTTGCAAAGCTTGACCACCGAATCGTTCTCTCACTTTGGAACATGGTTTCTAATAGAAAGGGAACTTAAGGAGGTTAACTAAATGTCAACATAATGGGCATAAAGGCTCCATTCTGGTTGTTATTTGGCTTTTTGTACCAGTACTTGCCTTCAGCATTGCTTACGGTCTTTTGACTGCTTCACAAGCGTGTGCTGCTACCTGCTGTTCAGCTAGTACCCAATCTAGTTAGAGGTCATTGCAACACTTTGTCAGGACTGACTTGTAGAGATGGGATTTTTAGACTGTCCACAGATGCATGATATGAAGAAAAATGACTACATTACCACCACATAATCAATTAATGATTCAGGTATATCTTGTGGGCTCTTATTTTCATTCTTCCTTAAATTTGATTACATTTATTCCATCCTTTGTGGTGGGCAAAACACAGAAATCTCGTTTTAAAGTCTTTCAGCTTTTATCACTTTAACTTGAGACTTAGCCAGCAAAACAAAAGATGTTAAATGACAAATATATGTTCTTCACCACCACTGTTAAGTCATCTAGGCCCATGACGATCATTAGGTGAACCTGATATGTTGGTACATTCCTAGTAAATCTGTGTTTGCGGGAAACAGTGAACTTTCAGATTTACTAAGGATCTGAGTCAGTTTTTAGGGTTAAAGTTTCTGTCCAGAAGAGACAGAGGCTTCCATTCTTGGTAGATGCTAGTGGAGGTCTTTAGTGTGTAAAAATGAATGTAGTTTGTTGTGTTTACAGGGAGAAACCTAAAGGTAAAACACCTAAAACAGGTAGTTCTTACTGCTAAATACCCAATAAGCTACATTGCAAGCCAGCTGTTAACCGATGCCTACAGTAATACAAAATCTGACACATAGATATAAACTGCATATGTGTGGGGTGTCATCTAAATCTGAATTTAACTAATCCTGAAATGGGCTTAGCCAGGATCTAATGTCTCCAATCTTTATCTAAAAGTGATCATTGCAGATCCCTACTTTATTTTGTTCTCTGTTTTATTACTTCAGGGATCTGTCAGTGACTTTACTCATGCCTGAATATCAAAGTGAAACCTGCATTTTTCTTTCCTAAGTGAGACATTGCACACTTACAATGCACAGTGGCAAAGCTGGCATGGAGTTTGCCTTGGAGGAGCGGTACCCATCTAAAACATGGCTGCGTCCTCGTCATGCATCATGTGTATGACAGCAGGCCTGCCAGCATCCTGTGAAAGTGGTCCGGTGTAATAAGGGGCTGTATCAACACTCATTCACCGAGCCCTCACCTTACTGAGGTGTGAAGCAGCTCTAATAGAAAAACATACCATAACTGCAGACAACCCAGTATGACTACAAGAAGCTGGTCCAACATCGCTCTGCTGGATATCAGCGGAATGAGTTTGCACATTTAAAACTGGAGCTGCTTTTTTTTTTTTTTCCTTGAAGAAGATAAGTTAGAGCTCTGTTTTTCATTTTAAGACTTTTCTTTTTTTCTGTTTGTTACTCATAAGAGCTCAGGTTCAGTTCACTTTTTATGAATGAGCTGCCCTGCGGTCGATGCAGATATCATCTGCATTTGAGGAATTTTTACATTTATTATAATGTGATTTCTGTTTGTCAACAGGCACATTTAAGAAGGCAGACACATCATCCTTAACAGCAACTGATGACAATCTTCTGAATGGTGGTAAAGTGGATGACGTGTGAGTATCCTGTTAAAAAAAAAAAAAAAAAAAAAAAAAAAAAAAAATATATATATATATATATATATATATATATATATATATATATATATATATATATATATATATATATACACACACACACACACACACACACACACACAAAATACAGCAACTGGCAGGATCTGAGCATTTAGCCATAATTACCTGTCAGCCATTTAATCTGCCAGCCTCAGCTCAGCATGCAGATAGTCCTTGATGGTGTTTGGCCCACACTTTTTGGCAAATTGTCCAGATTATCAGTTCACCTTTGCTGAGGGACAGCACTTAAAATAATTATAGTAAACTACCCTGTGGGTCATGTAAAAGCTTGAAAATGAAACAAAACAAGACATTACCTGCACACGGATGCCATATTGAGGTTTTGTGACTCTTCTTGATTTATTTTTAAATCCTGTAATCCACCAGGTCTGTGAAGAAGGAGAAGATGAGCCAGAACTTGTTGCAGTGGACTGTGGCAGATGTGGCCAGTTATTTCTCAGCTGCAGGATTTCCCGAGCAGGCTGTCGCTTTTCGAACACAGGTTAGTGCAGCGGTACAGAGCTGCTACAGAGAGCATTGCTCATACATCAGAGTCAAACCTAACATACTCCATCACTTCATGGATTTTGTTTTAATGTATTATTTTTTTCGAGGCTCTGTATATACACTATGAGTCTGTTGCACTGTTCAAAACTGAAGAATGGTGCCGTTGGGTTAAATACTCAAAGCATATCTTTAGAAACCCAAGCGTAATTCTAATTAAATTCTTTTCCCTCTTTTGCAGGAAATTGATGGGAAGTCTCTTCTTTTGATGCAGCGTAGTGACGTATTGACCGGGCTGTCCATCCGACTCGGCCCTGCCCTCAAAATCTACGAGCGCCATGTAAAAGTGCTGCAGAGGACCCATTTCCTGGAATGCGAAGACCTTTGAAGTGGCGATTGACATGGCAGACTGCTGCATTGACTCAAACTTCCATTTAGCGCCCCCTCTCACTACTGCCCACTTTCATATACAGTATGTGTAGAGGGTGTGTGGTGGAGGGTTTCGGTGGAATTGACTTTCACTGTGAGAATGACCAGAAACTGAAACACAGTCGTCCTACCTCTCATTACGGTCTTTAGTTTTCAGATGGTTTTCATTTCACTCATTGCAACCCCGTTATGGAGGGAAGAGACCGCTGCATTCCGAGTGTTTTAAAGCGGTGCAGCAGCAACCTTTCTGCAAGAGTAAAACACTGGGAAAGTGAAAAGTTTAAGCCTTCCAACCAAGTGGACCACCTACACAGACATGGCTGTGGACACAGTGCTGTCGCAGCTTTGGATGTCCCCTCTGTGTCTGTTACCACACATTCTGTTTACCCAGAAACTGTTAATCACAGAAAACAAAGCACAGCAATTGTGCAGTTTGCTTTTTCCCCCCCTTTAATTTCTTTTTATTTCATGTGATGAGTGCTGGAGAAGTCAGACTATCCAAGTACCTGCATTATTAGGGCTGCCCTTTATATCTTGTTTTTCTTTGAAGCCTTGATAATCAGCAGTGAATAGTTGACAATTTTATAACCAAAGCATCATCTGACAGGTGCTGTGCAGAGAGAATGAACAGCAGGACAACAATGGGAGCTAGAGCTCCATTGCAAACCAGTACTTTTCATAGTTTTTTTTTTTTTAACTTGCTAAATAGGTATGAAAGTCACTAATTAGCAGCAGTGAGGTGAACTAAAGCATGACAATCACTGCTGAGAGTCAGATGCTGTGCACTCAAGCTCAGATCTTATGGGTTTGTGTTTTTTCCACATTGAGAAAGAAAAAAGTTCCACCTACACGATGAATAAATATCCGAGTATTTGGGTGCAGCCCTAATCAGCAGAGTCTGATTCCTAACCTATCATTGCCACCAGTAGCTGCTGTTTTGGATTATTTCTTCAGTACCTTTTATAACACTGAGGCCCTTTTCAGACATGGGATATGTGACATTGGTGTCTAAGCGACTGCACTGTCATTCAAACGTAAGCCACTTTCCTGTTAATATTCCTCTCGATTTCATTCAGACACACCCGCAACAGTGACGGAGGCCCGCGGCACACGTGCATCGCAGAGGAATGTTTTACTGCGAATCAGGTCCGGAACAAAGTGTCAATGTCTATTTGTTATTGCTCTTTAGGGCATTCTCTAGTGCATGTCTGAAAGGGGCTGGAGATATAACCAACACTTGAGCTGATATGCTACAACCTGAGGTTTTTTTTTGTTTTGTTTTGTTGGGGTTTTTTTTCCTTGTATTGTCTTAATTAAAAATGACTGTGGTCCAACAATACAGTTGCACTTTGGGGAACGATTGCAAATAGATGTGACCAGAATATGTGCAACCTAAAGGAACTTGCTTTTACACATACACAAAATAAACCTGCAAGAAATGTTGTTGTAATACTGAATATATTGTGAGACATTCAACGGAGCTGCTCAGAATCTGTTTACAAACAGATATCTCGATGAAATGCAATATTTTATCTTCTCTTATTCCTTTATAATTTTGTCTCGTCTCTCTTTGTGTTTTGATCTAAGCCAGCCACTTGAATTGTAACATTCCACATAATGTAGTCCGCATCTCCAGTGTATTTCCCTCCACGTTTTATCTGTAACACAACAGACACTTTTGCGGAGTTGCAAATAAAACTCGTGTCTCCGCTAAGTTGTTTTGTGAGCGTTTATTACCCTTAAATCAACAGTACACCGAAAAGCAATTGTTTCATTGGTTCGGTGACTTAAAGTAATGTAAACAAACCTTACACTACAGATGGAAATCCCTGCAAAAAATATCTATTTTTCAGTAACAAATTCACTCATCTGATCTTCAAATTCAGCTTTGTGTGAAAAGCGCCTTCAGGGGAAACACAATTCATAACAGTGAATAAACTTCATAAGAGAACAGTGTTAGTATAAAGGTCAGTAAGTAGAGTATTGCATGAGCTGCGTGACACCACCAAATTTTCAGCTCCAGGCTGCATAGTAAGAATACTTTTGATAAAATTTCACTGATTGGGCTGATAAAAGCTACGATTTCTTTTTAAACTTTTGAATATTGTGCAACACATAAAAAGAATAAATAAAAAGGACATCTTTTATCTTCTAGATTGCATATAACATTAAAATAAGACTTTATTGCATTTCACTAGCTTCCTTTCAATGTGACAGTCCTTCAGTTACCAGTCCAGCACTGTAAATGCCGCTCCTTATTACCTCAGCGCACAGTCCCTGACATCCAGGGGGATGCATGGGCCCTTAAAAAGGACCGCTACCAGTGAGGAGTTGGATGGGTGTAGCAGCTGTTGTTGCCTGTGCTTAGATCTACAGGATGAAGGGCAGTATGGAGGAGCGCAGGGTGGGATAATCCCTAAACTCCTTTAAGTAGCTGCGGTGTTTGCCTTTAGCCCAAACCGTCATCTGGATGAAGGCCACAAGAGTGAAGAAAGCCACAGGCACACACTGGGTCATCACTGTGAAGCCGATCCAGGAGCCGACCTGTGAGTAATAAGTTACAGACACACACACAGTGCATGGAGAATGATGGTACAGTTACAGAACATAACCACCAGGTGGCAATGCATCTTTCCTTGCGAGGATAAAATGCAGCACTGTACAATGAAATGTTAACCTTTAGCGTTCTAGTAGAGTAACATTAAAAAATACTAATAACACCAAAATGAGCATAGACCCAGAAAATTTCCCTTAAATAAATATATAAATACTGGATGTTATAGATTCATCTACCTAAGGAAAAAGGGTGAACTTCACCGAAATATGGAGTTTGATTTGGGCTTACCTCATATGTGTAGTTCGGACAAGAGACCAGCCAAAAGATCCAGGTGAAGGGGTTTTTTGTTGGATAAGGAATCTTCTTGGTTTTGGAGCCTGAAACGAAGGGTAAACTCAAACTGCACTGTGCGTTTAAAAGGAAATCAGTAAGAAAAGGAGACTGAAAATCACACGTATTGCTGCAAAACGCTCACCTGGTGTTTTGAGGTTACGAAGCGCCACGTGGATGGAAAAATTCCCTATTTGACAGAACTGTGGGGATAAAGATATTCAAAAATGAGCATTCAACAGGATGGTGGGTTTAAAATGTGGAAGGTGACTCTCAGAGAGCTGAAGCTTACCAGGAAAATGTAAAGACCTGCATTCACCTGCTGCTGCCCGTAATCTGTTGACGTGTCACAGAAAAATGGATTAAGATAGAAGTTGGCATTGACTGATGAGCTAAAGTGAGAATGAAAGTGGTCAGCACTTACAGGGTGTGGTGTAGAGAGGGTGGTTAATGTAGTATGCCATCCAAGCTGCAGTAGACCAGTAATAGCCACAGTTCTGGCATAGAAAGCAGGACTATTATAAGTCAAAGTGTCTAGATATTGCTCCACATAGATTTCTAAGAAGAGTAACCCCAAACAAAGTAATAACTACAATGCACAAAGCTTTTAATGTGCAGCACAGTTACCTTAAATATGTTCCTGAGAGGCATGGTCCCATGGGAGATACGATGGACAAACAGTGTCTCCAGAATCCTCTTGATGTAGTGGAAGGAGTGACATATGCAGGCCAAACTGCAACAAGACACACAAGCACAAAGACACACTTACATATTTAGCTGTGATTAATACATCGCCCCGCTGCAGTCCATTACACTTGGCGCTGACTCAGTGTCAACATAGCAATATGCTTCCCAACTGTTTGTCATGCTGACGGGGGAGGCGGGGGGTCTGTGCAAAGCCCGGGATTGTGTGAAACACTGCACCAACATCACAACAGATCTCTGAAAACATGGGAAAGCCGACACTCACTGTACGATCCAGTGCTTGCTGCTGGTGAAGTCATACTTTGGAGAGTAGATGAAGGGAAGGCGGAAGTAGAACATTAAGTAGATGATCAGCGGGCCAGCACACTCTGCCAGGAACACCTGAAGTGAGTGAGGAGACACATGTGCTTTAAGTCAAGGGTTCTCAAAGCTTTGTGACCAAGGGCCAGTTAAGGGATTTGTGTGGAAAGCTGCACATATTAAAAAAATGCACACATTAAAGGAGAAATGTGGTTTGGCAGTATTTTATCTTGGCCTGTTTTTCATTTTATTCAGTATAATCAGTTACATTCTTTGGCAGCAGGAGTAGGATGGTTTAGTGGGATATGATGGCTGGAAGTGAAGAGTTCCAGCTGGATGTTAGAAATGCTACTATACTCACTGGCCACTTCTTTAGGTACACCTGTTTGCCTGCTCTTTTCAACAAATATCTAACCAACCAGTTACATTTATATAGCCTACGAAGGAATATTAGGGCCTCATTTCAGACGGATCAGACGGAAAAGCGCACAAGAGTGGATTTGTACAAAATGAAATAGCTGGTATTGGAAAGATGCAAGGTTATCGATGGTTACACCCCGGTCCAATAAGAGGATGTATGTTGTGTCACAAGACGGCGGATCAATTTGTTTCACTAACTCATCTAAACAAGGCATTTTTTAGTGGGTATAGCAAACATGGTAGTTTGTCTTGAAACAAAAATGATAATCTCAACATTTCGTCTTTTTTCTCAAAATAATCGTTAATGTTTTTTTCATTAATGTGGCCCTAATAAATACTCAATCTTACATAGAATCAACTCAATCCACTTTTGCATGTAGACATGCCCCAGGCAGTCTGCTGAAGTTCAAACTGAGCATCAGAATGGGATAAAAAGTGATTTAAGCTACTTTGAATGTGACATTGTTTTTTGTGTCAGAGTGCTAGTCTGAATATTTCGGAAACTGGTGCCATAACAACCATATCAAGGATTTATACAGAATGGTCCAAAAAAAGAGAAAACATCCAGTGAGTGGCAGTTATTTGGGTAAAAAGTCCTTGCTGATGTCAAAGATGAGATGAAAATGGCCAGTCTGCTTCCTGCTGATAGGAAGGCAACAGCCACTCAACCACTCGTTAGAACCAAGGTATGCAAAAGATAATCTCTGAACACCCAACACACTGAAGCTTGAAGCGGATGGACTACAGCAGAATAACACATCATGTCACAAAGGTTTGGTCAAACTGCGTTCTTAAACATAGCTTGAACAACTCAGAATCCATTACTTTTCTTCATGGATGTGCAGCTGACAAATCTGCACCGTGTGGCTCTGTTTCAACAAAATGAACCAAATTCTCTGAGGAATGTTTTCAGCACATTGTTGAATCTCTGTCATTAACATTAAGGCAGTTCTGAAGATCGAAGAGGGTCCAAACCCTTTACTGGGATAAAGTGTATCTAATAGAGTGACTTTAGTATATTTATCATAATATGATATCATAACAACATATGACCTGTCGATGAATGAAAAGTTAAAAACAAATCAGGGGTTGCATAAGTTAATACCAGGACTACAGCTTTAAATGCTTTTAACTCAGTACCATAAATTCTGGTAGCTTTCAAATTACAGAAATTAACATAGCCTAATTATTGACTGAAATCCATTTAGAATGATAGTTTGTCGGTATAAACCCTATGCCACAGGGAGAACATGCAACTGACACCTGACATGCTCACCAGCTCACTAACAGCTGACACCAGCGTGGCTCTGGTTTCTACAGTCTCACTTGTTAAAGCCACCATGGATCAAAAAGGTCTGTCTACCTCACCTAAGCATTAGGAACAAATCAGTTACAGTAATACTCCTCCTCATATTCAGTATGTACGCATAGACCAGATGAGATACTGGGACAGCTTGTAACACCCGCTTTAAGATCAAGTGACACAGCTGTGAAACAGATCCCCGAATCAGCACCTTCGGCGGAGGCCTGGCTCAGCATGCCTGACTGGTAGCTACTTCTGATCGCTGCTCGTCCACCCACACTGGCATCAGACTAAAGGCATTTTTCTCAGATTGTCTCAGGGTTTGACGGGGAATGAAAAGACTGGGTGGGCATGGGTGAGTAAAGAGCAGCAATGAAACGGGAGTGAGTGGTCAGGAGGGATAAACGCCTCAGGGGGGAAATGAGGCCATGAGATTAAATGTCCTAGGACAGAGGACATGCAGTGCAAGAGGTGGGGGTAGTGCAGGGGGGACGCCACAGCAAATCAACTCTACCTGTCACTGTAGGCTGATATTTATATTCAAGAGTTATTGAGTGGGTGAAAGGGTGTCTTTGTATATTTAAAGTGCAAGAATGTTAAAAGATCGTGTCGAGGGGTTTGCATGTTTTAGCATAATAAGTGCAAAGCAGTTTTTGAAAAGCAGTTCTCTTTAAGTGATAGTCAGCAGATTAAAAACAATCCAGCTGTGGCTGAGTCATATCCAAAAGCCAATTGTGCAAACATGAGAATTAAATCCTTTCTTCTAATACAATTATGAGTCTTTAGAGTATATTTAAATCCCAGAGCAGAGGCATTACAGAGCAATGTGTTCATGACTTGACACACAACACTAAATCCAAATGTTGTGTGTCTGTGTACAGGTGGACTTACAGTTCCCCACGTGA
This sequence comes from Maylandia zebra, assembly GCF_041146795.1. Taxonomy (NCBI): domain Eukaryota; kingdom Metazoa; phylum Chordata; class Actinopteri; order Cichliformes; family Cichlidae; genus Maylandia; species Maylandia zebra. Next base: position 25,371,081 of record NC_135170.1, read on the forward strand.
GCTGGGGTCCCAGGTCACTGAAGTAAAAGCTGGCTGTGGTTCCCACAGGAAGTGTCTGGAGAATGTCCTCATCTCTGAGACACTTTGCCTCTGAGACAAAAACAGTCACCATCACGACCTGCTCTGTAATCTAGATAAATGCTTTAAAAACAAAAAAGGTGGCAGACTTACTTGGATCTAAGCGTAGGGACTGTCGGGCCGGATACCACTTAGGATCTGTCAAAATGGGGAGGAACTTTACTATTAGTATTTTGAAGAGATTCTTTGTGGTCCAAGTGTCTCACTGCTGTAGCTGCTTTCGTGTTTGTACTGAACATCGCTACCAGATTTAATGTAATTCGGATTCAGCAAAGTCAGCAAGAGTCATTTTGGATGTCGTGCAGGATGAACTTACATGATTTGTGAAACAAAGCTTTAATATCCAAAACAGTGGCAGTTGGCTCCACCTAAAATCAAAATAAAAAAAATAAATTTTGTTAAAGATTGTGTTATTACCAGCAGCACAAAAAACAAAGCTGAAATCATTCCTGCTGTCTTGATCAATTTTGTTTTGATTCCTTGTGAAACTTGTCAGGCTCGTCGACTCTGTTATGAGCCCTCCTTCTACGGACATAGCTTGTAACATTTACACTAGCTACTAATCAAGCCTATCTGCGATGCGGGCATGTGCTGTAACTGAAACAGAAAATTCCTGTCAGATGAGGAGGGAATTCTCACCTCCTAACTGCAACCTCAATAGAAACATAACTGATAATGGCTGCACTCGACTGGGCAAACTGTGAAACAGATGATTATCTTTAAAGAGCATCCATGTGTTCAAAGCAACCGTTCTGTATTTTCTTGGCTTCGCTGCAGAGTAAGATCAGGTTTTGCCGCTTGCAGCACAGACTTAACATGTATAAAATATGAAACTTTCAGAGGAGTGAGAACAAGGTGATAAATCAATCCACTCTATGGCATGCTAATGTTTCGAGGCCTTTCTTTTAAATAGGACTTTAGTTATGTGGCTGCAATCAAAGTGATCTGCTGGCTGTTAACATTTTTTAAAAAAAAATCATTAAGCTAAATATAAAAGGTGAGTGTAATTAAATAAAGACCCTTTTGGCATCCTCTCACTCACCTTGTCCAGCAGCAATAGCTTCTCCTTTGTCTTTAAATCCACAATCTCCACCTCAAAGTAAACAATCCTTTTGGCCTTTTTGGGGGCTTTTGGTTTTGGCCTCGGTGCGGCTTTCTTCTCAGGCTCTAGTGCATCTGCCTTCTTTGCCTCTAATGCGAGCACATCCATGACACTGTTTGATCCCAAACCTCAATAGCGTGGGGAAATAATCTGTGATATGTCCAGTGACGCTGGTTGTGCTCCACTGGTATGTGTAACAGCTACCAGCTCGTCTCCAGAGAAGCTGTTAGTCCAGTTCAAGAGTCTCTTGTGTCTCTCAGACTCAGTGAATATCCTTCCACTTTCGGAGTTTCTTCCACAGAGGAGTGACCGTAAACACTTGAGGCAATGGCACTGAGCAGAAGTCGGAGGAGAGCTAGTCTAAAACCATGAAGTAGACCTGCTCTTCACCTGAACAGAATCCTGTTCAAGATCCACAGCCCCCACATCACGCAGCAAAATGCACTGAAGACGAAACTGGAGAGGCCCAAGACATAATCCATAGCGCGCCATTTGCGAGGCTAAATATAAGTCGCCTGATTTGCTCTGCTCCGGCTTGGTAACCTTGGGAAGCCACATACAGTACAACCTTAGCCGGTGACAGATGCCAACATTTTCTCATTAGACCTATAAGACACATCTGCTCCCCGCTCTGCTCCTCGCTTGGTCACACAGTGAGGGGTCCCACTGAAAACCTGATCAGTCAGATGAAAGATCTCCACATGCCCACACATCCCTCTATCCCCCAAACCACCTGTGAGGGTTGTTTTCTCGTTCTGAAAAACCACAACAAAGACAAACCTGTTTATTCAGGGCCTGCGTCAGGTCACAGTTTGTGTGCCGAACACATTCTGAAACACTTCAAGGGGGTTTGTTTTGAGAGGCGGGTGATAAAAATGCTGATTGGGAGAACATCAGAGATGCCTTTCATTGCACTGGGTCAGCTCATCATTGCAAATAGCCAGCTGCATATCTATAGTCCAGTGTTGGGGAGTAACGGAATACATGTACCGCCGTTACGTATTTAAAATACAAAATATGAGTAACTGTATTCCGTTACAGTTACCGTTTAAAAAGGTGGTATTCAGAATACAGTTACTTTGTTGAAATAAATGGATTACACTGCGGTACTTTCCTGTTTCATTTTGTCGCGGGTCAGGACTGTTTGGGTTTTGTTTGACAGCTACGTTCTGTTGTTCCAGGCGGCAGCGCTACGGTTGCCATGGTTACAGGGCGACGCTCTCTCTCTCTCTCTGCGACTGTGTGTTTCCTGGGTGAGAGAGCGCCTTTTCGTTGTTGTTGTTGTTGTTGTGCTAAGCTAACAGGCAGAATGCTACAAGCATAGCTCTAAAGAATGTAGCATCATGGCCAGTGTAGTCCGTGCTGCAGGGAGAATGGACTGCCATACAAATTATGGGTCTGTGAGCGCGAGGAGGGAGAGAGAAAAAGGGGAGTGGAAAGGTTGGAGTTGTCATCGAGGAAAAACGGGAGCTGGAAGCATGTAAATATAATAATAACCACTTCAGCCAAGAAGAGTGCCTGACGAGCCCAGTTGTAAGTAAGCTATTAAGACTCGACTGTACACCGTGTTCGTGTTTTCCTCCGAAAACAATAAGTTCCGTTGGAGCAGTCTTTCAACGTCTCTCTCTGTCTCTCGCAAGAAAAGTTGACCCACACAACAAAGTAAAGCTATTTTTCGGCTATGAGCCGACAGGGACCCCGCCGTATTAGTCAGAGGTCCCTTTACTACAGCTCGGAGTCGCGGACCTTCAGTAATAGTAATAAATCACACAGCAATAGTACATTCACGTTGTTGTAAAAAGCATGATAATATATTAAGTAATCCAAAGTATTCAGAATACGTTACTGTCATTGAGTAACGTAACGGAATACGTTACAGAATACTGTAACGATGGTTAAGTGTTATTGTACAGTGACATGTTGGTGATCTCTGCACACTGTTGTTGTTCCTTTAAGATTCATGTTTGGTTGTGGTGTACAGGAAGGGGTGGGTGGGACCTGGTTGTTCTGTGTGTGTGCCAGGCTGAAGAGAGGGGGAGTTCGAGAGCGCTTCCCCCTGAGTTAACAACCCGCTGGCTTATGTGCCAAATAAACGGACAAACTGAGACCCCAACCGTCTGGTTCTTGTGAACGTTACATTGGTGTCAGAAGTGAAGAAAGAAAAAAGAACCCCAGAACGCCCGACACCCTGTTGCTGGCGACGCTTGCCGTTACGAGACGAGGATGTTGCCGGGCAAGATTAAGAAGGAGACGGAGGAGAGGGAGGTTCGTCCGCGCTCGCCCGCCCATGTATTTAGTATTAGTATTTATTTATTTATTGTCATTGTCAAGAACAATGAAATTGCGTTTGGGGCTTCCATACAACCCCAAAAAAAGAAGAAAATAATAAATACCCCTTAAAACCCAAGTGTACATATTTAACCCAGTGTGACTCCAATGCAGTAAGACAATCCTTAGCAATAATGTTCGTAGAAATTCAGACAAAGACCTGAGAAACATGACAAAATACAACAATGCAACCCATTCAATATTATTGTACTGTGAGATATGATATCAGATATGATAGTTATCTATTTAAGAAAGAGGGGGGGGGGGGGGCAGGAGGGGGAAGAGAATAAAGATATGATGCACCAATGCAGACCAGTTCATTGCTATTAAGAAGTTGGATATGGTTATGGAGTGAGGGAAACGGCGCTGCGGCTGTCTGCCGAGGCTGGATTTTCTCCAGGTTTGACTAGGCTCGGGAACTGTTCGCACAGCGGCCGCGATTCCGGCGGGAAGGAGTCGACCTCGCTTGGCGCGCCGTCACGTGATGTAAACAAACATGGCGGCGCCCAGCAAGCTGCAGCGAATATAAAAACGCCTAAGTTCAGCGGCAAGACGCCATGGGAAGTGTTTATCGCACAGTTCGAGCTGTTAGCTGTCGCAGCTGGCTGGTCTGAGGAACATAAAGCTCTCCAACTGGCTTTGTGTCTGTGTGAGGATGCAGCTGCATGCCTGCTGCTGCTGACCGAGGAGCAGAGGGGAGATTATAATGCTCTGGTCGGAGCACTTCAGAGGCGCTTCGGGCAGTATAACCAACCAGTGCTGCTGAGGTCGGAGTTCCACAACAGACGCAGATTGCCAGGCGAGCCCCTCCGCATTTTGGCCCATGAAATCGAGTGCCTTTGCCGGAGGGCGTATGACAGCATGCCACCATCAGTGCAAGCGGAGTTAGCTCGGGACCAGTCCTGCAGGCCCTGAGCCCTAAAGAGCTCCGTATGCAAACTCAGCTTGCTCGGCCAGCCACACTCAGTGCAGCCCTGGAGCTAGCGTTGGAGAGGGAGATGCTTGCAGGATCCTCTGGGGGCGCTGATGACGCACACGTGGTGAGGGCTGTGTCAGCACCTGTGGAACAGATGGAGACGCCAGCGGGCTTGTGCAGTTTGGTGCAGGCGGCTTCGCTGCAGTCGCCTTCCCCTCGGGCTGGCCCACACCGCCGACCACAGAGCTGCTGGGGATGTGGACAACCCGGACACCTCATCAGGCAGTGCCCCAAGCTTGCAGCGGTTCAGGGAAACGCCCACGGGCCCGTGTAGGCGGGAGTACACGGGCCTGGGAGAACGACATCCCCACACCACCGCCACCTCCACCCGGTGCGGCCATCGCTGTGGGCTGGACCCAGGTTGGCGGCTTTGCCATGTTCCAGTGACGATCGCGGGGGTGTCCTGTACGGCCCTGCTGGACACGGGGTCCAATGCAACGCTGGTCCGACCCGATATTGTCCCAACCGGAGCTGCTGTGCAACCGACTAATGTGCAACTTAAGACTGTGACCGGTGATCTGGCCCCAATGAGAGGGAGGGGAGTGTTCCAGTTCAAGGTGGGGGACCTCGGTGTGTCTTATGCTGCCTGGGTGGCTGACGTGCAGGACGCCTGCATCCTTGGGCTGGATTTTTTACGAGCCATTGGCGGTGTACTGGACTTAGGCAAAGGCTTCCTCGTAACCCCTGATGGGAAGAAGGTGCCGCTTATTCCTCCCCCGGTCTGCACAGCATCTGCCGCGGCGTCCACCTCCACCGCAGAGACCGCTGCAGACCCGCCAGCAGAACAGCGAGCGGAGGAGGAGGAGGAGAGGCTCTTAGCAGTGAGGAGTATCTGGTCAAAGAACTGTGAGGGGCTGACTCCACAGCAGCAAGAGAGTCTATGGCAGGTACTAAAAGAGTTTAGTGACATTTTTGCCCTGAAAGAAAGGGATGTTGGCTTGACACACTTGGTAGAGCACGTCATTGAGACCGGGGATGCCCAGCCTATTAAAGTGCGCCCACGCCGCCTGCCCCTGGCTCATCAGGAGGCTGCGGACAGAGAGTTGTGTGAAATGATGAAGGCGGGCATCATAGAGCCATCTGATAGCCCGTGGGCCTCCGCGGTGGTGATGGTGCCTAAGAAAAAAAGTCCTAGGATGCGTTTCTGTGTGGACTACAGACCACTCAACAAAGTGACGAAGAAGGACTCTTACCCCCTTCCCAGGATTGATGAGTCTCTCGACTTAGTAGCCGGGTCCTCCTGGTTCTCCACCCTGGACCTGCGGAGTGGCTACTGGCAGGTGCCACTGTCCCCGGAATCCAGACCGAAGACAGCCTTCTGCACTAACAGGGGACTATGGCAGTTCAAAGTCCTGAGCTTTGGTCTTTGCAATGCTCCTGCGACCTTCGAGAGGCTTATGGACAGTGTGCTGGCTGGCGTCCCACGGCAACGGTGTCTGGTTTACCTGGATGACCTTCTAGTGCACGGGAGCTCCTTTGATGCTGCCCTGGATGCCCTGAGACAAGTGTTGGAGAGGGTGGCAGCTGCAGGCCTGAAGCTGCACCCCGACAAGTGCCACTTCATGAGGAGGGAGGTGGAGTTTCTGGGCCACAAGCTGGGTCGTGAGGGCATCAGCACGTTGGAGGAAAAAATTCACACCATTACCGAGTGGCCCACACCAGCAGACCAGAAACAGCTCAAAAGCTTCCTAGGACTGGCGTCTTATTACAGGAGGTTTGTGAAGGGCTTTTCCTCCATAGCCGCACCACTCTTCCACCTGCTGCAGAAGGACCGTGACTTCATCTGGACCCGGGACTGTCAGCAGGCGTTCGACACCCTCCGCAGATCGCTGACAGAGTCTCCAGTCCTTGCCCCCCCTGACCCCGCCCTGCCTTTTGTCCTGGACACTGACGCAAGTAATGTGGGGCTGGGAGCGGTGTTGTCGCAGGTTGGGCCGGAAGGGGAGAAGGTGGTGGCGTACTTCAGCCGGGTCCTGAACAGGAGTGAGCGGTGCTACTGTGTCACACGACGAGAGCTGTTGGCTGTGGTGGCGGGGGTGAGACACTTTAAGTACTACCTGTGCGGCACAGCATTTGTTATCAGAACTGATCATGCTGCCCTTCAGTGGCTGATGTCTTTCAGGGAGCCAGAGGGACAGGTGGCTCGCTGGCTGGAGGAGCTCCAAGCCTTCAATTTCACTGTGGAGCACAGAGCAGGGACGCACCATTCTAACGCAGACGCCCTCTCTCGTCGCCCATGTGCTGCAGCTGGCTGCCGTTACTGTGAGAAGCGAGAGGAAATAGAGCGGGAACTCACGACAATAGACGGAGCAGCACAGCTCGCCTGCAGGGCTCTTCTGATGGTGGATGCAGCGGAGTGGAGGGCACGGCAGGAACAAGACACGGACCTGCTGCCGGTCCTGCAGTGGCTGGAGAAGGGGGAGCAACCCCTTTGGGATGAGGTCACTGGGTTTTCCATCTGTACCAGGGGGCTATGGGCCAAGTTTGCAGCTCTCAGGCTGAAGGAGGGGGTGTTAGAGCGTGCCTGGAAGGATCCTGCCACGGGGGAGGAGAGGTGGCAGGTTGTGGTGCCAAGGTCGCTGAGGTCAGCTGTGCTGGAAGCCTGCCATGGGAGCACTGGCTCCGGCCACTTTGGGGTCTCCAAGACTCTCCGCCGCCTCCGCCAGGGCTATTACTGGGGTCAACAGCGGAGGGACGTGGAGGACTTTTGCCGCAGCTGTGATGCATGTTCCTCACACAAAGGGCCACAGGACCAGTCCCGGGCTCAGCTTCAGCAGCAACCAGCAGGAGCCCCAATGGAGCGAGTAGCTGTGGACGTCATGGGCCCATTTCCTCGCACAGACAGAGGAAACCGCTATGTTCTTGTGGCCATGGACTATTTTACCAAGTGGCCGGAAGCATACGCCATCCCAGATCAGGAGGCTGAGACGGTCGCTGATGTATTAGTGGAGGGGATGTTCAGCCGCTTTGGAACAGCAGAGACCCTCCACAGTGACCAGGGGCGTAACTTTGAGTCCAAGGTATTTGCTGCCATGTGTGAATGCCTTGGGACTAAGAAAACCCGCACCACCCCACTTCACCCCCAAAGCAATGGGCTGGTGGAAAGGTTTAACAGGACGCTGGCCCAGCAGCTAGCCATCCTTACCTCAGAACACCAACGGGACTGGGATTACCATCTTCCCTTTACCCTCATGGCCTACAGGTCGGCAGTACAGGACTCCACCCAATGTACGCCTGCCCTGCTCATGTTAGGGAGAGAGCTGAGAACTCCTGCAGAGTTGGCTTTTGGGAAGCCCCCGGACGTGCCAGAGGCACCACCGGGCCGGGACTACGCAAGGAAGCTGCAGGACCGGCTGGATTCTGCACATTCCTACGCCCGAGAGCAGCTGGCGAAGGCAGGCCTGCGCCAAAAGAGGAATTACGACATCACCACTAAGGGGAGCTGGTGTGGGTCTACAGCCCAAAGAGGAAGAAGGGACGGTGTCCTAAACTGGATAGCAGCTGGGTGGGGCCTTGCAGCGGCCTAGAGCGAGTAGGGGAGGTTGTTTACAGGGTGCAGTTGCCTCCTAGGGGGAGGATAGTAGCGCTGCACAGAGACCGGATGGCCCCCTACAGAGGGCAGTCCCTCCCCTCCTTTCCAGAGGGACGTGTACAGAGCGTCCGTGACCCTGCTCAGAGGGACCCCCGACCGGGGCTGCGTTCCCCTCCCTCGGACTCTCCACCCCAAAGCCCCGAAGCTCCGCGTCCACCTCAGGAGGTCAAGGAGGGAACGTAGGCTACCACCCCGCCTCAGAGACTGTGTCGTTCCCTCGGGGACGAGGAACTTATTGCTGGGGGGGCAGTGTAACGATGGTTAAGTGTTATTGTACAGTGACATGTTGGTGATCTCTGCACACTGTTGTTGTTCCTTTAAGATTCATGTTTGGTTGTGGTGTACAGGAAGGGGTGGGTGGGACCTGGTTGTTCTGTGTGTGTGCCAGGCTGAAGAGAGGGGGAGTTCGAGAGCGCTTCCCCCTGAGTTAACAATCCGCTGGCTTATGTGCCAAATAAACGGACAAACTGAGACCCCAACCGTCTGGTTCTTGTGAACATTACAATACATTTTGGGGCATGTATTCTGTATTCTGTAATGGAATACATTTTAAAAGTAACCTTCCCAACACTGCTATAGTCTATGTTCTATTTATAACAAGTAAGAGCACCACAGGGCAGAAGCAGGCAGCAGGCAGCAGTACGCGTGCATTCCCAGATCACTTCTGAGTCTTGGATTTGACACATTCCAGCTTAACTGTAATCCATTTCATGCTAATAAACTCATTTATGTGTTGATCTGGGCCTGCTTCTTTTTCAAGGTGGTTACACTGAGATCTGATCTTGTGACGTTGTTGTGATCCTTCACAGTGATTTGTGGAGCAGCTACAATCGGTTTAGGTTATCAAAAGGCTCTTCTGAATATCCTCATTATTCCCTGTGTAACGTGAGATGAAAAGATGCAATGTAAAAGGGCTTTGAGCTGATTTTTTTTTATATACACTATAATTTTTCACAATGATTGTGAAAATGATTTTCATGCAATGAGAATAAAAGGGCTTTTTATAATCATTCATTCACTGTCTTTGTTTCTACTGCTGTGAAAGCAATCCATTGCACTCTTGTGAAACATATTACCCCTAGGCTTTTTGTTTTTGTGGAAACTCAGTCAAAAAGCCTTTGATTTAGCTCTATGCATATCTCTGTGGCTGTATCCTGATTAATGAGAAGTTGCCGGTGAATATGTGAAAAACCTTCAGCACTTCTTCCTGAGTCAGGCAGTGAGCAGCAGGAAAATCAATGCTGACCCCTTCAGTCCTGTATGTATTTTAGCATGTGTCCTCTAGTAATTATCACACAGCACTGCATAATCAGTGAAACCACTTAATAATTGAACTCAAAGAGTTTCTTTCTATATATGCACCATCAAACATGAACAGTTAATTTAGCCACATCGGATCCTGTCAAATTATCTTGAAAAAGCAAGACACCCCTTTGCACTTATGGGGAATGTCAGCATTAGCTGAAGCTGTAGAGTCTGGGCATCCATCAAGACGAGCATGTAAAATATATTTCGAGACCGTTATGGTCAAGCTTTTACATAGACTCATAGGCATGAATGTCGTGTTAATTTGGGGCTTTAAATAATTTTTTCGAACTGTTCTTTTTAATGACTGTAAGAAAACAAAAGCTCGGTGCACTAGATTGAATTTTTGGGGATTTTCTCTAATCTGCACAGGGTCAAAAGTATATATACAGATATATACACAAACACCCCCGTAATATTTGGTTACACGTCAAGTTGCACCGAGATCATATGTTTTTGGCGCCCATCAACAAGCTTCTGGCATATTTCTTTATATGCCAGAAGTCTCACCTTTATTCTTTCAAACATACCTCTTGTCATTGTCTCCAAATATCTTACTTTTTGTTTTGTTTGATAAAATTCTTCCCCAGATGATATTTGGCTTGTCCATGAGGGCAGCTGCAAATTTTAGTCGACTTTGGAGCAGGGCTTCTTTCTCAATCGGCACACTCTCTGTCCATGTTGATGTAAAACTCACTCCACTGTGGACAGTGATGCTGGAGTTTCCAGGTCATGGCAGGCTGAGCGTTGGTGGTTCCTGGGCTATTCTTTAACGGTCTAATCGATTTTCCTTTTAACCCTGAGAAAATCCAAAAGAAATTTAAACTCGTGCAATTCTTGTTTTTTTGTTTTGTTTTGTATTTTTCTTTTTTCTTTTAAGTCATTAAAGTTATATGCTGGACAATCATTACCATGGCATTCACTCCCGTGATGAATGTATTCAAACGTCTGATCACAACTATTACCTTTAACTTACATGCAGCGTATATTGCTGAAATGCAATAACAATGATGTTAAGATTATTAGACTGATCTGTGGACATTCACTTTAAAATCTATTGCACTTTATTTGATTTCATTTTTATTCCTAAGTGCCTGTGCTATGGCCTATTTGTTAACTATACGCATGTGTTTAGATTTAAAAGGTACAATTCACAAGCCAGATTCAATATTCCATATTCCATAAAATCCGTGCATCATGTTGCATCATGTTTTGAAAGTGCAGGGAATTTGTATAAAGAGCTGTTGTAGAAATATTGCTTTAACACATCTAAGATAATAATAATAACAACAATAAATGAATTTATTATTAATATAAATTGTTACATAACGCGAATCCATAAAGCAGGAAATGGAGAGTTTGATGCTTAAAATGTGGTCGGTGTGTGTCTAGTCATCGTAGTTTCTTATTTTTATTTTTACCCTATGGTATTTCTTCTCCTCCCTGCGTTATAGTACAGCGAGGAACTGGAAACTTGTAAAAAATTACTCGATAGTATAAAAAATTTCTCACGCTGCTAAGTAGTCTGCGCATGCGTACTTGAATGTCACTTATATTATAATAATAAGTGCTAAGAGCTTTTAAAATGCGGATATTTTACACGAGTCATCCAAGCAGTAATAAATGCCTCGATAGGTTCCCGGTTTCGAGTACAAGTTTCTTAAACATTTAATTGAAAACGTCCAGCGCAGCTCAAGCGAAACCGGAAGTTGTCGGGGGTGAATTTTCTTGACTCGGCAGAGATGACCCACATCAGCAGCATCAGCTTCTTCCAGAAGTTTCCTCGCAAGGTTTCGAGTGCGGCATACTGACACACTTACGCAAACGCGGGCAGGCTAGGTGACATTTTCGTCCTCGCCAGTGGGTCAAAGCTGAAAGTTGCTGTGGGGGCTGTGACACTTTCTGGAGGAGCACCCCGACGGCGATCTGAACTATTGCCCGCTGCAGGGACAACTGCGGCGGCGGGGTGAGACATTGGATCCCGGTAACCTGTGCTTCGTTTTACACGAGGCATGCTGGGTGTTTTATCGACGTCAAACCGAAGCTATTGAACAAACAAAAGCAATTGAAAGAAGTGCCGACCGGCCGGTGTGATGGGTAAAGATTATTACAAAGTGCTGGGTATAGCCAGGGGAGCATCTGAAGATGAGATAAAAAAGGCGTACAGAAAACAGGCTCTGCGCTATCACCCCGACAAGAATAAGTCTCCTGGAGCTGAAGACAAATTCAAGGAGATCGCCGAAGCCTATGACGTCCTCAGTGATGCCAAGAAAAAGGACATTTACGATCGTTTTGGAGAAGAAGGTAACCGAACTCCTTCCCCCGGGTTGCACGAAGTTTTGCAGCCTTTGCATTTACCGAGTTTAATCCTCTGCAAATAATGCAAAGCAAAACGTGCATCTTCTTACTCTCTCAATCTAATCGATGTACACATGCATCCTCCTCAGTGCGGTTTCTGGGGTCTTTCTGCAGCAGTTATCTGACAATAGTTGGGTGTACAATAGGGTGCAGCTGGAGAACCTGCTGGAAACAGCAAGTTCTTGCCCGTCCTGTCGGTGTGCCTCTCTCTTGTTATTATTGTGGCTTTGAAAAAATGATTTGTACCTTCAGGCTTTGGTGTCCTTGTCCACACCCTCATGGACAGGGAGGGACAGAGATCAAACTTTGAGATGTCTGGAAGCAGAAAAATATTTTAGCTTCTGAGCATTTACTTCTTGCAAGTAGTAAATATTTTGTGTCAGTTTGTTTGTTTGTTTGCAATCTTTAGACGTTGATTCAAATCATAGGGGTGAATATAGGGTGAATTAAGGTCAGTGTGTTATAAGTGTTAAAGCGGTAATGCCGAGGTATTATTCAACAGATGAGCACCAATAAGCTGATCAAAAAGATCAATAATCAGGTGGCTGTCATCTGATGTCATCTGATAACTACCTTGTCATTAGCAGTGATCAGTGTTTGTCTGTTGTGTTAAGACAACTATGTGTTGACTTGCACCAGTGATGGTGCAGTGAAAACTCTTTTTTTTTGCAGTCAATTTTTATATAAAGAATGCTTAGTTTCCCAGACATCAAAGGGTAAATAAAAAATAACAGTAAAAACGAAACAAACATGCTATTTCAAACATTGATATGACAGTGATATTTCCCGTTCTTTTTTAAATACTTGGCGATGTTGTCTTCTTCAACAGGATTAAAGGGTTCAGCTGACACTGGAGGCAGAGGACATGGCGGTCAAAGCTGCAACTACAGCTTCCACGGGGACCCTCACGCAATCTTCGCTGAGTTCTTCGGTGGCCGCAGCCCATTCGATCACTTCTTCTTCCAGGACGGGGAAGACGACGTGGACATCAACAACCCTTTCGCAACGTTTGGCATGCCAGGAATGGGCGGCATGGGTGGGTTTCACCGGCCTTTCAAAACCCACCCGGCAGGAGTTCACCGAGCGCACGAGAAGAAGAAGGACCCGCCTGTGGTGCACGAGCTGAAGGTGAGCTTGGAAGAGGTGTTCTCGGGCTGCACGAAAAAGATGAAGATTTCTCGCAAGAGGCTCAATCCGGACGGCTGCACCATGCGCAGCGAAGATAAGATTTTAACGGTGGACATTAAGCGTGGCTGGAAGGAGGGGACGAAAATCACCTTTCCCAGGGAGGGGGATGAGACTGCCACCAACATTCCTGCAGATGTGGTGTTTGTGGTCAAAGACAAACCTCACCCGGTGTTCAGAAGAGAGGGTTCAGATATTGTTTATCCTGCAAAAATATCTCTTAGAGAGGTAAGATAATCATTCCAACATTAATCATGCTAGTTTATCTTTTTAAAGATGCTTATAATCAAAACTCGGCCGAGCACTTGGATGTCTGCTTATCAGTCCTTTTGTCTCCAGGCATTGTGTGGCTGCACGGTCAAAGCTCCCACACTGGACGGCCGGACCATCACTGTTACCTCTAGAGACATTGTCAAACCCGGAACGAAAAAGCGAATAAGCGGCGAGGGGCTGCCGTTGTCCAAGTTCCCAGAGAAGAGAGGTGACATGATCCTGGACTTCACTGTTAAATTCCCAGACAAACTGGCCCAAAACACACGCGATACACTCGAGCAGATTCTTCCGCTGTGACATGTTATGACTCCAAATCCCCAAAAAGTTAGCATTTCCAGCAGCACTGTCCTGTGTACTACCTGGACTTTTGAGGGCAGATTTGGGTTCAGTGGGGTTTAATTTTACTGCCTGAACAACAAATCCGTATCTTTAACCCAGAATCCAGCTTGTTATTTATTTATTTTTTGGCTTTGAGTGAAGGAGACAAAGGCAGAAAGACAAACAGGTGTTCTTTAAATGTTCAGTGAATTGCAGCACTGGGAAACTTATTGTAGTAACTGAGGATTTGATAACATAGCAGATCTTTGTGCGAGTGCTTTAGGTAACACATAGCCAGCTGCTTAACAATACCTCCCTGATGCAAGTGCACTGATGCATGAATGTGGCTAAAACTTCATTACTCATAGGACATGATTTGGGTTTCCATTAAGTAAAATTGAGGCTTAGATATTGTGCGGGTCTTGAAAGGTGAAACTTTTTGAGATATCTGTAGCAGTATTGGTCTTACTAGGAGTTAATAGAGTTTTCTTTTTCATTGATAAATAAAATTCAGTGTTTTACTTGTCGTTTACACTAAGCTATAATGTAAAGCTTTGTGAAAAATACACCTAAAGTGTTCTCAAGGCTGAAAACAGTAGAGCCCTACCAGGACTGATGCTCAGTACGACTCTTATGGAGTGTGTGTGTGTGTGTGTGTGTGTATATATATATATATATATATATATATATATATATATATATATATATATATATATATATATATATATATATATATATATATATATATATATATATATATATATATATAATGAGATGATATTGTTTATAATTATAAAACTGTCAGCCACAACTTTAAATCCACTAAAAGGTGAAGTGAGACTTAACATTCATGTGGATGTTATTACATGTAACACTCACTTAAAGCCCCTATCATGCAGGCCTAGAGGCCAGTTAGTGACCCGCCAACAACCAAAGGTCGCTAGGGAAAAATGTGCATTCCCAGTCTGGTTAGTGAGTGGTTGCTGGGTGAAGTTGGTTGCAAAGAGATATCACCTGCAGATTTCCACGATCACCCAAAGGGAGGTGATGCTGACTTGTCTGCAAACACTTGCCAGCTGCTTGTTGAGCAGAATGGAAATGGAGTAAAAGTTGCACCTATTGAAACATAATAGTTTTGTAGTAAAACACGGGTTTTGCTTTGGAGGTGAGTGCACTCCATTTTTGGTTTGCGTTGCAAGTTTCACTACTGCTCCATGGTTAGATAGCGAATGCTTGCAGACAAATTAGTGTCTTGTGTAGAAGCAATGGGCGAAAGCAGAAATCTGAGCGTTGACAAGGAGGGTTTTGTGCAGCACCTTAATTGTAGGTTATTTCACCTAGCGACAGTCTGCACAAGCAGTCGGGGATGACTAGGACTCAGCGGCCAGTCCCTCGGTCATTACCATTGCTGAAGCCCAAGCTCAACCACTTGTGGCCAGTCTTCTTCCCAAGGTGTCACATCGGCCTCGAAACCCTTTAGGTTTCAGTTGATCTTTGGAACGTGGCAGAGGCCTCACTACATAGAGGGTATCTGACAGGTCAAAGGGGAGGTACCTGTGCACCTGATTGGTGTAAGTACATACACTATGCTAGGGGTATATTTAAAGAGAAAATGATGGGGTCATTGTTTATTAACTTTCCAGCAGGGCATTTAATAAAATTAGTCATCAACGTACCATGAAGACTTGACAGGTCTCCACACTACACTGTGCTCATCTGTAATGCTGCTCTGTTTCATGTGCTGCAGATTATTGTAAAAATGGAGTGAGACTATAAATGATCCCTGTTTAGTATCAGAAAGCATTATATCCCAATGCTAATATATCTGGAGATAGGCCAATTAACTTATGCTACTACTAATAATAAGATGCACCTTGATGGACCTCCAGTATTTTCCAGATTTTTAATGGAGGACAACAAAGGCATAGGGAGTTTTCTTTTCTGCAGTTGTAAAGATGGCACATGTTTACTTTTCCAAACTCTTGTTTAACCAGAAGTACACACAAATTATTGCTCATGTAAAATATTTGTTGGAGAAAAAAATGTGCCAAACATTTGTCCCTATCTTATTGTAATATATGTGTGTAAGTATGTGTCTTAAAATTTGCTGAGGACATGTGTGTATCCTGTCACATGACTGAAAATGATCAAAACCTGACTGCATTCATACCCTGTTAAAATGCACAGAGAAATTGATATTTTATACAGAAGTCATGTATTTGTGATGGTTTAATTCATCCTTTTTGTTCTTCTAATGGTGTCTGTCTGATTGCAGATTGAATCAAAAGCCAGTGTGTTTATAATTTCTTTTATCCAACCTGTAAAAATGATATGAAATGTGCTGCCGTTATATTTCACATGACGATGTGAAAAAGAAGTTTAACCTCCAGCTTTAAAGGCCTGCAACCTTTGATCATTCTGTCTTATATCACGAGTCTATTGTGCCAGACAGCTTTCACTCTAGCGTGTACAGAATCGGGTGTTGTGTAGTTTCACAGTTGGGTGACGATCCTGAAGACACAGTCTTTGTGATGATGATGGAAGCTAGTGAATATTAGTAATTTTAGTATCAGTGTGACTGTCAGAGAAAAATAAGTAAACCTCATGATAGTCAGGAACTGCCGCTTCGTCCTGCTTCTGCACATGGTGTAACGTGAATGTAGAGATGTGTAATCTCTCTAATTTCTCTCTATTTTATTTTATTATTTTTTTACAGAATGAATGATTTCTTTTTTTCTTTTTAAAGGAAAACAGATCCTTTTTTTTGTTTACCTCGTTTATGTTTTGAAATTTCTCAGGTTGGGATTCAGAAGCCTTTGATTTTTAACAACAAAAGTTTTATGAATTGATAATAGGAAATATGGAAATTTCTACTTGGCCTTTCCTATGCTGTGATGATTAGCATTTCCACAATAAAGAAACTGGCAAACCAAACTGGCCAATACTGCCTCACTTACTGTCCAATGTTTTAATTATATAGCTGAATTGTAACAACAGTTTCCCTTAAAATCTTTTCTCAGGTTTCACTGTATCCAGCACGTTATCTAGCAAGCCTCATACATTTTGGTTTAGAGGGACTATGCTTAAATTTAGGGCTTAATTTATTTCAAGTTAACGACCAAATAATATTACAGAAAAATGCCCAACAATCAAATGACCCCTTCCAACCCCCTTAAAGAACCATGTGGTGACAGTAGAAAGGAAAAACTTGCTTTTAACAGGAAGAAACCTCTGGCAGACACAGGATCTTGGAGGGGCAACAATCTGCTGAAGCCGGCTGTGAGGGGAAAGAGAAAAGAAAAGAGGCATTCGCAGAGATGAGGAGAAAACAAACTATCTCAGAGAAAAGATAAAATCACATGGCAAAAAAAAATGCTCATTGCATCATAGGAAGTTCCTCGGCAGCCTGAGCTTATGGCAGCATATCTAAGAGATGGTTATGATGGGGTCTAGTTATTCAAGACTCGTGTGTGTGCAAGAAGAAATATTTTAGTTTAAATTCTAGAACTAACAAAGTGTCAGTGAAGAGAAGCCAATACGGGAGAAAGGCGGTCTGTGTTCTAGTCCCTTTTGCTACTCCCACTTCAGTGTTTTGGATCAACTGGCTCTCCAGAGATCTTTCAGAGCAACCTGACAATAGTGATTAACAATGGTCCAATCTAAGAATAACACATGCATGAACTAGTTTGTCAGCATGTCAGACATACTTCAAAAATGACTACCAGGTTCCTCAAAGTGTTACTGGAGGCTAACTTAACCCTCCACTGCATAGCGTTGCCCTGAGGCAACAAACCACATTTTCATGCCTTACACTACATGAGAGACATCTCCATTAGGAGGCAAGATAAAGATCACTATTTTACATGTTTATGGACTAACCTATTTTACAGGTTAGTGGTTCAATCCCTGGCTCCTCCAGTCTGCATGTCAAGAATGTGAATGTGTATGAATGTAGTTAGGAAGCACTCAGTTAAGCAAAAGTGGGTGAATGTGGCATGTTGTATAGAGCACTTTGAGTAATCTGGGAGAGTAGAAAAGCGCTATATAAAAATCAGTCCATTCACTGTCTGAACAGAGTTTCGGCATGTTACTTTTGCACTGTTTTGCATGTTCTGGCACATGTTGTTATTGCATGGCTTGATTAAGGTACACATTAGGCTGACATCTGGGGCCAGAGCTCAAACTGTTCTGGGCCAGCACAGGGCCAGCAGTGTGTCTACAACTGGCCCGTGGCTGCACACCACCTACAGATGGCCCACATACCGCAATGAATGACGGCCCTTTGGCCCAGACCAGGTTTGTCAAATTTTATGATTGATATATTATTAGGGACCCTAAAGCTCCCCCAAAATAGGGAGAAATATTTTATTCCCCAAAAATTAAAAAGTCATGCTGTAGAGGGATAATGTCATCCAGAGTACATAGACACCAGGTTTCTGAGGTTTTGTCACAATTAAGAAGTAGAAAATTGGAGGTCAGGAATGCCTATAGTATAACGAACCAAGTTGTCTAATCTGGTTTCATAAATAAATACAGCAAGGTACTATTTGCATAGCAATGGAAATGCATGCAGTGTTTTCTAAAGATGTTACCCAGGGAAAACATGTATGAGGTAAAAGGTATTGGTCGCAGCACAGAGCCCTGTGGAACTCTATGTGACGAAGAATCCCTGTTTACATGAACAAATTGTGGTAATTGGTATTGAAGTACAGAGACAGATACACTGTCAGAAACTATAAGAATATTAGTGACCCACACTAGTGTTACTTTTGTGCTATGATAAACTCTTCAAATGGACTATTTTACATTTTTTTAAAAGGTCTTGACGCATGCTCAATCATCCAGGTAAGTAAATCCCAAAAGATTGATTCTATTCATCTGGAAGTAGCGTTTTCAGTAGAAGAACAGAATCAACTTTTTGGGATTTTTAATAAGTTTCTGTATTAGTCTTATTTGAATTGTTCAAAGAAACCATGTAATTATTCCCGTTGTATTAAAGTGTCCTTGTCTCTTTTTTATTTACTGTGTAAAAATGAACAGAATTCAGATTAGATATCATCTAGATATCTTCTATTCAGATAAAAATAGCAATTTCGTGGTTAAAACTGTGCAGTCTTGGTTTTATTTTGAAGACCGCAAGCGGAAATACGTCTGTCTGCCTCGATAGTCGGAAATATCATATGCACGAATAAAAAAAAACTGTGTCACTTTCAAGGACACCATAAGCAGCCAGTTAATACATCCAAGCTGTTAAAGAAAAGGTTTCTACAGGGCTTGTTTTGTTCGCCTGTAAAGAACACATCGAGGAACTAGACATACAAACGTCAGCGTCAGAAACACTAAATGCTTCCGGCAAGAACCTTCAAAATTAAAGTTTTATAATTGACAGCTGTCGTAAATGATTTTGGCCTCCAGGGGGAGGTGTATGCTCACAGCTATCAGCGCTCATAAGCGAAATAGCAACAATATCAAAAGTTTAAGAAGACAACGGCATCCAAACGTTTCGTAAAAACTAAAGAAACGCTTCATAATATTCATACATTCACAGTACACATTTATATATAATTTAATGACAGTAATGATGTAACTTCGACTCAAAGATCCTGTAAAATGTCAAAATAGCAGACCTCTAATAGACATATCCATGTGATTTTTTTTACTACATTTTAACCAAACATTGCTTTACACTCATGTCGTTCTTATTCTTCTTGATTAAACTTTAAAATCCGGACTATGAAGCAGTCGCTCTGGGGAAAGTTGGTGTTTACGAGAAACCTTGAATGCGTCACTGTTCCACCCCTGTTGGGCTGGCACTAAGCTAACTCTACAGCAGCATACCGACACACATACACACAGATACACTGTACCCTTAAACCTTAATAGGCCAATTTAGCCTGTTCGTTACGCAGAAGTAAGAAATATTAAACACTGTCTGTATAGCTGTAACGTCATTTGCGAGTGCACCGTTAGCAGGCTAACGATAGTTGGCTGAAACTCGTGCTCTGGTAAGAATGACTCGCCTTCCATGTTTACTGCGATCTTGATTCAGCTAGCTAGATAGCTAATCAATCTTGAGAAAGAGTAACGGTGTAACTCACTAACATGGGGGATTGCCAGTCAAAGATTCAGCTGCATGTTTCATGAGCTGTCTGATAACTGTCTGATAACTGATTAAGTGGCCACTGGAGTATTAACTGTTATTCGTTATTTGTGTTGCTACAAGTGGAAGATGTTTGACTGCGTCTTGGAGCTAGCAGCTAACGTTAGCGTTTTCTAATGTAATGAATGTTCAAGCTATAATGTGTAGACAGTGTTCAGAAGAAGCAATTTATACAGCTTATACAGTACTGTGCAAAGGTCTCAAGCCAACCCTCGTTTCTTTATATTTTGTTTGGGAAATTGAGAAGGGGTGCAGTGATTTATTGAAACATGTGCAAACACCCATTGAAATACAGTATGTAAGGCAAAACAGAATTTGTATAATTAGCTTGAATGTCTGTATTTTGTATGACTACGTTTATTCTTCAACACAGCCTAAACTTTCTTAGGCGAGTGTGGCTTTCATGTAATTTTCATTAAGTAGTCTGTGGGAATAGTTCTCCAGGCTCTTTGGATGTTGGCTGTCAAGATGATCCCTGCTTCAGTAATTAAAGTTTGAGGTCTGGGGAGGCCAGGCCATGACTGATAGTGTTCCTCTGCTTTTGCTGTGTTTTTGGGATCACTGTCATGCTGAAATATGAAAGCAGCTAGACACTCCAGACTGTATTGCAATTTTCTGATTGTAATTTTCTGGATTCAGAATTCCATCCGCTTTGCCAAGATCAGCAGTTTGCAGCCATAAACTCCCGTAGACATTCACTGTTGTACCTCTCTCCTGGCCGCCTCCATACTTATCGATGATGATTTGAACGAAAAATGTCAAATATGCCATTGAATTTCAGTCCAGACTTTTCTTTCTGTTTCTATTCATTAAGAATGGCTTCTTGACAGCCACTGTTCCACTGAGACTATTTCTGATGAGGCTTCATTGAGCAGTAGATGGCTCGATTGAAGCTTCAGCATGTCTTTAGGTCCCATTTCAGGTCTTTGCTGGATTTTTTTATTTTTTCCTATTTTCTAAGGACATGACAAGTATTTGGCGTGTAGCTCCTTGAGAATCACCTTGTTTGTGCAAGGATACTATTTTATAACTGTCAGACTGTGTTATCTTCTTTATAGATGTATCTAAAGAAATGGGAACAAATTGTGTTTTCTGTGACAGGCTGCTGCAGTGTTTAACAAAGTGCCTCAAGACCGTTTTAAACAGATTCTTTGCTAAAGTTCTGTGCCTTTTTTATCCTTGAAATGATTCACAAGTTATTGTTAATTGGGTAAGAAATAAACAAACAAAACAAAGCCCCCTGAAAATAGTCAGAACCAAGGACTTGACTGTAAATTACAGAAAAAAACCCAGCCAATGTGCAAGATTACAAGAAATTTTGGCTCCCTGGATACAAAAAATAAAGAAATAAGTTGTGACTCTAGACTTTTGCATGCCACTGCGTATGTACAATCCATGGTACATGTATAAAGAAGAAAGAGTTTTTTGTCTCTTGTTTTACAGCTGAAAACCTTCCACTGGAGGCTGCTGGACTTGACAGATCCAGCTATGTGAGCTGCTCTGATGTGTGGATTCCTAAATCCATACAGTGCGTGGTTGAGACGGCTCTCAAGCTGGTCTAGAGGACAACACTATTACTGTGACATACATATCCAGCAGACCTGCAGCTGATTTAGCTGAGCAGGTGTATGTTGGTCAAAGTTGTAGCATAACTCCCCAGAGCTGCCTCCATCCTCCCTTCCTCTCCCTCTGCAACCCCTCATAGGACTACTATGCCACTGGGATTGGGAAGAAGGAAGAAGGCGTCCCCGCTGGTCGAGAACGAGGAAGCGGAGCCTATCCGCGCGGGTCTCAATGTGCCAGGTATGGAAGGCATCGATGGTGGGGTCGTCGGGCTGGGAGAAGGCGCCACCTCCGAAGGCCTGCCGCCGCCACCTAACAGCATGCGGCCTCGCCTCATCTTCCACACCCAGCTCGCTCACGGCAGCCCCACAGGCCGCATCGAGGGCTTCAGTAACGTGCGGGAGCTTTACGCCAAGATTGGCGAGGCTTTTGGGATACCACCGTCAGAGGTAAGCCTTCCTGCAGACATTAATGGATTTGAGGATTTATAGATTTGCTCCAGATATGCTTGTGGCAGAATTTACCTGATGTTTGTCTTCCTTCACAGGTTATGTTTTGCACTCTGAACACTCACAAGGTGGACATGGATAAACTATTGGGAGGTCAGATCGGGCTAGAGGACTTTATTTTTGCCCACATTAAAGGCCAGAGAAAGGAGATAGAGGTGTTCAAAGGCGAGGATGCGCTGGGGTTGACGATCACTGATAATGGAGCCGGCTACGCTTTCATCAAGGTGAGGAATGTTTAAGTGATGGAGAAAGTGTTTTTTTATTGACTCAAGCACCACCGGGTAAAGGCGTGACCCTGGAATGAAAGTGAATCAATTACTTGCTGTAGGGAGAAAGCGATGAGCTTAATAGTGAATTGGATTTTTTTTTTGTTTTGATGGTTTTTCAGAGGATTCGTGAGGGCAGCATCATCCACCAGATCCAGGTCATCAACGTGGGGGATATGATAGAGTCGATTAATGGCCACCGCCTTATTGGCTGTCGACACTACGAAGTGGCCAAGATGCTGAAGGAGCTTCCCAAAGGAAAGGAGTTCACCATCAAGCTGGTGGAGCCTCTTAAAGCCTTTGGTAGGTGCTGGAAGAAGATGCTTGAAAACCTAGTTTGAAGGGACCTGTTAGGGCTTTCCTTTTTTCCTATCATTTATAGATATATAGTTTTATATGGTAGGAATTTGGATAAAAATGTTTTTAAAAAATTACATTAGCATATTTCCCCCCAAAAAACAGTCTGGTTTCGGCCTGCTCTTAACACATTGAGGGTTTTTTTTGTACCCTTAGATCTGTAGGATGTCACTGAGGAAGAGACATCCTTTACATATGAGGGGTAGCCAATCAGAAGAAAGCTGGCTTAGAGCGAGGGGGAGGGCAGGTCAAACAGCTAGTTCTAGACAAAGGATTGAAGTTTTTGGCTGTGGCAAGGCCTAATATGAGGTAAATAAAGGTTATTTTGAACAGTGACTTGACACTTCTAATGTAGAGCAACCCCACAGGGTGTACAGGTTTGTTTTTGTGCCAGGATTCTAGGTCTGCGTCTTGGACCCACCTTTTCACTTGCTCTCTTACAAATATATATTTCATCGTGCTAATAACATCCTTATTAGTACATCAGATGTCCTAAACAGAAACCTAGAGTGGTAAACGAACTACGTTTTCAGTTTTCCAGCTCACGGAGTAATAAGTAGAGAGTAATAAAGAGGATGAAGACTGCCGCAGCAGAAGGAGAAATCTTTAATTATTTCTGAAAAGGTTTAATTCTGTTTTGTAGACATGATTAGCCAGAGATCTGGTGGGTCTAGGTCAGCTTCAGGGGTTCAGCTGGGGACCGGCAGAGGAACCCTTCGTCTTCGCTCTAAAGGGCCTGCCACTGTGGAGGAGCTGGTGAGCATGCCTGCAAGACCTGTGAACTAATAACTGGTGGTTGTACTGTTTAAATAAAATGTCCCGTTGCTGCTCTTCTAGCCCTCTGCATTTGAGGAAAAGGCCATCGAGAAAGTGGATGACCTGCTCGAGAGTTATATGGGCATCAGAGACAGCGAGCTGGGTGAGTGTGAGTCCCCGATGGCTCTGTGAGTGTCTCACTTAGCGTGATGTGAGTTAAAAAAGATCTTATGTTTTTTTTCTTCCCCTCAGCGGCTACCATGGTGGAGCTGGGAAAAGACAAAAAGAACCCGGATGAGTTTGCAGAGGCTTTAGATGAAACCCTGGGAGACTTTGCCTTCCCCGATGAGTTTGTTTTCGATGTGTGGGGCGCCATCGGAGACGCTAAGGTCGGGCGGGTTTAACGACAGAACCGAAGCAGAACGACCTGCTTTGCGTGTGTGCTTGTTACACCCACAACATTGAGCACTACTAGAAAACCACAACACTACCGTCATGAGTTTGTTTTTATTCCACTGCGCACTCTTTCTATTTTTTTGAGTTTGTACTGTTTATTTTTGTTTGTTTTTGGGAGACTCATCCTTAAAAATGAGGATAATCCAGTAAACGGGAGAGGAAGGTGACTATGATGACTTCCAAAGTGCTTTTATTTGTCTTCCAGCTGTTCCCAGAAAATACGAGCACGCCAACGAGCATTTCCTTCGACTGCGTCACATGAACCTGCATGTCATTGTTGTAGTTGCTGGCAGTGGACCAAACACGGGGCAGGTTTCTAAAATGGGAGAAATGGCAAAACAGAGGCTGACACAGAGGAGATTGATATGGATCTTTTTTTTTTTTTTTTTTTTTGATTGTTGCACTGTGTTGCACGCGCTGTAAACCAACTACGGAAGTGAGCATGGATTACACTGTACCTGTTGAGCGACTCTGTTATTGCACAAGCATGGGTCTCCCTGAAGTACAGTGTCGTCCTGAAACACTAAATGTTACTGTGATGGATCAGTTTTACAAGCATGTGCTGTTACATTTCTCTCCTCATAATGAATTTTGCTGGTTTTCCTTTTTCTTTTTCTTTCTTTTCTTTTTAAGTAAAGGTAAAAGGAGTGTTCTCGGAGAGAAGTCATAGTAAATTGTAGCTCCTGACTAAAAAGACCAGAGGTGTTTGTTTACTGTTAACACATTCCGTGATGTAATGAAGTTAACCGTGCAGACTGTCTTTCACACATTTGACAGTGTTTGAGAAAATCAGTGTTCATTTACTTTCATTGAAGTATGTGCTAGGAGAAAGAGAAGAACGGCGGTCTCCAGCTTGTGGATCGTGTTGACTTGTTATTTTTTTATAGCCGGTGTGTTTTTTATATGAGGTGACGTGATGTCTATTTTAAAACAAGGTTTGCATAACTGACGAATAATGAAAACTTGTGTTGCAGTTTATTATGGAGAGCAGTATTACAGAAGAAGAAAGAAGTGATGAGTTGGAGTAGTTGTGTTTAAAAAAAGAAAAAAAAAGAAAAGACAATAGATCTGCCTTCATTTCTTCTTATTTCTTACATTTTATATACTTTGTTAGAAGTCTGCGTTCTGGTGCGTGCGATTGAAAAATGAGAACACTTGAAGCAGAATGGGACCAAATGAGTTTCATCTCCTGCAGTCGTTTGTTCACTGAAAGGAAAAAAATACAGCGGCAATGTTGCGCCAGCTACTTGGTTTAGGTAAACACACGTCTTAAAGAACTCTGGGTGTTTAGCCTTTTCTGTATATCCAAATGTATGAAGCTATTTTGTAGTTTTGTTTGATTCTTTCAGAGTTCATGGATACCTAAATGGGTTATGATGCTAGAATACTGTAAAACTAAGGAGAAGACATTATTTTGATGGCTTTGTATTACACCGGTGTCAGTGTCCAAATATAATGCAATAACATCCACACAGCAGCCGTCCTTCTGTTTCTTCTTTCATCAACTTAGCACAACAAACTGCCCCGTGGCGTCTGGTCTGAAAAATCTTGATTTGGATGAGTTTATTCAACACTTTGAGCCACTATTGTGAAACAAAGAGACCAAACTGCAACAAACCCGTAGTCTTTTCCAAGATTCTGAGAAACCGTGCCCGAGAGCACTTTCTGTGTTTGTGTTTCTTCTCACTCCTGTGTCTTCTTGAAATATAAATGACATTTAACTAGACAGTGAACTAGGTGTCAGCAGGTAATAAGATCTCTCTGGGTCAACATGATAGTGCTGGTCAAGCTCAGCGAGGTCACGTACAGGCCTCAATGGAGGGAGGTGACAAACTGAAGAGCCGCCGATGTTCCTGCCACTTTATAAAGGGGCTTTTTCAGCATTTCTTTAATAGGATTTTCAGATGAGTTACTGCAGTTCAAACATTGCAGACAGGCCAAGTCTCACTAAAAAGTGCAAAGAAAGTCTATGAGACCAAACGTCAAATATAATTGCAATTAACAATAAATATTTTGTTAAACGTGACACTAAATTTGAAGCATGAAGATGAGACAATGACAGTACAAATGAGGAAAAAAACATTGTATTTAATGAAATGAGTAACAAGAGTGTGTGTGTGCGCGCTGCACATGCAAGGATGTCCTCTGTAACTATGAATGTCAGACATGGTGATGTATGAGGCTCTAGAAAATGATATTACTGAGAGGAGATATAGATGGAGAGATGTCATAAATAACTAAATAAGAATGACTAATAATAACAAAGATAATGATAATAAGGACAGTAATAGTAAATACATAAATAAAAGGAACAGAGAAATAGGGTTATGCATAATAATTGAGTAAAAACTATATCTGTAATTGGCTTGGATTTGGCCTTCCTCGCCACATCACCTGCTCCAGAGGGTCCCAAGAATGACAATAATAGCAAAATTACTTGTTTTGCTATTATTATACTTCAAGCTTATTTTTATTCGAGGTTTGTGAGTACACAATGTCTTTGTTCTAGTTTGAACAACAGACCTTTTACCAGGTAAGTGTTACCTTACCTGGTAAAAGCTTAAAGTTTAACTTTGGTTCACTATTACGACCTTTTTTCTACATAGAAGAATTTTCAATAGGCTGGACTGTGTCCAGTTTCCTAAGCTTCCCTGAGGCTAACAAATGAGGGGTGGTGACATGTCCTGTATTTACTACAAGCGAGGTAAACAAGTTCTTCAAGTCCCTGTTGCTTTATAACCTTGGTTGCTCATAAACTGTGTCCAGACTGCTCTCTGGACTCCCTGCAGGGTACTTACAGACAGCAGCTCCCCCTCCCACACACCCTACATCAAGAACCATGGCGTTGCGCCCACGCGCTTCCTCCCAGCCTTTAAAGCTTACCTTCTTTCAGAGTTCTAAGCTAAATTCGTTCCTGCGACCTCGAGCTGTTTCGTCACAGTCAGGCTCCATGCTGGAAGATGAGCTCTCCTGTCCTATATGCTGTGAAATCTTCAAGGACCCGGTAGTGCTCAAGTGCAGCCACAGTTTCTGTCGGGCCTGTCTTCAGCAGTTCTGGAACAAGAAGAAGGCCAGGCGTGAATGTCCTGTCTGCAGGAGGAAGTGCTCGCTGACTGAGCCCACAGTCAGCTTGGCTCTGAAGAATGTGGCCGAAACCTTCCTGAAGGAGCACGGGTGCAGGGGAGCCACAGCGGGAACTGGGGCTGGTGATACAGGGAAACAAGCAGTGACAGTAGATTTTAAGTGCAGTACACATGAGGAAGTTCTCAAACTCTTCTGTCTGGATGATTTTGAAGTCCTGTGCTGTGTGTGTCACACCTCCAAGAAGCACCTCGGACATCGAGTGTGTCCCATAGAAGAAGGTGCTCAGGATCTTAAGGTATTGTACTTTTGTTCCCTTTCCTGTTACCCACATCCAGCTTTAGCAGATGTCTACTCCGCACAGATCCTTGTTATGCTGGAAGGAGTTAAAAGGGAGTTCTTCCTTCCTGCTATCACCAAGCGCTTGCTTATAGAGGTTCACATAATAATTGGAGCTCTCTCTTGTATAGTATGCGGTTTTCACCTTATGAAATAAGCACCTGCTATTCTTAATTGGAGCTACATAAATACAGTTGAACTATTTGCCATTTAAGCAAACTACCTTTGACCTTTTAGTCCTCCTTTGAAAATGTCACTTTACTGCTTTCAAATTGAAGAAGGTGATACTTTTGCAAACTGAGAAAACTGTTAACATTGTTCAATGTACAATAAGATAAATATGACTCTTTATCCTCGCTCTTCAGGCAGAGCTGAAAAATGAGCTGATTCCTCTGAAGAAAAACCTGCGTTGCCTCTATGAAGCCAAGCAGGAGTGTGATGACACAACTGTGCATATCAAGGTATCAATAAACACTCAGATACCACGAAACACTAGAGGACATTGAAGTTGACGTAACAGTGACTGAAGTTGAGCAGTGCAATGTTAAGTGTGTAAATATGTCAGCTAATGTCTCAGAGCAGGTGAAATATACTTCTCAAAAAAGTTAATGTCTAACATCAAATCAGATAAACTTCCAAGATACTGATCTGGTCAGTTAAGTAGCAGAGAGGGTTGATGGTCAGTTTCAGTTGCCTTGGTGCTAATTAGATTAACAACAGGTACTCTAGATGGGCAACAGTGAAACAACCATCCAAAAACATGGTTTTAAAAGTGGAGGCCACTGACATTTGTTCCATTCTTTTCTGGTTTTCAATAGTTTTGCATTTGTCTAGGGTCAGTGTCACTACTTGTAGCTTGAGGCAATACCCGGATTGTGCAGATTGCACAGGTAGTCCGGATCCTCCAGGATGGTACATCAATGTGCCATTTTCAGGTTTGCTGTCTCTCCCGGCGCAGTCTCAGTAGCGTGAAGGAGATTCCAGGAGAGAGGACGTTATTCTAGGAGAGGTGGACAGAGCCGTAGAAAGTCCTTAACCTGTCAGCAGGACCGCTATTTGCTCGTTTCAGAATCAGAATGGGGTTTATTGCCAAATGTTGAGCAGGTTTACAACATTAGGAAATTGCTGCGGTGCTTCAGTGCAAACATGGTGTCATAAATAACACTTAAATAGACATGGAAAAAATAAAAGTAGGGATAAGAATTAAAAGTGCTACGTGGAAAGATATGTGCATGAGATATACATGAGATATATACATGAGAATAAGAATTAAAAGTGCTACGTAGAAAGATATGTGCATGAGATATACATGAGATATATACATGAGAGTAAGAATTAAGAGTGCTACGTAGAAAGATATATACATGAGTGCAGGTGGTGATCAGTGCCAAACATGGAATGATACAGTGAACACAGCGTAGGGTCATGTGTTAGTGGCGGGGACAGTCATATGGTTATTGTTCATGTGTCCAACAGCAGAGGGGAAGAAACTGTTCTTATGGCGAGAGGTTCTGGTGCGAATGGACCGGAGCCTCCTGCCTGAGGGGAGCAGGTCAAACAGACTGTGTCCAGGGTGAGAAGGGTCAGCTGAGATCCGAGCTGCACGCCGCAATGTCCTGGAGGTGTACAGGTCCTGCAGAGATGGGAGTCTGCAGCCAATCACCTTCTCAGCAGAGCGCACAACACGCTGCAGTCTCTGTTTGTCCCTGATAGTGGCTCCAGCGTACCACACGGTGATGGAGGAGGTGAGGATGGACTCAATGATTGCGGTGTAGAATTGCATCATCGTCCGTGTTGGCAGGTTGAATTTCTTCAGCTGCCTCAGGAAGTACATCCTCTGCTGGGCTTTCTTGATGACGGAGGTGATGGTGGGCTCCCACTTCAGGTCCTGGGTGATGGTGGTACCCAGGAAGCGGAATGAGTCCACAGAGGTGATGGGGGTGTCAGTCAGGATGATGGGGGGGAGTGGGGCTGTGTGCTTCCTGAAGTCCACAATAATCTCCACTGTCTTCTGGGCATTCAGCACCAGGTTGTTGTGGCTGCACCAGGACACCAGACGTTCAACCTCCCTCCTGTAGGCAGACTCGTCCCCGTCCGAGATGAGTCCAATAACGGTGGTGTCATCTGCAAACTTGATTAGCTTGACAGACTGGTGGGTGGAGGTGCAGCAGTTGGTGTACAGGGAGAAGAGCAGGGGAGAAAGAACACAGCCCTGAGGGGAGCCGGTGCTGATGGTCCGGGAGTCCGAGACATTCTTTCCCAGCCTCACGTGCTGCTTCCTGTCCGTCAGGAAGTCAGTGATCCACCGGCAGATGGGATCAGGCACATTCATCTGGGAAAGCTTGTCTCGGAGATGGTCTGGAAGGATGGTGTTGAAGGCAGAGCTGAAGTCCACAAACAGGATCCTGGCGTAGGTTCCTGGGGAGTCCAGATGCTGCAGGATGAAGTGTAGGGCCATGTTGATGGCGTCGTCTACAGACCTGTTGGCTCTATATGCAAACTGCAGGGGGTCCAGGAGGGGGGCCGTGAGGGTCCTGAGATGGGAGAGAACTAGGCGCTCAAAAGACTTCATGACCACAGATGTCAGAGCCACGGGTCTGTAGTCATTTAGTCCAGTGATCCTAGGTTTCTTGGGGACAGGGATTATGGTGGAGGACTTGAAGCAGGCAGGCACATGACATGCCTGCAGTGAGGAGTTGAAAATGCCAGAAAACACTGGGGCAAGCTCGTTTGCACAGTGTCTGAGGGTGGCAGGAGACACACCGTCTGGGCCGGGAGCTTTCCGAGCATTCAGGTTCTTAAACTGCTTCCTCACATCTGCTTCATGAATATGAAGAGTTGTGGTGGGAGGAGGTGGTGTGAAATCCTCTTTTGTGTGGGGTGAGGAGGGGGGTGTTGTAGGTGAACGGTTTGAAGGTGGTGATGGCTCTATGGAGGGGGGAGAGGTGGGGGAATTAGTGTCCAAAGTGCCTCTATTGTTGGGGCCGTTGGAGGTGTGAAGGCTGCCTGATGGCTCGTCAAAACGACAGTAGAAGTCGTTAAGGGTGTTGGCCAAGAGCAAGTCATCAGTGGAGTGGGGGGTTTTAGGCTTGTAGTTTGTGATATTCCTAAAACCTTTCCACACAGAGGCCGAGTCATTGAGCAAAGAGGAACAGGATGAGCACTGCCAGAGTCCTACGAAATAACCTCCAGCAGCCCACTGGTGTGAATGTCATGATGAAACAATCATGTTTAGGGAGTGGCACCATTGACTAGGCAGTGGCAACACGAAGGAACTGATACCACTGACTGACCCTCACTCTCGCCTAACATAAATCCAACAGAACACTTCTGGGACATTATGTTTTGGTATGAGCTGGTGGGTTGCACCTCAAGTCCCTTTTGAGGAAGTATGGATAAAGAAAGAAAATTAGACTAGAAATGAATTTTTACATTGATCCATATTCCCATGTGTAGAACCAGACTCAGGCCACAGAAAAGCAGATCAAAGAGGAGTTTGAGGAGCTGCGGGAGTTTCTCCGGAGGGAGGAGGAGGAACGTCTGGCCACTCTGCAGAAAGACGATAAGGAGAAGAAAGAGCTAGTGAAGAAGAAGTCTGACAGCATCGCCAGAGATATCCTCACCTTCTCCCATGCTGTCATTGCCATTGAGAACGAGATTGCATCCAGTGATGTTAATTTCCTTCAGGTGAGCAGATCTTAACGGTTTTCCGCATCACATCCATGCCACGAAACACACTGCTTATAACTCTTTCTTTCCTTATTTCAGAATTATACAAACACAAAGAAAAGGTAGGAGGTTTAAAAAAGTATTTGGCAGCGTCATGCCAGCTTCAACGCTAGTGATTCAGCACTACTTTCTTTTTGTGTTTCTTTTACCTCTCACAGAGCACAGATCCTACCCAAGAATCCAGAAAAAGTCTCAGGTGCTCTTATAAATGTGGCCAAGCATGTCAGTTCCCTCAAGTACCACGTGTGGGAGAAAATGGTGGATCTGGTTCAGTACAGTAAGAACTCACGTGACTCTGTGACACATTCTTGTATACATCACCAAGGAAGATTTTTTTTTTCTTTTAGAGATCTTTGCATTTAAACAGTTCAACGTATCTCAAATTTCTTTCTTCTTCTTAATCACCGACTATGTGTAATCTTTTAGCACCCATCACCTTGGATCCTAACACTGCCTACTCCTGGTTATCCCTCACCTCGGATTTGACCAGTGTGGCCAACAGCGGATCCCTGCAGCAACTCCCGGACAATCCTGAACGGTTTGGTCATTTTGTGTTTGTTCTGGGCTCAGAGGGTTTTACATCAGGCCGTCACGCCTGGGAGGTAGAGGTGGGCGACAAAGTGGAGTGGATGCTCGGGGTGGTCAAAGAGTCCATTGACAGGAAGGGCCGCATCTCGGGCTGTCCCGAGGGCGGCTTTTGGATGATCTCATACTTTGAGGGGGAGTACTCAGCCATGACAAGGCCCAGCACCCCGCTGCATCTGGAGGGGAAGCTAACTCGAGTAAGGGTGCAGCTGGACTACGACTCTGGAGAGGTCATCTTCTCCAACCCTGTCAATATGACACCCATCTACACTTTCAATGACTTCTTCACTCAGAAGTTGTACCCCTTCTTCTGCCCTGGTGCTAACATCAACGGAAACAACCCCAAACCTCTTAAAATCTGCCCCGCCAAGGTGGCTGTGTGGAACAGCGCGACGTGGTGATTAGTGAGGACCTTAGAAAGGACATCAGTAGAATTGAAATTCATTATATGACCCAAGTGTGAATCAAATGATTAAGCAAATTATGTCAGTGCATGATTGTTGGTAAAATGAGCACGACACAAGCTGAGTGATGACAGCAGTAATTGGTTTATTTCACTTGGGTTCATTTAGTGATTGACTGCAGGTTACGAAGCCAAAAGAGGCTCTTTAGAGTGAACAAGGGGACGCAGTTGCAATAATTATGCAGCAAGGCTCCATTATACTTCTCAGCCAGGCAGGCTGTCACACTAAGCATCTCCTGCCTACTGTCATGAACATCAATATCCCCCTAGTGGTTCCTCACACTGGAACACAATTATTTTCACTTCTAGTTCAGAAAAACACAAACAACCTCATGCGAGTGTCACAGATGATTTAAGTTTTGCTTTTCCCCCCGCCCGGTTCAAATGTGACACAGATCTGTCATTCACTGCCGGTATAATCATTAGAACACACACTTTCACTCATCTGACCTGGACTTTTTTCATACGTGATCATTCTGAATTTAATGGCTTTGCAACAACTGTTTTATAAAATATTATACAGTTTTAGTTTATCTGACTAAGTGTGTCTTTAAGTCTTTAAGTTTTGTACAGTGACTCCTGCAACAGCTTGTTTTCCATGCAATGATGACGCATACACGCAACCATTGTTTGTATAAATGCTGAACATAATTGCTTGGTAATTGTCCTTAATTAATAAAATGATCATATTCTGAGACCACTCTTGTCCCTCTACATTATTTTATTGCGTCCTTTATACAAGATGTAACTGGAAACTTGATCTCCTCTTCTCCACACATGGAACTGCCAGGTTGCGACACTGAAAAGGCTGTTTTGTCCTCTTCTGTCGGAGAGGAGAAGGCTGGTACAAAAATGTCAGTGCAGAGGTTACATGTTAGTAAGATCAAGCTTTTGGGTGGCAGATCACTTACCTTTATGCTGCAAAAAGAAATGGTAGGGATGATGATGCATGCGATTTTAGATCTTCTTCTAAAGGGGAAATGCAATCTAATGATGAGGACCAGAAGGAGCAAGAGTTAAAGTCTGCTTTTTCTAATTTAAAAAATACAAGACAGCTTTAGATGTAGTATTTTATCCTCCTCAGTCCTTATTTTGATGCTCAACATTATTGTGGACTTTAGTCTGCATGTTCTCTAGCCTGCCACCCTGCAGGGGGCCTTTGGTCAGAACCCCTGCTTTGTTAATCAGCAGGTTGAGACCCACTGTGTTCACCAGGGAGACCTCCTGCTGGGTGTACTGTTTTATGCAACAAAGGTCAGTGGCGTCTGACAGAGAAAGAAAGAAAGTGGAGCATCAGGGGCGGTCAATAGTGAACAGTCAGATAAATATCAGAACAGTGGGCTAGTGGTGGAGGCGGGGCCTGTTTGTTCCCTGGTATGTACAGACTATAACAGGAGAACATCCAATGATCAGGCATAACATGACCACTAAAATGTAGCGTGAATAACACTCAGTATTTGTTCATCATGGCGGGAT
This sequence comes from Maylandia zebra, assembly GCF_041146795.1. Taxonomy (NCBI): domain Eukaryota; kingdom Metazoa; phylum Chordata; class Actinopteri; order Cichliformes; family Cichlidae; genus Maylandia; species Maylandia zebra. Next base: position 25,404,336 of record NC_135170.1, read on the forward strand.
TTATTAGGGAGCAAATGAACTTTGTTCTCAAAATTGATGTGTCACAAGCAGGGAAAATGGGCTGTTTGTCAGAGCATCTTCAAACCTGAAGCTCCTGTGGGGTGTTCCCAGTCCACAGAGGTGAGTATCTATCAAAAGTGGTCCAAGGAAGGGACAATGGGGAGCCAGGGTTCACTGATAAACACGGAGAGTGAAAGCTGACCCATTTGGTCCAATTCTAGAGATAAGCTAACGTAGCAAATTTCTGTAAAAGTTAATGGTGGTTCTGGAGATGTCAGAATACATAGTGTATCGTAGTTTGTCGTGTATAGGGCTACATAGCACAGACCAGTGTCCGTGTAGCCCGTGCTGACCCGTCCCAACAATGGGCACAACTGGACCATAAAAAGGAGCACAATAATGACTTTGAGAAGCTGACTTCAATTCAGTTCAATTCAATTTTATTTATATAGCTCCAAATCACAACAAAAGTCGCCTCAAGGCGCTTCATAGATACAGAGAAAAACCAAACAATCATATGACCCCCTATGAGCAAGCACTTTGGCGACAGTGGGAAGTAAAAACTCCCTTTTAACAGGAAGAAACCTCGGGCAGAACCAGGCTCAGGGAGGGGCGGAGCCATCTGCTGCGACCGGTTGGGGTGAGAGAAGGAAGACAGGATAAAAGACATGCTGTGGAAGAGAGACAGAGGTTAATAACAGATATGATTCAATGCAGAGAGGTCTAATAATACATAGTGAGTGAGAAAGCTGACTGGAAAGGAAAAACTCAATGCATCATGGGAATCCCCCGGCAGCCTACGTGTATTGCAGCATAACTAAGGGAGGATTCAGGGTCACCTGGTCCAGCCCTAACTATATGCTTTAGCAAAAAGGAAAGTTTTAAGCCTAATCTTAAAAGTAGAGATAGTGTTTGTCTCCCGAATCCAAACTGGAAGCTGGTTCCACAGAAGAGGGGCCTGAAAACTGAAGGCTCTCCCTCCCATTCTACTTTTAAATACTCTAGGAACAACAAGTAAGCCTGCAGAGCGAGAGCGAAGTGCTCTAATAGGGTGGCATCCAAATTCCCCAGATCTAAATCCAAGTGAGCATCTGTGGAATGTAGTGTGTAAACAAGTCTGATCCATGGAGGGCCATTTGCTGCCGGTAGCACTGGAACATTCAAGGTGGATGGAATAATGAAAGAGGAGGACTACCTCAAAATTCTTCGACGTCACCTCAAACCAACAGCTAGATTGTTGACATGTAAACACATTTGGGTGTCCCAGAAGAACATTGATCCATATATTCACATCAAAACTGGTTTTGAAGGCTTCTGGACTACATCCCACATTGGAAAAAAAACAGTTCAAAGAAACCATTAAAAAACAAAAATATCAAGATATTCATGTATGTAAACTTCTGAACACAGATGCTGTAGTGCCCTCACTCAGTTGGACAACAGGATGCTTCTTTTGTCACCGTTTCCTGTGTCTGTAAATACATAGAAAGAAATGTAAACAATCACAAGATGCAATCCATCAGTTATACTATTTTTTTTGTCTTAGCTGCATTTTTGCTCCATCTCCTGTGACATCATTTTAAACACATTTTCTATTACAGTTAGGGAGCAGTTTACTGCGACTCCTATAAAGTGGCACAAAGGTTTAGGGCTGTTACCTCAGCTGTGGATTCATCTGACTTCCTGCAACAGTTTTCTCACTGGGTGGGGGTCCTCTGTTGTCTCCAGTGTTAAGCATGCTGACTGGCTGAAGCTCCATTTCCTCTGCCTCAGTTTGCACAGTTTAAGCTTTCTCATTCAGCCTCAGCTGACTGTTTAGTCTTTAGCCTGGACACACCCATGTTTGTTCTGTCGCTATGCCTGCATAATATCCATTCAATATGACAAGTAAAGCATGTGCACAGGGGCCCTATTTTGAGGCTTTTCCAAGATAAAATAAACTTCAGAGCAAGAAAAGACACATATAATGGCAAATAAAAGAACCCAGACATGATGATGGTGATAACGTGTAAAACATGCTGGATGAGGAGGAGGATGAGGAGGAGTGTGATTCGTGTTAGTCTTTTTTTCCAAAGCCCAACAAGAACAACATGTGCAAAGCAATGAAAACAAAGGGCTTCGTGGTTATGAAAAGAAAGGAACTCACCCAGTGAGATGACCGTTGGTTAAAAACACACTGTCCACATTAACTTAACTAACAGCACAGACACGAGGGGCCGTGGTAGACTTATGTAAGCCATATGGGTGCGCAGACCAACTACTAAAACACATGCAGCAGTATTATGCAGTTGTACGTGAGCTCGGTGACATTACAGTAGATGATTTAGGGCCATTTAGTGTGACTCATGCACAGTGTTGATGTAGCACAGCAAAAATAGCTTCTGAATGTGAGCTCAGTAAACCACACAAAAGACTGTCAGACAATTAAACGATTCATTTAGATAAGAAAATAATGTGAAAGCACTGATGTCAAGTAGTTTTCATCAACTGTGTTAAGCCCTTAGATTCCGTTTCTGGCATTACAAACTAATAAAAAAACAGCAACAAAGCAATGACAAGCTGTATGGAATGCCTTTAATATATACATATTTCCACCTGTTATAATGGCACTGAAGCTACAGCAGTGGTGTTGGCAGGGATTTGTATTCCCGGCACATGATTGCGCCATTTCTGTGTGAAACGGCGCACTCTGAATATCTGGCAAAAGATTTACAGAGGCTTGCAAATCCTTGATAAACAAACGGCATAAACGTCCACAGTAACAAATGATTTACTCTTCAAAAGAGGAAAAAAATTAACCTCGGGTGTGGAGAGTGATCTGAACAGCACGCCGTTCACTTGTTTTGAGAGGAATAATCTTCTTCGGAAACCAAATTGCACAATAGGTTTAAAACCTAAAGAAATGTCTTGTGAAGGTGGATATTTATAGCAGCGTGCAATAAATATAGCAACAAAAAATATATATATTGTGAGGCTTATAATTTAGCTTCAAAACGGACAGTCTCTCAAATTGATGTTTATAGGCTTCACAATGGTCGTATTTCTTGCAGGGCTCGTCGTAAACTGGATGGCATGACACTGGAGTCTCTGTACCTTTTATTCTGTCCGTCCCCTGCCTCTCTAACATGCGTGTCAGCAAAAGCAAGCTGGCAGCAGGACGGCTCACACTGACACTGACACAAGCAGAGGGAGGTTTCGGGAAGAAAAACAACAAATGTGGGTCCGATTTGTTCAGAGAGGACTCGCATATGTATATTTAAAAAACTATGAGAAACTCAGACAACAGTGTGACCGAATGCCCTGCACTGATGATATAAGCTTGCTGTCCATTATTGAGACTGGTGCTCTTTGGATTCCTCCGCTGCTGGTGAGCGTAAACTGAGTGTGTGAGCGAGAGGTTAACAAAAAGAAAACCCCAAAACGACCCCCTCCCAGAAAATCTCACGAGGGAGGGGTGCAGACTGTGGTGTCTTCTTGAAATACGTCGAACGACAAAAGTGTGACAACACGGGAAAGGACATAACAACACATCCCTTGACTTTCATTTGGCAGCAGCTTCCTTTGGCTGTCCGGGTTTGAAATTGGCAGTGTCTTGCTTTCGATCCATAAGCATACGCACGCGTACTCACTCACACGGTGCAGCCATACATACTCACAGACATACATACAGTACATGATGCAGTACATAACATGCACGTACACAGATATAAATACGTAAAGGTTATCTTTAAATGCACTTCTGTGTCCGCAGCTCTCCGCTTTGAAAATAGGAAGGTGCATAAATAATACATTCCTATTATAGAAAAGGTCCATGCATGCCTGGCACCTCTGGGTTTGCTGAGACTGAATGTGGAGGAAATATGAGGGCTGTGTGCCATCTGGCTGTATCCCCTCATATCTCACCACTTCATAAATTATGCTTCTTCTTCGTGATTGTGTCGTTTGACTCTCGGGCAGTGTTTTGGACAGTACATTAGTCTCTCTCGCTCTCTCTCTCTCTCTCTGTCTTTATTTATTTATTTATTCATTGTCCTTCACAGATGGGTGCTGTCCTGCGTATCGAACCTGTGGCTCTCTGAGAGCCCGGTGCTGCACTTCCTGCTGCTCCCTTGATTAGGTACCAAGGAGAGGGGGTCTGGCCTGATCAGGTACCTGGAGATGGGACAGAGGACAGATAGACCACAGTAGTATTTGTCATTTTTAGTGCTGGTTTCACTTATAGCACTAAAAGTGTGCTGCCGTATACTCACACAACATCATGGAGCTCCAGTCTGGTGTCTGGAGGAGGGTTGATGAGGATGTATGACAGTCTGTTCCCTTGGTCTGTCATCCCGTCTGACACAGGAAGAAAAGAGATTAGTAAGGCAGGAAATGAAGTAGGCACAGGATACACAGCAGGCCGTGCTACATCCGCACATGCAGAATAGGCTTTATCTTACACTGAGTCACATGACAGGAATTTGGATAAAAATGGACACAAGTCCAAACAGTGTCACAGATAGTAAACATTAGGGTGAGCGACACAGATACTTTGCTTAAGTAGAAGCAGAAGTTTGAAAAAATAAAAAGGCTGGTATGATTACAATGATGATTACAGCGTATTAATGTGTTTTTTTTTATTCATGCAGACGGTCTAGGTGTAGCTAATTTTGATAAACAGCTAACAAAATGTTAAAAATATGTCACAGAAATACGTAAATTATGGAATTATTCGAAATAATTATGTAACAATTTGAAATGTGCAAATGCAATTAGGGCTGCTCAATTAATCGAATTTTAATCACGATTACGATCTGGGCTTTCAACGATCATTAAAAATGACTGAGCCGATTATTAGCCCCTCCCTCATGCTTTACTCTCGCGCTGCTCCGTGTGGCAAATCAAGCGCACTGCTCTGCATTTCGAACAGGCGTCACAACAATTAAGAGGACCCGAGGGAAGCTCGGAAAGCTAAGCAGAAGTTATTTGGAGAGGAGTGGACTGCCGTTGGTTGAAAAGAGAGGTAAAAAAAAAAAAAAAAAAACCTTCAGTGGTGTGGAAACATTATGGGTTCGCGGAGTCAGACGTGGATCAAGTAGACACAGTGTGTAAACTTTGCTATGGTGTCGTAGCTGCACCACAGAGCAACACTGCAAAGTTTACATTTTTCATTTATTTCTTTTATTGCAAACATTTGCACTGTTATCAGTATTTGCACACTATTTTATATTATTTTTTAAAGTCATTATTCAATACATTGTTATTGTTAACCCTTTAAAGCCGGTCAGAGCAGCATGCTCGTTTTGTATAACTATTTTTAAATCCCTGTAGAACCTGAACCGCTAAGCTAGCACAATAAATTTTTTTCCATATGAAACCAGAGGAGTTGTACTTACATCTTATGCCATCAGCTTGTCCTCGGTCACGGTTTCCTTCCACATATAGCTTTGCAAAAATTGCATAAAAAGCGCTTGCAGGAACAAAAACATAATATTCCAGAAACACGCTTTGCCGATCGATCAGCTGTTCTTAACACTTCCCACATTGAAAAAGATGTCAACACGAACTATCGCAAGTGACGTCATTTTCGCGGAAAATGTAGTTTTTTACTTGTAGGCCTTAGAACTCGAATTGCACTGCTGGAAATAGTTTATTTTGATGCACATGCACATTCTTTGCAAATTTGCATCATAGGATTGTTTTTTTGTTTTTCCTGCAGTATATAAAAATTGCTGTATCTCCAAAAATAAAACTATGAAGACACTCAAAATAAATTTCCTGTTGTTGTAAACTATTTTTTGCAACTTTTTTGTATTTAAAGTTTTGAGGGATAAGCCTCTTAAATTTCTCCAAGTAGAAATATATGTAAAAAAAAAACAAAAACGATTTTCAATTTTTTTGTAGTTTATTGCACTTTTTTGCAATTAATGTAGTTACTATGGACTTAATACATACACATTTTTAAAATATGGGCTATAACAGTTGTATTGATGTATAGCAACTTGAAATGCTCCCACAAATGGGACTACAGCATGTAAAAAAAATATTATAAGCTCTGGCGGACTTGGTTCTATGGTAGATCTTAAAGGGTTAAATAAATATCGTCAAATAATCGTGATCTCAATTTCAGTGAAAATAATCGTGATTATCATTTTTGCCATAATCGAGCAGCCCTAAATGCAATCGGAGGATTTTCACATTATTTGTAAAAAGGCTTGAAAATATTAGTTTAATCTAATTATTTGTAAATAATTAAGAAAAAAAAACATTAGAAACTACTTATTATAAATGTCAACTATAAACCTGCCACTTTATTAAGAACGCTTTGCAAGTAGTCTGTTTAAGCCAGCATAAATTCAACAATCTGTTCCACGACATCCCAAACATCCTCTTTTGGATCGAGACCTGGTGACTCTGGAAGCTATTTGAGTACAGTGAACTCATTGTCAGTTTGAGATGGACCTGAGCTTTGTAACATTAAGTGTAATCCTGCTAGAAGCAACACTATTCTGATACACATGGTCAGCAACGATACTCAGATAGGCTGTCGTGTTTAAATGATTCTCAGTTGGTACTTAGGGACCCAGCCTGACTGAACCCCTGGTATAAGACAGGATAGATCCATGCTTTCATGTTGTTTAAACCAAATTCTGACTCTACCATCAAAATGTGGCAGTAGAAATTAAGTCTCATCAGAACAATCAACCATTTTCCAATTTTCTGTTGACTAAATTTGGATAGTCCGTGGCCTGCGTTTCCTGTTCTTAGCTGACAGGTGTGGGACCTGGTGTGGACAGCAGCCAGAGAACTGCTGATATTATCTCTTTTTCTGGTGATTTTCTGTACACCCAAGAGATGTTTGTGGAAGAAAATCCCATCAGATCAGCAGTTTCTGAAACTCAAAACACAGCCTGGCACCAACAAACATTCCACGTCCCTTCAATCGCCTTTCTTTCCCACTCCGATGCTCATTTTGAATTTCAGCACTTCCTTGGCCATGTCTACATTCCTAAAATCACTGACTTGCTGCCATGTGATTGGCTGATTAGATATTTGTGTAAACAAACAGCTGAAAAGGTGCACCTAAAAAAAACTAACCACTGAGTGCAGTTTAAAGTAAGGCAAACGCTTACATAATCCAAAAATACTGAATTTAAAAAAAACCTGAATGTTTGATCCCTTTGTGAAGGAGATCCAGTGGCCATGTTGCTCCACTATGAAAGCTTACAGGTGTGCAGTGTACCTCCGTTTCTCAGTCTGATCCATCCCTCACTTGTCACACCACAAAGACAGTGTTGGAAAAATTTCTCAGACTGAGGCTTGTTACAGAAGCTGTGTCCACCTTTTACATACAGCCTCTGGTCCTTTTAGTATAGTTACAGACTTGGGGAATCGATGCCAAGATGCATTAAAGCTGTTTTAGTAGCACACGGTGACCTGACACCTACTTGTCTCCCGTCTGTGTGTGCTACATCCACCACTCAAAAGCAGGAACAGTTAGATTCCTACACAAATTGCTGCAGACTTACTGAATCCACTTGGAGAAAGGCCCAAATGTTTCATCCTTGTCCGCACCAGCGCGTTGAGTTCCTGCCTCTCTGAGCGCCTGAAAAGAGTCAGTCTCTGTTGGCTGATCCTCTCTGCCGCACTGCCGGGTCCCCCTTTGGACCCGCTGGAACTCCGACCCCCCTTCCTGCTCAACCGCCGTGCCCACTGCATGCTCTTCCTCCTCAGCAGCGGGTGGTCTGAAGAGTGCGAAGAGGTGGAAATGGGCTCCGAGGATGTCGAGTTCCGGTGGACGCTGGTCCGGGATAACAGGGGCTCCCTGGGTTCTCTGGTGTCCTCGTAGTCCTCAACTGTGATAGATACCTGGGACTGAGACCCACACACAAGCAAAAGCTTACACTTCCTCATATGTGAAGTAAACCTGTTATCACGCTGGTCTCATTAAATCAGTTCTGCGGCAGTTCTGTTTTCTGATTTCTCAAAGCAAAGCGGGATTAACACTTTATCTTATTAGAAACAAATGATGAATAAAAGATAGATTCTTTGAATGTAATCACAAGTGTTTTTTGGCAAAGCTCTCAGTTCCCAAAGCGCCATGTTTACTATGCAGATTTCATTCAACTATGTCTGTTTCACTTCGCGGAAACACATCAAAACTAAGCTCTAACTGTCTTCACAGCTATCAGTGTCTTCATAACATGAACAAACAGGATTAGCATCAAGACAGATTCTTCTATTTAAACTAATCCAAAGGGAAAATTTCCTGACTGATTTTTTTATAGCGAGGAAACTCTTTAAAAGCAGAAAGTGTGTTCATTGCATGCAATCTAATAACCTTTAGATTAAAGTAACTGCAGTGACAGTCAGCAATTTCTTAGCCATACAACACCAAAACAAGAGGAGCCGCTGACCTCAGAGACCGGAAGCTTGTGGGCCTCCGTTCGGTAGATCCCTATGGGAATGTCTCCAGTGGACGAGCATAGCTTCTGGTAGAGCCTGCCATAGTTGCGGATCCACAGGTCGTCTTCTGTGATTTTCATCTAGATGACAAACAACACAATAATCAGCATCATAAGCAGTTACAGTCCAAACACAGTTTGAGCTCCTTGTGTCGCTACTTACGGCACAGAGGAAACCTGATCCCGGCATGGAGTCTAAACCAAGCAGCAGCCTGGTGATGGAGATCATGTAGTCCTTCACAAATGACTGGCAGAACATTCAAACAAAAAGTCAGTAGATATAGATCACACTCGGCACACTCAGGAGAAGGATCTTTGTTATTCAGTAAGAGTTTGTCTGAGAAACCTGGTAGAGGAGAGTGTCCAGCATGCTAACGCTAAACACCTTCCCAGCAGCGAAGGGCAGGCGGAACATAAAGACCAGGTTAGACCCCTTCTCCCTTTCCTTCTGGAGAACAGACACACAGCATTTTTTGGATTACACAAGTCCCAAAGGCAATAAAACAACAGACTGTAATCACCACAATCTTTTTAAAATCTAACTTCATTAAGCTGTTATGAAATCAAGCTTCCTTGACTTGAAGTTAGCGCTGACAAAGTGACATTCACTCTCATGGCCACATTAGACTTTCCTCTGCATCTGACTAGCATCTAATGTTGGATTAAACTCCCACCATGCATAGCAAAATCAAAACAAACCAAAAAAAAAAAAAAGAGGTTGGAAATCCACTAAAGGCCTTTTTCCAACTGTGAGCCGATGGCGTTCATGAGAAATGTAAATTTACCTCATCACACTGTTGTTTCTGTATTGAAATTCATTTTAAGACTTCAAGCAGTGACTAATTTACTGCTCTGTTGATTGATGTTATTGATGCCCAAGGGGGATTCATTAGCTTTCACGCAGAGAACAACATTATCAACAACAACAGATATTAAAAAAAGCAAGATGTAATGGGTGAAAGGAACAAAAACCACAAGCTTACGATCAATCACACGTTTTACTCTGGGATCATTAGAGGAGCTGTGGCAAAAGAGCTCTGCAAATCAATTTATTTTGAAAGGCACACTAAAGATTGGCTTTCACACTGCCAATTTTTTCCCCTTATGCTGTTTTTTCCCCATTATAAGGTCTGTATTGAAGGAAATGACAGTAAAAGAAAATATGGAGTTTTACCTTTTCCAGTTTGGACAGAGCTAAAGAGTAGTGGTCTTTGACTTTAAACTGCATGAAGCGCATGTTGGCCGGGTGCGTGAGCTCTGTGATGATGCTCAAACCTGGGAACAGCCTGACAGGGGTGGAAACGAGAAGGACACACAGAGAGAGATATTAAAATTTGAAGCTAGTGTGTGAGATTGAAGAACAAGTTTGGGCAAAGCAGACCTGAACAGTGTTTGGACGTTGACGATGGTCTTTGCATCAGCCATATAGTCCTCCTCAGCAATCATGGAACTCTCCTTGTCAACCACCACCATGGTGTCGGCAAAAGTGATCCCACATCGCAGCAGACTGTCCAGACTGTGGAAAGAGAAGGAACGACGATTAAAAAGCTAAAAATAAGAATAAAGAAATAAAGAAACAAGCAGATTTGGGTTGTCTTACTTGTCGATAGAGCCCACTGTATAGAACACCATGGGGAACCAGCAGATTGCCTCCAGGAAGTCTGCTTCGGGTCTAAACCAATCAAAACACAAATAGACTTGAGAGTCCCACCGGTAGAGATTTATACACACAATGATAAAGAGCTAACGTTCCCACAGTGACAGACCCCTCCTCACTCAGTCTTGAAAAATAAGGCACAACCAAACAGCCTGCAGATAAAGCTGAAAATAACAGCACTACACAGGAGTGACTCAGCTTTTTATTGCCTTTTTATTGGATTCCACTCTCATTTGGCCAACTGCGCTTGTGTACCAGCCACAAAACACGACACAGGATTGTGGAGAGCATTGTCCTGAAAGCATTCAGCGTTCCACAAATCATGTTCGCCGTGACCAGTTTTTCTCCTCCACTTGCTATTTACAGAGGGACTCATTCTGCCATCCTCTGCAACCTGTATATGAGACGCAGCTCACCACCATGCTGACTTTGAAGCCTGAGTTTCCAATAACAGCCAATGCATCACAAGAAATAATAGAGATGTTGCGCTCACATGCTCTCCAGCAGGAGCACAATAGGGTTGAGCTCCTTCCTCGGTCGGTAGTAGGCCCGCAGCGGCACAATGAAGTTGTACAGACCATTCCCTGCACTCTCCGCAGAGACAATAATCAGCTTGTTTTTGAAGCCGTAGGAGCGGGCATCCTCGAAAGGGATGTGGTGACAAGCCTAGAAAAGAGCAGTGATGGAGGATGATGGCTATGTCAGCGTAGAAAATAGAGAGAGCAAGCCATTTAAATTTCATACCTTGTCTAAGCGCAGGCAGCAGAAAGGCATCTTTTCTTGCAGGAGGTGGCACAGTGCAGGCGAGCTGCCGATGTATGGCGAGTTAAGCGGGTATCCCTTCACCCACCTGCAGCACAAGCCCACATTTATCTCTGAACTTACCCACTTCCACATGTTCCCACATTAAATCACTCTACTCACTCGCAGTGTTGACCCCACCAGTGGGCTCTCTCATCTTTGTCACTGTCCTCCTTGCCTTCTTCTCCTCCTTCGTCCTCGGACTGGTCTCCCAGAAGGTCAAAGGTGGGGTTGTTGACGCCGTCGACTAGCTCCAGGACAGGGGCGATGCTGTGTCGCCTCTCCTCTGTGGAGTCTCCCATGGCGGGAAGAGCCAAGGTGTTGGCACCCCCGGTCTCTGTTCTGGAGCTGCTTCTGCTTCCTCTCCCACTGCCAGGTCCTGCGCTTCCTGCATCCTGGCCTTCTGGACTGCTGTCACTGGAGTCCTGCAAGTCGATGGCAACTGTGCCTAAAACACACACACACAGAGGATCTAAGCATGGATTCAGGTGTAGATCAGCAGTTTTCCTCATTGTCCACTAGGTGGTGTGTTTGTAAAACCACAGTTTTCTGGCATCATTGCTCTTGTCAAGTGTGATTTACTCCATAATAAAATAGATGGTAATTCCTCTTCAAATGCTATGAATGTTTGTTTTAATCTCTTGGATAAATTTCAAATTTGAGAGTGCATAATTCTGGCAGCTGTGACTGAGCTACTCTCTAAGACAGTTTAATAACAGGTTTGCATTTTTGACCAACACAGAAACTGCAAGCAGAAGGTCAGTGTGTAAATGTTACACAGTCTTTGTGCGGCGCCCATCTGACTGACCCATGCTGGCGATGATACTGTGGACTGGCAGGCGGGTGAGTCCATGGTAGATGCTTTGGTGCACTCCCCTGGCATTTCCTCCTGTGCCACCCCACGATGGCTCCCTTTGGCCCCTGACAAATGCTGAGTTCTCCTCTTTGGAGATATTGATGTAAAAGCAAGTGTCAGAGGCTCCCATGATGTGGCACGGACCAGGGTTTAACAGGATATTGGTTGTGTCCAGCCTACGTACTCCGATTAAGCACACCCCATACCTGCAGCCAAACAGACAAGATCAGCTCTGAATTGTGCAACGTCATGTGCTTTAAAAGCTTTTGCAGATCATTGCTTACTTTTTGTGAGCGTGAAAGGAGGCAAAAGTGAAACTCTTCCCCTGGTATTCCCCAAAGAATTTGCTCTCTTCCAGACGGATGTGATGCACCTCATTGGCCGAGCACCGTCGGTAGGTGCGGTGCCATTGGTCCGCCGAGCATGCACCGCCCTCCCTGCGAGGAAACATTTGGCCATGTGGGGAAAGACTGACCTTTAAAACATGTTACACAAAACATCCAGCTCTTCCATCAAGGCTGAGGAGGTAACATCTTATATCTCTGTCAGAGCCGCTGATCAAGAGCACAGCGATGCACGCATGGACACCCAGGCTGTCTGAACAATAGGTCCCAGATGAACACATTCGCACAGTTAGGAGGACAGCAGTTTACACAGGGGGATACGGCTTAAGACGCGGAGGCTAAAGAGGTGATAACAGGAAGCAGGGGTGTGGGGGCAGTGTGAATGTGGGAGGCTTGCAACAAAGACCGTATTACATAAAAAAGTGTTATAGCAAATTTACAGTTTACAGGAACTAAGTGCAAGGCAGCGGAGGAGGAGGACAAATCCTCGTCATGTCGCATTGTTGCAAATGGCATCACATCCAGATATAGATGCAAACTTATGAAACACCCTGCTTTCGCATGTTGAACCATTTTGCTGAACTGTTAAATGTTTTCTGCCTTTTTGCAATTGAAAAATATGTTTATTGCACTCACTTGTGTGAGCAACATTTGAATAAGCTTTAAATAAGAAGCTGCTGGTGTAATGTGTTAGCTATTTATCTGACATTTTTCATTTAATTCATTAGTTCGTGTTTTTGTTTTGAAAGAAATGCTAAAAACATATAGCCTAGCCACAAATCTGCACATATTTAATGGTGTTACAGCTAATTGAAATATTTGAACACAACATCTGTGAAAATTCGCAATTAAAAAAAAATATTTGTACCCCACTCAAGTGTAGCGTTTCCCCTTGAGATGATCGATATAATTGTGGTAATTTTGCCTCTGCACACCACCATGATGGATTCCTAATGAAACAATCAAGATGTGATTGAAGTCCAGATTTTTAGCTTTAATTCAAAGGGCTTTTGCAAAACAAAATGCAACACTGTTCAGTATTTACAGCCATTTTTATACACCTGCATACAATTTCAGATGCTCAAAATTAATTAATTGGACAACTGCATGCTTTTCAGGTATTTTGCATTAAAACTGAAGGCAAAAAGACCTACAAACAAGCAGCAACTGAAGGTGGCTGCAGTAAAGGTCTAGCAGAGCATCTCAAAGGGTGAAACAGCATTTGGTGATATCCAGGGGTTTTAGAGTCTTTGACTGCAAAGGATTTTCACCCAAACATTAAAAAAGCCTTATATCTAAAATATGTCATTTTGTCCAATTAATTTTGAGCCTTGGAAAAATGGAAAATTCCTAAAAAAAAAACCCCCAAACAAACAATCCAGATGTTTGTAAAATGTCTTGAATTAAAGCTGACAGCTTGTACGGAGGCAAAACTATGAAAAACTTAAGAGCAAAAACATTCCACTTCATGCGTAACCATGTAAACAAACACTGTTTCATACCTCACGTTTCCCTTGCAAACAATGGAAGTTAGCGCTATCTGCAGCACAGTATGCAAACTGTGGAAGTTGACAGAGAATTTGGGATAACCTTGAGCACAAACGTGGGAAAAAAAAAACTACCTGTTGAGGGCTTGAAAGGCTCCTACACGTTGCTTGAAGGCCTCTTGGTGCGCCGTTCTTGAAAAATAAAGATGAGTGACAGTGAAGAGACGCGACGCAGCCGAGTTTGACTGCTTACTGCATTTTTGAATTTCGAGACTGCAACAGCGTACTGTGGACAGTTAAATCGAAAGAACGATAGGAAGAGAGAAAACAAGTGAACTCACTGTCCTCTAGAGGAGTGGATCAATAGAGTGATGAGAGTTGAGGTACCAGGGCACACACAGTTTAAAGCCAGCATGGCATACTTAAACTCTTCTTCACATACCACATGGTCTGTAAGCACAAAAAAGAGAACAGGGACAAAGGATGCATCTGCAAATCGCATTGTTATTTTTAAAAGTTGATCTTCTTCTTTTGCCTGCTCCATCTGACCCTATCGCTTTCTTCTGTCATCTCCTTTGTGGTCTTCCTCTTTTCCTCCAGCTTGGCAGCTTCACATTCATCATCATCTATTCAGTATGTCATCTATCCCTCCTCTGCACATGCCCTAACCATCTTCTCCTCCATCTTCTACCAGCATGTAACATAGCAGCAAAACACTCAGTGACGCCTCGTGCCTGGTGGACAAGGGTATTATCTGCTTGGAAGATAAAAGTGATTGCTCACAACAGCTTCTTTTATTGATTTGCAGTGACCCTTACCTCCAAATGTGGACCACAACAGCACAAACTCTCACTTCAGGAGTCAAAGGTTGAACTTTTTCCTTTAATTGGTCAAATGTCTATAAATCGATGGATCCGGGTCAAAGATTAATAATCAGACCAACGTATTAAATAGGAATATTTTCATTTGAATTATGCAGTTTTTCTTAATTAACCTTTTTCCCACCACATGTGCACACAGTCCAAACCCAGTGCTTGGAAAATATGTTTTGTTTATCCAACTAACACTTCAAAACTCAACGATATTCATCAGACAATTACATGAAACACAAACAACACATTTAGGCATTTAAGGAGCTGCAAGCAGCAACTTTGCAGCATTTTTTCTTTGCATGCAACACATTCATTCAAATTATTATTAATTTTTTGCTAACCAGAAATAGTTTAGTTTGATGTTCATTTAATTATCTGCTCAAAACACTAAAAAAGAACATTTAAATAAATATGGAAGCTACTCAGGAGTTTCACTGAACTTTGTGCTAAATAAATATTCCCAAAGAAAACTGTTGGTTTTATTTACTTTACCTCTCCTTTAAACACGCAAAATGTAGCGTGCATTTTACATATTAGACTGTTATTGTGGCTCTATCCTTAACATTAAAGGACACGAGCGCACAATCAAATGTCACTATCTCACATTGGAATATGTCTAAATGTCACCTGACGTTTGTCACCGTCCCCGTTGACTCAGATGGGATCAATTTTATGTCGCTGCTCGGTTTTTTCTGTTTGTTTTGGGGGTTTTTTGGGTGGGGGTGAGACCTGGCAACAGGCCGGTGATTCAGTGTCAACCCCACTGAGCCACCTTCCACTCACGTCATTGAGCACTTAACGTAGTGCTGCCTGGGTGCCAAGCGAGCCAAACTGAGCAAACGCAGATGACGGTGCCTCGTTTACCTGTTGCTGCTCAGCATCCTCTTTGAAAGAAAAACCAACAGAGCGATTAATGTTTTTTGTAAGCCAATCAGAGCATCCATTTCTCCTGCTGTGTAATTCTTGATTGCATTATCGACAGTGGTGAGCACACGGGCATGTTAAGGTCCTAAAGTACAATTTGTGCACTGTATCATTGAATAACCGGTGAGAAATGTCAGATCCCGACTCAACTCAGCCGCTACTGTGAGAAACAGGAGGCCAGCTATGATGTAAACGCAGCTTGTGATAAAGTAGCAGACTTTGTGTTTGTGTGTATGTGTGTGCCAGAGGCTGAGCAGGTGAGAGACGTAACAATTGAAACTGCTGATTGTGAATATTCTGCTAGAGAAGTAGTGTTCTTTCGGCTCAACACATCATGATGCAGCTCACAAACAAACACACTGTAGGATCTTGCTATTCTGCCTGTGAAGTCCTTTCAAAGCAGAAGGTTTTATAGAGCAACAAGCATCTGAAGCCTCCTGAGCACAAAGACAAAAACACTGATGTTGTTTCTACAGAGGAACAGTATTCATTATTGTTAGACATGCATTCCTCCCTCTTTCTCTCTCTGAGTCTCTCACACACACACATTTCCCCAGCTCCCAGTGCACGGACGTGGTTGCCATGCATCAAACTGAATCTTATTTTTCCAATATTTAATTTCCAGTGTCCTTCTCGCACCTTTCCTCAACACCGCCCCTTCGCTTCCAGTTTTCTACCCTCAAGCACGGCCCTCCTTGCTGCCCTCTCTCCTTCAGGTGCCTAGACCCAGACCAGGAGTGAAACCAATTACTGACACTAGAACACCGCACATGCACAAACACACATAAGGACACACTTTTTGCTTCCTGTCATGCTGACTTTGAAGGTCTTGGTTTTCTATTACAGAGAGGCATTAAAGGTGTAATCCTGTTTGTGCAAATGTGCATATCTGTATGTAAATGTGGCTATTGGCTCTCCCTGCAAGAGTGCAATTACAACCTGACCACAGGTCGGCCGGCGAAGCTAATTAAATCAGTCGGCCTTTATTGCTTGTACAAGTCAGCTGCTATCAACACCATGCGGCTACAATAAGTTGTGCTAATTAGGGAAACTGGTTATTGTCATTAAAAACAAAAACCTGGACAGTCTGGATCCAATTTTTTATTATTATTATTCAGATACCTCAGGGGTTTCCTGGCCTGCTCCAGCATCATACCCACAGATCTATAATGAACCTTGAGCTGTTTTTAATTCACTTTTGCAAATCAAATTAAATCTTGTATCTCTTGCTCATTAATGCCTCCCACACTATTGCTTAGTGAGTCTATTCTAAGTAGTGTCAAAACAGAGCATCTGTACTTACAGTAATGCGCATGTGACAGCATGCTATTTGCTCTCTGAGTCTATCTACCAGGCCTTGAGGATTCGAGGACGTTAAACTCGATTTATTTTGAAGAGCCGTACCTTGTATACGGCTAAAGTCCTACTCAGAACTCAAGAATTTTGTATTCAGCACTAAATATTTGATACAATACTCACATCACCCAGTACTAAATCAATACTTTGAAATGATTAAGGAGGATTTTTAAACTGGATTTATGTGAAATAACACTTCAAAGCAAGTCATAGATTTTACAGCAGCTAAACTCTCAGCACGGGAACGGGAGATTCACACTGCTTAGCTCATGAATTTATCTTTTTGCTTATAAAAAAGGCCAACAAGGTCTGCCTGTGCCAGTGTGGAGTTGAACCTGCGCTGCAGGAGAATTGCCTGTGGTAAGAGCTCTTCTGCCAGGTTAGCTTAACAGCAGACCTCATCAAATGAAGGGGATTTTCTTTGCCAAGGTAGCAAAGTAAAACATTAATCATTGATAGAGACAGCTGGGATGAGGGCGGTAAGCTAGAATTGAGTCTGACTTTCTCCAGGGCTGTAGGCAGAGAGATGTGTGAGATAGGAAAGGGTGAGCTAGCGACCGAGTGAGATAGAAACAGTGGGAGAGAGAATGAGAGAGAGAGTTTGGGTCCTCTTCTTTCACTCACAGATGATTGACTGGCGTCTTCTGTTGAGCCGGAGAAGAAGGGAAGCTCTCCAAAAGGCAATGTAAAAACTCACAGAAACCCTCAGAAGGCTTAAAGCCAAGCTGTGCCAATCTGTCCGGCACTTCTTTAGAGCAGGAAAGGACAGAGAGCTCTGCTGCTGCTGCAGCCCGCTGATAGAAAAAGGATCCAGATTTAGCACGACAGTTGTTGACGCACACTCGAAAATTGTGGTGAACTTTCCAAAATGAGCATAATGTTCTCTGCGGAAGCAAAGTAAAAATGCTTACCTAATCGTCTGTCTTTTTAGACAGCTACGCATCATCACCGGTGACAAAGCAATTCCAGTCACATTATTGGGCAAAATCAACTGTCAAATTGGACCAAGAGAACACACACAGACGATGAATATAAAAAAAAACCTGAACACTTGAACCCCACAGCGAGGGGGCGTGAGGTGGTGGTGAGCGGAATGACAGTGCCAGCATCCACAGAGCGTGAGGGGTCTCTGAATAGCTACCATATGCTATGACCTCGGGGTGACGGTGGCTCAGGAAGTAAAGCAGGTCATGTACTAACTGGAAGGTCGGTGGTTTAATCCCTAACTGCTCCCAGTCTGCAAGCCAAAGTAAAAATAAACAGTGTGTGTGACTGAGACGTGTTGTATAAAGTGCTTTGAGTACTCAATTAGAGTAAGAAAAGCTCTTTATCAGAAGCAGTCCATTTGCCTTTACCAGACATCAACCCGTGGGAGATGTTTTAGACGTCCACTAAATGAGGGAATACCATTTTGGAAGAATGCTCTTTCATCCATTAGAGCTCTAGAGAGACTTGTAGAGTCAATGCCATCAGGTACCATTTCATTATTTCCTGCATCCTGGTGTGATCAAATAATAGTAGCTGCATTCAAATGACCAATAATTTGATTTCACACTCACTGCCCACCTGCAAATTTGACATGGAACTTGTTCTCTGGCTTGAGAATCTGGACGTAAAGGGGGCAGTTTGGAGCGAAGTCTTTCACCGCCCATGCTCGAAGGATGGTCTGGTGATCCTGAGAAAATTAGAAACAGAGAGTAGTGAGATAAATGGAGTGGCAGAGAGAGAGAGCGTGAGAGTGCAACAGAGGGAGAAAAAGAGAAAGAAACCCATCATTAGCTCGGCTATAATAATCCCCTTAAAGCACTGATTGCATGCAGCAACTGAATGGTCCGTGCAACATCTCAGAGTAATAAAATACTGACATTTTATGACAGGCTGTGGCAAGAGCATGGAGAGAGGGAGCTCAAGAAGACTAGCCCTGAGAGAAATTTTGAAAAGTCAGTGAAAGGAAAAACAGGAGTTTAAAGCTGCGCGAGGCTGCACTCTGACACAGCGGCGCTCTGAGCTAAAAGGTTATCTTGCTAGAATTTAGTAACAAGGAAAAAACTCAAAGTAGCCGTGGCTGACAGGCACGTCAGTTTGCGGGTACTAACAACAAACCAAAGAAATGGCTAAACTGAAATTTCAACTTCACGGATCAGTTGGGTGAAAAATAAGGGCATCGTCGCTGCATGTTAATGGAAGAATAACTTCCGTGTCAAATCTCGTGGCTCTCCAGTAAAAACTTGTTGATGATTTTCACGGAAATGTAAAAATGTCAGCCTCGTGATGCATGAAAAGGTGTGCTAACAATTAGCAGACCTTGAAAAGTCCAAATGAGAGAGTCATGCTCGATTGCCTGAACGCTGATATTTTAAAAATGAGATAGTGATATTATTCTAGTAATACACCAGCTTACAAGATATGAATATTAAAGAGTTGCTCTGTAATGTCAAGCACGTTTTTCTCTTATTCTCAGTTTTAGTTCTTTTGCACTGCAATTAACATGTTAGGGGAAATAATCAAGCTAGAAATGAATGCCAAGTCATAAAAAGCTGCTACCAAAGAAAACTGCTATTTTGCTAAGTCTGGTTATACTGATGTTTTGCAGTGTGAGGAGTTGTGGCAATACAGGAAAGTGGGGAGGCACGTACAGCAGCAATGCGGTCCACTTCAAACCGGTTACTGAGGATAAAGCAGGCCTCAGCATCGTCCATCCTGGAGGGAGTTAGTACAGCATGTAGCATTGGGAGTGCCGGAGAGAGAGGGAGAGAGAGAGGGGGAGAGAGAGAGAATTGGGGAAGCCATGAAACACAGGAAGGAGGGTGTTGTCATGTTATTGAGCGAGAGGATAAAAGAGGAAAAAAGTGGGACAATAGAACAACAAATGTACCAATGTGTCTTTCAAGCCCACGCCATTTAAAGATGAGATAGCAGGAGGCGAGGAGATGGGGAGATTAAACAAACAGGCTTGTGCTCCTTTTTCTTTTCTTTCTCTGTGAAGCTAGCCTAGGGTGCTGCGTCTGTATTATCAAAAGCCAGGGGCCAAACAATATGCAATATGACTCAAACCGCAATCACAGCTGCTACTTAAAGGCTTGAAGGTGCTACAGGTATTAATTGCGAGTTCGAGCTTGCAGACGCGAGGGCCTTTCATTTCGAGGTGTCTAAACTCAGGTCTGTTGTGGATTTCTGTTTTTCAAGGCTGGATTGATGTGATGATAATAATAGTTTACTTCAGACTCAGTGACTCACTTGGCCCTCATCAGGTCTTGGTCTTTGAGGGCAGATCCTTGCAGATAGATGACTCTCTGGGCCCACAGGGGGACATGAAGGATCCTCCTAACTTGGACATCCATCTCCGCGGGGCAAAGGATCACCACATAGTAGTCCTACACACACAAACACATGGGAACGGGTGTTAACCTACATTATAACCTATATTTAGGTAACACTACCTGAGGAAATGCTGTCAAGCTTGCCATTGAATTGGAATTTAATTAGTTATAAATGTTTTAATGAATGAAATCCAAATTTCCAAGTACGCAAAAAAATGAAAATACATCAAATTAATTAGATCACAGCTACACTAACCACTGCATAATATATATACTGTTACATTATTGGATCCTCTTATCAAAGGAGGCAAATTAATGAAGTTGGCCTATTTAAAACTATGGAAAATGCATCTTGACGCATGCTCAATCAGCCAGGTAAGTAAATCCCTAAAAGTTGATTCAGTTCATCTGGACGTAATGTTTTTAGTTTGAGAAATGTTTTCATGGCTCATCTAAGTCTTCAGTCTCAGCTGACTGCAAGTTTCCCCGACCTTATAAACAGAACATTTGCATAGTAATTGAAACTAACACCACTGAAGGAACAATGGGCTGTGAGGTTGTTTCTCCCACTGAAAACACTATGTCCAGATGAACAGGATCAACCTTTGGGGATATGGAACTGTTTTTCCTACTTTTGTGCTAAACTGCTCAGATTTCCTTATATAGTACATCTAGAGAGTATTCACAGAGTTTCACTTGTTCCCTATTTTATACCTTAACCAACCTGGTGGATCTTGAGAGGTTCAGCAAAGAAGATCGAGAGAAACTCCCCAAAGTAGCGGCGCCCGTGAATACTTTTTGGTACATGTTATTTTTTGTTGTTGTTGTTGTTGTTGTTTTTTACATTTTGCAATAAGTTCAAGCAATTTCTTTTCACTTTGTCATTGTGGAGTATTGTGTGTAAATTTGTATGGTCACCTTAGTGTGGCGAGGTGAGCTAGAAGCACTGCTTCCAGGGCAGAAAAAGCCATTAAGAATAAAGTGGACAGGTGCAAAAACTGCTTATCTCAAACAACAAAAGTGTGAATAACGCAAAGCCACCCTGGTAGAGTCCTAGATTTAGCCCCAAAACTATAGATGATATTTAGAGAGATATTTTATTCCCTTTAAACCCCACCTGTGGAGCAGACCAATCAAAATAACCCCCAAAGAAACAAATAAATATGCACACATTCATTCAAATGAATAAGATAGCGGTTTAATTTTTCCTACTGAAAAGTTCATTCTCTGCCTTAAACTCAGTCGACCTGGCACCTGGAGAGGATCATTACAGACAACAAATGTGCACACACAAGAGCCCCCAACCTCCCCCTTGTCCTACTTAAAGCCATTTGGAGAGACCTGTAGCCGGGGGTGAGCGAAGAACTCATTGAGGAAGTCCATGAGGAGGTCGATCTTGAGACAGCTGACACACAGAACCACGTGTTTCTCCGTCTGTGCCCTGTAGCGGCTGTAGTTTCCTCCAGACTTCTGTCGTTCCATCCACAGAAAGGCCAGCTGCTCAAACTGCATTGAGAAAAACATCCATCACATTCAACAGATGGAAACTGGATTAAGTTAGCCTGGATACAGGGAGGAGCCAGGTGGTACATGAAAAGAAAACAATGCCTTGTACTATATAGTGTTTCCATGTGATTAGGGAGAGTGTTTGAGGGGAATTAAGACAGGTGGAAGTTAGTTTAGCATAGCGAATGAATGGAACATGATAGAGGATATTAGCATGGGAAGGCAGGGCATGGAAATAACAGTAGGCTTAAAGAGAGCTCCACAGAGAGACTTTTTTGTTGTTTTTTTTGTCTGAGCTCTGGAAAGTTGTGCGAATAAATGGGTAGTTTGAGGTTTTAACAGATGTAAGAGTGATCTACTTTCTTGCAGATTTCCACAGCAAAATAACAAGCTATTTTACACCTGACACTTCATTCAGTCTGAGGGGAGAAAAGGAGCATTTATTATCCCGTTTGTTCCCCCGGTGATTCCAGCAGGTCCAGAAAGAACTATCATGATGCAATTTTGTCTCACTCCATGTAAGCAGTTCTCCACAAAATCATGGTTGATACTGTTGTTGGTCTGAACACACATATTTTCATGATTTTTAAGTTTATCAGCCACAGTCACAATGAATCTCCGATGTTTCTGGCCATACACCTACATCTATCAGATTTCAATGGGCATATTTCATTAGTGTGCAGTTTTTCTCTATGAACTAATCATTTTGGCCCAGATAAATGTGATCACCTTTATGTTGAGATAATGTCGGCTTATTAAAGGGTAAAAGCATCATCCAGCTACAACAAATGTGTTTTATTTTGTCCTCTTTTAGACTCTATTACAAAAGTATAGTGATTTTTCTTCACGCTGGGCAATTTGAATTTTAAACAAGAGAATTGGATTAAATTTCAGACTTCTTATTTTAATGGTATTTACAATAATGATTCTTTTGAGGCTCAAAATTGCACAAAATGTCTTGGCAAGAGAGGTGGATTTATTGTTTGTTGGGGACAGTTACAGGAAAAATCAACAGAGGAAGCAATAAGAACCAGAGCGATGGCTGAATCCTGATGTGCTCTGCGGCTCTCCTGTGCAACCTGGAGTCTGGTCATGGCAGGATCAGAGTCAGACAGAAGGACACACTCACACTCGCAGAGTGAGTGGGGGTGGAGTTGCGTTTGTGGAGAGAGGGCAAAGGGGTGGGCCAGTTTCTAAATGTCAAAGGTATTTATGGATGAAAGATAGAGTGAGGGGCCGAAGAGGATGACATGATAACCACGTCAGTAATCAACAGCATGCAAGTGCAAATTTCCCCAAAGTTGTCTTTATGGTCATGATTTGTGAAGTTATTTGCAACCATGGAGCCCTTGCTCGTGGAAACAAAACAACACAGATAAATAATAAAAATAGTGAGATCATGCTTGTGTAGGATGCAGTCCTACACCTACAGTACAGTGTGTGTCTGCTTATTTGATGCCACCAAAAACAGAGAAAAAAAGTTAGCAACAATTTGTAGCGTCATCACTTGTGTAGCAGTAGTGAGAGCGTGAGAGATTTCCTGCCCACAAAAACCTCCTAACTGCAGGTACAGTATATACACAGTGGAAATTTATCATATTTTCGCCTTCGAGTCTTTCGGGAGACAAACAGCTAGTGCAGCTTCCTCAGGGATAAAAGCTTTACACAAATATGAGAGACAACTGTTAGGATACAGAGGGACAAGTGCATTTGTCAGGGTGTTTTTATCAGTCGCTGTACAAATAGTGTGTTTGTGTGAGTGTGTGTTGGTAAACGGTTGCTCCAATTCTCTGTCATGAGGTTCCCTCAGCGGAGCAGTTAAATGACAGGAGAGGGATTTGGGGAATTGAGTGAGTATGGAAGACACTCTTGTTGCTCTCTGAATAAAAATAGTCTTGCAAATCTATGTAGGCTGCAGTGAGTCATCACATTATTGTGTGATGGGGGGGAAACACAAAAAATATTAGTGTTAAGTAGGAAGACTTTATGTGTTGTGTACCAAGAAAAATGTTAACTTATTTCTGATGAGTTTTAGACACATCTGTGGCTAGTTTATCTCTTATTTTTTACCTCACTACAAACTGAAGGAGAGCTCGAAGCTGTTGGTCGCTTGAAAAAAAATTGATGGAGATGGACGAAATGATTTTTGCCGCCGCTGCTTTTATTTAAATTAATCTGAGTGCTGTTTAAACTTGCTCTGCACTCAAACTTTAGCGCTTTCACTTCTCACCTGGATGGGGAGCACAATGAGGGCCACAAAGATCATGATGACCACCAGGAGCTGCGAGGGCCAGATCTGTGGGGTGACATCGCCGAACCCCACTGTGGAGAAGGTGACCACGCAGAAATAGAGCGAGTCGAACAGGGTCAGGTTGTTGCCCGCTCGCTCGAGGTGTTGAATGCCGCAAATGCTGATGAGAGAATAAGAAAAAGGAGCGGGCATCGTTGAGATAGAGACTTCACACCTAAGCCATAGGCACCTGCTTCACTCGGCGAGGTATGGGCGCTCGTGGAGGGGCAATATCCACAGATAACTGTTTTTCGCGCCTGTGCCTATATGTGTGACTTTGAATGTGTGGAAATGGGAGTGAATGCACGCCCGAGTGCATTTATCGAACATGGTATACTTTAAAATGAATAGGTGTGCGACTCCTGGCTGGGCATAATATCATAATTTTTAAGGGACAGATGAGTCAAGAGGCAAATGTCAAACCCGGAAATGGTCGGAGATACTGTGTGAATGAACTTCTGGATTAGCTCAGGCTTTCACACCAGCAAGCTGCCACATCCTCCAGTGCACTGAAGAAATTGCCAGTTGTCATCTCAGAGCTCTATCTCACTCTTACAGTTACCGATTACCTTTCTGCTCTCTGCCTTTCGCTCTCTTAGCTCCAGTGGCTGCATTTTTCATTCTCCTCTCACTCTCTCTCTCTCTCTCTCTTTTTTTTTGCCTTTGCATGTATCACACTAATGGTCGTCAATCTCGCCCTCTTTTCCTTTCTCACTCCATCCATGGCCGCGACACCGTTCACTTCCCACTCAACCTCTATCTAATGTCCTTTTTTTGCCTGTGTTTTTTTGGCCCCAGCTCTCAGTGTAATGTCAGCAGTAAGGGTACGCACCACGTAAACATGAGACAGACCAGTGTGCTGATAAGTATCACCACCTGGTTAAACATGGCTGAGTGCGTCCGCTGGATCGCCCTGTGGAGATCGTTCTGCAGAGAGATGGTGAGACAGATAGGAGTCAATGTATGCAAATGACAACAAGCTAAGTGCTGCATTGTGCAAGTGTAAAACGAGGATGAAATGTAGCTGATGGACAGCAGGACAACTTTAAATGAAAAAAAAAAAAGCAGGAATATTGAAATGCACTAAAAATGAGATAGGCATTGCCAATTGCTGGAATATAAAAAGCAGCAGGAGAGGGAGGTTACCAAATAATGTGAAGCAGCCTTAGTTAGCTGGATGTCATTGGACTGACTGAGGGAGGGAATGTTAAGTGCCTCAGGAAATAAAATCCATGTTATTATTATAAAGGTTTTCTGACTGATTTACCTTTGTAGGAGAGTGTTTAAGATAAAACTGGTGAGCTGAAATGGGAAACAGAGGGGGGCAATTGCATGCCAACAAAATAGCATAATAGAGATGCTGAGATGAAAAAAAATGGACAGGGACATTGCGCTCCACTTACTATCATGTTCTCCAAAGCATGCTTGGCCAGCCAGCAATTTAAAAAGACAGGGATGAAGAGATTTCTGAAGGATGGCAAAATCACCTGTCGAGAGAAAAAGAAATGCTTAGGCTTACTTAGCTCTTATCGCTCTGTTTTCATATGTTACACAATCATGGTCTCTGGCAGTAAAGGGGGTTCTGTGCATCTTGGGATATCCTCACGGTTTC
This sequence comes from Maylandia zebra, assembly GCF_041146795.1. Taxonomy (NCBI): domain Eukaryota; kingdom Metazoa; phylum Chordata; class Actinopteri; order Cichliformes; family Cichlidae; genus Maylandia; species Maylandia zebra. The sequence goes on from NC_135170.1 coordinate 25,429,805, forward strand.
AGGTACTGGATAGTGATGTGTGATTTTTTTTTTCATAGGTGGGTGGGACTACAGTGCTTGAAGCCCAAAACAAATGGCTGCCTGCAGAGACTCCCCGTGCCGTCAGTGCTCAGTAATGCGTATCCTTCCACTTACAGTGATCATGAAGGGAACAGCGCTGATCATCTCCAGAATGAAAGGGACACGTAGTACCTGCTCCCAAACGTTGCCCTGGAAACACAAACCACACACAGGGGTCAGGAAACTCCATTGTCTTGGCGACCTTAGGAGATTAACACATAACAGGCCCAGTTACCACAAAGTGCAGGGGAACAAATTGATGAGCTTTTGCACCATACAATAAATCGGGGTGTGTGTTAGGGTTGTATGACTGTCTTTTGAGGAAGGAAGCAGCATTACTCAGTTTCCACTAAGCCTTTCTGCTCAATTAAGATGTCAGCCATAGCTGTTTTTATGTCTCTCCCGCCTGCATATGGCTGACCTGAATCTGACTAGTGTAGGTGGACAGGCATAGGCTATGTCCACAAGAATCAGTCAGCTCTAAATGCTAAGGTCTCTAGCCTCCAGAGCAATCTGCAGAGAGAGCGCCTTATAAGCTTATAGTTTCAGATCCAGACACACATTGATGAATTGCCTTCCCTCTGCCTGGAGAAGGGCGGTCCTCCCCAAAAGTGCTTCAAATGTGTCCATAACAGGACAATGCTGAGGAAGCCTCAAGGAGCTCTGAGGTTCTTTCCAAATGCAAGAGCAAAGGAGCAGCATCAAAGGAGAACAAAAAATGTCAATTTATTAGAGTGTACCTAGAAAATCTGCTTTTGGTTCTCTAAAAGAGATTCCTGTTTCAGGGACTACCCTAAACAGCAATGACATAAAAAAAAAAAAAAAAAAAAAAACTAGAGTGGTGGTGAAAAAGACTTCTCCTTCGATAGGTCACATTAACTCACCAGAAATGACTACAACCCAGAATTTGACACAAACAAACAACTGAGCAGGAGATGAGGTTTGCTGCTTCCAGCTGGTGATTCTTGGTTTGTTTTATACCTGCAGATGTCAGACAGTGGCAGGGTACATCCGTGCACGTTGCCAAGGTGAGAGTTGTGCCAATTAATGCATGTTGCACAACAGCAGTAATTGAATTAATTACTCATTGCTCAATTATACCATAAATGGAAACTACTCAATCTACCAGCAAAACAGGTATAGCATTAGTTCAAGCAGGGTATGACGTCACTGAGGAGGTAGATCAGGTGGTCTACTAATTGGAAGGTTGGTGGTTTGATCTGCTCACAATGCATTCATAAGAGTGTGAATTTACTTCAATAGAATTCAAATTAATTTGATTTATATAGTGCCAAATCACAACAACAGTTGCCTCAAGGCACTTTATACTGTAAGGTAAAGAGTCTAAAATAACAGAAAGAAAACTCCAACAATCAGGCGGCCCCCTATGAGGCAGCACTTGGCAACAGTGGAAAAGAAAAACTCCCTGTAATGAGGAAGAAACCTCCAGCAGAGTCAGGCTCAGGGAGGTGCAGCAAATGATTGGGGTTGAAGGGAGGAGACACACTGTGGAGGACAGACACAGCTTAATAATAACTGATGATTAAAGGCAGAGTGATGTAAAATGTTCAAAAGAGTCCTTGCATAAACGTTTGTGTAAATGGGTCAGTGAGACAAGTTATATAAAGTGCTTCAAGCGTTCAAGTAGTAGTAGTAGTAGTAGTAGTAGTAGCATAGAAAACAGTTCATTTACCATATTATTTTCTACATCCGGGGAATATCTCATAGAGGGTGCCACGCCATAGTTGCTGTTCATCTGAAAGCCACTTTGCAACCCACCTCAAATCACAGATCCTCCTTTCGTGTTGCTTCTGACTGTGACTATGTGACTGTGACTTTTAGCAAATGGACATTGACTACATGGAGTTTTTTGCCCCCACCTTAGCATTTAGGGGCAGCAGGAAAGCTCCCAAAGCAGAGCTGTGGCACCCAAATAAAATTACAGCAGGTGTAAATAATATTCATTTGAGGACATTTTATCAATTGAGATAATCTTGTTTAATCCACTAAAGAGATTTTAGGTGCCAAAGAAGGTCACAGTTTGTAAGCTTCAGCTTCTTTTTTTAAAAATTAATGTAAAAATGATCTATGGTTGAAAGACAGAATACCATCACTTCAACTTTAATAGCACAGCAGAAATGTCCAGTGGACAGTCACCACCATCAAGCATCAGAAATCCATCCAAATCCCCCACATACACCACCACAAACAGGCTGGCCAATGGGGTCGTGTGAGTGGCTCACCTTGTAGCTGAGATACACGAGTAACATAGTTTCCGAAAAGCTGATGAAAGCCACAAGCACCTGCAAAAACAGAGAGCGAGAGAGAGAGTAATGTGGAGAAACAGACAGAGGGAGAGCAGACACAGAAATTAGGAGTCGCAGAGATGGGGAGCGTGGGTGGAATCAGTGGGTGTGCTGATGTTTGAGCTTCAGAAGGAACAGGTTTAAGTGAAGCAAGAGACAGCCTGGTGTCTGATGTACATTTATATGTATGTGTGGGTAACCACATTGTAACTGTAAATATATGTCAAGTAAGAATGAGCTGAAATAATGTGACCTAAATTGAATTGGCAATAAGCCGTTAAAGCATACGCAGATATTTTGACTTCTGTGCATTCGTGCATGCAGAAGTGATCAGACACAAAAATGGAGGCCTTGTTTACATGGGAATGTTACAGATGTATCTAACCTGCAGTGCCCACAGCGGTAGAGGTCTGTCAACCCAGATGATCAGCTTCCTGCAGAGGTGGGAAAAAAAGGGAAGAATGCAAAGTGGAGGAGACAGATGTCACAAAGAAAGAGAAAAAAAAACAGGCAGACAATGTTAAAATTACACTAGACTAATTAAACTGTGCTGATAATACTGTATAATCATCATAACTGGATAATTATCATATTGTATGAGGTTAAAGGAAAGTAACCCCCCACTCCCCCAGAGGAAAAAAAAAAGAACCTGGGCTTAAGGCTGCTTGGCACGATGCTACAAGTCTACTGCCTGGAGCAGGAGGTGGCCCATCCCTTTCCTGAGCTCACTGAGTCAGGCTCCTTATTCATTTGGCGCCAGAGCTTAGCCAGTGTCATCAGCCACCAATTAGATCAATAGGTCCCTGAGCAGGAGACAGGGCAAGGCCCCAGGTCCAAACACACCTCCTGGATTCTCTCTCTGCTCCTGTATATTAGATACTCTGTCTTCACTAGATCACTGTTGATTAGGCTGCACAGGCACTGCGTGCATATTATGTTGGCAGGTAATCCATACAGCTGAATCGTGATAAACGAAGGTGGATCAGTAATGTTTAATATCAACATTGTGGATTGCATCAGTTAAGCAAAGTCGCATTGATTGCATTATACAACATTTCCGGCCGGAGAGCTGGTGTCGTGGATCAAAGTATCCCAGGATGGTTTCATGGTCCTATTCTGCAGGCTAAAGCCATCACTCCTAATTAAAGCCTTGCATGCTTACCAGTCAAACTCACTCCATGGACGGGATGACGTGTTTTGTTTGGTGCAGTTAACTCCGCTCACACTGCAGGGGGTAAAACCACATGAACAGCATGAATAAGACGTCTTCATCCCAGCAGCTTTCATCAAAACTGGACTGAGCCACTAAACGGTTCAGTTTCCAGACTTGTTTTTCTCTTCCTCCATAAAGTTACGGGATACTTTATACACACACACATACACACTGCTGTCCCCTCTATTGACTTGTTGCTTTTGCTCCTGCTATCAGAGAACCTTCTTTTACCCAGTTGAGCCATCGTTCACGCCATATTGCTCACCAGTCCTGTCTTTGCTCTTGCGGGTTGTCCAGCAGGACTCGGACGATGTAGAGGAGGCAGCTCAGCACTTTTAGAGAAAAGTTGAACATTCGCACTCGCAGACCTGCAGTTCGAAAAAGAAATAGTCAGCGAGTCAAAGACAACACCAATACGGCAGAATTTATGAAGATACAATTTATTCAATGCTATCAATATCCTTGATGCATGATTTAAAAATGTGACACCGAATAAAGCTCTGCAGGATTCTTTTAAGCAGTGCAGTGCTCTTTGAATCTGTTACGATTAAAGCTTCAATGAAGACATGACACAAATTCTTAAGAAATAAATCCTCTGGGCAACTAGGAGTATTTCATATACCACTAATTATCACTACCAGAAAGCTTGAAAGTCCTTCTGAAAGTTGATTCATCTCATCTTTTCAATGTGCATTTCTGGCTAGGACTAACAATGCTTGGCCTAATGTAGCTGAAGTGCACGCGTGTAGTATATTGCCTAACTAGTAAACAACCCCTTGATAATTCACAATAAGCCAATTACCTCCCCCCCAAAAAGCAACTTGTGTATTCAGTAGAAATGTAGAAATATTAATATTACTGTACACCATCCTTGTAAATGAGCACACTGATAATCAAACCCGCTACACAGACTTTTAAGCAGGCACAGAGAGTGGACAAGTTGAATAACTGGTGATGAAATGCAGAGCAAGAATGGCAGCACACCACACATTAAAACGAAACACGTGTTCAGCTGAACAAGTGGTTTAAAAAAGAAGACAGCAGACAAGAAATTCACTCAACCAGGGAAAGCGTGATCCCGAACACGGGCAACTTACTGGATCTTTGGTTTTTGATGAAGAACAGCTTGAGGCGCTCCTTAAAAGTGTTCTCGTTCACATAAAACTCCACCTGCACCCTAAGAGAGGTGATGGAGAGATGGGCAGAGTCAGTAATAGGCAAATGGAGATAACGACGGTACAAGAGAACCCAGAGGAAAAGTACTAGGAAACTGCTTCAGGTGACTGAGGAAATAAAATAGCTGGAGTCAAGTCATGAGACAGATGAGAGGAAGCGAGTGAAGTGCTATGAGATAAAACAGGGTAAAGGTGATGAAGAAAAACAACACAATTGAACAAATTCGACATAGAAAGGGTGATAATGATTATGTGACCACGGAAAAGTATGTAAATAAGATGCTGTGGACTGCTGCATTAAAGACTAATGGGTTTTGGAGGAAATGATGTTCCTGCTTGTCCGCCTGCCCATAGGCCCAGACAGCTGCAGTCACTCTCGTTATCTCCACTGATTAAATATAGAGCAACAAATTACTTCCCTCTGATGTTTCTGCTGAACATGGGAGGCCATAATTACTGCTCTTTCTCCCTTTTCATTCTGGCACCCTCCTGTTAGAGGGGCCCGCACGCACACACATTACTGTACACACATGGCCCTGAAACACACACCTGCAACTGGGTCATTAGTATTATTAGACCATTCATGTGGCCATCTGACATGGATTCTTGTGGAGAGATATGATGAAGAGCCACTCTTCAGACACCTCTTACATGTGTACAGACACATAATCAGGCACTGTCACACATAGACTGTATTTCCTGTCTGACCACCTCGGGGGAGAATTCTCAGTAGCTCCCCTTTCATCCTATGGAGGGAAGAGTGGATGACTCAGGTCGAGGATAAAAACGCCAGGCCCGGCACGCCGGTGGTCTCACACAACACAGGCAGATGAAAGAGAGGCAGAACAACTGTGGTCTATTCTCCTGTCTGCAGGAAGAGGAAGAGGTGACGGCATTGGTGGCGGTGGTTGAAGAGGTTGTGGGGGAGCCTTCCCGGGGTTCCAGAGTGACGTTATACCACCATGAGGTGCACACAAATCAAGATAAAACTACACACCTTCCCAGCAAAGGGGGGGGGGGGGGGCTTGTTGGGGTGGGGTGTAATTGTCGTCTCTGTTACTATGGCAACGCAGAATTCAGTGTCTTTTTCCTTGCCTCTCTTATGAGCACATGTGAGCAAACACACACTTGTGGAAAGTGTTCAGCCACCGGAGCTGATGGCCCCGCTGCAACTTGTCGACGGTTCCCTGCGCTCTGAGCAGATTGCTGACAATAATGCTTTCACATACATGATGAAAAACACACAAAAATAATAGAAATCCAGATGAGCACGGGCTCGCGAAAGCCCAGAGATGTGCAACGGCACCGTATTGTTTGCAATATGGATACTGTCTCCCCCTGTGGAGTCAAACTCAGTGTAGTTAGTTAATTAAACTTTAGTCAACAGTTAGTTTTACTGTTGAAAAAAACAAAAAAAAAACAAAAAACAGTTAGTTTTACAAATTATAACATGTTTACTCTTCGTTAGTAATGTTACAATTTACGATATTATGTAGTGAGAGTTCAACACTGTGTATTTTTTAATGATTACAATGCTATTGTAGTTTTCTAGTAAAGGTTTTACTGTATTATAAGTGTATCCTGTCTAACTCCTCAAAGGTGGACACTTGGGCACGGCACTGTTGGCATCGTATTTCAATTTACTGGGTCCACTTGAGCATCAAAGTCTTTTTCCTAAACCACAGACAAGTTGTTTTAGTTTGTAAATCTAAATGGTGAGTGAAAATGAAACTAATTAGTATGTAAAAAAAAAAAAAAAGTACATTAACTGCTATCTAGAATTTTTGGATGTAGACTGCTGCCTCCACCCATTAGCCAACTTACATTCTCTTTAAAACTCTGGGAGGTGCGTGTCGTCATGATAAAAAGTACCCTAGCTCCACATTTTGGACAAAAATGAAAGAACCAATCTCGATAAAAATACGTAACCAGTTTTCAGAGTATATTATTTTTTTTGTCCTGTGATTGGCACTGACTGGAAAAACAATCCAAAGCTCAGCAAGTAACTAATAATTATTTAAGAAATGCAAATTTATATTTAAAAATCTATTATAAAGTGTAATTAAAGTGTAATTAACATAACATATTCCACATTATTAACAATGGCTACTATAAAGTGTTAGACTGGATAATTCAGCTGTACATGTGTTTAGTGACAATAAAAGGCATTCTATTCTACAATAACCTTATTTGTGGTTAAAGTTTTATATCCAGTGTCAGGTCACATTACTGTGCACTTTGCCATCTTTTAAGGGTCACTTTTAGTATTTCCAGTCAGCTAGTGTTGGCAGGTCTGGTGGACCCACTGCATTTTCGTGTTAAATCAATACACCCCTTAACAACAATTTATGTAAAAAACAAACAAACAAACAAAAAAAACTAACAGATGTTTATTTTATTAGTGGTTAATATTTGGAATTTGCCTCAGTTAGATAACATTTATGAATAAAAGTGCTGTTCTTTTTTTTTTTTTTGATAAAATGTTTTAGAAACTGAAAAAATAATCCTGACCTAACCATCCTAACAGGTAGGGAAAAAAACGTGTTGATCTTGAAAGGAAGGGTTCTTAGCCCTACTGAAATTTATTTCTTTGAAATAAATTAGAAGTGAATCATGTTCATGCCATATTACATATTAGTCCCAACAATGAATAAATGATAAATACTGATCGATAAGTAACAACTCAGGCAAAGCTATTTATTTATTGTGTCCCACCACCAATTTGCAGCAGGGACAAAGCGTGACAAACTACAGATGGTTTCTGCAGACATACAGCAGGCCATGTAGAAGGAGGACAGAGTGTGGACAAAGGTACACGGAATCAGTGTAGTCCCGAAAACCACACGTGTAGTGTCAATGTGTGTGTATAAAGTCATTGAAAGAGTTTTATTTTATACGTTTGTCACAGGAAATGAGCCAAAAACAAGAAGTCTGAGGTTCAAAATGGTAATAAATTGTGTCATTTTTCCTTTTGGTAAACAATGAAAACAGGTTTACCGGAACTAAACATGAGACACGGGTTAATTAAAATTGGTCAAACAGCATCTAAGACACTTTCTGCATTGCTTTCATATTTCAAAAGTAACCTTTCTGATTATGTCTAAAGCTACACTATATTCTAGTAAACATCAGCTCCTCTTACATTCTTGAGTGGGGCTTCTTTTGAAAAGCTCCACTGTGCCAAGTTCCTGGTTATCATCCTCATAACAAAAAAGGTAAACACTCAAATTTTTACTTTCCCTTGAACTTATCTGGCCTTTTACAACCACATACATCTCAGGCTGCACTTTAAGATCTGACGGTGACAGTGTTTTGCTCTCCTGCGCCAAAACATTTTTATCGCCTGTTTGTTCTCATCTTAGGACAATTTAGGTGACATACGTTCTTAAATCCTGCCATCTGAGTATTTATTCATTCCAGAAAGTCCTCAAAGCCTCTTCATATTTTGTGAGACGAGAAGAGGATAATTTCAGAGGTCATTCTAGCCTTGATGTATTTCTCTAAGCAGAAGCTTTTCCACTTGAGTGTACAATAGAGGATGAAAAGTAAAGTGGAAATATAGCCCAATAAAGACTTGAGCCGTAGGATAGATTGAAAGTCGGGAACTTTAATCTAAGGGGAAGGTGGAGGAGAAAAACATATTAAAAACTCATAAAGAGCATTATTTCAAAACAAAAGACAAGCAATCACATCACGATGATACCCCTGGGCAATAGCCTCGTTCCCGCCCCAAGGCCTTCTAAAAAAGTGAAATGAAAATAAACGATTAGATAATTGTGGGGGAAAACTGGTTTGGCTCATGTTGTGCAGAAAATAACATATGTCACTGAACTGGGGAACAGCGAGATTCATCATGAGGGAGAAACTCCCATAGAGGTCCTCTCCTCTCACTCTCTGCTCTGACGCTCCTTCAATAACGTTGATTGATCAAGCTAATTATTTACAACCAGCGAAAATTATCTTTTGGAGTAAAACTAACAGCTTTAACAGCTGGAAACAAGAGCACGTGACTAAAGAAGCTTAACAAAAACGAGCCTGGAGAGATTTCACATTTGCATGGACGTGTGTGACGGGGAGGCAGAGGGAGAGAGGGAGGACTGAAATACAGACAGATAAATGTAGTTAAACAGACGCAGACAGATGGACAGACAGACAGAAGGGGACATGCGGAGGAGGATCTCTGAGAAACACAGAGAGAGAGAGAGAGAGAGAGAAAGAGAGCTGAACCTCGTTCTCCTGCTGCTTCCACCCATGCCTGAGCTCCATAATGACACAGCATTGGCCGTCTAATGACACAGTGGAAGAGACTAAAGAAACCCAAATCTATGCGCACAAAGCAGCACAACATAGGCTCATTACGACCTCCACACTAAAACTCTGAAATAATAGTCATACCAGTGACAGAGAACAAGCAGGAAAATAAAGTAATCGAGGCAAAGATTCTATCAGGGAAATCAAAGCTTGTTATGTTTAATGAATGAAAAGATGATGCCTTTGGAAAATTAAGTCCAAAGAAAATATTAAAATGTGCTTTAATACACGAGAGGGGGAGTTTTTCATTGGAATACACATAAAAAAAATTACACTAGCTGCTTGCAATGAAAGTCAATAACATATAATGACATTTATACACTCGTCCGACACTTTATTAGGTACACCATGATAGTAACCGTTTGAACCTCCTTTTGTTTAAATTCTTCCCAGCACAGATTCAGCAAGATGCTGGAAACATTCATCAGATATTTATTCCCATATTGACATGTAGCACCACACAACTGCTGCACATCCATGATAGAATTTCCTGTTCTACTACCATACACTGTGCATTTACCCATTGCAACACATCCCAATGGTGGTCTGCTGGATTGAGCTCTGGTGACTGTAGAGGCTGTTACCAATTAGAGATGATTTCATGTTATACTGTTGGAATAACATGTCATAATGTGGTCATAATTCATTCAGGCCTGAAAACGTTTTTCCAATTTTGAGGACCACTTTTGTGAATTGGAGCTTCGGTTTCCTGTTCTTAGCTGAAACCCTGGCACTGGGTGTGGTCTTATGCTGTTGTAGCCCATATGCTTCAGCGTGTGTGCATTCAGAGATGCTGCTCTGTATACTTTGGTTTTAAATTGTGTGTATTTGTGTTACGATTGCCTTTCTATCACCTCAAAGCTGTCTGGCTTTTCTCCTCTGATCTCTGGCAACAATAAGGTATTTTCACCCAGAGCATTGTACCTCGCAGGATATTATCTCTACTTTAGACTCATTCTCTGTAAATCCTAAAGATGGTTGTGTAGGAACTTCCCCATAAATCAGCAGTTTCTGAACTCTTTATAACAGCTCACCTGGCACCAAAAAACTTGCCAAATTCAAAGTTACTTAAATTGACTTTCTTTGAATATTAGCAGGCTGTCTTGAGCACGTTTATAGGCCTCAGTAGATTAAGATGTTGTCATGTGATTGGCTGATTATATAGTGTGTATAGAATGCACATCTACCTCATATAAAGTTAGTCTTACAGTAAAACATCGGACAGTATCAAGGATTGGAGTACTCTGCCAGGCATTTTAAAGAAGAAAAACTCCATTGCTGCATTTATTATCTGGATTTGGAATCGCCCAGACTGGAAGTTACTAGAATATTGGAAACATCACCAAGGCTACATGAAACAGCTGGAGAATAGACGAGCTGATGCTGCTACATTGCAAGCCCCAATCCGAGCAGCAGTGAGGAAACATCCACCTGCTGATGTGACCGACCAACGCTCGGCTGGAAAATCTGTTTGAAAACTCAAACAGGACGACAGCAACTATTTGCTCCTCTTGTCACATGCCAACATGCCCTGAGCAATGCATGTGGCAACTGTATGCTAGAGCTGCCTGTAGTGTATGTTTAGCTTTGGCTAATTTTAGTTGTTTGTTCAGTCCCTGCACAATGAAAAAAAGCCCTTTGTCAGAGATTCTGCTCATAATCCTTTACTGACAGAATTTCAAATAAGTAAGCAAATAATGTTTCCTTAAAATGACTGAAAACTAAGTGACACCAGGATAATAAGTAATACAGTGGATTGTGCTTCGGATTAAAAAAGAAAGTATAGATTTCAGTTTTGCAATAATAAAGCTCTAAGAAATCCCCAGGAAGACTCCAGCCAGTTAGATATGTTAGTAGGATGAGGGTTAAAGCTGCACCTAAATATTAAAAAAGCCAAACATCCCAGCATCTCAACAAGCTGCTGAGTTTTGCAGAAGAGATTTGAAACCTCAAGAGTCCCATTTTCCTGCTTAAAAAAAGGTTAAATAAGTATAAAAAGGAAAGAGCTTTCCAGAACAATGAGAGCTCATGCTAGGATAACATGGGTTATCTCATGTTGTGGAGTCCCACCAGACTGAGAACAAGCTGTCATTAAAGCAATGGGTGGAAGGGTGGAAACTAGATATTCTGTAGTTCACAGACTTTTTTTTTTTTCCACAGTCAAATCTTTCCTCAAATTGTCAAGCTGATGTTCCAGCGATTATAATCAGTCTTATTATACCACATTTTTTCTCCCTACTGTAAGGACTATGGCTACCAGCGCACACGAGAGACTGTGAGTCACACCTTTTCACAGCAGACTCCAATCTGCGCATGAATTAAATGAGTAAATAATGATCATTTTCAATGGCAGTGATAATACTCCTGCTAAGTTAATAATTTTTATGTACACGAATGAATAAAAACCTTTTGTATTTTACAGGCCTGTAAGAGGAGAGAGCCCGTGGACACTTGTGCCAGTCGGTTTGAGTTAATCCAGCTTCGGCTGCTCCGTCCTCGTGTCACAGCAGGGATGCTCGGGTGTGTTATTGATGGCTCAGTTCTACTTAGTGGAGGTGCTGCTTTTATGCATGCTGCCGTAGTTAGTGGGATGCTAAAGAGAACCGAGCCATTGTTAATTCCACCTGTGCTTTCCCTACTGTGATAAGCCAAGATGTCTGCTGGGTAAAAGGTCAGTGATGGCTTTTCCCCCCTTTTTCTTTGGAACTGGGTTTTTCAATCCAGTCCAATTCAATTTAGCTTTACTGGCATAAGCATAATTCAGACACATGATGACTAAAAAAACCAAGTAAGCTGCTAAACTACAGGTGCACCTGTTCATTACTTTACCTGAACAACTCTCAGTAAAAACACTTTACAAAGGTTACAAGTTGTGCATCCATTCAGGCCACAGATGCATCCTTTAATTACACCTTTTTCCCCCCCATGAGGTATTTAATAAATACAGTTGCTTTACTTTGATCAGTCCAAATTGAGTCCATCAGATAAAACTACAGTGCTAAGCAAAGAGCAAATGATCGTCCTGGCAGACAATTAATAGTCCTGAAGCACTTCCAAACGCAGGTGACATTTACACAGATCAGCCAAAACATCAAAGCCTCCAAAAAAGCTCTGACCTGTTGGGCAATAGATGAGGAACCTCTGGGGGTGTCCCGTGGTGTCTGGCACAGACACGCTGGCAGCAGATCCTCCAGACTGTGCTTGTGTTTCATAGCACAGCAACACGACTGGCTTGATATTTACAGGCTTGGCTGTTACGCAGCTTTTTGGGGGCAAGTGCGGGCCATAAAAGACATCATTGCACATTTATTTTCCCATACAATTGAAGAGGTTTAAAACTGTCAATTCATCCCTCAAACCTCTAAGACGTACAGAAGAAGTGCTAGAATCAATAAAATGCTTTTAATCTCTAAAAGGATGAGAGCAGCGCACACATACAGCGTAAAGGTTTTTAAGGAAGGTGTTCCCATTGATGCAGCCATTACATGTGTTTGACAATTTTGAAGTGAGGTGAAAAAGAATACAGAAGAGATTGGAATGAGAATATGTGTCCATATCCTTGCTAAATGAAAATCCATTTCTTGTGGTTAAAAGGTTTTTTTTTTCTCTAAGACCTCAATGCAAGAGATAACACGGACTGAGGAATGATATAAAAGATGCAGCCGTTTCCGTTTTGCCCCTCTTTCTAAATACCAATCATAGCTGTTGTGAAATTGATTTTACCACTCCAATGAACAAAAAGCTACGCTTTAATTATCATTCAATTATGACTGAGGTTTTAAAAGTGTTGTCTTTTTATTGTTTGTTTTTCACTCTGTAACTGAGGGGGAAAAGAATCCACACATGTCAGTGCCATGACTGATTCTCAGTAGATATTTGCCAGGACAAAGAACAGCAGGAGCAAAGGGGCCATCGTTTACAAGAAATGTGCAAGGTAATTTAAAGCATACTGACAATAAGAAAATAGCACTGGAGTCTTTGGTCTGAACCATTTCCTGAGCAAACTCTGGTTTCCCACTGATTAACATTTGATACATATTATCTGTACGCATGATTCAGCCATCATCCACCGCTGCTTCCTAGTGTAGTCATCTTACCTCACCCTTTCCTGAAATTATCATCTGCTGCTTATTGCTTAAAGGATCTGCTGACACATAGATGCAGTCTGTTTTGTTCACCTGAAGGAAGAACAGAACATGATGGTTCATTTTAAAGGTTGAATTTAGAGAAATGCACCTCCTCTGCCTTGGCACTATTTCCTCACTAAAAAAAAAGGAAAAAAAAAGAGAGACATTAATTTCTCTTATCATGAAACAAAATATAGGCTGAATTGATGCAAGTCATTAAAAAAATCACGCAATGCCATCCTATCTCCCAAGTCTCTTAAGATTACTTTAGTTTCAGATATGCTCAGACATTTAGCATTTGATTATGTCAACATAAGATATTCATCTTTTTTATTGCCAAATAACCACTTTGAAGACGACGTGAGATGCAAAGAAGAGTGAAACATGAGAGGAATCATCTCTCTTCACTGTTCCTGGTGTCCCTGGGGCTTCTTGGATTTCAAAGATAACTCCTGAGGTGTATTAAGCTAACATAGTTTGGGAATAGGGGAGCTTCAATCAGTGGACAACTGCATTTGTGATCTCCCACAATAGTGTAGCACAGCTTGCTGCCCCCACTCTGATGCCATGGGACCTTCCAGCAACATCCAAACACGGCAAGAGCCCAGAAGCGGTCAGGCACATGCTAGTCAGCTCTATGGCTGTGTTAGCATCCACAGCAGGAAGGCACTTAAGTGTTGACAGCACTCATCTAAAACTGAAAGGCTGGTTAGGGAATTCAATCTTGTGGTTACTAAGCTCCAGCGGTGGGGAAAAAATAAAAACAAATAAAAACAAATAACCATGAATCTAGATGACCATAAGAGAAACTGCCATCATTTTCTTTCAATAGTGTTAAAAAATGCATATCAAATACAATAAACCAGAGCAGAAACTGCCTCTGTAATTACTATATGATTACTATTACTATGTTACTATATTAGTTTTACATCTAGAAAGAAATCAAAAAGTGGTTTTGAGGTTTAGCTGACTGTGAGTTTCTTTTTATATGCATCTATAGATCCAAAACTGCTTTCATTTTAATATGACAGTTTTTTTGAAGGAGAATAACGATTAGAAATTAATTTGAAATGAACCACTAATATGCAGATCTTGAACCTCCTTTTGCCTTCAGAGCTGCCTTAATTCTTCATGGCACACATTCAACAAGGTGCTGGAAGTGTTGCTCTGAGAGTTTGGTCTATATTGGCTCAATAGCCTCACACAGCTGCTGCAGATTTGTTGGCTGCACAGCCATGATGTGAATGTCGTGTTTCACCACATCCCAGAGGTGCTCTGTTAGACTGAGCTCTGGTGACTGTGGAAGCCATTTAAGTACAGTGACCTCAATGTCACGTTCAAGAAACCATTCTGATGGTTTAGCGACATGACACCTTACCCTGCTTGAAGCAGCCATTAGATGAAGGCCAGACTGTAATCAGAAAAGGGAACCAACAGCCTGAAACTGTTGATAGAAGGCAACATACATCCATTTTTAAATGTTCTTTGCACCAAGACTCATCAGAACAGGTAAAGTATTTTCCATTTTCTGTTGACAACTTTGGTGAGCCAGTAGGAATTGGGTCACTCATTTCTCATTCTCAGCTGCCGGGAGTGCCATCCAGTGTGGTCTTCTGCTGCTTTAGCCCATTTAAGGTTTAATCCAGAGATGCTCTTCTGCTGAAGATTCTCAAAAGTTCAGCAGTTTTGAAGATACTCAGACCAGGCCAATAGGCACCAACAATAATACCACATTCAAAGTGAGTGTGTGTGTGTGTGTGTGTGTGTGTGTGTGTGTGTGTGTGTGTGTGTGTGTGTGTGTGTGTGTGTGTGTGTGTGTGTATATATATATATATACACACACACACACACACACACACACACACACACACACACACACACACACACACATACCCATCATGTCATTGGAGAGTCTATTTCCAAAGATTTTGCAAAAAACTTGCCAAATCTTCTCTGCCAATGGCAAACAGCTTATTATACTATTATCACTTGTTTTGTGTTATTTATTGGATTGGATGATTGAAGTCTGGAGAAACAAGGCATATTGGTAATTTAACAATTTCTTCATTTAAGAAACAGAGGCCTGAGTAGCATGTGGACGAATCATACACAGCCACAACAGCCTGGCACCGCCTTCTCATGCTGCTCACCAGCTTGGTAACACACTGATGTGGGATGGCATCCCATTCTTTAAAGAGTATTGTTCCAAGTCAGCCAGTGTGGGTGTGTTGGTCATTCTGGCATGAACAGCATGCCCAAGCTGATCCCACAACTGTTCAGAGTGATTGAGGTCAGACCTTCATGGAGGCCATTCCATCCTCTCCACTCCAAATTCTAGAGGTAGTTTCTAATAAATCCCGCTCAGCATTTTATCAGTAAAGCTGCAACTTGGTGTTGAGGAACACCCGCTTGAAGCTGACACTAACTGACCGCTGTACCAGAATCCATGCTGACAGGTTCTGTATATATACATACATATATATGCGGGGTTGCTACAGTAACAAAAAAGAAACTAAAATGTGACTGTGATAAACTATGACACTGCAACTAAAATGAAATGTCTCTCATGTCTCTCACTCTGCCTTAGGTAACGTCTTCCCTGTTGTGCAGACAGCCTTGTCACAAAGAGAGCAGCGGCTCATGTTCAAAATATTGTTTACAGCAGAATTATGCTCAGACTGCCTATACACCCTGCTTTTCCCCCAATCATACCCTGTCATTTGTTCTAAAATAGTTCTGTGTTTGTACCACATGCAACCCATCCTGTTCTCCTATATTAATTAGAGTGTCATTTATGGAACACCTTTTTAATTAATAGAAATTAATTCATGAGACCTGATGCTTTAGTTTTATTAGCTCACTTCACTTTATGTTCCAAGCTTTCCATTAACAATTCAGACCCCCCCCCCCCCCCCCCCCTTCTCCCACTCACCCCGCCAATTACTTTCCATTAACAAAGTGTTTCTAAGTTCACTTTACATATTTTCCAGAAATAAATGTGCAGACACGTACAGGATTCATAAATGAGGTGATGAGCTCCCTCTTCACCTCCTTTCTCTCATCCAGGCATACATTTGATAGATATCACTTTTTCAAGTGACTGTTTATCATAAAAGCCATCTATTGCCAAGAGCCTGCTTTATGTCAGTTCTGGCTTGCGAGATACCCATGATGCATAATACATCTCTGATTCCACAGTTCTGGACAGAGATAGTCATCAGCTTTATAATCTGAGTTATGAAAGATATGAATGAACCTTACAGGGGCTCTAAATGACACACTAAAGGACTCTGGAATCCACCTTAGTGCCAAATCAAAGGACAGTAAAACTAACTGGAACATGAATATTGACAGTATTGATGGATCATGCGCCACGTTGGCCTTACTAGATTAAGACTTGACAGGAAGAATTAAGAGAGAAGAAAGGGGAATAGGGACACGAGGAGAAAGGAGAGCAGACTGAGACGGAGATTAAGCGAGAGAAGATGTGGAGGCGACAGCCAATAAGAAATTGTTTTAAGGACAAAAGCCTGTCATTTGTATGGTAATCCAGGACTCAGACATAAGCTCCCACTGAGGATTTCTATTGTGGAGCAGAGGAGACTGTTGTATTTAATTCACCTTTAAAACAAATTAATTATAGAAGTGGAGAAGTGTAATAGTTATGTGTGCTTCTATGTTGGCCATTTTAGCAACTTTGAGGAAAAAAAAGTACCGGTATTGCTCTGCAATACAGCAAAATGTACTTTCAAAATGTATAAAATATGTTAGAATAATAATGCATATCATTTTGGGTGAAAGAATCATAGCCTTTTGTAAATCTTTGATTAGTGATAACAACCATGCCATGAATTAATCAGTTACAGGACTCAATATCAAATTCATTTCAAGCAAAAACAAGACAGCTCCTTACTCTGGCAAAATCCGCCAGCCTGCAAAAGATCTGTATTTAATTGTTCAGTCATCTGGCATTTCCTCTAAACAGAAGCCTCTGACTCGCTGCCAAAAAAAATATAAATGGTAACCATATAAACAGAAGAGTGGCAATAAAATGTTTTTACGTCTTCGCTCCCGACACAAATGACAAAATGACCCACATTTAATTATTGATCAGTCACCAGAAATAATCTTGATTTAGGTTTTGGAGTTATGGGAGCGATAGAGCTAACAATAATTGGCTGCGGCAAACAAAATTTCAACAGCCGACCCCCTATTCAAATTCTGTCTTGGACTTAATTCTTATCCCGTTTTATTCACTGCTTGTTCCAATTTGAGGAAAGAAAATGCAGCCACTGCTGAATTGTCAAGACAAAATCTGATATGTTTGCAGTTTAAGCCGAACATGAAGCGAACTGAAGGACCAGCAGGGGTAGACAGAAAAGGAGTCATGCACCACACCGATAAATGTATAGTCAGAAAGATCAGATCCCTGTGTGTGAAATAAATTATTAAATCGATTCCCATCTTTAAAAGCCTGCTAGAAATTCTTAACTTGAGGACCTTTTGGTGGCTACGGTAAAATCTATTCGACTGAGTTACAGGAGCAGTCTGGGGGGTGGCTACACGGTATTGAAGGCACTTCAATCAGAAACGAGAGGGATGGTGGAAACACACACTTAGAGCGATGCAAACAGAAGAGAGGAGGAAAGGGAAAGGCCAGCGGAGGGTGACAGAAGAGGGATTAAAGGGCTCAGTAATGCATGTTTTTCCAGAGCACACTGTACCATATGTGTCAAGGAGATAAGTTATGCATACTCACACTGACATTTTGATGTGAGAAAATATGTTGGAGTTAGGGGATGTAGTCATACTGTACAGAGCTATCTGTGCACCTGAGCCCAAGGGAAGTGTCTGCTTATTTATTTAGGGTGTTTGTGCAGAGGCTACTTCTATAGATTTATGGCCTACAGCAGGAAAACTCTGTCACTATCAGTCATATTTCTCACTTTGCTCCCAATGAGGAACTGAGATCAGCATGCTGACCCTCCACTCGACTGCTCTTTCATTTTCATTTGTGTAAGTCGGCGTGCGGATGCTAAGAGAAATCTATGAAGCGTGGCAAAAACAGACATTGGAGGTATTTTTTGTTTACAAAAGCTCATTATCTAGGCAGTGGGTAAACAGCTAGTGCTTGTGTGTGTGCCAGACACTAGAGCTCTGACAAATGACAAAATAACATGCACAGTACACACACCATTAATCAGTACCTGTGTGTCGTCCAAGGCACTTAAAGGATATTCCTGAAACGCCAATCAACATCATGTGTTTGCGAGTTATTACAGCACATCTGTGGCACCAGCATACACAGAGTCCTCTCCAACTGTCTCAGCAGCCCTTCCAACCAAATTATTCACATCCACACTTCAGCTGTGTATTAATTTGGCTTTTGAAAGATTCATTTTGGTTAAATTACCTACTGCATTGTCATTGGATGTTTTGTTTCCCCCCCTCTCCTATAGAAGATGAGGTATCTGACCTATAAAAGGGTCCTCGTGTCTCATAGACTTCTAAGAAACAAGCATCATAACCTCTCTAATCTGGTGACTGAGGTCACACTGCACTGAAACATTTGTCCTAGGGCAATAGCTGACAAATTACAGAAGGCTGGGAGCAGAGAGAACAGGCCTTTTTAGACTTTTTAGCTGTTCAGAATAAGAGCCCTAAGAGGTCAGGGCCACAGAAGACCAAACATACAAGTTATAAATCCAGGCAATGCTTAAATATTGACCGATCGTGTCCTCTGCGTTTTTAATAACAACTTTCCCCAATAATCTGTTTTGAAACACCCACACAAGCCCACACGTAAGGGTTTTTGGGCCTCAATTCCACATAGCAACAAGAAATACAGGCACGATGGAGGTTAAGCTTTTCCATTAGCCAGCATAATGAAATTGTAGAATTAAGCAATGCATATCATATATAGCACATCAAATCTACTGGAGAGTAAGCAAAGGTTAATTGCTAGTTACTGAGGGAGACCATTTGAAACTGCTTACCCAGGTGGCAGATGTTTCACTGTAAATCTCAGAAACGAGGGCTTTAGGGAATACATAAAAAGGGAATAGCCCAATGTAGGCATTCCTTGCTGTAACTGTTCTTTAATTCTTCTCATTTGAATTCAATCAAAGGATTATTTTGTAACACTTTATATGTGTAGATTTGCACAAACGCGCCTCTTGCACGAAAAGAATAAAAAAAACAACAACTTAAGATTAAGGTGTCTTTTAAAATATGTTTTCTTCTATGCTTTCATATTGCCTGTATTGTCTTAACAGTATTATCACCAGTCGCCTCTGCGCACACAGGGAGACGAGAAAACCTGTTGCAGCAGCGCCCTTTAAACAGAACTGCAAAGCTGACCATAAAATTCTCCGAGACATTCATGCACCTGATCTGTTGAGATCAGAGTGATTTGATGGCGGTGCAAAAGAAATTAGTACTTTCTAGACACAGTGATATAATGTTCTGATGTTGTACTGATGCGCAACGGATTCGGTGCGCCGTGCGTAAACGCTACAAGCAGCTGCATTCATACCTGTCGTCGCTCTGCCAGTCCCCGAGCAACAGGTCTCGGAACCGGTACCGAGGGGGCAGCGGGAGCACCTCCTTCTCCAGTTCGACCATGGTCCCCCTCCTCAAAACCCAGAGACAGAGACAAATACCACCGCAAACCGCACCTCCACAGCGAGGAGGTGATCTCCTCCAAAACCAACTCAGTTCCTCTTCCTTCTGCTATTCAGAACATAAATCAGTAACGAACACATTGATACACCTCATGGTACCGTATTCGTCCTTCTTCAGAAAAAAAAGAAAAAACATCTCTCTTCTCTGCCACCCGTCACAATGCAGCTCTACTTTTCTTCACACTGAGGCAACAGGTCGAAGACGTTCATCCGTCGGTGGGTAGGGGTGGCTCCACTTTTCTGTGACAGCTGGAGAGCAACTGGTTGTCTCTCTTTAACACCAGCATCCTCCCTCCCAGAGCTCCACATGGACGCACTGACTGCAAATGTGTAAAGAAACGTCGAGGAGAAGCTGTTGCCACTTTCCCCCCCTCCCCTTAGTCTAACCAAAATAAACATCGACAAAAACTGTGATTTTAATATTATTTTCAATCAGCAATAAGCTCTCTCTCCGTCCACATCTGCTCTACACTGTGAACGATAATGATCTCTGTAACCCACGATAATAATAATTAAACTGTTACACATACGCACACGTGATGCCCAGAAATATCTACTGCACTGTAGAGACCAGCGCGGATCTCAGTCGTGAGTCTATTTCGGCGCTATAGTTTTCCACAGTTTTCTTCAGTATTATTCTTTTCATAAATATCAGCTGTTGGTTGTTTTCAATCAGGAGACGTGTTTGTCATGTTGGGAATTGCTCTGCTTTAAAAATACATGAGAGCAATTTATTTAGCGCAAGGCTTTGGTCGTGCATATTCATTTCCAGACACTTAACACGATTCTACACGGCTTACCAAATGAGCTCTGAGTGCTGCTGCTCTCTTACTATGTATACATATGCTAAGTGTATTCAAAATACCCAATCAAAGCAGAAGATACAAAAAAAAAAAAAAAAAAAAAAAAAAAAAAAAACCCACACAATTAATCACAGACTTTAAATAAATAAATAAAATGGGAATCCAGGCCACCATTTGAATTCTGTATCCTCCCTTAATGGACATAATCAATACACATATGTAATTAAGGGAATAAAAGCTTTCAAACTTACCGCTTTACAGTTTCAATCAGTACTCAAACATCTGTGCTATATATTAGTCGGTCACACTTCACCTCTTAGGGGTTTAATCTTGTAGAAACTCTTGGTCACAACAGAAGAGGTGATGAAATTCAAATACGGTGCTTAAGAGGCCTGTTGACCCAAAGCCGCAGACAACAGGTGTTATTCAAATTAACTTTCATGGATTAATATTGATAAAGCAGCCTCTCCGTGGGCTCCACACAAAACCAAAACGTCAAAAGGTTTACTGCCACCTAAGGTTGATTTGATCGATGTTGGGCTTGGATTGTAAGCACGTTGGCGTCAGTGCGTTTGTAAACTCAAATGACTCATCTAAATGTAAATGTTTGTTATTTTGCGCTTCCAGACAGATTAACTTTCTCCCCAATTAGGAAACTTGCACAAACATATTCAGGTTGTCGTAAGCCTGCAGTAGTTGTATCCATTTCGCCCTCTGGTGGCCAATCAGGAAGCAATCTTCATTCATCTTTGCAAACAGCTGACAACAATTTGTCTGTTAAAATTAAAGTTAAAAGCTGAGAATATATACACGTCGACTATTACTCTGCCTTTGGTAAAAGGGAAAAAAAAAGGTACCTCTGTAATACACTTAGCCATTAAAACATTAAAGAGGTTGACAGGAAGGCAAAAATATTTAATTTCAAGTGGGTGAGCCTGGCTGTGTAGCCATGGTAACAACACAAAACTGTCTGCGGATATCAGAGGAAATAGTTCATGTGTTTCAAACCTCATTTAAACTGCATTCAGTCTAACATTACCATAATGTGTACTCTGAGGACAATCTGCAGAGGCTGCGTAAAGCAGCCTGTTGCAAGGGACAATCGGCTTTATTCCAGTAGATCAAAAGCCATTCTCCTCACCGCCAACAAAACAAGCAATTCATATACAAATACAGACAAAGAGTAGAAAACAATCAGCCATAAAAAAGTCATTTAAAACAATATAAAATCTGTCAGTTGAGATGAATAGCGAACAGTCATCTCCCAGCTTCTAGTCCAAAGTAACGTTAACAGAAGCTAAAGCATCCACAGCCCAGCTGGGGTACTGGTCACCAGAAGGAAACAGTCGCTTCATGAACGTCCGTATGAACTCAGGGAAGCGGCCTTCCACAATGCTCTCTCTCACAGAGCGCATCAGCGTGAGCTGCAAAGACAAATGATTGATGAACTGAGGAAAAATAATGCGATTCTTATTGATCTGCAGTGGGAAATGATCTTCTGCTGTGCACAAGGTCAGCTACAGGTCAGTGTCCTCTGAGGTAGTATGTTAATGTTTTGCAGCGATCCATTAAAAAGTTAATGAGGCATTAACCATCAACCATCACTCCTGGACACTCCAGAACCACCATACAAGTGGCTTAAAAAGAAAAAAAAGAACCAGCAAACAAATAGGATGCGTAATCGATTGGATTATATTGGTTACGATTTCCTAACACCCATTTTGGCGACATATCTGTAAGAATATTTGGCTTTTTGTGCTTCTGATTATGTCAAAGCAACAAAACGAGTTGTGCCCCTGCCACACAAACCATACTGAAGGATTTAATAGCCATCACTGAGAGAAGGGTATCGTCACGTCACATAAATTTGAAAAGATAGACATTTTTCTTCATATTTCTGCCAGAGAAATTCAACTTTCAAACATACTGTGAAAAATATGTCGCACTTCAAGCTTATTGACTGAAGATGGCAGATACAGGAGAATAATAAACTGATTAATCGTCAGATTTATTCCATGCATGTGCCTTTTTAGTATGTCGCCTGCTTTGAAGCACATGAGAAAACTGTCAGAATAAAATAAAGAAACCTGTACTTTGTCAGTCATAGAAGATTTTGCTCGAACTGACCTGGTAGGCGATGTTGTGGATAGTGATGTGATGCATGGCTGCAGTGTCACTCTTAAACAGAGCATGCAGGTAAGCTCGACTGTGCCTGAAAGAGGAAATGCAGACATTATTTACATTATTTAAGTGCTGAATAAACCCCCCGCCTACCCAGATTTTGAGCTTCCTCCTTTCACAGAACACTCTGCTTTTGTCTGCAGGACATTTTAGACCAAGTGATGCCAAAGGACTTATTTTTGCTAGTCTTCAAAGATGTTATTATCTAGATTTAATTTTCTCAAAATAAATAAATATAAAATGAAAACAGGTAGAATAAGAGCCAGCTGGCTAAAAGAGCTGTTCTAGGGCACTAAAAAGAACTTTCTAGGCTTCAATTTCTGTCACAGTAAAGAAAATGCTTTGGCAAACTGACTTACTTCTTGCAGGTAGGACACTGGCAGTCTGGGTCTATGGGCTGGAAATCTTTGGCATACTGCTTATGTTTCACTTGGAGAGTTCCCCAGGGCACCAAGGCAGAGCCAAACCTCTGAGAGAAAAGAACCATGACTGTCAGAACAGAATGAAATACATCTGAAGTCAGTTGTGGATCCTAATGCGATTTCTCAAAAGGTAAAGACGGATTACCGCAGTGCGTGTTGGGAAAACGCAGTCAAACATATCACATCCCAGGGCGACGCATACCACCAGATCCACAGCATACCTACAACACATGACCATGTGAATTTATTACGTGGTTAAATGTACCACAGCCAATATTCAATTACATTTTATTTAATCACAACAGCCGTCGCCTCAAGGCACTTTATATGGTAAGGTAGACCCTGCAATATTACACACAGAGAAAAACCCAACAATCATATGACCCCTTATGAGTAAGCACTTTGGCAACAGTGGGAAGGAAAAACTCCCTTTTAACAGGAAGAAACCTCTGGCAGAACCAGGCTCAGGAGGTAAACAACCAGGTTCTCATGATGGATTTCAGTGAAAACCAGTAAACATACCCTACACCCATGAGATAGCGGGGTTTTTCCCGAGGCAGGTGATCAGTGCTTAGTGTCACCATCTGCCAGAAGTCATCCTTCTCTTCTCCTCCACTCAGTCCGCCAATGGCAAAACCAGGAACATCACGCTTAGTCATTTCTACAGGAAGAAGAAACAATATCTTAAGTGAAAGTCTGATCCCTTATCTTGAATTCTGATGCCCTTTCCAAACTGCATGGCCCTTTAAATAACTCGGATTAGTTCCTCACCACGCCCTGATATCTTTGTTTCACATAAGCTTCCTCAATAGACTGAAACATGTAAACTTTTTAGTTAATGCTGCCACTTTTCCACTTACTGAAATAAGTGTAAGAGGAAAAAGTGATCAAGGCATTTTAGCATGTATTCAGCCTTCATAAATACGATGAAATTATTCAGCTTGATTTTCAATATCGGTACATGAAGAAAGTGAAAGAGCAAGATTAGTTAATGGAGACCCACTCATATTAATTAAGTTAAGTTTGACCAGTATCAGCACATTATAGATCTAGTGGTCATCAGCATATAGTCATGTAAGTCCATGGAAAAAAATAAAATAAAATCCAGTAAGTGCCTCCCACCTGAGCTCCTTAGAAGCAACAGATTTCCTTGTTTAAAAAAAAAAAAAAAAAAAAAAAACTTGGTATGTGTTATGAAGCTATTCCAAAAGAAATGTTTTCCCAGTTTTTAGGTTCTTAAAGTACATATTGGTGGATATACTGTTTTTTAAGACATTAGAAAATTTGACAAAGAATAAATCATGGCTAGAAAATGGTATCAAAATTTAGGTAAATATATTTGCTGTAACTTGTTTTGACCAGACACCCAACTCATGTATTAATATAACCCTGTGCAGTTTACACAAATGTGCTTTTTTTGATGTTTTCTCCAGTGAATTATTAGAAAACATAAAAAACCCAGGGTACCAAGATTAACTTGATTAACAAGAATATTAACAACATATTAACTGGTGACGCTGTGGTGTTGAAACTGTTATGTCTCTCTGATATTGATGCTCAAATGCAGGTTATAAAAAAAAAAACAAGCTGAAAAAAGATGAGATTTGATTTTGACTTCTGACATTTGAACGGGTGTAAAATTGATTTTTTTAAACACAGCCCAAGTGTGTTTTTTCAGCTCGGAGAATTTAATGTGACTATATTCTGTATTTTAAGTTATTTCAGCTCTAAAATGCTGGAAAAATACAGTGAATAGTGCCACGAAAAGTGCCAAATTTTAGCCCACCCCACGTATGTCTAATATGGCTTTGTTTTCTTCGAGAAGCTGTAACTCAGCACATATCCTCTGCAGCACATGTAGCAAAGGGCACATCAGCTGAGCAGACAGTGGTGAGGATGCATCAGCAGCTTCACATTTCACTGATAGTTTGTGATAAACAAAACTAATAATTCCCCCACTTTAACCTAACTTACATACTGTCTGAATATATAAGATAGTACCATCAAAAAGCAAGAACATTTCCCTGTGTGCTTTTCTTCCAGCATGCCTGCCAATTTTAGATCAATTAGATCACAAACGGGGGATCTTAAAGGACTTAACAGTCAAATTTCAGCCTTTATATCAATGTGCGTTTGTAAAGCACATCAGCCAAAATATATTTATCATTAAAGGAATCTCAGTGTCAGCATCAGCCTCTGTTTGTTTGTTTTTTTACCATCTAGACAGGCCTTGCGCAGCTCTGCATTCAATCCTCCCTGAATGATGGCAAAGAGGTTTTGTTTGTCTCGATTTTTATTGGCTGCTATACAGCGGTCCAGCCAGCGAACGGATCTATGCATGGCCTCTTCTACCCGTGGTCCTGTCACAGTACTGCTGACCACGTCATCCAGCTGCATCATGATGTCTGACCCTGGAAGAACACAAAGAAACATGGAGGTGCTGTCCGTCAGCCACAGAAATACTGACGAAAGCTCAGAGTATCTGCTGGTTAATGCTGAGTCAGTTATTTTACTCCTTGCTGACCCAGACTGTTCTGTATGCTGATAGACTTCTCAGGACTTAGTAAGATTTCTTTGCCGTCGTAGGGGGACCTGAACTTGACTCCTTCCTCCGTAACTTCGGAGAGCTCGACGAGAGACACCATCTGAAACCCTCCACTGTCCTGTGAGCAAAGAAAAAGGAACTCGTGGTTTTTAAGACAAAAGTTTCCAGTCACATGTTGTACTTTTATTTGTCATCCACGTATGACAAATAAAATGTGAAGTTAAACTCACAGTTAAAAGATTTCTCTTCCAGTTCATGAACCCATGCAAACCATTGGCTTTCTCAATCAAATCGGGACCCTTTAGGCAGCAGAAAAGACATTTACACAAGAAAACTGACATGAAATCGTCAACAAATGGTTTATGCCCAGTAAAACACGAGATAAAAATTAAATTTGCGTTATAGCAAACCTGCATACCGGTCTCATTCCAAGGTGGTATGTGTTTCCAAGGCAAATCCGACATCCCAGATCTTCCAGCTGATCCACAGTGATTCCCTTCAGGGTCCCCTGAGTCCCGACGGGCATGAAAACCGGGGTGCTAACGGTGCTATGCGGCAGTATTAGATCACAGGCTCTCGCTTTAGTTACTGGGCATTCAGCAACAATTCGCAAAGAGAGAGGAGACAAAGCTTTCTTTAGGGACATGTTGTTCTCTATAGTTTCTGTATGAGCCCCACACTCTATGGGGGCAGCCATGTTTTACCGATCACGTGACATGAACGGACCTCCAACTGACAATCGTGACGACCAATTAGAAATTAATTATCTGATTCGAGCGTTAAGACGTCCAATCAAAACGAAGTTTGGTGAAGCGGCAGCAACATTAGCCAATAAACCGCTTTTATTTGTGCAAGAGAGGCGGGGCTATAGTAACCGGCACCGATAGGATGTCATCTTCTGTGACCGGATGGTGTTTGTGTAGAGGAAGTTTTGCTTGCGAGTTTTCCGTCCGTTTCGACTGCCTGGGTATTTAGTTGAGGCGTTTTGTTATTATACGATATGATATTGGTGTGAACTGCATTACTGGGAAGCGCACAAGTATTCAAAAAGTGAATAAAAGCCCGAGCTGAAGAGGCGGGGTTTTAGCACTCTAGAGTAACCCGAGAGCACCTTGCTGCTAAGCTAACGTTACTGAGCTCGCTAGCGCGGCTAGCATTAGCCTCTGGTCTGTGTTGAATTGAAGGGGCTCTTCAAGCTCACGAAGCCATGGGGAACCGGGGCATGGAAGACCTGATTCCCCTCATCAACAAGCTTCAAGACGCATTCAGCTCCATTGGCCAGAGTTGTAATTTAGACCTTCCTCAGATCGCGGTGGTCGGTGGGCAGAGCGCTGGAAAAAGCTCGGTTTTGGAGAATTTCGTTGGCAGGTAAGTGATAAGTGTTAAATGAGCTAGTGTAGTGTTACGCCCTTCTAACAGGCCATGCTTGGTCGTACGTTGTCAAACAGCCCGTTTTTTGGTCTGGGAGGTACGGTACTTTTGGAAATGCCAGTCGCATAAAGCTAAGCTAACGTCACTTTCCCAGAACGTAACGTCAATATTGATTTACGCACTTGCGCTGTAGATTCAACAACTTCAGATACATACTGTTCTTGTGTATTTATGTAGTGTGATATTTGTGTTACGATCTTAAAAAGAAGCTTACTTTTTCTCTCTTTTCTTTACTTCATACAATTTTTTTTTTCTTCCCCAACTCGATTGGACCACCAACTGTTGTCTTGCATTTGCTGATAAATTCGTTTGTCCTGCCCAATATGTTTTAATATGATTAAAGGCTTGTTCTGGGTTGCCATTTTTTCAATAGACCTTAGTGCACGTAATCTTTCCTGTAATCTAGCTTAATGGGCTTTTCCCCCTTTTGTTCTCATATTGATAACTACAGGCCACACCCTGAGAGTCCTGCAGAATTTATATTACCAACAAATTTAAAAGATGGAGGGATGACTGTTTGTTTTACAAGGGAGGGAGTTTTATTGGATGGTAACTGGCAAGGTGTATGGAATAAAAGGGGTATCGCAGTGTAGGCAGAAAGTCACCTAACTTGTATTTTTACAGCTACTTATTGCATTTTGACACAAAACTTTGACCTCAAAGCAGACTGTCTCTCTTTACAGTGCTGACATTTCCTCAACATAGCAGACATAACTTCCCTTACCAGCTTCCTCTTTTGTTTCTGTTTTTGGCCAACGTTTAGAAATTATAGAAACAGACTTGACATTACTGTTTTTTGAGATGCATTGCTTTTAATCTACGGTCCTCCTTACCAGACTGGCTCTATCATTGTCATCAGGCTGGTCTTGTTGTTGTCGCCTGCAACAGCAATGAGTGAGATCACCCTGCAGTAAAAAGAAACATAACAAGTTTGCTCTGTAGTAGCTTGTTTAACAGGATTTCACCTCCTTTGAGAGACAATCAGTGTGTAGCCCAACCCACACATGTATGCAGGCTGGTCGGCAGACTGGAGAAGGCACATTGGCTATCAAGATGGCATGCACATAGGCTTTTGGTTATAAAAACGGAGACAAGAGCATGTTGTAACTACTCTCGGGCAAGAACATGCATGCAGATTAGACTTCCACTCAGTGTGCAGTAATTTGGACGAGTGGGACTTTGTGCTGGGAGAACACTCAACACAAATCGGCAGCAATTAACTTGAGACATTTCATGGTGACCGTGATTTGCTATCGTGCTGGTTTTCCACTTTATGCGTGTTTACAGGGCAAACATACATCCATGTGCTGACAAATTATTGTAGCATTGTAGGCTGTTCACTTTCATGTACCTTTCATAAGGTGTGCTTAATATTGAAAAGAACACCATTTACTCTGTTTGCATGTTGATGCTGTGTGGGTGAATTTAATGAGGGCTGACCAGCTGAAACAATCTTACTTCAACCTCGAAGCACGGATCTTGGAATTTGTTCCCTCCATTGGGCATTTTGACATGTAACAGCTGTTTCTTGATTTTTAAAATGACACCTAAAAACACAACCATATGAGGACTGTTGATTATCCAATTAGTGCTGTGTACAGGATTAGTGCCACTGTGAGCCACACACCACAATTGGGATGCTAACACTGGGTTGTTTTTGGCACCTGTGAGGCATGGCTACTGGAAACAAATGGAGGAACATGTTGAATTGTTTTTTAACTTCACTTGTAAAACCCTTGCTAAACCTGTATGTTGGCAAAGCTACGTATAGGTGTCCTGAGATTCAAACAGATCAGTGGTTGATTTGGGGAAAATTTAATTTCCTTCTGCTGTGCAGATCATTTAGAGTAGTAAAATAAGTCAGGCTAGGCACACTTTAGGAGTTGCTGTACACTGCTAAAGCATTGGGCAAACTCATGAGTCATTGTTGACTAAAAGGTTTGTTTGAACCGATACCTAAACCTTGTACCATGTGTTCTACTCATTTAAAAAAAAAAAAAATTCAAAGCAGATGAAAATGATGCGTGTAATGGTGTTGTGGAAAACTTCATTTGCAATTCTCTGTGGTTTCGCCTTTTTAATTTTTTTTTTTTTTTTTTTTGTGGTGTTCTTTTTTCTTTTCACCATGAGTACTGAGCTTCTGTTACACTCGGTAATGGCTGATCTGTAATTTCCCCAGTGACTGAGATCTTTGGTGAGGTGCATGTTGTGTGTAAAAGGCTGGCTTCATATCTGTGTCCTATGGGATGAAAATAATCCCTCTGTTTTTTTTTGTTTGTTTGTTTTTTTCCCCCCCTTTTGAGGTACCAGCAACAATAGAAACAGTGTCACTTATTGCTGGGAAAACAACTGGGACAATGGAGTGATGATTCTGCCACAGACTGTAAAAGCTGCTCGCTTTCTCTCTCTCACCTGAACTTCATGCTGATGTCATGATCCACAGGTGCCAAGTGACCTCACCGCCTCACTGTTAATTTAGCAAATGTTTGACCGCCACAAAAAGCACGTCGGATGCTGCTTGGTTTCTGCTTTAGATTTCCGGGTTTCACTGGAGAGGGAAAACGTTGGGCTGGTTTTGGGATCATGTGACCTAACTTGCTATTCTTTTGGCCTCTGCTTTCAACAGCATTAGTGTGGAAGACAAATATGTTTTGCGTGGTTGATCCACATTCTTGCTGGGGAGAAGTTTGTTTAATAAATTACCGTATTTCCCGGACTACAAAGCGCACCTGAATATTAGCCGCACAAGCTAAAATCAGGGGAAAATCCTGTTTTGTACATACATTAGCCGCACCTGACTAAAAGCCGCAGGTGTTTCAATGTTGACTTATCATATGTAAGAGAATATGCACAAAGGGAATTGTCAGGAAAGAGATGGCTGTTTGGAGACATCACTTTTATTAATATTTTGAAAAACAAGTTATAGGTACATATTTGCACATGTAGTACATAACAGTAACCTACAGCACACCAGAAAAATAGATTCGGACTACCTTTTAGGCTCAGGTGCAGTGACACAGCTTTAACAAGAAGAAAAGTCAGTCATTCACCACCATATTTCTCTTCTTCCTGCGCACTAAAACCACCAAAGTCCTCTCCTCCAGTGTCGGATACAAACAGGCTCAGGATGGCTTCGTCATCCACTCTCCGCTTCTCTCCTTCGTTGTCACTTTCAAAACCAAAGAAATCCTCGTTGTCAGTGTCAGAGTCGAACACCCTCTGAAGGGCCGTGGCGGTGTCCTCCTCTCCATCATGCAGCAGTCCAGCCCTTCAAAATCCGTTGGTGATCGTGGATGTTTTCACACTTTTCCACGCTGTCAGAATCCACCGGTGGAGTTGAGCATAACTTGCTTTTCGCAAGTTTATCGCCGCTCATCATCCACGCCTCCCGCTGAACGCGTACCGCTACTTTGAAGTTTGTTTTTCGCGCTACTTCGTACGGCACTACGTTGCCTGGCGGACGGACATGTGACTAACATACCACTCTTGAACCCCGATCCTTCCGCCAGGCAACGTAGTGCCGTACAACAGCGGAACACACAAAACAAATCGTCTTATGATATGACAAAAATCACGGACAATCCATAGAAAAGCCGCACCTGACTAAAAGCCGCAGGGTTCAAAGCTTGTGCAAAAAGTAGCGGCTTATAGCCCGACAATTACGGTAGCTTGTGTTTCAGTCTGTTGGTACGCATCTAATCTTATTACATTATCCACCCAGCCAACTTAATGAGTGACCTCAGGTTTTACTGCAACACTGACTTGATTGACTAAATAAATATTTACAATAGATTAGATAGAACTTTATTAATCCCTCGGGTGGGTTCCTCTGGGAAATTCGATTTCCAAAAAAGCACAGCACCGACAGAAGTTACAGAGTTATATATACACACACACACACACACACACACACACACACACACACACACACACACACACACATATATATATATATATATATATATATATATATATATATATATATATATATATATATATATATATATATATATATATATATATATATATATATATATATATATATATATATATATATATATAAAAATACAAGTGAAAAAATAAAAAAAAATAGTCTGTATTGCTTTGAGTTAATTTACTGGTCCTTACCAGAAGATATACTAAGGTATTACAAAGAAAAAAGTAATCTGTGTAGTTAAGAACTATCTTGAATAATAAGCAAATTTTCTTTCTGTGTGTGTTACTCTACTGAAATGTTTATGAACCAGTGCAAGTATTTTCAGTTCAGAGATGCTGATCACACCCATGTCTCTGTTTTGGCTTTGGTGTGTTGTGATTTCATTGTATCAGTTGGGCGCAAAGACGTCATATCTTGTAGTGCAAGCTGGCCTGGGCGGAGGTTATTATCAGATCTGTGGCAACTACGCTGCAAAAACAGACTTTTTTTTTTTTTTAAGTGTTTGATCAGTTAAGTTTAAAGGGGACCTATTATGCTCACTAGAATAGAGTGGCTTTGTTGTTATCTCCTTTTGTGCAGCTCTTCATTTCAGCCGCCATCTGAAACAAGCTACTTTAGCTCTATCTTCAAGGACTTCCTTCCTTTGAACTGACTTTCTTCTGATTAGCTACCCCTTCACAAATAGCAAATTTGGATACCAAGCAACTATATCCTGTACACGTCACAAACACCCAAGAATAGGTGAAACTGTCAGAAACTCTCTGAAGCTTAGAACTTTGTCTTGATCTGATAAAATATTTTAAACATTGCTCTGCTTTGATTTCATGGCACATTTATCAAAATATGACCATGTTGACATAAAACCTATTCACTCAAGGTTGATGGTCAAGCTTTGCTGTCCTTTCTGCAAGTACTCTGGCATGATGGCGGGAATTATTGAGCAATTCAAGCAGAAGTATGGATGCTTTTGTGTAGTGCAGTCAAAGAAGAAGGAGCACACTCAGTTGAGTGGCAGAGAGTGAAGGGATTTTCCACTAAGCAGTTGGATTTTGGTAGTGCTTCAGGAGACTTTGCTGCCTGGCAATGGCTCTTCGTGCTCTCATTGACAAACTGCGGAGCGGGAATGTGGATTGCCATAATTATATGTTCATAGCCACTCCAGAGACCTCCTGAAGTCCCACCAAACCACAAACACATTTTTTTTTTGTGTGCTATGCCATCCTGGGAGGACCTGCTGTGACTTTAGCATTTTTCATTTCGGTTTGTATGCTTGAAAAGGAGACTTTGTAGCCCTGTATAGGCATGAGGAGAAGGAGGACAGGGTTGCTCTGCCTGTTTGTAAGAGGCAGAGGGTATAGGGGCTGGCAGGCAGGGGGAGGGGAGTTGGCTCTCATTCTCTCCCTTCCCTAGTCACTCTTGATTTTGCTTTCTCTTGTGTTCAAATGAAGGGAGGGCAGCGCATGGATTGATGCTCTTTGCTTGGCAATGCATAATGCATCAAATGATACACAAGCTGCTCAGCCTCTTCTATCATTTACAGCGCATCAATAATGGAACCCTGGCCTCTTGCTTCTTTTCAATATGTCACTGCAGTTTATCCAATTCTGTCTGCGCAGACTGACTGGCTCAATTCTGTCCTTGCTGTATGTCTCCTCAAAAGAGCACTTTGAACCAAACATTATGGGCACTTTATTTTATTGCTGTGGATCTTTTACCAGTGACCACTTGTAGAGACCGTAAGATGGGATTTCACTACCGAGAAGTCAGTGGAGAGTATCCTTTACCACCAATGCTTGCTGGCTTCCCTAGACAGCTTCTTCATACCATTTTCCACATCTGATCTAATCTTGTCACACCTGAAACGCACAAAGTGGCTTTCTTCTTTTTCTCTCTCCTCCTTTTTTTTTTTTTTTTTTTTTTTTCTCTAAATCTGATCCACAGCTTTCTGCCTTACACAGCACCAGTGGTGAACCACTGACCTGTGGATTTTTGCTGACCCCTGGTCAACTGGTGAGAAGGTTTGGGATATTCCCCACTGTTTGATCACAGTCTAGGCCTAACAAGCAGTGAGTAGTATGGAAGCTCCCCTCTTTTATCCTGTGGGTGACACATTGCTTTCATCCACAGGGCCCTTAGACATGTAGGCCTGGTAATGAGAAGAAAAAGAGGATGTGGGTTAGTGACGCACTCATCACTTCTAGCAGTATTCCTGGCCTGGGAATACTGATTACCACCAGATGTAGTATGTTTGTAGGGCAGCAGACTTGACATTCAAAATTTATACGGGTCTGCAGAAAACTGGGTGGAGGCGTTTATCTGAAGGCTGACTAAGCAGGGTTATCCATGTGGTTAAAAATTCCATAGGTACTCTGTCACTTTAAGAGGAACAAAAAAGGTAACTGAGTAACTTCTCGTTGTTTCCTATAAGCTTGGTGTCTCAGTTGTGCACTGTTGCACCCGTTGTTTGTTTGCTGTCATCTAAAGCTTATGCACTGCATTACATTTTGCAGTTGGCATGATGAAAGCCAGTTGTAGGTGCACCTATTCAACCTATTCTCCGACCTGGGGCCTAGTGTGGGAAAAGCATTACATGTTGCTGGCATTGACACAAAATCTAACAACTGCTAGCTGAAACTGTAGGCCGGAGATCTGAATCTGATAATGGCTTGTTTTTCAAGTGGTTTACAGATAGTGAAACTACATTTATGTTACTCAGTCGAAATTTTGAACAGGATGTTATGTTCCATAGTGTGAGATGTGCTTTTCTTCATTTGTCAAAAAACTGCACATCCAAAGCCAACATTTGTAAGACCCTAACAAACAAAAATCATTATTTCATGGTTACAACTTGTGATGATGCTCAGTTAAAATCAATACAATGAAGTTTAACGTCTGCAGTTGTTGTCCCTTGCCGTGTTCATATTTAGGAAGCCCATGCAATGGTGACTTATTTGTTGATAGTTTTGTGTTTGGCATCTACCATAACAGATTTACAGGATTTAATGTTAAAGACAAAACAAAAATAGAATGGCTCTCATCTCTTTAACTCACTTTCAAAGAAGGCCCAAAAGTGCATAAAGACAACCAAAAGACAAGCCATTTGGCCTGCTTTGAACATCACTGACACTTTGTGGAGTTATCCAAGTGGCTGTAGAAAGTGGTAATGGTGGACTTAAAGGCAGCCTTATGTAAATGTGTTATATTCATGTAGATAAACCAGCAGAAGAAAGGGATTGACTCCAGACAAGGTGTTTTGCTATGTTACAAAACACAAACTCCAGACATTTTATATACACAAGCTATGTAGCACACTAAAAGCGAAAAACACAAGACAGAATAACATAAGACATCATTACAGAGGAAAAAAGTCGAAACTCAAAGTTGCCTCCTCAGCTTTGCTGCCACACATCTTCTCCCCTGGAATTGAAGTAAGCTTTTGGATAATCATAACAACACTGAATTTTCTTTAGCTGTAATACAGATAAATGCACCGCCTATGCACATCTTCAAGCTGAGTTTTAAACATAAAAGAAACATACAACAGAAGTGAAAAGATTTTCTTGTTACACCAAAAAGTTTCAAGACACGGCTGGAAGCATTATACACAAGTTTAAATGTTACAGGGGGAAACTTTTCTCGATGTTGAAGAAAAGGCAAAACTATTTGGTGAGGTGAAGAATAAATGTATTCCAAAATTGCTGAACTATTGATACAGATGATAAGTTGCATAATTTTATTGAACCTACAACTGCATTCAGTAAACCATACAACTCTCTGTGGGTATCTGGCGTGGTCTGTGTCATAGGGCTGAGCTAGTCGATTCATATTTATTTTTATCATTTATTTATTTTTAAATTCAGTCTTTCAGCCTATTCATCTGCTTTGAGAGGGATCGAGGTTCCACAGTTACCAACTCCATGAAAATTAAAGATTTAGCTATAAAGCCTGTCCATCTGTGCTTGGTCTTGGGGCTTATGTGATATCTCAGCAGGAGACCTGCTGGTGGTCTTGTCAAGACTGGCTTCCCTGCCATCACACTTTCAGACATTTAGAGTGGCGCCTGTCCACCTTTGGTTTTAAAAGTATTAATGCTAGTCGTGAAGCTTTTAATGCACTTACTTCAGGATAATTTGTTTTTGACAAGTCAAGTAATGGTATCTTCTCTTAATCCAGTCTCTTTATCCGTTTTGTACTCTGCCACGCTCTATTCAATTTTTATCTTCCGAATCGGTGCTATTTCTAAGTGGAGCATCAAGGTTTTAGTTAATCTTTTCATAAAATATGAATCCCATCACTAGAGTGTTTTTCCAGGTTTTACAGGTTGAATATTTCTGACTGAAACTGTAGTCATATTTTTCTCTTGTCAGACAACAAATTTTAAATTGTAGCCCATGAACTCGACAATCTAATTAGAAATTTCTCCAAAGCTGTTGTGCTTCAGTGATAAAACATTGTTTCCTGTGTTACAATAAAAGCTTAGCTGGTTATTGGTCGATGCTGGCATTTAAAAATATTACAAAGAAAGTTGGGGACTCAAAGTTGTGTTCTTAGCCTAATTGCGACATAGTGACTCAAAGCTTTTGAAAACCTCCGTTTACTGAGGACACACTGAAGCCTTTGTGAGACTTTACTGGTTTAATGTGTGCTTCCTCTTTGTCTAGTTTTTTTTTTTTTTTTTTTTTTTTCTGTTTTTCTTTTTTAAGATATTGCATCAAATATTAGTTTAACTGTTTGCAAACCATTGAACTGTGAATCGCAAATGCATTTAAAGCGGTAAGATAAGCACAGGTGCCTTCATTGTGTTCTAAGGATCACTGTCTGTGGACGTCCTGGGGGATCTGTTCTTAGATGGCATTATAATTACACGCTGTTTGGTTCATTATGAAAGGAGATCCATAAATTGAAAAATGAAGTTTGTGTAAGCCATTGCAGGTATGACCATAAATTCTGTTTTAGGGTGCATTTTGCTCATACTAGCAGTAGAGCTGGGCGATATGAGATTTTTTCATATCACGATATGTTTTTTTTCATTTCAGGCGATAACGATATCTATCACGATATAAGCCAAATAACTATATTTGTAAGATTTAAATGTGCCGTTGCTCACAAGTAAAATGTGAAATAATCAGCAGCTTGTTTTTATTTAAATATTTATTTCCCATAATAAGTTCAACAGGGTAGATGTACTTAAGGAACATGAGACTTTTTCAGATAAATAAAGGCAAATATTGCAAACTACACAAAAGGCAGCCGCTAAAGCGTTTAAGTTTCAAAATAGAACAAACGAAACAGACTAAATTGTCAATTCCACTTAGAAACAAAATATTAATTCTAAAAATAAATCTTAGTTTGTTTTACAGAAGAACAGACAAAACTGACTAACTTTTGTCAATATCAAATAAACTGAGAACTAAAAGGAAATTCTCAATCTCTCCTTGTTGTATAGCTGAGCTTTTCAAACAGTTTTAACAGTTACTTTAGTCTGACAAAAGCCGAATGACTTCCAGTCAGAGACTGAGGCTACGTACACACGTACACGGGTATTTTTGAAAACGGAGATTTTCCGTTTTCGTTTTAAAAAATAATCCCGTCCACACATAAAGGCAGAAATGAAGGAAAACGCTGCTATGAACATGCCAAAGCAGCAGGTGGCGCTAGATTCCTAACCAGAAATGTTGGCCAATCAGAAGTCTAGAAGCCTCGGTGGGAAAAAGTAAACAAAGCTGCGGCATAGAAGCAGAACAGAGTTGTATGTGTGGAGGGACAGTAACTGTGTGTATATGTAAGCATTTAAACACTGCAGAGAGTAGAATTAACAGTAACAGTATTGTAGAAATTCATTTCACCGAAACAATAACGTGGCGCACAGTGTGACGCATGCACCAGTTTATTGTATTTCCAGACTTGCTTTCGGCACAATTTACAGTGCACGCTACTCTGTTTTCTGTCAGACTTGAAATAGCCGAAATACCTTCCCACTACGGAACTTCTATGGCTCTTCCGTTCGACAATCTCTCCGGCATTGGAACCATCATCTGTTTTCTCTTCGGTCACGCTCGGTTGATTTTTCTAGTCGGCACACTCATTTCCTCCATGACCCGCTGGCTGCTTCCCAAACAAACACACGTGCGGCTTGGCACTTGTGCTGTACGTAACAAGTCACGCGACGTGACGCTGCGGCTGTGATTGGTTCGGCTCTGCGCTACTTAGTTTGGATTGGCTGACCTTTTTTTATTTTTTATTTTTTTTATTTTAAGAGGACAAGAGCGGCGAGGTCTATCGCGATAGCTTAATTTCTCTATCGAGTAAAAGTTATATCGCGATACATATCGTTATCGTTCTATCGCCCAGCTCTAACTAGCAGCAGTGGGTTTGCCTGTATTGGTCTGTCTTGCTGTAATGATGAGAGAAAATGACTTTGTCACATTTAATTTGTTGTGAGTGAAGTTGGAGGCGTGAAATTCTCCTGTGCCCATCAATTTACCAGAGGCCAAACAGTGGGGAAATGGACATTGAGTGCAGTAAAGAATTGATGTAACTTTTTCTTTCTTCCTGTCTCTTTCTTTTCATCTTGATTGCTTGTATTATGTCTTTTGTGTCACCTTTACAAAGTATCTGGTGTTTATTTTTTTATTTTTTTCTCTCTGTCTCTTTCACTCAGGGACTTCCTTCCACGTGGCTCAGGCATTGTGACCCGCAGACCTCTAATTTTGCAGCTGATCAACAATAAAGCAGGTGAGTATGTCAGTCCTGTACACAGCCACATCCCAATCTCCTTTTGTAGCTGCCCTGCATATGGCCTCTCGGTCACAATGCCTCAAGCTAGGCACACTGTCTTCTATTTGCTGCTTTCATCCATTTAATATTTTCTCTCTCGCTCTCCCTTTCCTTTTTGTTCCCTTTGTCCTCTGTCTCCCCATCTCCCTTGTAAACGTTACCCTGTCACTGTGTGTAGAATATGCTGAATTCTTGCACTGCAAAGGAAAGAAGTTCGTGGATTTTGATGAAGTGCGGGCAGAAATTGAGGCAGAGACCGACAGGATAACAGGCTCCAACAAAGGCATCTCTCCTATCCCAATTAACCTGAGGGTGTACTCCCCACACGGTAATGGACACAAGTCTTTTTGAAACTTTAATCACAAAGTCCAGAAAATCATTTTTTAAAACTCTTTGCTCTCATGTACATATTAAGACCATTACCCCCCCACACCCTTTTTTTTTCTAAGCCATTGCAGATACGACCATAAATTCTATTTCAGGGTGCATTTTGCTCATACTGTGAGTGTGAATGTTAATCCTCTGTTTCTCTTTAAAACTGATCATTGTTTTAGCACAGTACTGTCTGATAGGTTAATTTATTTATACAGCACACTTTTGAACTTTACAAATTAGCTTTCCAAAGGTCATTCTCTTATTGCTGGATGGTTCTTATAATAAAAGCCTTTGGGTCAGCTGTAGAAAGAAATAAAAGTCACTGTTGCATCCATGTGAATGATAAGCCATGTTAATGTAAATAACAAAATGTAAAGTAAAGCTGCAGGGCTATTGCAACTTTGCATGCTGAGATGGTGTGCTATAATCAGGGAATGCTGCAGCAATTTCCTGCATGCATGTAGATGTTTTCAGGGCTGTCAAGTTACAGATCACTTCTTGTGCCTCTAGTTGGTAATGGACAACACACCAATTATATGTCATGTTGCCCTTTATCATGTGTAGAACCCACAATGAAAATATCATGTACATTGAATGATCTTTTGCGCACAATGTCTGTTCTTGTTACCGGTACATGATGCTCTGACTGTGGCCTGGCATTGGCATTTAGTTGTATTTATGCGTGGAGTCTTATCAAGAATGCCTAGTGTGGAGCAGATTGGACAGTGTGCATTTGAGTTGGTTACTAAATGGCACTAAAATTTACTCTTGACTTCAAAATGGTGGATATCCTTTTTGGTTTAGGACTTGCCTACAATTTTATCTGTACTTCTTAATGTGTGACGTGTTTACCAAACCCTTAAAATAATACAGAATTAAGAATTTTTAAAACGTGTCACAGGCCTAGCTAGTATTAATAAATAGAACTGACCCAGTGTCAGTGCTTAGTCCTAATGAACTTAAAAATAACACCTTACTTGAGCAAACAATGATATGTATGGGTGTTTCCTATTTTCCATTCAAGAAACCTGATTATCTACTTTAATTCATCTGAAAAAAAATATGTGTTTAGGATTTATGTTGACTTCTGTCCTTCTATGACTCAGTGCTGAACCTGACACTGATTGACCTCCCGGGAATGACTAAGGTTGCTGTAGGAGATCAGCCACAAGACATAGAGCACCAGATCAGGGATATGCTGTTGCAATTCATTACCAAGGAAAGCTGTCTGATCCTGGCAGTCACTCCTGCCAACACTGATCTGGCCAACTCTGATGCTTTGAAGATTGCAAAGGAGGTGGACCCACAGGGTAAGCGTGCATCTTTGTAGTAGTCTAACATTCAAAGAGCAGGCCTCCAAACCCAAAGTTTTAATTAATACACTTTAACATTGCATGTTATGATGCCTATTACCTTACCTTTAATCTGCTACTCCTGTTTCATCTGCACTTTAGTGTGGAGCAAGTCTCCACATCTTATTTTTTCGCCAAAGGCCTCTGCCAGTGATGAAAGACACTGATGTAATATGTATTGTTGTGAACTGTTTGGAGTTACCAGGATTTGTGATTTAATTACACATAACATGTGATTTGAGTATCATTACATAGTTATACACAAACATCACCTCACTAAAGTAATAACACAAAAATCCCCTAATTTTCATGTAAATGGAGAGCACATTGACTAGTTGCTTGAAATGTGTAGTGAACTATGGTTACAAACCCAATTCCAAAAAGTGTTGGGACGCTGTGTAAAATGTAACTTAAAAAAATGAAATGATTTTTAAATCTCATAAACCTATATTTTATTTACAATAGAACACAAAACAAAGATCATTTAAAATGGACTGAGGCAAAGTGAAAAACTTTTCTGAGGTCAGGCAAATCAATTAAAAACATTTGCTGTATCATTAAATCAAAAATATGGTAAAGAAGACCCAGGACTGATGAGCATCTGAATTCCTAAAAGTTCAAAGTAGGGATCCTACACCGTAGTAAACATGGCCCTGTCTCAGGTTGTTGTTGTTGTTGTTGTTGTTGTTGGACATTTGCTGCCATCAAATTAATTTTATTTTTTTTCCCTTAAATTAGTACCTTTTCCCAGTTAGACACATAACATGTTTTTATAGTCTTATCTGAATGAAATATCACTCTGAGATTTGTAAATCATAAGAATTTATTTCCATGTTGGTTACAAATATCACATTTCTGAACGTTTGTATAACTACACTTAATTATGTGCAGGTCTGCGTACCATTGGTGTTATAACAAAACTGGATCTGATGGACGAAGGGACAGATGCGAAGGATATTTTTGAAAATAAACTTCTGCCACTGCGAAGGGGTGAGGATTATGCACATACTTACAGGAATATGCATTTACTTGGCTTTAATTTTACACCTGGAATGACTCTGTGTGTGCGTGTGCGTGTGTGTAGGTTACATAGGTGTGGTGAACCGCAGTCAGAAAGACATTGATGGGAGGAAAGACATTCGTGCTGCTCTGGCTGCTGAGAGAAAGTTCTTCTTGTCTCACCCAGCCTATAGACACATGGCAGAACGCATGGGTACACCACATCTACAGAAAGCACTTAACCAGGTTTGCTAGTGGTTGTCTTTTTAAATTTTGTTTTAAAAAATGTTATCTTATCTCTGCCATGCCACCGATATCCTAAAAATAAAAGGCTACCTTTTTTTCCATAGCAATTGACCAACCACATCAGGGATACCCTGCCTGGTCTGCGCAGTAAGTTGCAGAGTCAGCTTCTCTCCCTAGAGAAGGAGGTTGAGGAGTACAAGAACTTCCGTCCAGATGACCCGACACGGAAGACCAAGGCTTTGTTGCAGTACGTGCAAATTAATATTTCTCCTGAGAGAAATACAAACAGCATCATTAATTATCTTGTGCTGAAATAAAAGTAGAAAGGTTGTGATAAAATGCCTGTTTTACTTAAAATCAATACCACTTTTTTGTACCATTGATGTTAAGTGCTGTTATTACAGATAAATTTGTTTTAATGAACAGCAAGCAGGGTATTCACAAAGCCACATGTGTCCTTCATCAGGATGGTGCAGCAGTTTGGTGTGGACTTTGAGAAGTGCATTGAAGGCTCCGGGGACCAGGTGGACACCAATGAGCTTTCGGGTGGTGCCAAGATCAACCGCCTCTTTCATGAGCGCTTCCCCTTTGAACTGGTCAAGGTTAGTACTGTGGCATAACATGCATAAAACAAGCAGTCGGACTAGGGATGGGTATCGAAAACCGGTTCTTGTTGAGGACCGGTTCCCACTGTTTCAATTCCTAAGAATTGTTTGCCATTTTTGCAAACGATTTCCTTATCGATTCCAGTCGTCCCGAAGGACGTCACCACGTTGCGGAGCGTCATTTACCTGGCAGGAAACATGGCGGCTCAAATGCTCAAAAGTTTGGTTATACTTTACGAGAACGGATGTCAACAGGGCAACTTGCAAAGTAGATATTTCATTTAAAGGAGGAAACACTACGAATATGCAAAAGCATTTGCTCACAAAACACGCGATGACCTTAAATGAATGTCACGTTTTTAATTCCGCTCCGGACGCGTGAATCTCAACCCAGCAGCGGTAACGGTAATGCGGCAGGTAAATAATCAACTAACAGTGCATATTATGTTAGTGAGATCTGCCTTATTACAAAACCTACTATTACTGTGCGCTGCATTTAGGTGACCATGATGAGAGAGACAGAGTCTGGCTGGCTCAGATGCTGGCAGTTCTCATTGCAGTTTACCGGTAGCGTCTCCTTTCAGGCCAGGATATACAAATGTCATGCATCCATTTGCCACAGCAGATGCCCCCGATTTTCGGTAAGTGAATGTGTTTAATTGTAGGCAGGGACATTACTGGATATTCTTGTGTAATTGCTACAGAATAATTTATGTTATACTTTGTTATTGCTACAGAAGAATATTTATTTTATTATTTTACATTTACAATTTTTTTTTTCTTTTTCCTGGGGACCCTGTGACACCCCGTTGAAGAGCCGTAGGCTGGATCTCTTAAGATCTCACTGTTGGGTTTGTAAGGCCATGTTACTCCTAAATTTCTATTTTCTTCAAAGAGAATATATAAAACAAAGTTTTAAGGTAATTGACCTCAGTGTTCTCCTTTTTTAAAAAGAATCGATAAAGAATTGAATCGTTAAACAGAATCGAAAATGGAATCGGAATCGTGAAAATCTTATCAATACCCATCCCTAAGTCGGACACAGGGAATCAATCATATTTAGATCAACATGTACTTGGAAAGTTTGGCTTCTAGGTTTGATTTACATACAAAAAACCCCAAAACAACTTTATATCTTTTCTTTTATCCAGATTGTTTTTGATGAGAAGGAGCTACGGCGAGAAATCAGCCATGCAATCAAGAATGTCCACGGTGTCAGGCAAGTGGAATGGGACAAAAAACATCCTCCTCCCTTCGAAAAAGAAACTCAATAATTGCCTCTTTTCTGCTTCAACCTTAAATACTGCTGTAGCCACACACTTGATTTTCTCCCTTCATCAGAGCTTTTATTTTACTGCAATTCAAATTTCCATAATCAAGCCTTGGAATCATAGACTAAAAGTACCAATTAAAATTGGTGTATTCAGTAAGTGTTGTATGAGAATTTTAAATTTTTCTACTTTTCCTCAGTGTTCTTTCAATCCCTTTATCTCCTCACTGCAAAGCCACCCACTCCTTTTTTTGTTACTGCCTGCCAAAGTATTCGGTTATAATGCGATTTTGTGTTACATGTATCTGTATTAGCTGCATTTGTGTTGTTGTGTATTCCTTAATGAAAATCTTCTGTCTGTCTTATCTCATTTGTCCTTGTGTGTTTTTAATTATACGCACATTCGGCCGTCTTTGGCACTTCATCTCCACTTCTCCTGTCATGTTTGTCAGTATTTACTTAGTATTTTTTATTTTATTAAATTTTTTTTTGGGGGGGGGGGGGGGGGGGGTGTCTCATCATCTGTGTGTGTGTGTG
The DNA here is from genome assembly GCF_041146795.1 of Maylandia zebra. Lineage (NCBI taxonomy): Eukaryota > Metazoa > Chordata > Actinopteri > Cichliformes > Cichlidae > Maylandia > Maylandia zebra. The sequence goes on from NC_135170.1 coordinate 25,473,160, forward strand.
TGTGTGTGTGTATAAATTATATTTTATTTTATTTATTTCTTTTTTTTTACCAACATCTCTGTTAACTGTCCCATCTGTCTGCCGCTGTGCCTCTGTCTCTCTGTGCATCCTCAGAACGGGACTGTTCACTCCAGACCTGGCGTTTGAGGCCATCGTGAAAAAGCAGATCGTTAAGCTGAAAACGCCCTGTCTCAAATGTATCGATCTGGTCATTCAGGAGCTCATCAACACAGTCAGGCAGTGCACCAACAAGGTACTGCAGGTGGTCCAGCATCTCCCGACCCAGAGACATTGGGCGGGGGAAAGCATGGGTGTGCCAGAGGGTGAACTGACACAGGACATTAGCATCTTCTTAGAAGATGTAGAGAAGCCTCTGCTAAGCTACCAGTGTTTATAAGGAGGATAAAGAGGAAAGTTCTGTGCAGTTTGCCCTGGCTTCACCCAGCCCCATGAGCTCTGTGTGCAGGCAGCGCTGTCGTGTTTTGGAGTGTTGTGACGGGTAACGTGTTGTTGTGGATAAGAGATGTTTTCTGGACTGAACATCTCAAGTCTCTCCTGGACAAGCTGCAGGTCTCACAACTCGATGCAGAATGCCAGTGAAATATAGGGTGGTCTGTAAGGTGCAAATTTGGCATTAGTCATCACCATATTCACCTCATTTAAGAGCGACTAGCTAGTGAAGGAAGGGATGTGAAGTATACCTGCAGCTTGTCTTTAACCGCTGCTTGGTTTTGTCTGTTTGTGCCTAGAAATGACTAACTGAACAACAACTTCTCTTTTTATTTCCTCTTTTTTCCCTTTCCTCTCTTTTCAATTTTTCTTTCTTCAATTCCTGCCTCCTGCTGTCTCTCTACCTCCTTAACCAAATTCAATCGACCCAATGACCTCTCAGAACGGGGCTCTTCACCCCTGACCTGGCTTTCGAGGCGATTGTCAAAAAGCAGATCCTCAAACTCAAAGAGCCCAGCCTTAAATGTGTGGACCTGGTGGTTTCTGAGCTCACCGCACTCGTCATGAAGTGTGCAGTTAAGGTAACCAGGGACACACCAGCCAGGAAGATGGCATTTAAAAAAAGGGATTCATTTTCTTTGTAAATGTGTATCACCGTCATCGAGTTTTCACCCCAGTGAAATCAACTCCAGACAACTCTTTGCCACCACACCATCTGTGTCCACTGCATTGAATGTGTGCATCCTCCCCCTGCCGTCTTCGTACTTTTAGAAGTTGCCACGCCATTTGGCATCTTCTTGGCGCGTCAGATTTGCTCACATTTGAAATATTAAACACAACTATAAATTTCCACCAGCTGTCTCCCACGTGCTGCTGGACCTAAGCATCAGCTCATTAGAGCATTTTTTCCCCCCCACCTCCACATTGCTTCTGGTCTGTCTGAGCAGAGGCGAGCCCACCGCTGCTCCCTTTCTGACCCACATGACAGACTGACATTCTGTTATCTGCTGAACCGGATGGAAAGGGAACAATGTGAGTCGGGGTGGGGGAGCTGAGATGATATTCAGAGCCCTAAGGGCTCTGTGGGTGCTGTGACAGCTTGAATGAAGCGTTTCCATAGCAACAACTCTACACTACCATCTTGTGGACAGATGAAGGCTCTGCATCTAAAGACATGATTTAAAAAAAAAAAATCTGCTCTGTTACCCAGGCATCCATAGTCCCTGTCTTTTTCTCTGCCTCACCCACCCTGCTATTTCTCATCCAGTCTTCATTAATATAACTACTACAGTCAGCTAGAGACGACTGTTTTACACACACTCACAAAAATACAGGATTATGCCAACAACAAATATCGAGTGCGACAAAATTGGATCTTTTGTGAAGTCATCTCTGGCTGATTCTGCCACCTTATATAACAGACGGTCATTGTGGCTTTAAAGTCTGTTTATGTGCGTGTGCTGGATTGTGATTGCCTGGATATGTGTGACACTGCAATGTCACTTGACTATCTCTTTCCCTTTTCTTTGTTTCCTACTTATTTTCACTTCTCACTCCTGTTTCTCTCTGATACTTATTGGTAAGTCTTATTAAGCTCAAGCTCACATGTAAGTGTGCATGTGTCTCAGTTCAAGGCCGCAGTTATGTGTTTTTGTTGCCTTTCAGCTCAACTCCTACCCCAGACTGAGAGAGGAGACTGAGAGAATTGTCACAACTCATGTCAGAGAAAGAGAAGGGAAGGCCAAGGACCAGGTGAGATGCTGGCATGCTGATTAAACATTAGTTATCATTTTTCACATGCAAAAAATGCATCTACAGTTCCTGTGTAACCTCAGTCCAGTAGTTGTATGTTTGTTTTTTTTAAACCTGTCCTGTCAAACTTTTTTTTTTTTTTTCTTTGTTGTGCCGAACATATTTTTGCTTTCCCAAGTAGAGCACAGTAGACTGTGTATGCTATTTTATTTATTTACGTTATTATTCATATTAATGTCCTGTGGTTGTTACGCTGGAGCAGACTGGGGGTAAAGGCCAGATAGGTGAAAGATGAGAGAAGAAAGCAGAGAACTAGAAAAAGAAAAGAGAGAAGGGAAAAAATAGCAAAGAATGGGATCGGGAGGGGGGTCGAGAGTGAAGTAAACAGACACGCTGGGTCTCCAACTGCTGTTTCTGTAACAAAGCACACACTGATGATACATGGCACCAAAAAGACAAAACAGAGGGAGGTACACAAACAGATATACCATTTTGCTGACAGAGAGAAAGACAGAGACAGACAGGGAGAAAGACAGAGACCCTCCAAGGGGGCAGGCCAGCAAACACACCAAAATGCCCAGTCACGCACCCCAGAGCCACCAAGCGCACGAGGAGGTGGGGGGGTGGGGGGGGGAGTGACACATGAAGTTATGATATAAGTATAATTAATAAATATTATAGTTTGTAATGTGAAGAAGTTCATAGTTGTTTTTTACTGTTATTATTGTATTACATTGTTGCTTTTTAATACCATTTTTATATTGTTAAGCACTTTGTGCAGCATCGGCTGTTTGAAATGTGCTATATAAATAAATTTGACCTTGACCTTAACATTTTAACACCTAGCATTAACTGTATCAATGACTCATCGAGCATTTTTAGTTTCTACATCTGCTGATCTTCCATCTGAAACACGAAGAAGCACATTTTTCCTTTTTAAAAACACCCTTAATCTCCCTGCAATTCTTTATCGGTAATTTAAGGTCATGCTATGCTAGTTGCCCTCTTGGTGTCTGCATGCATTCTTCCCAGTGACGCACAACCATGTTATAAAATGTTTTGTCTCAAGTCTATTCATATTTGTGGTTATCAGAGCTGCAGGTGGATGCATACATTTAAGAAAAAAAACAGATGCCTGTTATATCCTGTATATTAGAACACTGCATGCATTATCAGGTTTTTTTTTTTTTTTTTCCATAAGGTTTGCAACTGTGTGTGTGTGTGTGTGTGTAGTCCTAGTCATCATTGGTATTTAGTGCTGCAAGTGAATTTGTAACTGATAGTTTGACCAAATGAGTCAACATAGATTCTAATCTCTTTAATCTTCAGGGGAAAAAAGTTTAATTGGCCACATGTGCTTTAAATATATTCCAACTTCCTGTTAATTTGACTCATTTCTGCTAAATTTTCACAGAAATCTGGCTTCTGAGAGAGAAGGAAAAACGTATTTATTTCGTTTCAGGTTTAAATTGTCCACGCTAGAGTTTCAGTCCTGGTAGCAACACTTTTAACCAGAAATCAAAACAAGTTGAGCTGAAATTCCTATTCTCAACTCCACTGCATCACTAATGCAGTACTGATGGGCTGTATCACAATGACTGTGTGAATTTAGTTTTAAATGTCAGGGTTTATTTTTGTTCAGTGTGTAATATCACAAGGGAGACTTTCTATTTTGTGCTCACTGTAATTGGTGTTTAATTGTGACCTCTCCCTCTTAATCATAACTTTCTGCTAAGGTTCTGCTGCTGATTGACATTGAGCTGTCCTACATCAACACCAACCATGAGGACTTCATAGGCTTTGCTAAGTAAGTACCCCTCTCACCTCCACCTTCTCCAGCCCAATTTACAGCCTGCTGTCTGTGACAAGTGTCTCACTGAGGGCAAGTTTGATGAACTTTAATTTGCCTTTTGTCCGAACGTGTGGTTCCATTGATTTTTTTTTTTTTAAAAAGAAAAGACATGTAATACGATAACTTTCAGCAATCAATACGCATGCAATCCAGCTCTCACTTTAGACCCTTGACAATCACTGCACTGCTCCTGATTCCAGTCATTTCCTATAATAAGTTTGTGTCCATAGATGATTGTCTGAAAATGCTAGCCAAGGCACTATGTAGCTTGTTTTCCCTTCCATAGTTTTCCGTGGCGTCTGTCATATAAATGGCACGCACACAGCAGTCTGGCTCACAGCTCTGCACACTTTCAGTAGAATGTGCATGTGTCGTATACTGATTAACTATGAGAGAGCAAACCCGTTGGTTTGGTTTGAAATTGGAGAGTGAGGTAATTATGCATTTTTAGAGAAACTAGTTTCTGCTCTCTAGTTTCTAGTCACATGGTTGTGGAGAAGTCCCAATGAAAAGCAGAGGAGCGATAGATGGGGTAAAGATTACTGGAGTCAACAGCAAGTCGATGAGTGGGTAAAGACTTCACAAAAAGTGTTAGTTTGTGTCAAATCAAAGTAGGCGGCTTAAGCCAAACCGAACATCCGTGTTACCTCCCGCTGATGGTATTGGATGTTAGCAAGCTTACAGGGTTGCAGTTGGATGATTTGGACTATTGAGTGCAGAGCTCCAGCTTATAATTACATACATGTTGTAAACTACTGTGCCTCAGTGTGCAGCATGCCAATTAGTCATTTAGCACATATCTCTCCCTCTCAGTAAAGTGGATGTTACATTGATCAAGGTCACTTTAGATGCCGCCTTCTCCCCACTGCATGCAGCATTACTTGCTGAGCCTCCAAACAAAGTCAAGCATGCTCGGTTGCTTGACTATAAACACTACTTATGTTGGCAATGAAGAGAGAAAGTGCTGACGTTTTACTGCATTGACTTTAGATGCTTTTGTGCACTGGAAACTAATTTGCACATTGCAAAGTGTTCACTGCGTTTGTGGTATATCCCTAAGCAGTTTGTGGTTGAATTCGTGTTCTTTTTAGCATAGTAGTTACAGTAGCATGTAGTTGAGTGACGCTTCCCTGCTCTGTGTGGGTTGTTTCATTGACCAATAACAAAGCAAGCCCCAGAGTGTGTGCGTGTGTGAAGGTTTATCCTCTGCATGGCAAGCGGATTGATGAAACTTGTCGGCGGTAAGCAAGGGCTGTTTAACGGTTCTCATGACATCACTTTCAGTCTTGACTACAGAAGGCTGGATGATGGTAGCTCCCCAGTGTACGGCAACAACAGGTGGGCAAACAGAAAAGATTGAGGGTTTTGTCTTATAGCATTTGTAAGACCATTATAGTCCCCATGTAGTGCAAATTCTTCCCCAGCCTACTTCCACATCCATGTGTGTATGTATTGGTTCAATAATAATGACGCCATGAACATCTTAGGTAAACCCACACAAGTCACTTGTGAATACTTGTGTATTTTAGAGATGTGGTATAAGGTGTGTTGTGATCTCTTTATGTGATGACAGTGCTCAGCAGAGGAACACGGCTGCGAACAAGAAGAGGGCCATACCGAACCAGGTATGTTTGCTCGGTCAGCTTTTCACCAATCCCAGATTTAATCTTCCTTTACTGACGCCTCCCATTACCAACCTGTTAATAAACCTAGTGAGCATACCTGACATAACTTAGCAGTGATAAAGACCCTTGGCCATTAATCTATCTTGACCTACCTAACTGTTAATGACACTGACTGTATCCAGTCCCAATCTTTTCTAATCCTCATGTTCAACTGGCTGGTCTTTGCCAATATTGTTACAAAGCTGGTACCTCTCCTTTTCTATTTTATTCAGTGTTTTGTTGAAAAGTTTGTTTAAATTGTAAAGTGTATTTGAGGCAATTTTTAATATGATTGTATTCCCGCTAATTAGCCTCAATGGCATTTTCAGTAAGGGGAGAGTTGCCTTAGTGAACTTAAAGAAGACCCTGCTTCACTGCTTTATTGTTATTTATTTATTTATTTTTAACGAGCATTTGTCTCTGGCTGTTATTAATTGCTGTTTGCATGTGATCTAGGCATGATGGTGTGAAGCAAAGTAGCAATTGATCCCCAAATTATATTGATTGTTTTGCCTTCCCATTAACTCACAAGCATCCTTTGCTACAGAATACAGAATGTGCATGGATCCTGCACCTATCAACTGAGCAACAAATATGACATAACCAAATTGTGGTATACTTGAAGTAATTCTAATTGCATGTAATTCTCTTGCTCTCTCTTTCTCTCTATACCTCTTTCTCCTCTCTCTTCATCTTCCTTTCTCTGGTTGCCAAATGGATTTCCTCTGTTTTCCTCCTGTGTGTGTGCACTTCCTTCAAACTGTCATTCCTGCCATTTTACCATCTTCTTTTCAACCTTCCTCATTACTGCTTCACTCCTCTTCTTCTCCTCTTTCCTCCTACATCTTGTCCTTCATCTTCATTTCTTTGCTTCCTTACCTTATTTATTTTGGCTTTGATTTTATACTACTCCCCCTTTTTTTTTTTTTTTTTTTTTGGCTTTAATCTCCCCCCTCCCCCCCTCCTGTTACTGCAGGGTGAGATTCTGGTAAGTACCCCTCAAACCCACACCCTGCCCGGGGCAGTAGGGGTAACTCATGCAGAAGAACTGAGGCCATCACAGAAAGGTCACCTGGTATAGTTAGGCTTCAAAAACAGGCTGCTATGAAATAACTGTTTAAACAGCTAGCTATAGCAAATAGCACTTTATACTTTCATCATAATGAATTGTTGTACCTCTCTGCAGCTTGACGCACTAGGAGAGGTCTACGAGGAAAAGGTAGTCTCAGGACTGACTTAAAGTGATATCAATTACAATTCTGACATCAGCACGCAGTCCAGTAATTTGGACTATCTTTAGAGTAACACTCAGCACATTGACTTCTGTAATTCATCACTTTAATATGACAGTAATTGTCATTAATTCTACATTTTGGTTGCTACTAACATTTTCTCTATTGAATAATATGAAAAAGATATGAATTATTTTGTGCCCATAAAGGCTTTTGGCACTTGGCAGTGCTTTGTTCTCTCTGTTAAGGACCAGAGAAAGATAACAAGGAACTCTTCCACCAGTAACCGTGGAGGCGTCAGTTCTCCTGTCCTTGGGTTTTTACCTCTGCTGCTGCCTCATGCATGGTGACTCAAAAGTTTGCCTTGTGGAAATCATCCGAAGTGTCACTGGGGACAAAATGGGTATTGAGAGTGGAACAAATAATAATAATAATAATAATTACTCATTTCCTTTATGGATTGGTTGTTAGATTAAATTCATTACATTCTAAAAGATACCTTCTTACTAATCAAAGCTGTATTTGTACTATGATTGATTATGACTTTGGGATTTCTTTAATTAAATGAAATGTTTTGGGGGTTTTGGTCATTTTGATTTTCTTTTTTTAATATTTGACAAGACAAATTCAAAATGTCATTATTTTTATTTTTTTACACCAATCCTATGAATTTCTTTCCTTTGACTCTGATGTAATCTAACACCTTTAATTAACCATTGCATCACAAAAATTTAGATTTAACTGACTACAGAAACAAGAACATCTCACCTGTGAAATCCTCACATCGCTTATGCAAGCTTACATTAAAACAGGAAGCAGTATTTCTACCTGCCTTAAATCCTCTGGATTTAAGTCCTTTTATTGCTCTGAAAAGTTACGTTATGTTCATGCCAAGGCAAACTACCACGACTAGCTTCTGCATTCCTAACTCCTCTCCCATGTTTATGTTGGCGCTTTTGAACCAATTAACCTTTATTTCCCATTGCTCACTCCAGTCCTCTCCTGGGTGGAAAAGGAGTGCAGGAGAGAGGTCTAAAGCAGGTTTTGAAATGGACATTTCCACTTAGATGCAGTCTGCGAAAAAGCACACTTCTCTAAGATAGTTTCACATACTGCACTTGAAATGCATGAAGCTCTGTGTGAGAAAATGGAGAGACCATGGTTACACTGGTTTCTCCATAATGCATGGACTCTTCCTAAATTGATTCCCTCTCCAGCTCTCCACTTCAGATTTTTCTTTGCTTTTAAATTTTTTGTTCCGCTTGTGATCTCTGCTAACTCCGTCCATCTGCTTGGCTCTGTGTTTAATCTCCTTCGCTACAAATCACTTTTCCTTCTTTACCTCTTTCTTTTAAAATCAAGTAATTAACACTCTTTTCTCAAAGTTCAGCTAAACCCATTAACAATGCTGCTCTCTAACTTCAGTGCATAGGCTAGGCTTTACTGACCCGCTGGCATTAACATACCACCGTCGACCTTTGGTTTTTGACTTTGTATCAGAGCAGCCATGCTGTGGGTACTATCAGGACCCATTTGGTCATTTCCTTACTGTGGACTATAGACAATGAGGCCTACATCCCTCTTTTCAACCTTGTAATGCTTTTGTATATAGTCATCCATATTACATGTGTATATACTAGATAAATGTGCATGTTTTTCTGTTCTTTAGTCACTCCATTTTGTCATAGTTTAGCATTTTCAGATTCTCTCTTTTGTGATACCTAGTTAAGTAAATTAGATTTGTTTAGGTACAATGTTTAATATGTACATAAAAAGAAAAAAACACAAACATACCAAGGCCCAGCAGGTAAGCGGGTAAGGTTTTATTGTTGTTAAATCCCATAATTAATGGAACTTTATGGGGTCCACATTTCGCCAGTGCATGAACCTCATTGTTAAAGCTTTCCCTCAATCCTCCTGGTACCCCTCTCTCCCTACAACCCTTCTCCGTCATATTCTCCTGACCATACAGGTGATCAGGAAAGGCTGGCTAACCATCAACATCAGCATCATGAAAGGAGGCTCCAAGGAATACTGGTTTGTCCTGACTGCTGAGTCCCTGTCCTGGTACAAAAATGAGGAGGTGAGAAGAGTTGCTGTGTGGTTAAGACGCTGCTGCTAATATAAACTATCCCAAATGAGGATTTGGTGTCATTTCCCAGCCTAGCCTAACCAATGTGCAGACTACTGTTCAGCTGCAGCCTGATGAACAGGTAGTCTGAACACTGGGCAGGCGAGGTGGGGGTTGAGGGGTGAGAAGGACTCTGATGGGAGGAAGGACCCAGAGGTCATTACGTCTGCATGCTGCAACTGTAGGACCGAGGACACAAAGAGTAAATATTATCTCAGTAATCATACATATGAAGAAAAAGCCACGTGTATATAGGAACTGCTTATTACTAAAACAACAGAAAACTTAAAATTTAAGTTTTTTGTGTGAAAATGCAGCATTACATGAAACATTTTAACCATTACAACAATATGTTTAAAGTGACTCAGGCGAGTGACTCGTGCCAGCCCCTCTTGGCTAAACAGCAGTGTCTAAATATGTTTTGTAGAAAAGATATGTACTGAGTCTCGAATTCAAGGAAAGGAGACAAATGTTCACTCCAAGAAGCATGCGTGCCCTGATGGATAAACTTAAAATGATCAGACTTAACTGATTTAACTAAAATGAAAGTTTGAATACTTTTAATAGCATGAAATTCATAAAAAAAAAATCATCACATTGCTCACCCACTTGATCGTCCTTAGTTGTATCCATTCTTCCACCAAGATTATTATTATTATTATTATTTTTTTTTAAAAAGAAGTCATTTAAAATATATACACACACACACACAAACGTTAACTGAAAGGGCGTCCTCACGTTGGTAGCCTTTTGTGAAAAGTCGAAGAGAAAGGAGCGGTACGATGGTGGAGGCAAACTGACGTGGCAGGCGGGCTGAAATGTTCCAGCCGGGATCTGACTTTGGAATTTGCAGGAAATCGTACTGGGTTACGGGGGCCAGAGCAGAGGGAGGGGGTGATTGTGTGTACAAGTGTGCATGTGTGTAGACACTTGTTCACATGAGTCAGCCTAAATGATTTAGGAATTGGGTGTATCTGTGCAAGTGCGTCGTTATGCACACGCACAAAGTTCAGTTTTATGTATTTGTTCGCTTTAGTCAGGCTTGTCTGTTTGTTTGTCTTTGCACGTGCAGTTAAAGACTTAGCCCCTGTTTTTTTTTTTTTTTCTTTTCTTTTTTTGCGAGTGTGTATGTGTCGTGAGGGCGGGGAATCATGAGGAACTGAGTGATGTAACTCTTGGGCCTGCACCCCGCTCTCTGTGGTTGTGCAGACATAAATGCTTCCAGATGTCTTTGCTCAACAGCGAAAGCTGGCACCCCATCCCCCTAGAGCTCCCTCATGCTCCTCCTCCTCACACTCATCATGCATTTCTTCATCCCACCAGCCTGGTGGTCGTCCACACAGAGGAAATGCATTCCATCATGTCTGCTCATTGGTGTCGAAGTATCAGAGCAACGCTCTGTGATTTTCATCTACAGCCTACAGTTGAAATCAGAGCTCTTCGACCCTACATAGTATGTAGGGGTTACACATCAAATCATTTAGAAGTTCTATAAGTAACATTTTTGAGTTAAGTGAAATATTCAAACAGAGAACATTTTCTGTGGTATTTAAAGAAAGCAAATGAAGAACTGAAAAAGAGTAAGGGTTTTTGTTTCCCACAGAGAAATTAGAATTTGAAAAGGCCTCCAAAGTTTGGGGGGAATACCAGAAAAATTTGATGCCATTAAGGACAAAGAAGGCTCTCTATAAAATCCCAACCTGATGAATAATTTTTCTAC